>NC_057406.1:44048262-44648262 GCF_019320065.1 Cervus canadensis
ATGCTGAAGCTGAAACTCCAGTACTTTGGCCACCTGATGCGAAGAGCTGATTCAGTTGAAAAGACCCTGATGCTGGGAAAGATTGGTGGCAGGAGGAGAAGGGGACGACAGAGAATGAGATGGTTGGATGGCATCACCGACTCAATGGACATGGGTTTGCATGGACTCTGGGAGTTGGTGATGGACAGGGAGGCCTGGCGTACTGCCATCCATGGGGTTGCAAAGAGTCGTATGACTGAGCAACTGAACTGAACTGATACTGTACACCTATAATTTAAATAATATTATACATCAAGTATGGTGGCTCAGACAATAAAGAATCTACCTGCAATGCAGGAGACCCAGATTCATTCTCTGGATAGGGACGATCCCCTGGACAAGGAAATGGCAACCCACTCCAGTATTCTTGCCTAGGAAATCCCATGGACAGAGGTGCTATAGTTCATGGGGTGGCAAAGTGCTGGACACAACTGAATGACTAAGCACACACATACATCAACTATACTTCAATAAGGAAAATTAAAAACAATTTTCAAAGGAGTGTGGTAGGCAGTTCCCAACTGAGGAACATGGAACACTGATCTGGATTTCTAGACAAGTGAACTACCTGTTAAGGGCTCCGTGTCCTAGTCTCATCGGGGCAAATCTGCACACATACCTCCTTTCTCTCCCGCACTACCTGAGCCATAAGCCAAATTCTTCTTAGTTAAAAAAAAAAAAAAAAGACGTAGAGATACCTACATGTTAAGAGGATCTCCTTAAACCCCAACCAGGAAGAAACATGAACTTGATTGTTAGTTTAGAAATCTACAGCTGTGAGTTCTTTACTTAGTAAATGGGCTTTCAAAATTAGGATTAGGTTTCTATCTGGAAGACAATGATGAGTTATCAAATTTGACTGTATTTAAATTTTTTTAATCTGTATGACAAAACAGACCACAAACAATATTTACAAAACAACCCAAAGGCTGGAGCAAAATACAACCTCCAAAGAGTCACTATTCAACACACAATTATTTCATATAAATTTATAAGAAAATTATTTTTTAAAGGAACAACTAAATAAATAGACTAATGATAAATTCATATAAGAGGAAACAAATAAAAATTTTAAATTGCTCTTAAAATCACTAATAATCATGTAAATGTTAAAATCCTTATTTTTCACACTCTTCAAACTGACAAATGAGGGAAAAGAAAAATGGACATTTTTATACCTGAAGTGTAAACTGGCAAAACCTATTTGGAAAGTAATTTATAAATATATATCAAAGTAGAAAATATTTATATATCACAGGATCCAGCAATTCCATTTCTAGGCATACACTCCAAATAAGCCTTTCAGTTCAGTTCAATCGCTCAGTCATATGACTCTTTGCAACCCCATGAACCACAGCATGCCAGGCCTCCCTGTCCATCACCAACTCCCGGAGTCCACGCAAACCCATGTCCATTGAGTCGGTGATGCCATCCAGCCATCTCATCCACTGTCGTCTCCTTCTCCTCCTGCCCTCAATCTTTCCCAGGATCAGGGTCTTTTCAACTGAGTCAGCTCTTCGCATCAGGTGGCCAAAATATTGGAGTTTCAGCTTCAGCATCAGTCCTTCCAATGAATATTCAGTACTGATTTCCTTTAGGATGGACTGGTTGGATCTCCTTGCAGTCCAAGGGATTCTCAAGAGTCTTCTCCAACACCACAGTTCAAAAACATCAATTCTTCTGCACTCAGCTTTCCTTATAGTCCAAATCTCACATCCACACATGACTACTGGAAAAACCACAGCCTTGACTAGATGGACCTTTGTTGGCAAAGTAATGTCTCTGCTTTTCAACATGTTGTCTAGGTTGGTCATAACTTTCCTTCCAAGGAGTAAGCATCTTTTAATTCCACGGCTGCAATCACCATCCGTAGTGATTTTGGAGCCCAGAAAAATAAAGTCAGCCACTGTTTCCACTGTTTCCCCATCTATTTGCCATGAAGTGATGGGACCAGATGCCATGATCTTAGTTTTCTGAATGTTGAGCTTTAAGCCAACTTTTTCACTCTCCTCTTTCACTTTCATCAAGAGGCTCTTTAGTTTTTCTTCACTTTCTGCCACAAGGGTGGTGTCATCTGCATATCTGAGGTTATTGATATTTCTCCCGGCAATCTTGATTCCAGCTTGTGCTTCCTCCAGCCCAGCATTTCTCATGATGTACTCTGCATAGAAGTTAAATAAGCAGGGTGATAAACCTTTAGACATGTGCATAGCAGACATCCACATATTTTCATTTTTAATGAAAAAAATAAACAAACCTCTAATCAATATGATATTAGATGGGTAATTTATTGATCTATATGCTATAAATTTTCTAAATGAATGAACAGGATATGTATACATATGTGTATATATATCAGGATATGTACCTCTTGCCAGCATAACACTAAATAATGACAAGAAGTTAAATCATATATGAAAGGGCATAATTTTCATAAACTATTAATTATACTAAACACAGTATGTGTTATCTATAGATCTAAACATAAATAGCAGACATAAAAATCTATGCATGAGAGAGAACATAAAATAACAGAAGTTTAAGATTTTAGTGATGGTAAGCATCACTTCATTGTTTAATTTTAAAAACAGAGCTTTGAAGCAAAACATGGGAAACATTCAATTTGCTAAATTGAGGTTGTTCCTAGATGTTCATGTATTATACTGCTTTCAGTACTTTGCATACCGTTGAAGGGTTTTAGTTGTCTTAAGCATTGAAACTGAGATAAGAAGAGGGTGACTCGCAACAGTAAGGAGCGCAGGCTTATGCTTTGTCCTGACTCCCTGGTGCCTGACTGGCATGTGAACTCAGTTCTTCTTTCTCCCTACCCCCATCCCACGTGTGATACCAGTCAGAAAATATTTATATATCACAGGATCCAGCAATTCCATTTCTAGGCGTACGCTCCAAATAAGCCTTTCAGTTCAGTTCAATCGCTCAGTCATATGACTCTTTGCAACCCCATGAACCACAGCAGGCCAGGCCTCCCTGTCCATCACCAACTCCCGGAGTCCTCCCAAACCCATGTCCATTGAGTCGGTGATGCCAGATTCTACCTGCTGACCTAATCTCACACCCCAACACCTCTTACGTCTCTCTTTGGGTTATAGTTTGAAGGAATAATTTCACCACGTGCTTGGATGAACCCTTAAGTGGCCAGTAGCTCTTCCAAACTCAAAAATCTCCCCACACATGTCTACCAATGGCCATTGAATAAAAACAGCCATTTTGCTTAAGATGCAGGGGTTTTTGTAAGACACAGTGACTTTTGTACAGAGTAAGACATCTGAGGTGTCTTTTACTCTGAATGGGGATTGAAGGTCCAAAGATCAAGACCAAGACTTGAAGAAGCATCTACACCATTCCATCTTCTCCAGAGCAGCACTTCAGCTTGATTAGACTTTGAAGAAGAGAGGCACGCGGTAAAAGTGATACAAGGAAATACATTTCAAAATATATTTCTAAAGTTCTTAGATCTATACTTTAGTACCTGTATTTTTAAAGCAATGTTTGTTAAGTACCTAGACGAATGACAACACAAAAGACGCTAGGTACATACTAGGCACACTAATATGTGAAGTGAAATGAAAGTCGCTCATTCATGCCCGACTCTTTGCGGCCCAAAGAGAGTTCTCCAGGCCAGAACGCTGGAGCGGGTAGCCTTTCCCTTCTCCAGGGGATCTTCCCAAACCAGGAATCGAACCGGGGTCTCCTGTGTTGCAGGTGGATTCCTTACCAACTGAGCTATTAGGGAAGCCCAGGAATACTGGAGCGGGTAGCTCCTCTCCAGAGAATGGAGGTACATACTTAGTCTGTTGTTGTTCCTGCAATAGACTGATGAGGATGCTCACTAGTAGTAAGATACTATCCTAGAAAATGTCTCTATATAAAGGGGCATGTGTGCATGGTACTGAGAAATGCATATTCTAAAAACTACTAAGAAAAAATTTGGCTTGTGTGGATGACATAAATACCTTGTATTCTAAGTTTAAGAAATAACTGACTTAAATCTCAGAAGTTTATGAAATGCATTCAACTTTTCATCAAAAAAAATATATATATGTGTATAGACATGGTGCCCGATTACTTAAAGTCACTAGAAACAAGGTCAAGTATCAAGTATTTCATCCTAAAACATCCAAATAGTAAGCAAATATCTGTATTCCTTTAATAGAAACCAGTATTAAAATTCAGTATCAAATCGGACATTTTCCAAAGGAGTGCATGCAGACCATCCAAGGTACCACGAGGTGGCAGCACGTCCCCACAATAGCACCGCTTCCGCACTGACTTTATGCTCAGAAAACCTTGAGTGACATGTCCCCCTTAAATCCGAAGTGTTACCTTTAGGAAGAAATTCAGGATCAACTTAGCCCAAGTTTCCTTTCACCTTCCAAAAAAGAAACCTAATTTCTGAAAAGTTAACAAGCAGTTTTCCAAAGTCAAACAAGCAGTTCATGGACAGAACTGGAATCAGAACCTCGTCTAGCCCCCAGGGCCCAGTTCCTAGTCCTGTAAAAATCTTTCAACATGCCCTTCCCCTACCTCAAAGCCTCCAGATGATGGTGGTCGCGAAGAGAAATGATGCTTTGGAATAAAACATGAAAACTAGGCAACAATCAGCTTTTTCTTGGGTCCTGATCCTCTTTGTCTAGTCCCAGTCCTGACCTACAGGTCTTCCTATTTTCTAATCCCTTCCCACAACAAAATGGGAGCAACTGGGATATCAATTCTTTTTGACAGGAACCTCATATGTTTAACCGCAAAATGAATGAATGTTGCTAAATTAAAGTAATATTAGACTATAAAATCTCACAACCTTGTAAAGCAACTATACTCCAATAAAAATTAGTAATAAAAAAAGAAATAGGTAAATCTTTAAGTTGACTTTACTAACGTTCTTCAGGCTAAATGCAGTCAGGGAACTACCTTCCCAGTTTGCCCAGGTCTGCGCAGAATGTCACATTTTTCCTGTATGCCCTTTAGGGAAGCTCCCACACCAACCTGGCTTATTCTACATCTCTGGTAAATCAAACCAGTTTTATGCTTCTTTCTAACAAAACCTAGTTATTTTCTTAAAACTTGAATGTGTGTAACAAGAGCTAATTTTTGCCACATGCTTGCCAGTTTTCTGAGATTCTGCCATTTGACTCATAATCACCTATTGAGAGGAAATCTTTTCTTGTTCTCATGCTTCAAACCAATGAATTGAGGTTTAAAGAAGATAAGTGACTTACTCAAGATTATCAAATTAACAGTGGAGAAACTAGGTTTCAAGCCCAAATCTGTGGGTTCTTAGGGCCTGGGCCCTCATTCACTTCATGGTACCATTTCTCACCTAGAAAGGATCTGTCTACAACTCCCTGCATCAGTGGAAATGTTCTATGTCTGCTCTGTCCCGTAGAGTAGCCCCTGGCAACATGGGACTGCTGAACATTTGGAATATGGCTTATGTGACTGAGAAACAGAAATTTTATTTTACTTAATTTTGATTAATTTAAATATCTGCGTGTGGCCAGTGGCTAATGTATGGGACAGCAGAAGTCTAGGTGTGTGACATCCACACACAGACAGACCTCACAGATGTTGCAGGCTTGGTTCCAGACCACCACAATATAAATTGAATATCACAATAAAGTGAGTCACATAAATTTTTTGGTTTTCCCATGCATATAAAAGTTACTTGTACACTATAGCATAGTCAATTAAGTATGCAATAGCATTTTATCCAAAAATCAGCATACGTACCTGAATTTTAAAATATTGCTAACAAAAAAAAATAAAATGCTATCACCATCTGAACCTCCAGCAACTCGTAATCCTTTTACTGGTGGAGGGCTTTGCCTTGATGTTGATGCCTGCTGACTGATCAAGGTGGTGGTTGCCGAAGGTTGGGGAGACTATGGCAGTTGCTCACAATAAGACAGCAATGAATTCCACCACATCAATCGACTGTCCCTTTCACGGATGGTTTCTCTGTAGTATGTACTATTTGAGAGTTTCATACCCACAGTAGAATTTCTTTCAATTTTGGAGTCAATCTTCTCAAACCCTGTCACTGCTTTATCAATTAAGTTTGTGGTTTTATTCTAAATCCTTGTTGTCACATCAGCAAGCAAGTTCACCATCTTAGATGGGTGCAGTTCCCGGTGCCCCAGAGCAATTACAGTCGTAACATCAAAGATCACTGATCACAGATCACCAACAGCAAGTACAACAATAATGGGAAAGTTTGAAATATTTCAAGAATTATCTAAATGTGACACAGAGACGTGAACTGAACAAACGCTGCTGGGAAAACGGCTCCGTTAGACCTGCTCCATTCAGGGCTGCCACAAACCTTCAATTTGTAAAAATTGCAGTATTTACAAAGTACAAAAGAAGGAAGTGCAATAAAACAAGGCGTACCTGTTGCATAATAAAAAGAGAAAGAACATTAGAGTCAACTACCATCTGTGTGAACTAGAGTGACATTTTTGCTTTAAATCTCTAATATTCAGTTGACTCCTGTATAAAATGAGGATGATTATCACTATACCAGACAGTTGTTATGTTTTAAGTAGACACATAAACTATTTTGAACAAATAATCACTAAACATGTTTCATCTGCCCCTTAAGGATTTAAAGTATTTAAGCAGGAAATTGCATAAGCGCCACTTAGCACTTCTTCCAATATACGACGATTCACATCAGAAAATTTTTCAGCCTCTCTCCAATTTGGGTTCTTTCACTATATCCTCTCTTAAAATTATTGTTAAGTTTAAACTTTGAATGACAAATGTAAAGCACCCCACAGTTATCTCAGTGATATGGTTTCTTTTCCCCCTTACCTCCCTTAAGACTTGGAATAATTTGTCTTTTAAACCCCACTAAACACCCTTGGTGAAGAGAGTGGGAAAATGTGGGAGGAATATCCTATTTCTACTGCTCTGAGTTCAAAGGATAACTGAATTCTCACTTCAGGCTCAGGCATGTTCAAGAAACAAGTGCCATTCTATCTAATACCATTGTTTGATATGTGAGTACAGTCATCCCCCTGTATCCACAAGGAACTGGTTGTCAGACCCCTCTGGGTACCAAAATCCACAGATGCTCAAGTCCCTTATATAAAATGGCATAGTATTTGCCTATAACTTACACCCATCCTCCCATATAATTTAAATCATCTCTAGACTACTTATGGCAACCCACTTCAGTACTCTTGGCTGGAAAATCCCATGGAGGAGGAGCCTGGTAGGCTACAGTCCATGGGACCGTAAAGAGTCAAACACGACTGAGCGAATCCAGTTTCACTAGACTACTTATAATACCTGTATGCATGCTAAGTCACTTCAGTCGTGTCCAACTCTGTATGGACATATCCAAGCCCATGGACTGTATGTAGCCTGCCAACTGCCCATGGAATCCTCCAGGCAAGAGTACTGGAGTGGGTTGCCACTTCCTTCTGCAGGGGATCTTCCCAACCCAGGGATTGAACCTGAGTCTCTTACATCTACTGCATTGGCAGGTGGGTTCTTCACTACTAGCACCACCTGGGAAGCCTTTGCTATGTAAATGCTGCAGAAATAGTTGCCAGCGTGGAGTAAACTCAAGTTTTGTTTTTGGGAACTTTCTGGAATTTTTTGGAATATCTTTGATCTGCAGTTGTTTGAATCCACGGATCAGAACCCTAAGATACAGAGGGCCAGCTGTGTATATTAGAATTATTGAAAACCAGTGTGAGGAGTCTGATTTCATTTTGACCCTGATTTCTTCTGTGGTCATTGTTCATGTTGTACCTCAGATTTCCCATCTAGGAAACGGTCAGAGTCACCTTAAACCATCCACCTTAAATCATCTTCAGAATACTGGAGTGGATTGCCATTTCCTCCTCCAGGGGATCTCCCGACCCAGGGATCCAACTCTTGTCTCTTAAGTCTCCTGCATTGGTAGGAGTGTTCTTTACCATTAGCGCCACCTGGGAAGCCCTCTTTTAAATTAATATCCTTAATTGTATAAATCCTATTAGTATAACTTACATTTTAATATTAACCATCTCTCATGACCATCTACCATAGCATTATACGTGACAAAAGTTGTAGCTTTTGTAAAACATTTTCATAAACTGTAAAGCACTCAGTGATAGCCTTTCACGTATGTAATATGATTGGTCTTTGGAAGAATGTGCCCGAAGGAAGTGTTATGAAACACTGGTCTCAGCCTAGTGCGGGTGAGATGGCTGACTGGTCTCCCGAGGTCACTCCTTCCTGTTGTCTCCCAGCATCTTAGAGAGAATGAAGGGACACAGCTCTCCCAAGCTACTGTTCTTTGCTGCCACTAGATGGACACCCGGTCTAATCCCAACTGAGGTGCTGGTACAATAGGCTTAGAAAGTTGAGGATTTCCAGAATTAATGGCCCCAGAGGGAGGGGCTCTCCCCAAGGCTGCACTTGAGTGAACAGCCTGGTGATTACACCCTGAGATTTAATCACTTGCACAAAGATAAACTGGAAATAAAATCATAGTGGACCCCTGTCCTATCCATACCCTGGTCATTCCTGCCACTCCTTGGCCCAGGTGTTTAAATCTCAGTGGCTCCTTAGCCTCCTACCAGCCCTGAAAGTTCAATGTTCTAGAACTTGAGGCTCACAACTCAGGTGTCAGGTTAGGGCCTTAACCCTGGGCCAGATAGAGGTGTTGACCCCTCCCCAGAACCTGGTGAATCAGAAAAAAGTACCTGTCTGAAGGTACAGAAAGAGTCTCACCAGGAAGAGACGACAGGGACAGAGCGATTAGAAAATTCTGAAGATGGTAGAGAAAGTGGAAAATTTAAGTCTTTACACAAGGAAGAAGCTTTGGATTTTGTGTTTCCTTAGTCCAAATGTGCCAAAACAACAAATTTGCCAAAATGAAACAACACTTGATATTTACATCCCCTTTGGTCTTTTCTTCTACCTCTTAAGAAGACCTGACACATGTCTTCTCAGATTCCCCTCGGTGACTCCTTCCTAAACTGTTGCTGCTACTGAGCCATCTGTCACCCCCCAGCGTCTGCAGCCCCCTCCGGAAAGCTGAGTGAGTCTCAGCAAGCTGTGACCCAGGCCCGGGGACAGCACAGTCACAGCAGGGTTTCTGCTAACTGGGGAGGCAACAGAGGGGGAAAAGAGAATCTATTTGAACTTCTCAAAGTAAAGAAGACTCTAGACATTTGCTTTTAATTCAAATAAATATTTATGAGACAGATTCTGTAAGACACCCTTTCTAAAGGCTAGTCCCTGCCCTCCAACAATCATAAAGAATGCCCTTAATGAAGCAGTTAGGAAGCTCTGTAGAATCTGTAACACTTTGTCAATCAATCAGTCATACACGTTAAAGACCATTGAATCAAACCCCTTTAACTTTACATTGAATAAATAGAGATCCAAAGTTGAAAGATGCGAAGGTATATATATATATTGTGTGTGTGTGTGTGTGTGTGTGTGTGTGTGTGTGAATTTCAGTATCTTTGCATCTTCCAACTTTATGTATGTAGGCTTTCCAGGTGGCTCTGGTGGTAAAGAATCTGCCTGCCAATGCAGGAGACATAAGAGACACGGGTTCAATCCCTGGGTCAGGAAGATCCCCTGCAGGAGGGCATGGCAACCCACTCCAGTATCCTTACCTGGAGAATCCCATGGACAGAGGAGCCTGGAGGGCTACAGTCTATAGGGTTGCAAAGAGTCAGACAAAACTGAAGCGATTTAGCACACACGTACACACACACACACACACACACACACACACACACATATAACTTAAAATGTGTATTACCTCTTCTCCGATTAGTAGGAGAGGGAATGTATTTTTCGGGTATAGGGACCTGGTGGGGTGGAGATGGGGATGAGGATAAGACGAGGTCACCCACTACCCCAACGAGGGCCTGGACTACAGTTGTGAAATTGATATGTGGCTTTTAAAAAGTTAATACAAAAAACCTGCAAATAACATCAGTGAAGTAAGAACTATCCTGAAGATTTAAATGAAGGAGCCAAATTCCATCTGACTGATTTCAAGAAATCAGCAAAAATGGGATGTCTCAGAAGTGAGAGAGGGGTAGATTATAAGAAATCCAAGCAAAAGTGCATGTAGGAGCAAAAGCACTGTCTAGGAAAGTCCAAAGCAGAGTCTGTACTAATAGAAAAAAAAATTGGGTCTGTTTTTAAAAGTGTATATAAAGTTTGTAATCAGAAATATTTGGGTAAATGATTAGGGTAATAGATTAAGCTATTGGTGGAGGCTTTGAATGACAGACTGTCCTCAGTGTTCCTGCTTAATTGAATAAGAAATGGGAAATCTTATAATTTCTAAAAAAAAAAAAAAAAGGAGGTGTGCTAATAAGATGCTGTCAAAAATAAACACTAGGCAAACAAAACTAAAGGAACAGGGTTATTCTGTGTCTAAGGAACAAATTTCTCAAATCAAATCAAATCATCAAATCAAACAAAAACCTCAGCTGTCTGAGTCTGTCCATTCACTCACCCTCTGATCCAACTCCCAACCCGCATCATCCACCCATATTGCCCCCCAGGGAGAACACCTGGGCCCTGAGCCTAGATCAACCTCTGATTTATACACATGTCCGATTGGCAGGAATATTTCTGATTTCATAATATCAAAGTTTCTCCAACAAAATACATCAATTTGGAGTTTTAAAAAATAATTACACAGTAATTCATGTTTGTTTTCTCTGCAAAAATTTGGGATCTGGTAGGTACAAAGTAAGGGCCATAGACAAGGTGCAATTAATACAAATTTGAGCGTACAACAAAATGTCTAGGAGACACAGGTATAGATTAGGTTAGATTAGATACAGATGGTTGTGAAGGAGTTCTAGTTTAGTTAGAAAGTAATGAAGAATTATCAAAAGCCATTACCCATATGAAGTCTAAAAATAATTGTCAAACCTGCAGATATTTTTATCTGCGCATTAGCTTTCTGGCTCTTTGAACATCACTGAATAACTAACCAATTTAAAAGGGAAAAAATGCTTTTATCCAGCTCTGTCGTACAAAACAAAAATAAGCAAATGACCTGCAGCCCTAGATGATGTTGTGTTTGCTTATAGAATTCTTGGTGTAATAGAACAAATGAGGTGTCTCTTTATCCTACTTTATGATAATATCCTCACATTGTTAATGTACTAACATTTGGGATAGCTGGATTGAAGTTGCCTCTCTCGGTTTTTAACACCCTAGAAATCTGGAGTTCTTTCTCCATCAGAAGTGTCTGTGATGTAAGCAAGCAATTCTGTTGCCCCTGCCTTACCCTTTTCTACCCTAAACCATTCTCTGTCTCTTTCTCTCAGACAAATGTGAAGGGCTAGAAACTGCCTTCCCCAAACCCTGTCCTTTCTGGAAGAAAATGAATACAAGAGACTAGAGCTATTCCCCCTGGGGCTCCACATGCCTGATTTCCATAGGAAACAATCAACCGGACTCCACCCGATTGTTTGGGTGTAGAGGCTGGGTGAGAGGGCAGTGGAGGTGGCCAGGAAGGGGGCTGCCCACCTCTGTAATGAGTCAGGTCTGCGGCCGGAATCATGACAGATGGGGTGTGAATACCAGACTGGCACCTTGAAAAAGTCTCTCATGAGCACACAGAGGGGTGGGCAGGGAGTCCAGGTCTAGGGACAGAACTCCATCAACGGGCCATCTCTGCCTCTAATCCACCCCTCACTCATCAGTGAGGCCCTCAGTGATCTATGTCTCCCTAACTCCGACTCAGAGAAAATACACCATATCATCCTAACAGACAACAAAAATCCCACCAGGATACGTTGGTGTGTTAAGCATACTTCTCCAAAATAAACCAATCCTAGAACCAGGGTAACAGGATACTGACTTTGAATCCTGCCACTTCTCTGTGTAAAAAATGCCAGTGTCTCCCTATCATTGGTAAGATCAAACACAAACATTTCAGAATGGCATTATTTAGTTATGGCTTATCTGACCTCATCCTTAACCGACCCCCTCCACACACATCACCAGCCACCAGCACTGCCCAGTGAGCTCTTGGAACATCCCTTATTCCCAGCACACCTCGGTTATTCTCAAGCTTATCTTTTGCCCTGGCATCCCCGTTGCTTGGAATGCTTCTCTCTACTTCTATCCTTTAATGCATAACTTAATCGTCTAACAGCCTCTGTCTTCTCTCTATACAAAGTTCCTTTTCCTGTGTCATGTAGTGCTTGATCGATGCTTTCATAGTGGCAAACATCGTATATTTTGTGGCAGTGTAATATCTGTCTCTGCCTAGGCATCAATGCCCTTGAAGAATGGATCAGCAACTTATGCTATTTATCCCAACATGAAATCCTGGAGGGTGTGTGTGTGTGTGTGTTCAGTCACTCAGCCATGTCCAGCTCTTTGCAATCCCATGGACTGTAGCCCGCCAGGCTCCGCTGTGGAATTCTCCAGGCAAGAATACTGGAGTGGGTTGCCATGCCCTTCTCCAGGAGAGCTTCCTGACCCAGGGATCAAACCAGTGTCTCCTGCGTCTCCTGCATTGCAGGTGGATTCTTTACCACTGAACCAACAGGGAAGCCTGAAGATACTTCTAAAATACGTCTGTGAGGACTTCCTTGATGGTCTTGTGGTTAAGACTCTGTGCTTCCAGTGCAGGGGGTGCAGTTTTTTTTAATTTATTTATTTTTTAATTGAAAGATAATTGCTTTACAGAATTTTGTTGATTTCTGTTTTACTTTCAACAGCGTTGTCATATCTAGTTCTGAAGCTTGCTCTGTCTCTTTAAATTAAGGGATATTTTTTACCTTTTTGGTATGCCTTGCAATTTCTTCTTAATAACCAGACGTATCATAATGGGTAAATGGAACTGTTACAAGTAGACCTTTTGTGATGTGGTTGTGAGGTGCGTGAAGAAGAGAAGCCTCTATCGTCCTACAGTCAGGGTCTCTGTCTCCTAAGGAGCCTGTGCCTCGGGACTGTGAGCATCACAAGGACTCCTCAGTTCTCTCCTCTCCCCCTTAGGGGACACGACAGCTAGAGGGGGCTGGCATAGGGCGTTCCCACCCACTAGTCAGTCAGACTCCGGTGAACTTGTTTCTGCAGAAGGCAGGCCTTGTTAACAATAGAGTGCTCCAAAGTATTTCAAAACTACGTGATACATATATACAATGGTATTATTAATCAGCCATAAAAAAGGAAGAAAACTGAGTCTTTTGTAGAGATATGAATGGACCTAGAAGCTGTCACATGGAGCAAAGTAAGTTGGTAAGAGGAAAAAATATGGTATATTAACACATGAATGTCGGATCTAGAAAGATGGAACAGATGAGCCTATTTCCAGGGCAGGAATAGACACGCAGATGTAGAGAACAGACGTGTGGTCACAGGGTGGAAGGAGAGGGTGCGATGAATTTGAAGACAAGACTTAACATAAATACACTAGCATGTGTAAACTAGATAGCTAGTGGGAACTTGCTATATGTATAGAACAGGGAGCCCAGCTCAGGGCTCTGTGATGACCTAGACTGGTGGGCTGGGGAGGGGAGGTGGAAGGAAGGTCCCAGAGGGAGAGGATGTGTGTATATGTACAGCTGATTCACTTCGTTGTTCCGCAGAAACTAACACAGTATTGTAAAGCAATAATACGCCAAGTAAAAAACAAAAACAAAAAGCTGTTTCTTTGCCTCCAACTGCCTGAAGCACCCAGTGATTTTTCTGTTATTTGCTGTGAGAATCTGGTTGAGCTCCCACAGGTAAATCACAAAACTGTGTGTCCCTGCTCCTCATGATGGGATGCCCTGGAGTTTCACTCTCAGAGGTGTCCGCATGGAGCCTCCAGCAATTCATCATCTACAGCACAGGGGCCTCGCCTTTAGCAGTGTCACGTGTGAGCTTCTGCTCTGGTGAATTGGATCGCCTGTGTTCTCCTGTCTGTCTCTTCAATCTCGAGGACAATGGTTTGCCTTGCGTCCTCCCCTCTCTTGTGAATCCAAGAAGAGTTGGTTTTTCCGTCTTCTCAGCTTTTACTTGCTAGGACAGAAAGGGAACTTCCAAGCCCCTTACATGTGAAATCAGAAACTAGAATTCTGCCTATGAGCTGGCAGTTTGGGATTTCAGCCATTTCTTTGGATTATTGATGTCTTTGGGCCATAAACTCTGTTTTATTCTCCTCCTTTAAATTCCCTTTGTCTCCATGCCAAGTCTACAAAGTATAAGACAATTTAAGAAATATTTTTGCTTACAGACTGCTATTTGGTTGGTGTCGGCTTTCCTGGTGGCTCAGTTGGTAAAGAATCTGCCTGCGATGCAGGAGACCCCAGTTTGGAAAGATGCCCTGGAGAAGGGAAGGGCTACCCACTCCAATATCCTGGCCTGGAGGATTTCATGGCGTATTCAGCCCATGGGGTCACAAACAGTCAGACATGACTGAGCGACTTCCATTTTCACTTTTTTCACTTCCATGTGTCGGTTTAAGTGTGTGTGTTCTCAGTCGCTCAGTCATGTCCCACTCTTTGTGACCTCATGAACTATAGCCCGCTAGACTCCTCTGTCCATGGGATTCTTCAGGCAAGAATAACGGAGTGGGTTGCCATTTCCTTCTCCAGGGATCTTCCTGATCATCTCTCGAGTCTCCTGCATTGGCAGGGGGATTCTTTACCGCTGAGCCACCTGGGAACCCTCCACATACAGTGCATATAATTGAATCTTACAGAGAATCTTGCCCACTGCCACACAAGTAATAAATATTAAAAGCATCATTAGTCTAAGAACGTCTATGCATCTTATTAGCTTGAAGATTTACTAAGAAATTGGTTCTGTATGGTTTGCTGTTGTGCTTTTCATATGCCTCAGAGCAAAAGGTAGGAAATAGGAGTATTTCATAAAAATGTTTGATCCCTTTGGTTAATGTGTAATGCAAATTTGAGGGAGAAAATAAATGGGGACAAAATATTCCACTTTCAGATGAATCTCAATTGCTGCAGATAAGTTGTAAGAATTGCAACTTTATGAGATGTTGAAAAAAATAGTAGAGGGAAACAGAAAAATGAAATATAATGACCCTTAAGTAACATGGATTTGAACTGTGCAGATCTAATTATACCTGGATTTTTTTTTCCAATGGATAAATTGGAAAACTTTTGGGGAATTGCAGCAATTTGAAAAATCTTACAAACTGCATAGCCTATAAATATAAAAAAATTAAACTAGATGTGTCATGAATGCATAGAATACATGTAGATATACATAGAACCTACAAAATATATTAGTGGACTATTTATGTTATTGATAAGGCTTTCAGTCAACAGTAGGCTTTTAGCAATTAAGTTCAGGGAAAGTCAAAAGTTATATATGTATTTTTGACTACACCAGGGTCAGCACCCCTAACTCCAGCATTGTTCAAGGGTCAGCTATGATTGTTCATCAGGAATATAGTGAAAAGAACACTGTTATGAAAGTGAATGATCCTGGATATGGCTTTGTCATCCAATATCTAGACCTGGGGTCACGAACACCTTCCAAAATATCTCATAAATTTATCCTACTCATCAGGAAAATTGAAGGAAGTAAACCAAATGAATTAGCAATTAATCTAGATGTATAATTACATTTGGTTCTAGTCTATTTTGCTCTAGTGTTCTCCATTATATTATAATGATTTAGACAGGGAGCTTAGAAAACCCTGACTATATGTATTAAGCACTATGCAGATAAATTTTGAGAGACTGAAAGCAAAGGTAGCAACATTAACAACTGTTTCAAATGCACTGAGGGGGCTAGAAAATAAGGACTTATTTTACTGATTCCTTTCAGACTCAAGAGGAATAAAGGAACTAATTCCAATTAAAATATTTGAGGTTAGGCATCTAGGTGGAGAGAATGGATAAAAGGTAACTGTGCAGAAATAACAAAGGCCCAAAAGAAAGAGAGGAAGTCTGGATTTAAGGAAAGTCAGTTTATTTCAGATTTGTCCAATACCTGTAGATCCAACATATCTGTCCCCACCCTGGCTCCTCTGGATGAAAAAATGTCGCACTATGAAAAGAGAGAGAAACCCCCTCACTCGTGGAGCTTTTGAAAAACAAAGATAAATAAAGGAGGTTAGATCCTCATCTGAGTCCGATTTTCTGCAAAGCTGACTGCATCAAATGCTAATCCTTCAGGCCTTAGGGGGCTGCCCCACTCAGTCTATGACCCCTAATCCCCTCTTATAGGTCCCCTAGAGTAAGTGATACTGTGCTAAGTGCCCGGATGGGACCCTGGCCACATCTGGTCCCAAGACCCTCTGCTCTGCATTGAAATAGAAGGATGGATAAACAATTTGGACTTTGTCTTTCTCTCTCTTTGAAGGATGCAACCTTATTACCCAAAGTGCTGAGCTCCTGACTCAATTAGTCTGCTAATGTGATTATATGCTAATCTGGGTTTTATTTTGCATCTGATTTTCATGTTATTTGCTTGATTTTAAAATAGAAGCCCTCCTGTGTGTGGGTCCCACTCCCTAATACAGCGCATGAATTCTTACGCCCTGCATGAGCCAGGTGTTCTTCAGCTCGTCAGATTGGTCTAATGTGAGAGCCTCTGTAAAGACGTAGGTCCAGCTCTCTTTTTCAACATTTTATAAATTCTCAAAATGTTAACGGTTTGGCCGCTAACACAAATGTGTCCACTGAAAGATGAAAGAAAAGTTTTAGCCACTTAAAAAAATTTCTCCAAAGAAATCAAGATACATGATAGTGAATTATGAGTGACTTTCAAAGAGTTTTTAAAAATTTTGCTTCTCTATTTTTAATTATTTTGACTGTAAAAGTAATAAACACAGCAAATATTTAATTATCACTTGCTTTATAAGACAACATTTGCACAAAAGATCTTTGAGGAAGATACAATTTTCATACTTGCTTTAAAAATAAGGAAACTGAGGCACAGAGAAGTTTTGTATGCCCCATATCATAATACTAGTATGAGACAGAACTGGGATAAAGTATGCTTTTATTACTTGCTTAACTAAAGGTAAAAATAAAATATCTATATGTAAAGAATATTGCCACATTGCCTTATAGACGGATGAATATTGAAACCATCTTAAGTTCATATGGAATTTCAGGAAAGCCATATATTGTAGTGGGACTCTACAAACTTATACTTTAAATTATAACATTTCAGGTTAGAATAATTATAATTGGGTCAAGGAACAAGGGTCTTCTCTTCCATGCTAATAGCATGGAAAAAAATTTTTGCTTTTTAAAATTCACTTTATTTTTTAACTGGCTTGCTCAGTGTTCCCTTTAAAAAAGGAAATTAAGCAAAGCAAGAAAGTAGGGTAGCAAAGAGATAAAAGAGAACAGCCGAGACAATCTTTCTCAAGTTTGTATTTATTCTTTCATAAGCTTGTATTTAATGAACATTATACACTAATTAACAATGGGCTCAGGGCAAAGGATATAGAGAGTAGTAGAGGGGGGAGTCCCTGAAATCAGAGATTTATCACAGTAAAGATGATAAGAAAAATGAGTGAAAACAAGAACACAAATGTCTCTAATGCAAGGCAAAATAGAATAGATTTGCCTGGGAGAGTTGTATAGAGGAATGCAAGTTTAGGAGAGAAAAAAATTCCCATCTCTCTGAGATTTCTCTGAGGGTACATCCTTAGGAAATGCTAGAAAGCTGTACTTTGAAAGATGGGTGCAATTTTGGACTACAGAAATAAAGGAAGAATGATTATCTCTAAGGCTCTTTGGCAGAATTTTTGGATTCCTAGAAAATGAGATGTTTCCTGAAACCCAAAGGACAGCCTATCCCATTGCCTAACGCTTTACCATTTAGAAAGAGGGGAGAGTGTGAGAGGTGAGGCTCTAGGAGTCCTCAAGAGGAAAGAGTCAAAGCCAAAAAGATTGGGTATGCCTGGGCTCTAGCCAAAAAATTAGGGTAAGAAAATCAAGGAAATCTTTCCTCACTCTGGTCCTGTCCTGAAAAAAAGATGAAATCTAAAAATACTTTTATCCCTTTGAAAAAATCACTGGTGGGAGTTCGGCTCTTCTTTCATTGTGTTCAGTCGGGTTCTGCCCAGCCCCTAACGGCAGACCCGGCTTGCACAGATGGGGCCTTTCAACCTAGCCTGAGTTTCTATTCTCTGGCTAGCACCAGACTCCAGCCAACACAAAACTCCCCTCTAATTGTAATTGAATCCACACTTTTATAGTTCATTACCTCTCTGATAGATTAGATTAGGTCAGGCTGAAGCTGTGGCCAGTTCAGACATTGCCCAGGTTGGAGCACAAAGACTGGAAAAGGGGAAGGGCTGAGACAGAAAGAAGATACCTTAAGAAATGAGCTAGCTCTCCTCCCAGCCGTTAACACATTTCTCTCTGCTCCAACCTTCCCCAGCTCATGACCCTGCCCGACATATACACACATTCACCCTTTACAAGGTTGAGACTGTAAAATCAGAGATGGAAGGAAATACATGGGACCGAAAGGGCAACTAGCTACAGCCATTTTGCTCTACAAATGAGGAAACTGAAGCCCAATTTGGAAAGCAAATTGCTCAAGCCAAACAACAGAAACCAGGTGTAGTGGCCTTGGAAATGGGCTACTGGCATCTTCTGAAAAACAGCCCATGGTAGAGGGCATCATTGACTCTAGATCCACCACCATGGATGCCACATGACTTGTGTGGTGCTCCTAGTGAATGACTAGGCACAAGACAGGCCCCGCAGCATGCAGGATTGCTCCAACAGGCCCTCTGGGCTCAGGGATTCATGACCGACCCAGCCAAAGCTTTCTCATGACTACGCTGCACTCAGAGTCTCTTCCTGCACAAGTCTGCTTCCTTCCCCTCTCCTGTCATAGGTATCAGACCTGCATTACAGTCTGAGGGATGTCCCTTCCTACGTATGTTCCTTCCCCTTCATCTTTCAGAGGCATCTCTCTCTGCCCCCAACTCTCTTGCTTGTTTAATATTGGCATCTGCTTTTGAAAGATCTCAAATGAACATATGTGGTCTCCTGGCTTACAGTTGGTTGATACTGTCTTCCCCACAGAAATATGATTAGGTGTTTACTCAATGGCACTGTCATAAGAAGTTTCCCCCATCGACTTGTTTGAAAATAATCTTTTCTTATTTTATGGGTTCTTTCTTGGAGTAAAATTCTCTAGAGAGTCATGAGGGTCTTTAGTTTTTTCTCATTTCCCAGGGTCACATGAGGCATAACTGCAGACAAGTCTCCCCTAGACACAGGTGGAAGGACAGTAATTGTTACACCCCTTCCACCATGGCCACCTTAAATAATGCAAGAGCATTAATCAGAGATTTGATTGGGTTCTTTTCTGGGACTATTTCAGTCGGCCAATTTCATCCCTTTAAACTCCATATTAACACACTACCTTCCAAAGAGCACTGCCCTGATTGCAATTATTGGAGGGATTGGGCCAGAATTTAAAGAAAGGATTATTCCTGGACAAATTCTGATTAAAATGGGCTCCCTCAACCTCAGCTGAAAAGATTAATAACTGTCCAATCTCCTACAGCCAGCAAGTCTTCGTCAATAACTCCCAATCTCTCTACTGTGAGTTTATCTGCCGAGGATTAAACTGAAAGGCTGCTCCCAAAACCAGTATTAAAATTACCGCAAAATATAGCCCTCTGGTTCCTGGCAGCTGTTGAGTTCAGTGAGGGAGCTAGAAATCCCTCTCCAGCTGGGTCTGGAGGGATGGGAGTGGGAGGTGTGGGGTAGGGAGGAGAGTAAAAGGGGTAGTCTGAATTAGGTGTCTGGAGGGACAGAAGTTGTCATTACTTACTGGAAACAATCAGAAAGGTCAGAAAAGCTCCATCTGCGCATTGTTTTAAATGGAAAACATTCCAGTCTAGTGGAAAGAATAGGAACATGCTTGCTCAGTCACTTCAGTCATGCCGGACTCTGCGACTCCATGGACTGTAGCCTGCCAGGTTCCTCTGTCCGTGGGATTTCCCAAGCAAGAATACTGAAGTGAGTTCTTCCCGACCCAGGGATCAAACCCGTGTGTTTTATGTCTCCTGCATTGGCGGGCAGGTTGTCATTATAGATTTGTCTGAGTTCAAAGTCAACATCAGCCACTTGTCACTTATGCCTAGTTTTTCATCTAGAAGGGAAATAATACTGACCATGTTACTTGTCTCACACTGAGAAGAAAATATGATTCACTTGCTGTGTTTTAAGATCTGTAACCTGCTTGTGGGGGAAAATGGGACACTGAAATTTACCAATATCTGCTTTTTTGTCCTCACCTGTAATGTAAGGTGAAGCTGGGTGTGCAATAGCTTAGCATCCCTCACAGCTATGCATGGTTAGGCAACCAAGTTCAGGTCACTGGTGTATGTACTCCAAGAGCAAGTTTGTATCCACCTTTTCTTCTCTCTACACACACTCCCTTCCCCATCACCTATCCTTGCTTCTGGCTGGAATGTGACTGTGATGGCCAGAGCCAGAGTAACCATCTTAGAAATGAATAAAAGCTGAATGTTTAGAGATTCACAAACATAGAGAACAGATTTGTGGTTGCCAAGGGGGAAGAGGGGTGGGGGGGATGGATCAAGAATTTGGGGTTAGCAAGAGTACTGGCTGGGTTGCCATATCCTTCTCCAGGGGATCTTCCCAACCCAGGGAGTGAACCCAGGTCTCCCACATTGCAGGCAGAGACTTTACCATCTGAGCCACCAGGTAAAGCTTGAGATTAGCAGATGCAAACTATTAGATACATATATAACTGAATCACTTTGCTATATACCAGAAGCTAACACAATATTTTAAATCAACTATATTCAAGAAAATATTTTTTGTTTAAGCTGCATTTTTGGATGGCAGAAAAACAAAAGAGAAAGATCCTGAGTCCTTGAAACTGTGCAGTTACGTTACTATTCCTGGTCACATTTCCTAGACATTTTGTAAAGGAAAAAGAACCTTCTATATTAAGTCACCAATATTTTGAACTTACTTGGTACAGTAAAAACTGATATCCTAACCACTATACCACTCTATAAATACAAATTATTATTACCTTGTCATTAGTATTCCAGTAGCCTCATCTGAACATGCGTATCTCAAAGCCCTGTGATCTACATGGGCCTGAAGTAGAGTCCCAAGTTTTAGGCTCTAAGCTCAACATCTTCCATCAGCCAGAACTGTTTTCATTTTAATTCTAGTTTGATCCAAAGAAACCACTAACAGTATTATTTTGAAATGGCTCTGCATCCTAAGTATATTCACTTAGGTGAGGACTAAGGTGAGCACTGCCAAATTCCCCCACTTCAGTCTTCATCTTACTTAAGCTCTCCAGGGCTTCCTATTTTCAGAAATGGTTGAGCCCTTTAATTCACAAAATTCTCTTCTTTCTTCTCTCATTTAACCACATGTCCCTTTCCTCCTCCCTCTATCCTCCATTAGCAACAAGGCTTGCAAATATTTCTCCATTGTCTTCTCCCTCAAGGCATTTTTTTAACCTGCTAAATGAATAGCCTAGGGTCTAAAACCCTAGAAAATATTTTTCAACTTTATCATCATTGTTGTTCTTACCAAAACTGCACATTCCAGAGTAGTCATGCCTGCTAAATGAGAATTTAAGGTCTTTGCCCTAAATTCTGCATATTAGCGAGCTCTCCTGTCCTTCCCTCCAACTCAAGCACATACCAAGCAAATCTGATGTGTACTAAAATTTAAGCACTACTAAGCTCTCTGAAAAATCTCCACAAAGTACTTCCCATTTTCCAGCATCTAAAAATAAATATCCTACTGAACAATCATAGGGGGAAATTATTGCAGTATTACGGCAGGGAAGAGAATACGAGAAAAGAATACGGAGTGGAGAAGCAGGTTCGATTATGAACAAATTTGAAATTTTTGAGCTCATTGAGTCATATTTAATAACCCTTATATTAAAGAAGTCCCTCCTCCCACCTAACTTTACTGACTCCTTTGGGAGATTAAACTTGTTCCTTTGCTGTAGCCATTAGAACCGACCGAACAACAGTTTACTCTTTGAGCCTTAAATGAGCAAAGAGTGGCTTTCAGACCGAGGGATGCAATGGACAGAGAGTAGGGATACCTCCTGGACCTGTCCTCAGAGGCAGATGCTATTTCCTCTGGAAGTATAGCACGTTTGCTGGCGGAGGAAATCTCCCTCCAGGGCAGGCAAGGAAGGACAATAGAGCCACGTCACCACCCACCATCTGTCGTGAAAACAGACACCAGCTGACAGAGAGGGAAGCTCAAAATCCTGCTCCCACCCCCACGCCATCGTCAGCACCCCACTGCCTGACCTCCTAAGATGGGGGCTGGGAAAGACGAGGTAGGGATTAGCCTGCTGGGCCTGTAAGGATCAAGTTCGGGGTCACCCTGCCCAGATCACTGCAGTTCTCTCATCAGTCCCTTCAAATCATCAAATTGTCACTCTCCTCTGGGAGAGAAAGGGGAAAACTATGGCAGATAAGCAGAGATCAGTGTCCCAGAGCCCAGAAAAGCGGTCTTGTTTCTGAGTGGCCAGTCTGCCCTGGCTTTGGATACCCAAGGCCCCAGGGGGACACAGAGACATGGGAAAGGCAACCCTGGATAACTGACAACAGAAACAATTTAACACTGCCAGAGCAGCAATCAGACAGAGAGTGGAGGGGAGTATAAACAGAAGTCCCAGGGTAGAGGTGGCTTCCTAGTGAGGGGGCATTCAGAGCTGCTACTGAAGGAAAAGGCTTGATTTTTCCATGAATATTTTATGTATTGTTGTGCAGTGACTAGAGCCAGGAGTCCTAGGTTCTGCTATGACTTAGGTATGGTCAAAAGCGAGTTCCTTCCTTGTTAAAGAACTAGGTCTCCACTCCAATAAAATTATGAAGTGGGACAAGAAAAACTCAAGGTGACTTCTCTGATTCATGAGTGACACAGGCAAAAGCTCAGGCAGAAGTTGCCATAATGTAGGATACATAGTTGAGGGTGCTGAGATAGGGCTCCTGAGTGGCCGAGTCTTAAGAAAATGGGATAATTCCAGTCCCCTCCTCCCCGTACAACAGTGCTGTTCCGTGCTAAAGTCACTCAGTCGAGTCCAACTCTTTGCGACCCCAGAGACCGTAGCCACCAGGCTCCTCTGTCCATGGGGGTTCTCCAGGCAAGAATGCTGGAGTGGGTTGTCATGCCCTCCTCCAGGGTATCTTCCCAACCCAGGGATTGAACCCAGGTCTCCCGCATTGCAGGTGGACTCTTTACCAGCTGAACCACCAGGGAAGCAACGGTGCAACACTTTAATTGACAAAGCATTCTCTGAAGCAATGAGATTAGACCCTGCACTGAGGTAGGAGATGGATGGGCTCCAGGATGGACAAATTTACAATCAGCCAGCCTCCTCTTTGCATTTCCTGAATCAAGAATAGGTGGGCTCCAGTTAAGGAATTTATAACCCGCTTCCTGTTTGCTCTCCAAAATGGAAGTAACAACAGAAACGGTAAATAGTCAGTCTTTGTCTCTTGTAAACATCTCAAGGGAATAATCATGGCAAGGACAAAAAGAGGCAAAAACCTCTGTGAGTAAAGGATAAGGGAGACACTACACATGTGCAGAAAGACACTATGCATGTAACAGGAAGAAAGAGTCCAGTAAATGTAGATAGACACATGGGCGGACTCAGGGAGAGTCGCTGAGTTGCACCCTCCTCCTGCATTGCAGGCATCTTCTTTACTGTCCAAGCCACCAAGGAAGCCCATACACATATGGGGCATTTCTTCCAGATTTCTTTTGGCCCATCACTTTGATTTTCCTGGTTCAGAGTCCATATCTGACATATCTCAGGATCCTCCCATGTGCGCATGGGCATCTCTTAGCCAAGATGAATCCTGCTGAAGAGGCCTATTGGTAGTGGCATCAGTTAGCATCACCCCCTTTTTCACGGCCAAGAAGCTTTTCTCTGTGCGCGCAGTGCATGTATAGTCCAGGAGGTCTCCTGACTTTGAGAATGAGGAATATGTGGTTTCTTATCATCTATCTGGGCAGGGCCCAGCATCCTCTCTCAATTGCCCTACTACTGAATCTCCAGTAGCTTTGCCCTGAGGGGGCCATCTACCTCTTGCCTCACTAAAGAGTGCTTTTGTTGTTGTTCAGTCTCTCAGTCGTGTCTGATTCTTTGCGACCCCGTGGACTGCAGCACATCAGGCTTCCCTGTCCATCACCATCTCCCAGAGCTTGCTCAAACTCACATCCATTGGTGATGCCATCCAACCATCTCATCCTCTGTCATTCCCTTCTCCTCCTGCCTTAAATCTTTCTCAGCATTAGAGTCTTTTCCAATGAGTTGGCTCATCACATCAGGTGGCCAAAGTTTCAGCTTCAGCATCAGTTCTTCCAATGAATATGCAGGACTGATTTCCTTTAGGATGGACTGGTTTGATCTCCTTGCAGTCCAAGGAACTCTCAAGAGTCTTCTCCAACAGCACAGTTCAAAAGCATCAATTCTTCAGTGCTCAGCTTTCTTTATAGTCCAACTCTCACATCCATACATGACTACTGGGAAAAACCATAGATTACAATAGACGGGCCTTTGTTGGCAAAGTAATGTCTCTGCTTTTTAATACAATTTATATTAAAAATGAACCATATAAGGTAATAAAATGTTTATAAAAATGAATTATGCAAGGTAACAAAAATGCACTGAGCTAATGTTATTATTAATTATCAGAATAAATTTGGAAAAATATGGCCCCTTTCTGGGATTCAGCACTGTAATCTGTAAAATAAAGGAGTTTATAATTAGCTGCTAACATTCCAAGAGAATTAGAATAATACTCTTTTATTTTGTTCTCCACCACTGTGATTCAAAGCAGCAACAGATCACCAACTATCTGTTACACACATTAGTTAAATTAATTGCAATAATAGCCTTCTGAGAGAGGTACTGATATTGTACCTGTTTTAAAGATGAGAAAATTGAGTCACAGAAATGTCATGTATCAAGCTTAAGGTCCAAAAGGAAACAGTTAACAACATATCTAGGATTCAAATCCAAGAGTTCTGATGCCAAAACCAATGACAGTGCTCCAAAGTTGATCTCACATAAGTGAACATCCCTCTGCCTCCTAATTTTCTGGTTTTTCTAGGTTTTCTGCCTGAATGTAATTGACCAAAAACATTCACCGTGAGTCTAGGATGGTCTCCTTTGATGTATGTAGCATAAGACGTGCCTCATGGCTTCACCATAAAGCAATCACACCTGATCTCGCCTCCTCTGTGACTGTTCGGTCTTAAAGTCTGGAGTGGTCCTTTCTATTCGTCAGAGAACTTAGTTATCTGCTTCATGATTTTGTGCTAGTCCTTGCCATGAAATGCGTGCATGTTCACAAGCATGTGCATGCACACACACACATACACACACACACATTTTAAAAGGGAAATACATTTTATAGAAGTGAAGCAGGTTGAAATTCCTAAATTAAAATATCTCAGTGAAAATGTGAGAACCAAAGATAAATGTGAGAGAAGACGCCTAGCATACAGGCTCTGTTAGTAACTCAGTGCATCCTTGCTGCCCACAGACACTTGGGATCAGCAGGGCCTGCATGGGGAGAATCCTGGAACCTTCAGTCTGCACCCAGCTCTCCCACTCCTAACATCCGTGACCCTTAATTAATAACCTCAACTCTCTGTGTCTTTTTCATCCCTAAGGAATCCCCTGACCCTAAACCACTTGAGACATCCAATATGGGAACCCCTTGACGGAGATGGGAGGTGAGGTTTTATGGCCTGGGGGAAGTTACTGTCATATCAGACCTGTGACATATCAGATCTGTGGGGCAGTGGCTTGTCCATATGAGGAGAGAGATCCAGGACTGAACCCTTAGGCATGGTCAAGGAGAGCTAGAGACCAGGAAAAGATCACCATGGGCCAGAGAGCCCAAAGTCTCCAGCCAAAGTTGAATTAGCAATCCTAAACTAGGTAAACTGACAGAAGTTAAAGGAAAATAATTATTTACAGTAGGTAAAGGGGAGAAGAGAAGAAAGATGATTGTAAGTATGCATAAGACAAAATGACTCCAAAAAACAAACAAAAGGTATCCTGAAACCATCATTAGAAACAAAGAAGTAATACATAGTTTCCTTAAATACTAGACCATTATGTGTAGATTGCTTTTGATTTCACACACACACACACACACACACACACACATGAGTTATCTGCAATCAGCATTGGATTATAAGTTTCTCTTTTTACATTGTACATTTCTGTATTTGAACTGTTTACAATAAAGTGTAATGTCCTAGACCCTAGAAGACCACACAGTTGTAAGAAAACTTTAAAATGATCTCAAATCATTACAGTATCAAAAAGAAAACAAAGTGCATGCTAAGTCGCTTCTGCCGTGTCCAACTCCTTGCGACTGTATGGACTGTAGCCCGCCAGACTCCTCTGTCCATCGGATTCTCCAGGCAAGAACACTGAAACGGGTTGCCATGCCCTCCTTCAGGGGATCTTCCCAACCCAGGGATTGAACCAACATCTCTTATGTCTCCTGCATTGGCAGGCAAATTCTCTACCACCAGTGCCATCTGGGAAACTTAAAGATTGAACTGATATTCAAATGTCCAATGATTCAATCAAGATTACAGACCTAAAATGTATCATAACCAGTATTAATTCTAAGGGTACAAGCCTCAATTCCACTTCTCCAATTTTGTAAAGAAATGATATAATGATAAGAATCCTTTGAAAAATGTCAATTCAAAAGTAATACACATGTCATCTGGAATAAAGCACCTATAGTCAAGCTTGTTCAGAAAAGAATGAAGTAAAGTGAAGTGAAAGTCATTCAGTCATATCCAACTCTTTGCGACCCCATGAACTGTAACCTGCCAGGCTCCTCTGTCCATGGAATTCTCCAGGCTAGAATACTGGGGTGAGTAACCATTTCCTTCTCCAGGGGATCTTCCCAACCCAGGGATCAAACTCAGGTCTCCCACACTGCAGGTGGATTCTTTACCATCTGGGCCACCAAGGAAGCCACAGATATAGACCAGGAAAGAGGAAGCTGAGAATGAAAGACAGTTTGAGAAAGAATATAAACAGAGAGGAGAAGGAAATGGCAACCCACTCCAGTGTTCTTGCCTGGAGAATCCCAGGGACAGGGGAGCCTGGTGGGCTGCCGTCTATGGGGTCGCACAGAGTCAGACACGACTGAAGTGACTTAGCAGCAGCAGCAGCAGCGTAAATAGAGAAGGGTAAGCCACTGCTTGGTGAAGACACAGTTATATTGACAATTATCGGAGTGAAGACAGAACACCACTCCTGATGGCATGGAAAATATGGAAAAATTAAAATGTTGAAGGTTAAATTAAAGTTCATAATAGAAGAAGAGACCAAGAGAGCACTAGCTTGTGTTAAATGAACTTGAGCCTCCAGACCTAGACAAATGGACCCATCATGGAACCAAATAAAGTGTAAAATATGATCGGGGAACTGCTGTTTACTATATTTAAGGAACTTTGGCTATGAGATGATGTTACCACAGTCTTCATAAGAAGAAAAAATGTCTGCCATCCACAGCTTGTGAATCTGCCTTTATCTAGAGTAGTGTTGAAAAATGGACAGCATAACTCACAGCTCCCTTTTTCTCTTACCCTGTCTGATTCAATATATTTCTTGGGGCAACAGCTGAAGAAACCATTATGCTGGATTCAAATAGGCAATAACCACTTTTTGTTTTACTAGCCCAATTTTATTTTACTTCAAAGAGAAAAAAATACAGCCAGGTCTCTGAGGACATTTTTTTTCCTAGTAGAGAAGTCTACATAATTTAAATAGAAATGGGTCAAATTAACACAGCTTATTAAAATATATCTATAAAAAATTCCTAAGTGAAAAAAGTAATTCCTTTGATAAAATGAACAACTTACTATAGAAATAAATTGGGAGTTTGGGATTAACATAAACACACTACTGTATATAAAACAGATAAATAACAAGGCCTACTGTATAGCACAGGGAACTCTATTCAACATCTTTTAATAACCTATAATGGAAAATAATCTGAAAAAGAATATATATACGTATATGTGTGCATATTTCTTTGAGCCCCTTTTGGGAGGGAGGTGGGGGCAAGAATATTGGAGTGGTTTACTATTCCCTTCTTCAGGAGATCTTCCTGACTAGTAAAGTAATGCTCAAAATTCTCCAAGCCAGCCTTCAGCAATACGTGAACTGTGAACTTCCAGATGTTCAAGCTGGTTTTAGAAAAGGCAGAGGAACCAGAGATCAAACTGCCAACATCTGCTGGATCATCGAAAAAGCAAGAGAGTTCCAGGAAAACATCTATTTCTGCTTTATTGACTATGCCAAAGCCTTTGACTGTGTGGATCACAATAAATTGTGGAAAATTCTGAATGAGATGGGAATACCAGACCACCTGACCTGCCTCTTGAGAAACCTGTATGCAGGTCAGGAAGCAACAGTTAGAACTGGACATGGAACAACAGACTGGTTCCAAATAGGAAAAGGAGTATGTCACGGCTGTATATTGTCACCCTGCTTATTTAACTTATATGCAGAGTACATCATGAGAAACACTGGACTGGAAGAAGCACAAGCTGGAATCAAGATTGTGGGGAGAAATATCAATAACCTCAAATATGCAGAAGACAACACCCTTATGGCAGAAAGTGCAGAGGAACTAAAAAGCCTCTTGATGAAAGTGAAAGAGGAGAGTGAAAAAGTTGGCTTAAAGCTCAACATTCAGGAATACTAAGATCATGGCATCTGTTTCCATCATTTCATGGCAAATAGATGGGGAAACAGTAGAAACAGTGTCAGACTTTATTTTTTGGGGCTCCAAAATCACTGCAGATGGTGACTGCAGCCATGAAATTAAAAGACGCTTACTCCTTGGGAGGAAAGTTATGACCAACCTAGATAGCATATTAAAACTTTGCCAACAAAGGTCTGTCTAGTCAAGGCTATGGTTTTTCCAGTGGTCATGTATGGATGTGAGAGTTGGACTGTGAAGAAAGCTGAGCACTGAAAAATTGATGCTTTTGAACTGTGGTGTTGGAGAAAACTCTTGAGAGTCCCTTGGACAGCAAGGAGATCCAACCAGTCCATCCTAAAGGAGATCAGTCCTGGGTGTTCATTGGAGGGACTGATGCTAAAGTTGAAACTCCAGTACTTTGGCCACCTCATGGGAAGAGTTGACTCATTGGAAAAGACCCTGATGCTGGGAGGGATTGGGGGCAGGAGGAGAAGGGGACGGCAGAGGATGAGATGGCTGGATGGCATCACCAACTCGATGGACATGAGTTTGAGTACACTCCGGGAGTTGATGATGAACAGGGAGGCCTGGCGTGCTGCGATTCGTGGGGTCGCAAAGAGTTGGACACGACTGAACGACTGGAGTGAGTGAGTGAAAGCCTTATAGCGTTCAGTAGATGGCTAAACATAAAAATAAAGAGCAAGTTTCGCATATGCTTCAGGGAAAAAGAATCGCAACTTGTTGAGTCAGAAGTTTTCAAATCTGTCTGAAGAATAGAAGGTCTCCATATTAGAGCACTTAGAAGAGGAGGATCTATACTGCCTTTGAGAGGACAAATGTAGCCTGTAACCCTTTCATAAGAAATCGGTTTTTCTAGTCCTTACTTAAATGCTTCCCCAGAAGTTTCTCACTTATTTCCCCCCCAAAAAAATGTAGATAGAAGTAGTTTATGTCTTGTAAAATAAATGTGGACAGGATAGGAAGTCGTTTATGTCTTATAAAGCAAACTCTATAAAAACTCCACAAAGCAAATCAATAGCAAAGCTTTCTGGAGAGTAGTTCTGTCAACTGGCATGGTAATCTCTAGGGGTCACCCACCACATTTCTCTCCCTCTGACTAAGCCATGGAAGACACCCCTCTCTCCAGGAAATGAGTTTATAAACTAGGAACATTGAGAAGAGGGCCTTTGGTGACATGCTTTGGAGTATTCTTCCCATGATTCACTCATTTGTAGAGGATTATTTCCACTTTTTCTTTAATATTGTATTGATCTTAATTTCCCTAAGTCTTTAGGAGGAAGATATTCAAGAGTAGAAGAGATTGTAGCCTGTGACACATATAAATGCCCTCTGATATCAATCTGGAGGAACAGCATCAGGTTGTATCCATGAGTCCATGAAGTGAGAGATGCTGCATTGTAAAACTGGAATGAGCGGGGACAAGAACATAATCCTGAGGAATAATATCTAGTAGGATGGTTGAAGAAGGATGTGAAGTAATCTCCTCTGCCTTCATTTCATATATGTCCTAGAGGGAAAAAAGAAGCATTTTAGAGGGGAAAAATCTGGCACTTCAGTGATGCTATTGGTTTGATCAGCTCACACACTAAGCTCTGCCATCCAGGATAGAAAAGAGGTAACCTTACCAGAAGAACCATGTACCAGGCCATACTCAGGGCTGACAGTAGGATAGCTCATATCCATCACTTATCTTTCAGAGTTATAATGAGGGTAAAATAAATAGAAAAAGAGAAATTATTGCATCACTGAAAAATGTATTTGAGTGGAACTAAAAATTAACCCTACCATTCATTCAACAAAAATTATTGAGCACCTAATAGATAGCAAATATATTATAAAAGTGACTGGTAATATCATACACTGTTGTTAGTTGTTGCTTTATATTAATTAACATAGATCATAAGAAGCCATCTCTTGTATGCTTAGAGATCAAAATGTAATATGAATATTATGGCTATAGGTGAGCAGGTTGTTTGGAAGCTGATAGGTGATTGGAAACAGTACCACCATCTTTTCTTTGAACCTCAGACATTTTCCCTGGTCAAACTAGCTGTCCATCCCAAATATAAAGATCATCCCTGACCACCTAGAAAAACATCCTTCCCCTCCTCTGGAAAAAGTCACAATGATTATCAGACTAGTATTCTTTGGTTTGGAAGAACAGAGACTCATTCCCCCACTTTCTCTATTTTTTAATATGGAAACTGAGGCTTTGGAAAATGGTGTGTGTACAACCAACATCACCAACTGTTGACAACAGAATTTTTTAAAATTAGAAAGCTATTGTCAAAGTAATTACATATACACAGGTCTGTCTCATTTTAAGAAAGCCCCAACATATAATTACTCTTAAGAAAAGAAAAAGAGGAAAATAAGGAAGCCTGGCTTTAGAAGAGTCTTCACTTAAAAATTTTCCCAATATGTTAGTCACTCAAGTGACAAATTAATTGCCACTTATTAAAAACAGATATTTGGTTTACAGAACTACAGTGCACTTGTGCTTGAATAGGGAATATCTATGCAGAGAGCTGTCCTTGGAGACTCAAGACATTGCCAGGGGAGAAGCTCCTAGCTATAAAAAGGTTATGTGTCCTCTTGACCAGAATCACTAGCTTTCACCTAGTATCTATCTTTAAAAACCTATTCTCTAGCCCCAGGGATTCAACAAGTTGTCTATTTCTCAGCTCTGGGTACAATTCAAATGCAAAAGTGGAATCTGAAGATTTAATAGTGTAAGCCCCAAGTGAGGCAGCAGCCTTCCCCAGAGAACATATTGAGGAATTACCGTATTAATTCGAAGAAGGAAATACAACCCACTCCAGTACTTTTGCCTGGAAAATCCCATGGACGGAGGAGACTTGTGGGCTACAGTCCATAGGGTCGCGAAGAGTTGGACACGACTGAGCGACTTCACTTTCACTTTTCACTTTTGTGCATTGGAGAAGGAAATGGCAACCCACTCTGGTGTTCTTGCCTGGAGAACCCCAGGGATGGGGAAGCCTGGTGGGCTGCCGTCTACGGGGTCGCACAGAGTCGGACACGACTGACGTGACAGCAGCAGCAGCAGCAACCCTATTAATTGCATGCCTGCCTCCTTGAGCCGACATGAATATGCAGGTCAGACTAAGACCCCACAGTCCTCTCTGCTGGGGACTAGAAGAGAACCACCAAGCTCAATGTCTTATCTTCTTCATTTCCAGCAGAAACCTCCATTGCTCACATGCTCTATACCTTAAAGAATCAGCCAGGATGAAAGAGTGAGGCAAGAAGAAAGATGACTAAGTCTCCAGCCAAGACTCAGAGTTTAGAGCTGAATTCTGACTAAAGATCTTAACCACACACATTAGTGCCTTGAGGAGGCTTGGTGTTGTGTGTGCAAGCTCAGGAGTGTCTGACTCTTTGGTGCCCTATGGACTATAGCCCACCAAGCTCCTCTGTCCATGAGATTTTTCAGGCAAGAATACTGGAGTGGGTTGACATTCTCTTCTTCAGGGGGTCTTCCTGACCCAGGGATCAAACCTGTGTCCCCTGCATCTCCTGCATTGCAGGTGGATTCTTTACCTCTTGAGCTACTGGGTCTTCCCAAGAAGGCTTGGAGTGAATAGCTTATAAACCAGACCCATTCAAGGATTAAATCCATGATACTGAGTATTACTTTTGCCAAATAAGAAGGCCTATGAACTTTAAAGTGCAGGCCATAAATGGTGACATGAAGTGTGAGGCAAGCAGGAGTAACACAACTTAGATTAGGAGTAGGCCTTCCTACTATCAGGTAGCTTTCGCTTAACAATGACCACTGTTTGCCAATTAGGACCAGTTAGCTTTCACCGATGTTTGCCAATTAAGAAATTAGGAACAGGGCGGAAACCCCCAGGAAAGTCCCGCGCGCGAAAGTATTGACCAATGTAATTGCTTTGCAAACGTGTAACCAATCTGCTTCTCACTCTATAAATTTGTGTAACAGCTTGGGCTTGGGGCTCTCTGACTTGCACCACTGCATTGGTTGCGGGCGGAGAGTCCTGGCTCTAGTCAGTAATAAACTTCCCTTCCTGCGAGTTGCATTGTCTTGGAGGCCTTCTCTCTTCCCGCTCGGGGATTCGGACATCGGGCATAACAGAAGGTAGGACAAAATAAAGTTCACAGACTCTCTATTTAACTGAAAAACTCTCTTGCTGAGTCTAAGCATCATTTATTATACTTAGCATTGGCATTGGTGTCATTGGAGGTGAGGATAAGACATTGTTGTGAAGAGTTTAAATGAAGAAGTGAAAGAATTTTAAAACTGATCTTTCCATACATCTCTACTTTCTTAGATGTCTACTTAATACATACCCATGCAAATAGGGGTTTCCTTTTCCTTTCTTGGAATTCAGGACTATAAATAGTGTTCCCTCTTAAAATTTGGAAAATTCTTCCTAATATCTGAACTTCTCCATTCTCCCATTCAGTTTTTGTCCCTTGCATCTGTGTTATCACTAGAACTTAACCATTAAATCAGCAAAATTTAATTGAATATTTAATAAACTTACATGTAATGAATTTTACATATAATGTAAAATCACAAAAACCAAGTCTTGGTTCTACCACCAATAGGCTATATACCTCTGGGCAACAATAAGTGCAGAGTCTCAGTTTCCTAATCTGAAAAATGGGAATGATAATATCCTGGTAATCAGTATTGTGAGGCTCAATCTAAATGAAGTTATGAGGGTAAGCTTCTTGAACAATAACTAGCACACAGTATTTCATTCCTAGGTGTCATCACTGAACTAGGTTTATTGGATATACCCCAATACCACTGTCTACAGAGCTTTCCTGGTGGCTTAACAGGTAGAGAATCCTCCTGCAAAGAAGACACAAGAGACAAGTGTTTGATCCCTGGGTCAGGAAGATCCCCGGAAGCAGGAAAATGGCAACCCACTCCAGCATTCTTCCCTGGAAAAATCCATGACAGAAGAGCCTGGAGGGCTACAGTCCATGGGGTTGCAAAGAGTCAGACATGACTGACTGACTAACAGTTCACTTCAGACTTCAGTTAATAGTACCTAGGCTAATTAATAGCACAGAGGAGATCTGACTGAGTACAGATATGCACAGGAGTGGGCAAATAGCCCAGAGGATAGACCTGAAGTTTCCTCAGAGAAAAGATCAAACCATTTTCTTTGGTGCAGCCTCTTCCCAGCCACTCCGACCATTCAGACTCTTAACAGCTCCTGAGAAAGGGGGTTGGAGACAGTGGGAGGGGGCAGGGGACCTACACAAGAGGATGGGGGTGGTGACATCAGGCCGGCTGTCGAGTATTCCAGCACCTGCCAGGGATGCCCCAGGGACGCCAGGTCTGCCCTGCTGGGGCCCAGCTGCCCCCGGGACCCTCCTGACATTCGACAATGGGCGGCTGAGAGGTCAGGAGGGGACAGGGCAGGCATGACAATGAGATTCCGATGCTATAGAAAGAGGAACAATTGGGGCAGAGGGAGAGAGAAGCCAAGTGTTTTGGAGCTGTGCAGGACTGGGGGTGGGGAGCGGGGAGACAAATGTGAGGATAAAATTAGAATGACTGGAATTTTATGGGGGTGTCAGGGAATGAGAAGGAGAGAGACTGTCCTTGATTATTCTGTTCAGAACAGAAAAGGTCAGCCTGGCCGGGGAACAGGCTCCCTTGCTCCTGACCTTGGGGTTGGACTGTCAGTAACACTGATCCGCTCTGCCACACGAGCTGGATCCTGTCTCCAGCTCAGTCATTTATTCTTCTGTCCACTCAATGAATATGCATTAAACCCTTGCCATATATCAAGCTCTTTGCAAGGTACTAGGGACAGAGGTTTGTAATTTATCTTCCTACTATTGATGAACCAACAGTCTTCAGTGGAGATGGATTTAGGAGCACAGGAGCAGAGCAGTTAGATGCTCTGTAGAGGTGTGAAGAGGACACTCTTGGGACATGAGCAGAAGAGCCATTAGCTCACAGAGCAAGGGAACCTCATCCAACCTGGGAGATGAGTGTGTGTTGGGAACAGGATCAAAAAAGGACAAGTGACATTCGAACTGCATCTTGAGATGTGAGTAGGAGTTTGGCAGGTGAAAGGCCAAGGGAAGGCAGGGGAGCTGGAAGATCATTCTACAGAGAGAGAATGAGTTAGTTAGGAATCAACTAGGAAAATACCTGCCAAAATAAGGCCTTGGAGTTTCCAGAGGCTTAGACTGATGCCAAGGGTAGGTTATTCAGGCGATTTCAAGGCTCAGACCAAAAACTCTAGTTTGAGAATTCTCTGGAGAGCTGTTACTTCCCTTGTGTTTACAAGAAACAGCATTCTCTTTGTCTCTAATCTACTCATCTCTTTCTTGTGTACAAAGATACACTATGGATGCTGGTAAAAGACTTCTTCAGCAATATATTTAGGAAAAAAATGTTCCTTTGTCTCTATTCCTATTTCCTGATAAGAGAATAGACATCTAGTGCAACACTGACTTGGCTCTTTAGAGAAAACCAGTTAAACCTTGCATACACTGCAAATGATGAAAAGTGAAAGTGAAAGTCCCTCACTCGTGTCCAACTCTTTGTGATCCCATGGGCTATACAGTCAACAGAATTCTCCAGGGAAGAATACTGAAGTGGGTAACCATTCCCTCTCCAGGGAATCTTCCCAACCCGAACCCAGGTCTCCCACATTGCAGGTGGATTCTTTACCAGCTGAGGCACCAGGGAAGCCCAAGAATACTGGAATGGATAGCCTTTCCTTCTCCAGTGGATCTTTCCAACCCCGGAATTGAACCAGGGTCTCCTATGTTGCAGGCAACTTCTTTACCAGCTGAGATAAGGAGCCCCCCAGATTTAGGCTTAAGGGAAGGGAGAGATATGCCATGAGTGAAAAGCAACTTGGTGGGGCTACCACTGACAATGAGGAAAGAAACCAGTGTTGGTGGAATGCAAAGAGCGAAAAGAAACATCTTCTTTCCCTTCAATGCCTAAACCTTGGAGCTGTTTAGGGTCCAGAGATGAATATCACTTTCTTCTCAAATGAAGAATCTAAGTCAGCCACTGCCTAGAGTTTTGTTGTGATGAATTCTGAGGAAGGTCCAGGCTCAGTCGGAGAGACAGTCCTGCTTGATTAATGATGCCCATCCAGGCAGGCATGGAGGAAATGGTAGAAATCACTGCACCTGTTTTTCATCCCCATGTGAAAACCCTCAATTTTAGATGGAAAAAATAATAACTGAAAGTGATAGAGATCTGTCTCTTTAGAGAGATAGTATAAATTTTCCTGTCCGTTGTACAACACCTAAGCATATGATGCTATTTAAATTTAAAGTAATTACACTTCAATAAATTTAAAAAGTTAGTACCAAACTCAGCTCTGTGCTTTGGGGTGACCTAGATAGGTGGGATGGAGTGGTGGGGGTGGGAAGGAGGTCCAAGAAGGAGGGGATGTATGTATACATACAACTGATTCACTTTACTGTATAGCAGAAACTAACACAAAATCATAAAGCAACAATACCTCCAATAAAATAAATAAGTAATATAGTTCCTTGGTTGCACTAGCCACATTTTAAGTGCTTGATATCATAGAACCTTTCCATCACTGCAGACAGTTTTACTGGACAGCACTGGTAGAGAGTGATGGGTAATGCAAGCTCAGGTGCCAAACTGTTTAGATCAAGTCTCAGATCTGTCGCTTGTTCGTTATGTGACCCAGTGGAGCTGCTTTATCCCTCTCTGTGTCAGATTTTCATCTGTGAAATGCAATGCTAGCACCAATTTCATAGTACCGCACTAAGAATCACATTATTTCATGTGTGTAAAAACTAAAGGACATTGCCTGGCACCTGGTTAGCACTCAGTTAGTACTGGCTGTTGTGATTATCTTCTGCCCATGTTCATGTGGCAATCTAGGAGCAGAAACGGCTAGAAAGTTCTTGACCCCCAATCTAACTCTCTCCACTGAGCCTGCTGTCACCACCGAGCATCATTTCACACTCAGAGCACCCTCTCCCTGCCGCCCCAGCCCCTTGCTTCTGTGCAGTGGAATCTCCCGTCCTGGGAACCCAGGGCATTGCCCCTTGCTTGTCTCTCCCTCCCCTTTGCTTCGCCTGATGCCCGCTTTCCCTGGGAATCCAGGCTGCTGAGAACAACTGCAGCTGCTATCCCCGCTTGCAGCTGCTGCTCAGAAACAGGGCAGCAGGGTTCAGTGGTGCTCCCTCTCAGGACCGCTTTTTTCCCACTTACCCTTGAAAATTCTGTTGGTCTGTGCCAACTGTGGGCATGGTGTCAGCTGCCCCCTGTGCGTCCCTGATGCTTCTGCTTCGGGACCCTTTGTACTCAGGCTCCAGCTGAGTCACACACTCCAGACTGCAAGCCAGTAATTCCTCCTGATGACTTTAGTCATCTTCCAATACTACTTGTGCCCTCCATGGGTCCCTTTTTCTCATTTCTCTTCCTCTTCTTTGATCTCTCTTCCAATTGTGTGCATGCTGTTGTTTCCGGCGTGATCAACTCTTTGTGACCCTATGGTCTGTAGCCCTCCAGACTCCTCTGCCCATGGGATTTTCCAGGCAAGAACACTGGGGTAGGTTGCCATGCCCTCTTCCAGGGGATTTTCCCAACCCAGGGATCGAACTTGTATCTCTTATGTCTCCTGCATTGGCAGGTGGGTAATTTACCACTAGCACCTCCTTAGAAGTCCCTCTTTCAATTAGTCCAATGGAGTTCTCACTCACATGGGAGGAAATGATGCTGATGATGACAATGACAAGGCCAAAGTACTACTTATTGATCACTAATAAAGTGCAGGCCTCATGATACATGTATAGTAATCATTATATTTAATGTCACAGAAGTCCTATAAGATATTGTCATCATTTTGTTGATAAAGGTTTTAAAGTCCTAGGAATTCATAAATCATGTCCAAAATCAATGACAATACATGGTGAACCAAGCGTTCACATAGAGCTTGTCCAGATCACAAACCCAAAACAAATCAAGAGACCTCAATGTCTCCATGAGCCGAGAAATTGATCTGTCCACATCATTGGTAAAGCATTTTTTGTTTGTGGTATCTTTTCATTAAAGGATATATATCCAGTGACCAAATGAAAGCCTTCATGTTAAGGTGTAAGTCTGCTGGTGGATGGGGTGACTTGGGAGAACTATAGTCTTTGTTCTTCTCCAAAACAATTTATGGTGGTGATGTTTCTATTGCTCTGAAGACAGATAACCAGTGATGATCTTCAAGGAGGCTTGATGGGAGCACGCTGGTGCCCAGCCTTTTGTGTGGCAGTAATAAATATATGAGGCTCCCTCCTGAAGCACAACAGAGGCAGCAGCTGCCTGTTTCATCAAGTGTGCCTACCTCCCCCCACTCGCATGGAGCCCCAGGTCCTCTGAGACAATATCTAAAATATCTGAAATGTTGTCCCACTTGCAGAAGTTGCACCCGTGCTCCTTTTTTCTTGCTTTATTCTGTTCAGTACCCTTGTCTCAGTCTCAGCCTTTACACTGGCTCTTCATCTGTTCCTCTGGTTTTATTTGTTTCTAAAACTCTACTCCTTCAATAGATTCTATTTGTCTTTGTATTTAACTCTGTATTATTTCACCCAGCCTGTCTGGCTTTGTCTAAATAAATTTTTGATGGTCAACATTTCGTTCTGTTGAGTAGCATAGTGGACACTGGGGAGACTGATGAAACGTATACAGTCTTTTTCATTCATACATGTATTAGAGCAAAAATCACTCTGACAAGTCATCACTCCCTTCTTATGAACTGAGTTGACTTGAACATTATCTGAACCTCCTTTCAGTCATCTGTAAAATGGAAAAAACTTTTTCCCAAAGTTGTATGAATTCATGGGAAGGTAAAATTAACTTTGCAATTCCCAGCACATGTTCAAGTGCTCTGAAAAAAAAATTGCTCTATCTTCCCCTTACCATGTGGAAAGGACTCCACTGGGAGCTGTTACTATAGAAAAAGAATAAAACAGCCTCTCTTCTCTAGCTTATAAATACCAGAGGAGACACAGATGGAAATAGTAACTAAACTTCTAGGATCAACTATTATGACTCCCTAAATTTCAAAAAGATGGAGGCAATAATATAAATAAAATAAACATATAAGTAAATGAATTTTTTAAAGTGATCATAATTATTCTATTATAGGATTATTCAGTAAAGACTTTAGTGAGGACAATTTTCAATTAGGCTTTGAAGGATAAATACAATTTCATCAAGTAAGACAGAGACAGAGCACTCCAGAGAAAGACATTGAGACAAACAAAGGCAAGGGAGCAATCTCGCTTCATGTTGATAGAGGAGCAGTGACCTAGAGGCGGCTCTGATGGACAGTGAAGCGAGAGCCGCTCAGTCGTGCCCGACTCTTTGCAACCCCATGGACTATACAGTCCATGGAATTCTCCAGGCCAGAATACTAGAGTGGGTAGCCTTTCCCTTCTTCAGGGGATCTTCCCAACCCAGGGATCAAACTGAGGTCTCCCACATTGAGTGCGGATTCTTTACCAGCTGAGCCACAAGGGAAGCCCATATATATATACATATATAAAAAATATATATATATATATTATATATATATACACACATACATATGTGTATATAAAATTAGCGATATATAAATGTAGACCAAGACCAATTATGGTGCTTGGGTTTTAAATGTTATGCTGAAAAGTTTGGACTTCATTCCATAGTAGTGGAAGAATCAGTGCAGGGTTTTGACCAAAGAAATGATGTGGTCCATGGCTTTGCTTTAAGATGGTCAATCAATCAGGATGGACCCATGAAGAAAGAAACATTGCATGCAAAAAGATGGGCAGTGTGAAAGAACACTATGACATTTGTCCATACGGGGAGAATCTGAGGACCTCACGCAGGGCAGCGATGATGTGCAGACTGGGGGGAAGAGGAAGAAGAAGGAAGGGAGACCGTGAGCACGTGCACTGCTGCCTTAATCTCTGCATCTCTGACTGTCCCGACGGGCCTTCCTGGAGTTCTGACTCTCTCGGATTCTGTGTCTTCCCCCACCCATCTTTACTTCCCTTTCCTTGTGGAAACCCAGACAGAGGGCCAATGCCCTTTCTCAGAGTATTTGCCAGCAGTGAGGGGAAGGTCAAGGTTCTTTCTTTCAGAGCTTCTCTTCAGGTGAGAAGACAGCTTGCCTGGGAGCTGCTTGGAGACAGGGAGACTTTAGAACCAACTTTGAAGCCTGGCCCATTAGCCAAGCCTCTCTCAGAGTTTGTCTCCTCTTCTCCTCCAGTACTAAACAGTGCTGAATCCCCCTGGTCCTCCATCTGTCTGCGTGTGTCCTAGATCTCCCTGGGCAGGGATTAGGTAATTGTGCCATTCCCATCAGCATGCCCAGGGGTCTGGCAGGAGGGAAGCTGCCGGCTGGCAGCAATGCGCTGAGCTGGAGCCAGGGGAGCGTCTGCTCCAGGCGTCCCCTGAGCAGCTTGCGGCTGTGCCTGGCCCTCTGTGGGGCAGCCATGTGTCCGCCCGGCCTGGATCTGCCTCGGCTCGGGGGCCAGCTCTCAGAGGAGGAGACAGCACTCACCTTTATCCGGCCGCCTCTCCAGGTCCAGCCCAGGGAGGACCACAAGACCCTCCCCAGCTTCCTCCCTGCCTCTGGCCTCCCCCTCCTCCCCTCTCCTCCAGCTCAGTTAGTAACATTATGATAACAAGGGAAAGAAATCAGGCTACCGACTTGCCAAAAATTAAATGATCCCAAAAGGGTTTCCATTTAACTTTAGGAGTACAAATAAATGTGTGTATGTGTGTGTGCCCATTTTCAGTATGTACCAATATGTCTATGTTAAATATACATACCTTTGCAGGTGGGGATAGTAGGAATTTGGGATTAACATATATACACTACTATATATAAAATAGATAAGCAGCAAGAACCTACTGTATAGCACGGGGGACTATATTCAATATCTTCTAATCACTTATAATGGAAAAGAATATGTGTGTATATATATATATGTATAAAACTGAATCACTTTTCTATATACCTGAAACTAACACAACATAGTAAATCAACTATACTTCAATTAAAAATATATATATACATATATATACACATACCTTCAAATATATACACACATATAAATCTTGGTATGCTTGTATATAGATATATTAATATGTGCCTATACCTACACCACACATACACACACACACAACACACCAAAAGCTAGGAATATAGTAACTGGCATGGAGAAACAAGCTTCATATGAAATGTTTTTCATCTGTCAACTACAACCTGAATTATTCATATGGCTAACAGAGAACATGCTATATTTGCAATCAAGTAAACAACATAATCAACATCTTCCTTATTGTTTCTCACTTAAGAGGAGAGGCAGGAGGAGGAGCACACTTCTAGTAATAACACGATTTCTCAGTTTGACCTTTGATAAGTTTACTTAGCTCATTGTAGATTATGAACCTTTTAGTTGCTAAACATGCTGCAGTGGTTGTCGCTAGAGAATGAAGTTCATTGCCTAGAAAATTACAGTCTAAATTGAAAGGCACCCAGTTCCTTAAGATCACTGACTAGTAATTATTAAACCACACACAGCACACCCTTGATTTTAAGGTTTTGTGGCCCGCTCTTTCTTCATGTATTAGCTTTTACTCAGTCACCATTCACTCTTTCTTTTTTTTCCAAAATATGTGTAATCTGTCAGAGAAAAGGGACATTTGCTGCCCAAGAAAATATTAAGATGAGAGAAACTCCAAGTATATAATGGTACAACCATCTCATCTTATAGATGAGAAAACAAAACTCAGTTTATGTAACTTGCCATGGTCTCATATTTATTTATACATTTCTACATAGGTTTCTGTAATCTGGAACCCTCCTTCAAATAGTTTGTTTTGAAGCCTGGCTAATATTGAGAACTTAACTTTGTGAATTTTACCTGATTTAGATGCCCACTAAACAGCAACTTCCTCTTCCTTTCCTTGAGTCTTTAGCCATTATTTTCTAAAAATTTCTTCAGATCACATTTAGCAAGTTAATTCATTTACTTACACATATATGAGGTATTGACCAAACATTTTATTTTCTTGTCCATGATGACAGCCTTAATGGGATTCCTTTGATTTTATGATGAACTGTTTTGCTTTATGTAATATTTGCAGTAATTCATTTTAGCCTTTTTAGCAGGGTGTGAAGCTTTGAAAGGGTTAATTAAGTTAACCAAGGTTATTCAATCAGTAGGTTATACAGAATTGTTGTAGTAATCCATTAACCTCATCCCAGAAAATGTTTTATTTAACCACAAATAAAGTGGACTTTACTCATCTGAAACAAGCAAACAAAACATTGTAACAGCTAGCCTGACTTAACTTCTGACTAGTTGCTTGATCTAGCTAATCAGTATATGTCTCTGAAAATCAGCCTTCTCCTCTGTTATACAGTATCTGTGATACTCGAACTTATTGCCTCACATTGCAGTCAATATTGAGTGATAACTGGGTAGAATGCTTTATTAATTCATACTCTGTCAAACTATAAACTTACAAAGCATGGTCATATATTCATTTGTCTGTTCCCAGTACTTGGCTTAGTGCCTGCCCCATAAGAAGTGCTCAGTAACTATTTGCAAAACTGAATTGAAAAGAAATATATGGTACTAAGTATTTGTGAGATAATAGAAATTCTTTCCTACATAGTCTTAGTTCAGATGACAGCAAAAGCTACCACCAGGCTTCTTTGAGCTCCGTGCCAATTTCTAGGAAAAAAGAAAAACACAGTGCTTCCTATTTCCCAAATTCTGGAAATTTGCCATTGAGGATTCTGTTTATGGTATCTCTATGAAGAATAAGAAAATAGCATATTCCAACATACAGAGTACTAGCCAAAAGGCTTGGATTTTTATATCGGCCCTATAAATTAACTGTATAAATTCAAAGGATCTTCTCTCATTCTCAACTTCCTTATCTCTTCCCATCCACTCCTAATAATAAAACTAACAATAATAAGGGACTTCCCTGGTGGTCCGGTGGTTAAGACTTCACCTTCCAATGCAGGGGGTGAGCGTTTGATCCCTGGTCAGGGAGCTAAGATCCTACATACCTCTTGGCCAGAAAACCGAAACATGAAACAGAAGCAACACTGTAACAAATTCAATAAAGACTTTAAAAAATAATAATAATAGTAGATTGCTTTGCTTGTGCCAGAACCTGAGATAATCACGTCACTAGCACTATCATCACTTCTAATTCTTATATCAACTCTATGGATTTGGTGGAATTTTTGTGCCCTTTATGTCAAGAAGGAAATTTAGACATAGAGTTGGTAAATAAATTGCCTCATTAGCTTTGAATCCACCCAGTTAGCTTCAAACCCAAGTCTGTCTGATTCAATTCTCTTAACCTAAACTCTATGGATACCCTAAGTAAGCCTGCTGTAATCACCATCAGCACTCCCCAGTCATATATTAGAGATGAATGAGAGTTAATATATGAATGAGGGAGTCATATATTAGAGATGAATGAGAATTGATCACAAAATGATGACTTTATGGTAACATGGATGGTAATAAATGCTGTGTATTAAATACTATGTACTGTGGACATGTTACCTCAATAAATTCCTCAGAATGACCCTCTGAGAAAGTCATTGCTATTATTGCCATTAAATTTGAAGGAACTGAGGGCTTTGCAGGGTTAATCAATTTAATAAAGGTTATTCAATGAGAAGGAAATGGCAACCCACTCCAGCATTCTTGCCTGGGGAATCCCATGGACAGAGGAGCCCGGCGGCTTCAGTCCATGGGGTTGCAAAGAGTCGGACACGACTGAGCAACTAACGCACTGCATTCAACTAGTAAGATAATAGCTAAAATAGCACCTATTAGATCCCGAAGCCAATGCTTGCAATTAATGCATGAAGCTGTACACTGAAGATAGCTCGGTGCATTAATAGACAGACAGAAAAAAATAATCTGGAAGATAGTCTGCTCCTATGTTGCAAACAATTTCATTATTTTAATACCTGTAATTTCTTGCTAAAACTTTTTTCTAAAATTTTGAAGGTATGTAAGCTGACCAGCCATGAAATGGATTTAAGCTGTCAGAAAGATGAAGAGTTTCAATAAATGAAGCGTTGATCTGTGAGCTAGCCTATATCTACATAGTCTACATAGGCAGCATACAATTGAAAGTTGAGCATTTGTTGGTGGAAAGAAAGCCTTTTCCCAGGTTCTGTTTCAGAGCTTGGGTATGGGCCAGCCTGGGTCATAGATATAACAGGATGCCATATGTCATATGGACAATTTGAGAAGTATCAAAAAAATTTCTCCTCTTCCCCCAGCTCTAACCTTCTGTAGGTATGACAGCCTTATGTACCTACTAGCCAACCAGCCAAACAACCAAACCTTTTGTATAAATCATCTAATTCAAATCCGGGCTCTACCATTCACTAGCTGTGTGAGCTTGAACAGGTTACTCTATGCCTTTGTTTACAATTTGTAAAATGAGGGTGATAATAATGTCTCCCTTATAGGGATTGTTTTAGATTAAATGAATATTATACAATTCACCTAGAAAAGTGACAGTACATATTAGGCATTCCTAACAGCTAGATGTGATTATCGTTGATATCTGTCAATTTATTTGTATTCCTCTAGAATAGTCTTTGCTAAATATTCTCTTAACAAGCATCAAATGACAGACCATTTTATAAGACTATCTTGCACTAGTGTGTGGGTGCTTAGTCATGACCGACTCTTGCAACCCCACAGATTTATAGCCTGCCAGGCTCCTCTGTCCATGGAATTTTCCAGTCAAAATCACTGGAGTGGATTGCCACTTCCTACTCCAGGGGGTCTTGCCAACCCAGGGAATGAACCCACATCTCTTGCATCTCCTGCATTGGCAGTTGGATCCCTTACCACCATACAACTTGGGAAGCCCATCAAATGACATGTACATTACTATCCACTTAATATTGCAAAAGACTGGAAAAATCCAAATTTTGTAATTTAATTTAATTGCATATTATGGGTTTTGCCATGAAATGTTAACCAGTTATAACAAGAAATTGAGACTTTTACGACATATGAAAGAAACGTGATACACTACCAATAATAGAAAAAAAAGAAGAGGATAAACTAACAATATATGTATCTAATGTACCTAATATCTGCTTACATATTCATAAAAGATCTCTGGTAACTAGTAAACTAAAAATTAAAAATTGATTTCTAGTTGGAAAGTGAGTACTGGACAAATGGAGATTGGGGGTAGGAGGATGACTTTCATTTTCTTTTGTTTCTTAAATATTTTAAACCATTTCTCTCCCTTGATTAACCAATAATATTTTATTAAAGTTCATTTTTATCATCATCATCATTATTATTTCTTTGTCATCAGCAGTTATGCATGTAAGAAGGGACCCTGGAAAATTTTAACTGGAGAAATCTGAAAGAAAAAAATCTTGAGAAGGAGCTGTTAAGAGGCAGTTGCCAAAAAACATGCCTCATAATTTTTTGAAGAGTTGGTAGGTCCAGCTAAATTTTGGATAATAGTTTATCTTCCTGTGGTCCACCTCTCTGTACATCATCTAAGTCAACTCTTTGATGGCTTAGAATGCTCAAAGCCATAGATTTCTGTAAATGGGGAGTTTTTTTGTGTGTTTTTTGTTTTTTTTTTTTTTTCTCAATTGCAGATGGTTGATTATGTGAGTGGCAGAGTGCATCTAGGCTTCTAACTACTTGGTTTAGACCTTTCAAATCTTTTGGAAAGATCAGTTGAAATATGGGATGTATAAATCCTCCAGACGGGCCAGCAATCCTGCTGTTGCTCATAGGATTTAGAGTCCAAGAAAATTAATAGGTGAGAATGAAGAAAACATTTGAAGACAGAAAATGCAAATGCAACACAATGTCTATTAAGACTCACAGCTTTATTTCTGCTAGAAAAAGAGGAAATTGTTGGGTTTTTTTTTACAAAATGTTTAAACAATTGTTTTGTATTAATTGGATAAAATCTCCAGAAGAAAAAGACCATCCAGGGTTGAAGAGTAGGTTCTTTCCAATTACAAGGCATTTACAAATTTTATTCAATTATGAAATCTCTGAACAATCCCACACTGGTTCACAGATACCATAGTCCCTAAAATCGTAAACAATGAGCCAAAATGATTTGCTCATCTTAGAGTGAAGAAAAAAATCTAAGAAATATTAACTTGCATAGCCATTCAAATTATTGCTGCTTTTTATAAAATTCTTACAGGTAACTTTGCACTAACTTCCTCCTTTGCCCTCACCCCAAAACTCAGGAATTCCTAGCAAAATTTTGAGCTACTTTCCAAATGAAGTCTTGGGGAGGGTTTGTAAGCACATGTATAGAAAATAAGGAATTTGCATGAAAATAAGAAATAAATTAAATAAATAATATCTAATAAATAACTCAGACAACATTCATTATCTACAAACTTAAATGCCACAAAATGCTAACTTCAAGGATAGCTTCCCCCACCCCCATAACCTCTCAGGAAGGTAAGAACCAGTATAGACTCAGAAAGCACATAGGATGGCTTTATAAATCATTTTACTTGTCTATTCCCTCTAGGGCAAATCATGGTGAGGGGAACCACTTTGGTGGCTGATGGGGTTTAGGATCTCTCTTCAAGGGTACTTTCAAGTAGATTTACAAATTAAGGGTGCAAAAAAAAGTAGGGTTAGTGTTGCAAGCAAAATGGAAAGAAAATGACTTCAGCTATAATGAGATAATAAGTAAAAAGTGAAAAAAAAGTCAATACACAAATAGTTTGGCAGGTTTTAGGGGTTAGCTGAGCTGTAGAAAATCACATACTAATCTGCCTTATCAATTTTATTCATTGGCCCTATTTGTGTACCCTGCCTGCTTCCTAAACTTATCCTCTCTGGCAGGAGCAGGATATGATCCACTATCATGTAAACCATGTAGGGTTTTGGTTTGTTATAAATAATTGCTCTGGCAGATTGAACAGGACAGTGAAACTTCTCAGATCACATTTCTCTGGGAAAAAATAAACTTGACAAGATGACTGCTAATATAAAGGAAAGAAGAGTTACATGAAGAAAATAAACATCCTGCAAATCAGGATAAATCTGTGATGAAGACGTAAATTGGTAAAATCATTTGCTGACCTTGGATTTGATCTCTACATCCCTAAGTTTGGTCACTTGAAATGTTATCTACAATATGTAATAACATATTTTAAAAGTGAAGAAGAGGTAACCATTAGTGGGAAAGGAGATAAAGAATTATATATGTCAGAAAAATTCAAGTTTGGTCAATAAATTGACTGGTGCTTGTACTTTGAGAAAATATGTGTGGGCAGATGTTAGTGGTTTTTAGCCATGCTTTCTTTAACCAAATGAAATTCATCTTGCCAAAGAAAACCTAGTGGTTTTCCTATGCACAGGTTGAGTCCCAAAATGATGGTTAGTTAGTATCCAATGGCCATTTTATTGCTCTTGAATGTGACCTGGGTTGTTTGCTGATTCCAATAGCAGTACCTGAACTTCATCAGAATTTCCATGCCTCTCTGGTTATGAAGGTCATGAAATGATTCTCCAAGTCCTATTGGCTTGGAGGAGTCTAAGGTTTCAGTGTCTTGTTTGCCCCATTTCGAGTACTGAGAAAAGTGCTTTTGAAATATTATCAAGAATCAAGTTGGTACGAGATCTCTATTATGGTTCTCAAATTACTAAGGAAGATATGTTCAGCTTTCAGCCCCGTAAGAAATAGAGCTAATCTCTTAAAGAACATTATTCACAGTGACAGTCAAGGTAGAATGTCAGCCTCTGGAAGCTATTTTTAGATGGATGCAAAGAAGTCCTTTCATCAAGTCTGAAAGACAAGAACCTGCTGCTACTTTGGCAATTCCATCCGATCATTCCGCACATAGTGTCCACTTCCTATCACTCCTCAAGACTTCCACCATTAGAAGTTTGTAGGAATGATCCCCAAAGTCATAGAATTTCATAACTGTGAAGAACTTTAGAAATTATCTAAACTTAGAACAATTGCATGATTTACCAGTAAGTAAACAGAGGTCAGAAATGAAAAACGAATTGGCATAGACCATCCAATAAGTTTTGGCACCACTAGGATAAGACCCAGGGTTTCTGATCTATTTTCACAAGATTGTAAACAATCAAATAATTTCTTGTGAGGACCCAAAATAAAGGAATCAATACAATATGAAAAATTGATGAGAAAGGAGGGTGACAGGTTAGGGAGACCCAAAGAGCCTAGGACTATTGTGTTTGGTATATATCTATAGGGTCCCATTAAGGTCATTGAATCCTCAGCTCAATGACTTGAGCTATGGAAAATGTCTCCAGACATCTTTCTCTGAAATGCTGGTCTGACTGCCCTAGTCAGTGAAGATTGTATTGAGTTGGGCCCCAATGCTATGGTGGGGGTAAGAATCATAGGACATATCTATGGGAACATCATAGCGGGGGGTGCCAGCCTGAAAAGGAGTTGAATGCACATGCCCTGAGCTTAGGCTTGCAGAGGGGTAGTGTGGCATGAAAGTGTAGGATTTATCCAAGTCAGGGGAGCCGTCTTGCTTCAAGGAGAAGTTCCCACTGATGCTCAGGGGTGGTGTGAGTGGGCCCTCATAAGGTGGGGTGCTGCAGTCAGGCGGCTGGCTCCCAAAAGATGACTCTCCCAAACTCTTGAATATTGGGGGTTTGAGATTAATAAGATGTGTTTCCATATGGCCATAAGGAGGGCTGGGGAGCCCGGGAGATTGATAGTTGAAGTTGTGGACAGAGATGGCAGAGTCACAAACAGATTTCTCCTCACGCTTTTCCAGGAGGATGGACTGAGAACCCAACTGGAGGCAGCCAGCCACCAGGTTGCTTGTCGGCTGAGAGAGCCCTTTACAGAGCATCTCCACAAAGCCCTTCCCTTCAGGTGTCTGTCCAGTTTCTAGGACCTCAGACAAAGCCCAGATATAATTCCTGGCCAGTCTAAGAGTCTCTATCTTGGAGAGCTTTTGGGTCTTAGAGTAGCATGGCATGACCTTCCTCAGATTGTCCAGGGCATCGTTCAGGCCATGCATCCGGGTCCGTTCCCTAGCATTAGCCTTGACCCTTCGAGCCCTGAATCTCTCAAGGCGAGCTTTTGTCATCTTCTTTTTCTTGGGACCTCTTCTTTTAGGCTTCTCCCCATCTTCTTCCTCCTCTTCTTCCTCCTCAATACTCTCATGATCTTCAGTTAAGCTGCCAAGCATTCCATAAGCAGCCGGTCTTCGCTCCTCCTCCTTCACCTCATTCTGAGCGGCCAGACCTTTGTCCATCCAAGAGGGTGTGTTGACCAACTCTGTCATCTCCTTGGGTTTCACATAAGCTTTTGCCATCTCCAGACTCTGGAAAAGAAGGACAATGGTTAGTGCCTGGGAACATTTGACTTGATTTAAAATTAAACTTTCTTTTTACATCTTAGATGTAAAGCACAAAATTTGTATTGAAATTCAACTTATGATTATCTATCCCAAACCCTCCACTCTAAATAACAAATCTAAACTCAAGTAAATGCCCAGCACACTCATTTAACTGTAGTATTTATAAGAAAGTCAACTATAGAAAAAGGAAATTGACCTGATTATTCATTGCAGTCACTACCTAACTCTTTTTATTCTCCAGTTCTTCATCTTATGGATATTTTATTCAAAAATAGCTGATATACCACTCAAAACATGTTTTTATTTCTTCCCAGAATCAGATCATAAAAGAAAATAGCTAAGGTGGGCATATAAATTATTATCCAAATACAGAAACTTCTGAAAGGGAAAGAAGATGCTGAAGTAGTTATAATTAGATAATATGTAAACAATAATTGTAATTATCACAAAATTTTAAAGCATATCAAGTGATAATATTAATAAATTTTTCTATGTTTACATCACAAAGTAAATGAGAAACCATACTGAGATCATTCAGACTTTGTTCATGTTCTACAAAGGACTACTCGATCTCTATTTAGAGACATATCACATACATCTAACCCCAAGATCCCTTGTTTCCCACTGACTCTGTTGGTATACCATATGATCATGAAATATTTCTCTCACCATGGCCAAAAGAGCACTTAGTTTTTCAGTAAGCACCTTGTGGTCTGTCTAACATTAGTGGTGTTAGAGGTGTTAGTCACATGGTGTCTAGAAAGATCAGGAAAACAGAGGAGGTTACCACTGATTATCTTTCAAATCCACCCATATGTTAAAAGTGAGAACTCTTCATTGAACATGTATCTCACACCACCAGACAAGAAAATGGCAGCAGCTAGAATTACAAGCCAGAGTTCTACCAAATCTATTTAAGATTATCTTCGTGCAACTATTATAATAAGATTTCATTAAAAATGAAAAATCTGGAACAGATTTTACACTTCACCAAACAGTGACTGCAAACTTAGCAAAGACTATTTGAGGCAAACATGCAAATAGTCTAACTATTTTAACTCACTTGCCTAACAGACACTGTTTAGTCAGAATTTTCTATGAAAAATAGTAAAACTTATTTGAAAACCAGAAGAGACTGGTTGTTTAGTCAACATTTAGCATTCAATTCTGGAAGAGCCTGAATTGTTTTGAGATTTGTTGAGAGATTTGTAGGTATATAATTTACCAAATAAAAGTATCTGATAAACTCCACTGGGCCATCCCAGTTCACCAGCTAGTTTTTGAGATGTTAAACCCTCCATCACCTTTGTATATCAGAAAGGGGAAAACATGATAAGTGTTTTTTGATCCTTGAGGCTTGAGCCTCAAATCAATGAATGCAGGAATTAGTATGTAGCTTTTAAAAGTATAAATATATGGTTTGATTTGTTTCTGGTAATCTGAGCTTGTTTTCCTTGTAACCTCATTTACCTCCTATAAATAATTAATGCGACTGCATGGCAAAAACAGCCTAGGTTTCATGTTAATCAGCATGGAAATCATGTCAGCTTGACTTACTCACTTAATAAGGCTTCCTGGGTAAGCAGCTTTATTGAAAACACACGTTCAAACCTATTGGTCAACTGGCTGCCCAGGCCACATCAGAAAATCCCACTTTTAATATGGATGATGGAGCTTGTGTGCTGAGCGGCACTTCTAACACAGGCAAATATCTAGAGGGAGGGTGAAAGGCCTAATTAACTTTCTGTTAAAGCAACACAGACCTTTCAGAGGCAGGTGCAGTCTGAGGCCAGAGAGGACGGAGTGGGCTTGGGAAACCTAGTGTTCCACACATTACTGTAATACCGTTTGTGTAGTCTTGGAGCAAAATGTTGAGGGAAAAGGGGACTCTGATGCTCACTCTATAGTTGAGGTCACTGTAGGTCAGGTAGATTAAGTAATGGAAATGTGAAGACTTAGAGCAGGTAGAGGAAGACATAGCACCAGTTCTTCTGATTCCAAATACTAGGTTTTATGCTTTTTTTCCATTTTATTTTCATCACAGCTACCAGAAGAAACAAAGAGACTTTGACTTCAGGAGATGTGGGTCAGTAGAGCTAAGTCAATAGGAAATGATACTCACCCAAAGGGAGGCTTGTTTAAGAGTTCTCTGCTTTCTAAACTCTCATATTCCAGGATTCCTTCCTCTTCCAAGCTAGATTCTTGTTGTTTTTCCTCATTTATTCTCCCCTCCTTTTTAAAAAACAAACTCTGTTTCCTTCTCCTTTGCCACTTTCTTCTCTTTCTCTCATCTCCTTTTCACTGTCATCATTAGCACTGGGTGCTACATACATGCATGAAGAGGAGAGAAGGAAGATGCAGGAAAGGATTGTTTCCTCCATTGTCCTAAAACCAAATACTATCCTAGCCTCTGCATTTGAGTTTTTTGTCATCCCTACCTCTGTGCCTCTGGACACTAGCCAAGTGCTATCTACCCTCACACCCAACACGACATGGGATTAGATCAGAACAGACTACATTTTGCCTTTAACATAATTGGATGGTTTCTGTAAGAGTCAAAGAGCTGCTTTCAAATCAGATTTACAGCAGATATAAAGGAAAAGAGCCAAAAGACTTTGACTAAAACAATTAAAAGGGCAACAAGTTTTCATCTTTGTTCTCTTACTGACCATAGAAAGGATATAGACAGCTCCAGTTTAACTTTCTCTATTCCCATAAACACTGGTCCACGAGCTCTGAGAGAATCCCATGAACATATAGTGTGGTTTCAAAACATGGAAGCTAGAATAACACACAGTCTAGTCCCAACTCATAATTCTTGGTAATTGTTCTCAAATACAGTACATGAGCTCTCTGATCTTTCACTTCCTCTTTGATAAAGTGAGGATAAGACATATTCTATGTGGTTTTGCAAGACAAAAATATGAGAAAGGATTTTGTAAACTTTTAATGATATAAAACATTGTCCATATATTTATTTATTTTCTGTTTATTCTGGGATTTTCTTATCAAATTCATTCACACATCTACTTATTCAGAAACACAAATTATTCCTCATGGGTGAATAGTAAAAGGAAACTGTATTAATTACTGTGACCCTTATTATCTGGATGGAACCTCCTCTGATTGGCTCAGAAGATCATCTGACAATTGCCTAATAACGTTCCCTTTTACCCAATATGGCTAGACAGCACAAACCCTGGAGTCAGATTCTGTATGTGTGCTCATTCACCCGGTCCCCTTTGACTCTTTGCATCCCCATGGATTGCAGCATCTCCTGCATCTCCTGCATTGGCAGGCAAAGCTTTACCACTGAGCCACTGAAATCTGAGTTCAGATTTCAGCTCACTTACCATATATGTGGTCTTAAGCAAGTTTCATAATCTTTCTGTCCAGTCTTCTCCTTAAAGTAGGCATAAACATGGCCCTACCTCACTAATTTGTTGTGAGCATAAATACATTTAAAGACTTTGAATAGTGCCAGATATTGTAAATGCCATGTGATTGTGAGGTATTTTGTTCTTAAAGTTCACCATGAGTTTTTCTGGCCACAGGGACAAAATAGGTGTAACTACAGTCTATGCTTAATGTTGATTTTATGCCAGCAAAAGCCAATGGCTCCATCTCAACACCAATTTCAAAAACTTCCCGATAAACCCTCTCCCCCAACTTCCTAATGAAATGAAATTTCAAAGTTCCTATTCTGTTACAAAGGATGAGGGAACAGAACTCTATCCTCTGCCTCTGTTGGGTTGACTAACACTCTTCCACCATGTTCCAGAAGGAAGTTAACCTCTTTTATCCTGTTTTATAACTCCAAGACACAATTGGCTGGACTCCTCCTCAGTCACATGAATTTTCAGGGTCATAAAGTTTCTGGTGGAATATAGACCACCCTTAGCACTTAGACATTTTTCCTTTGTCTCAGATTAAATAACATTTGGGATAAGACTTTCCTACCAGAATCAAGGGCCAGACCACTGAGGAGAAAAATCAAGAGTTTCTCAAATAGAAGTAAAAGCCAGGACTCCCCAAAGATACAGTCCTTTGACTTTTTCCACCTAAATATCTTCAATGCATCAAGAGGTCAGCAGGGGAAAAAAGATAAACATCCAGTTTTTTATTTGAGAGTTGAAAACCTATGTGATGCACTTCTGAATTTCAGTCAAGGAAACCAACTTAGCTGTGTCCAGAACAGGTAACTAATTCTACCATGGCTCTCAGTCTGAACCAGCTCCGAGGTGTATCGAAAAAAGCATGAAATCAAAACTGTGTTCCATCACTCTCTTATTATATAAGCGCAAAAAATATTATGATTCTTTTACCCTTGGGGCAAAATGGACATAATATTTTTGTCTTTCATATCTCATTTAGAAGCTTTTATAAAAGCAAGTACTTTGTAAAGTTATTATGCAAATGTTAAGATAATAGCTGTATGGAAAAATCTATACCACTATTGCACAAAGTTCTGTGATACACCATTTTTAGGTTTCCCCAATTCCTAGAAAAGAAATTAGCTCTCAAAGTTTACATGAAGCAGACTCAAATAAGACAAAAATCAATGACTACTGGTTCTGGAGGCACAATACAGTCTCCCCTGTACCCCCAAATACATTCTGATCTTTTAAAGCTCATTTTATCTTTTAATCTTAGAATTTGGATTTCCTTATGCATCTACACTTCATACAGAATTTTTCCCTTTCTTTAGGATTCTTCTGTGAAATTTCAAGTTTGGACAATTCTCTCAGTCAATTTTTTCCTACTTTTTTTCATTTTTAAAAAATCTGTTCTGTAAAACAAAAAGTTTTGTTTAGGCAATGATTATGATGACCCAATACTTTCATCCTTGGTGAAGGGAATGGAAACCCACTCCAGTATTCTTGCCTAGAAAATTCCATGGACAGAGCAGCCTGAAGGGCTGCAGTCTATGGTATCCTAAAGAGTTGGACTGGAGGAGGAAATGGCAACCCACTCCAGTATTCTTGCCTGGAGAATCCCATGGACAGAGGAGCCTGGCAGGCTACAGTCTATGGTCACAAGAGTTGGACACGACTGAGCGACTAAGCACACACAATACTTTCATCACTGGGGCTGAGGCCTTTGGGCATTACTGTCATGTGGGACTGTCCTGGAACTCATCCTGCACGTTTACTATTTTTGAGTTGTAAAGAAGTTTCAGTTGATGACTAAGTGAGCCAGGAGTGCTTGCATGTGTGTCTGTGGTGATTAAGTGGTGTCTTTTTCCTCTTAAAAGCTGATTGTACTAACTTCATCTACTGATCCTATGACTAAATCCTAAATACAAAAAGGACAGGGACTACTCAGTCCAGTTCCTTGTGAATGTAAGGATCAGAGAGACTAAAGTCTTGCTGGGATTTACAGAGTCTTTGTACTAACAACAGGATGCGAACCAGGGTGCTCATAAGCCGAGCTGCCTGGAAACAGCCAGTAGGCTGTTTTGCACTCTTCCTATTCAACCTTTCGGGCTTCCCTGGTGGCTCAGTGGTAAAGAATCTGCCTGCAATGCAGGAGACCTGGGTTCAATCCCTAGGTCAGGAAGACTCCCTGGAGAAGGGAATGGCTACCCACGCCAGTCTTCTTGCCTGGAGAATTCCATGGACAGAGGATCCTGGCGTGTTATACAGTCCACGGGGTTGCCAAGAGTCAGACACAACTGAGTGACTAACACTATTCAACCTTTACACACTCCCACTTTCCTACTTGATTAATACTTGTACACACACACACACACACACACACACACACACACACACACACACCTTATCCAGCATAGCCACATCATACTTTAGTTTTCATAGCCTCAGATCCTGATGGTGAACTTTGCCAACAGAAATTACTCAGTCCTTCAGTTTTCCCTCCTTGTTCTTCAGCATTTCATCTCTGGTCCCTCTGTCAAAATGAGGGAGGCATTTTACATATATTATTATTTTTCTGAACATATTTCTAGGGGTAGGTGAATGATAAAAGACAGAGGAGGCAAAACTATACATGGACAATCTTTCTTTTCTGATTTCCCATCTGAAAGAGCTGAGGAAGAGGAAATGTTTCCCCGCGATGCCAACATTCTAAGGACTTTTAGCCAAGCAAAGGGGTGCCAAAGGGCAAAGCATATGCCTTGACTTGACAACATCTTCTCTCCTTCCCTTTTCCATTTTCATCCCCCTACCCCATTCCCTTCACTCCTCGCATAGTCAAAAATGCTGTAAACTGAATGGTGGGTTGGGTCAGTTCTTTCAACATATCTGGTAACCCACCTCAGGAAAGCAGTTCAATTCTTTGGCCCTTTTCTTCTGCATCAGTAAAATGGAAAAATGTGTTTGATAGGAATGGTGGATAATTTATAATCCCTATTTTATAAAAGTGATAGAGCATATCTGAGTTTCACTTTGAGTGACAGATGCTTGGGAATTAGCGAAATTATTACAATTTTAATATCTGTCCACAAGCGTTCTTTCTCTGCTTCTCCATTCAAGTTTCCTAAAGCCTACTTCCTTCTTACTTAGCCCAGAAGAGACTTACCTCACCCCAATTGCTTCTCTGGGTCCACAGGAACTACCCACAGAAACTTCAGTAATCCCCGCACCACCCCATCGCTGGCTCACCTCTGTCAGTAGCAATCCCTGGCGTGAACTCTGTGAATCTGTGTCCTGGAGGAGACTTAGAGAAGCCAAGTCTCCCTGACCATCCAGAGCGTAGGAGGAGGTGCTTTTAGCGATCCATGTTAAACCCGGCCACTGCCTCTTACAATTGCCCCCGGGTCTCGTTTCCCTGGCTGCCACTTATTCTACTCCTTCCTTGGAGTTCTATATGCTCCTTCAGGACTCCTTTAGGCTGATGCAGCTGGTTTAGCCGGTCTTCAGTACCTCCTCTCCCTGGCTAGTTCCCTGGAGTGGAGCTTTCAGGACCACAGCCTCTGGGCAGCTCCTGCGCTCTGGCCGGAGCCCCAGAGTTGCAGCAGTTTTGATTGCTTTCCCAGCTGTCCAGGGAGGGGTGATGCTGCCTGCAACCTAACTCCTCCCCTTCCCCAGCTGAAAGGCACGCCCACTTCAAAGGGCTCCTCTGGTCAAGTCCAGCTGAGCCACTCGTTTGTTTGTTTAAATGGGGATAGAGGTTAGTAGGAGGGGAATATGAGAGAAGAGCTGCTGAAGTTGAGAGGTAAAGAAAAAGAGGACTGGAAATTTTTTTAGTTAAAAAGATAAGAAGTGGGACTTGACCGAAGGGCAATACAGGGAAAGAGAATTGGTGGTAAACTTGGATAAAGGGCTACTAAGGGCAAATAAAATATATTGGCCCATGTCTGAAAAGTAAAAAAAAAAGAAAGAAAAACTGAGAAAGATGCATGCCCAGGGCACAGCATCAATGACTGTTATCTTACACATGTGGATTGGTGTCTTTGGCTTTAAAACTTCCAAACTCTAAAAGTAGAAGAAGAATTATCTTCCTCTCCCTTTTTTCAAACTTGTCAAACTTATTCCCATTTAAAAACCTTTCTTTTAGTGAATATAGACAAAGCTATATCTATATTTACTATCCTGTTCTTTCAACTTTTCTGTTTGTTTGAAATTTTAAAAACAAAAAGCAAATGAATTAAATATTTCATTCTGAGGACACTTAACTCCTCAAATTACAAAAGAGGATCCAGTATTGTTTTTCAAAACTAAATCATTAAGCATTCAGGTAGAAAAAGTTCGCCTGAGGGGTAATGAATTTGGAAGGAAAGAAAGGTCAAGTAATTCCTAAAATTCCTGTGGCATTTTGAAGTTAGATTCACTAGAAATCACTAGAAGAGAAAAAAGAAAACTATGACTGTAAAGATTTAAAGAAAATACATGTATATGCTTTGTGACAAAGAGCTATCTGTGGACCAGACTACCAAGTCAAAGTGTGGACTCTTCATCGTTCAGATTGTCAGATTTGGAATACTATCTGGTGTAAAAAATTTACCAAGATCAAATAAATAATTGTGAGTTCCTTGTAAGGTATAAAGGATTTTACAATCTTCTAGTCATTCTGAGGAGGAAATGGTTGCATGAACTTTAATAGTTTGACTTCATTTCTGGCATCAGTTTTCACATCTGTCAAATGATCTAATCACTTAAGTGTTTTCTAGTAGTAGCAAGATGGGATTCTCAACCTCTTTTTGAAATTGATTTGAAGGCAATTCTCCAGGCTTTTTGGAAATCACTTGCTTTATACCAATGTAACAAGCACATGTTTGTGACAGAGATGAAGAGTTATGTCTTGTTGTAAGGAAAAGTGCAAAAGTTTAAAAGAAAACATAGTTTTACTGCCAATAAAGTTGAAAGAAATACCTTAGGTTTGACATTGTTAAATTTTTTCCAATTCTAATATAGATGTCATGTGACTCCTGTCCTTCCCCAAAAGCTAGAAAATAGAAATTAATACTTTGTTTTATAGGAAGTTGTTCATAGGAAAATTTCAATGCTCTTACTAATCTTTTTTACATCCCTTTATCCAGGAAATATCTGCTCAGTAAAATAAACTTCATTTTCAGAGTCATTAAATAACACATGCTAGGAATGGTGAGCTTCTAAAAACAGAATCAGAATCTACTCCTCAGCCAGAGGAAATTTATCTATGGAGGAATTTGTGTTTAAGAGTACAGCTGCAATGAGCACTATAGGATGGATTGATCTCGTCTGTGTCTTCAGAGCCACCCCCTTAGATGTTTGAGAGCTGATAATACCAGTGGTGTTAGGATCCTGCCCCTGAAATGTTCAGAGGGCAGGGAGGAGATTAGCAGAAAGGTGAACATATTGAGACAAAGATGAGGGTGGGGACAGAACATTCTGTGGGGCTCCTTGCTTTAGCTGACAGATGTGAGGAACTGGACACAATAGGATTAGCCCCAAAACACGTTTAATTGTGTGTTCTTGTGTGTGCCTGCGCGTGCAGCCTTGGTAGGGAGTCGAGGAGGGTACTGAGTTTTCTTTAAGAGCTGCCTTTTTCAGAGGGAAGGGTGGAATCTGTTTCATCAGGGCGCCCCTCATCACAGCTCCTGGACGGTTAGACACTTGGCTATTCAACTCAGAGGGAGCAGGAAGGCGCGGGTGGGGGCGGGGAGGGGGGAGGGGCGGGGAGAGGGGGGAGAGGGGAGGGGGAGGGGGAGGGGAAGGGGGAGGGGGGCGGGGATGCAGTCCGGAGCCGCAGCGGGGTGGTGGCTGAACCGGGGGAGTTGTACTCAGTCTCCTCCCCCAACACGGCTTCTGGGCCAGAGGGCCAATCCCCAGCCCTTCCTTCTTTCTCTGCTGCTTTTTGTAAAGCTCTGAGCTAACCTGTTAGAACCATCTGCTGGGCGGGGGGGGAAAACGCGACCAGCGCTCAGTGGCCTGCCCACAGGCCTGGCGGCCAGGAGCCATTGAAACGGAGAGGAGGGAGGCAACAGGCAGATTTATGGGCAGCAATCTGTTACCAACCCCCGCCCCCAAGGCCCTTCTGCCAGGAGACAGCTTGATAATCCATCAACCCCACTAATGAATTAATTAGTATTCCCAGTAATCCCGACCCCCAAAGGGAACTGGCCCGCGGGCCCCTAAGCGCCCTGGAAACTGCCTTCCTCGACCAGACACCGAGGACCAGGGACCAGCGCCTGACATCGGTCCCCAGGCTGCGGAGGTGCAAGCCGCAGAGCCTGTTGGGAAAGGTCCCCAGATGTCCGCCTCCTCACCTTCCCTCGGGAGATGGCTGGCGTTTGCTGAATTAAAACCAAATGGAGTCCCAGAGCCATAAATTAGGGACTGGAGAGTAGGACGATGAACTTCCAGAAAGTGAGAATTCCAACTGCTCATACTCCGGGTAAAACTTGAGCAGTTCTTAAAGATATTCTCCAAAGACTGGTACAGGGTTGAGGTGGGCCAGGGATGGGGGCAGAAGCTCAGCACTCCGGGCAGGAAATAGCACAGGGTCAAAGATAATTATGAAACAGGTTGGAGCAAAATGACATGAACTGAACTGAAGTAGCTCAGTCGTGTCCGACTCTTTGTGACCTCGTGGACTGTAGCCCACCAGGCTCCTCCATCCATGGGATTCTCCAGGCAAGAATACTGGAGGGGGTTGCCTTTTTCTTCTCCAGGGGATCATCCCAACCCAGGGATCGAACCCAGGTTTCCCACATTGTAGGCAGACGCTTTAACCTCTGAGCCACCAGGGAAGCCCCAAATGACATGAATCCCTACTGAATAAGAAGACTGGAGTAGCACAGAGGTGTCAGTTGAGTTTCTGAGCAGTGTGGAAACTGGGAGTGTCAATAACCCTCCCGTACAACTTCAAAGTCCTGCTTACTTTCACTCCGTGATGCAGTGGGGTGAGAAAAGCTTGGGAGTCAGGAAAGCTTTGTTCTTAAACCTGTGTCTGCCCCTGATTGTGTGGCCATAATGAGTGATCTCAGCTCTCTGGGTCTCACGTCAGCAGTCAATAACCAGGTTGGATTATGATCTCTTGGGTTCCTTCAGGCTCTACCATTCAACAATGATGACATAGTTAAATGTTACAGTGCCCCTTTGAGGGCGATTAACACTAGCCCATTCAAAAGCCTTAGGTCTGAGTTCCCAAGTTTGAATAGGTAACAAATGAAGTTACTGACAAAAAGGAGTCTAGAAACTAGCTAATAGTCTTGGGTGTATCCTCTTCCTGGGAATCCCCAGATTCCTTGTCTCTTTGGGGAAGAACATTTGATTCAACCTTCTCTCACGCCATTCACTCAAGGCCTGTACATTTGGGCATTCACTGGCCATAAAGAGTGACTCATTCCAGCTACAAAAAAATACTACCATTTACTGAAATCTGTTGGGGAATGTCTGCACCTTTGCATGCTCTGTATTCTCTGCCTCCTGCATCATTTTCTCTACATCCTCACCAACATTTGTTATTTGTAGACTTTTTTTTGATAATTTCTCATTGTGGTTTTAATTTGCATTTCCCTAATAGTTAGTGATGTTGAACATCTTTTCACATACCTATTGGCCATCTGTAGGTCATGTATGGATGTGAGAGTTGGACTGTGAAGAAAGCTGAGCACTGAAAAATTGATGCTTTTGAACTGTGGTGTTGGAGAAGAGTCTTGAGAGTCCCTTGGACTGCAAGGAGATCCAACCAGTCCATCCTAAAGGAGATCAGTCCTGGGTGTTCATTGGAAGGACTGATGCTGAAGCTGAAACTCCAGTACTTTGGCCACCTCATGGGAAGAGTTGACTCATTGGAAAAGACCCTGATGCTGGGAGGGATTCAGGGCAAGAGGAGAAGGGGACAACAGAGGATGAGATGGCTGGATGGCATCCCAGACTCGATGGACATGAGTTTGTGTAAACTCCAGGAGTTGGTGATGGACAGGGAGGCCTGGCGTGCTGCGATTCATGGGGTCGCAAAGAGTTGGACACGACTGAGCGACTGAACTGAATTGAATAGTTAGTGATGTTGAACATCTTTTCACATACCTATCGGCCATCTGTATGTCTTCTTCAGAAAAATGTCTATTCACCTCCTCCCCCATTTCTTAATCTTTATTTATTTATTTATTTATTTTGCTGTTGTTGAGTTATATAAGTTCTTGATGTATTTTTGGGTGTTAACCCCTTATCAGATATATCATTTGCAAATATCGTCTCCCATTAGTTAAACTGTCTTTTTGCTTTGTTGATGATTTCCTATGCTGTGCAGAAGTGTTTTTTTGTTTGTTTGTTTGATTTAGTCACATTTGTTTCTTTTTCGTTTCCCTTGCCTAAGGAGACATATGAGTTAAGTTACCGCTAAGACCAATGTCAAAGAGCAGTCTATGCTTCCTTCTAAGAGTTTTACGGTGTTGGGTCTTACATTCAAGTCTTTAATCCATTCTGAGTTAATTTTTGTGTATGATGTGAGATATTGGTCTACTTTCTTTTTCTTTTCTTTTTTTTTTTTTGCATGTCAGTTCCGTTTCAGTTGCTCAGTCATGTCTGACTCTTTGTGACCCCATGGACTGCAGCACACCAGGCCTCCCTGTCCATCACCAACTCCCGGAGCTTGCTCAAACTCATTCCATTGAGTCAGTGATGCCATCCAACCATCTCATCCTCTGTCATCCCCTTTTCCTCCTGCCTTCTATGTTTCCCAGCATCAGGGTCTTTTCTAGTGAGTCAGTTCTTTGCATCAGGTGGCCAAAGTACTGGAGTTTCAGCTTCAGCATCAGGCCTTCCAATGAATATTCAGGGCTGATTTCCTTTAGGATTTACGGGTTTGATCTCCTTGCAGTCCAAGGGACTCTCAAGACTATTCTCCAAAACCACAGTTCAAAAACAATTCTTCGGCACTCAGCTTTCTTTATAATCCAACTCTCACATCCATACATGACTACTGGAAAAACCAGAGCTTTGACTAGGCAGAACTTTGTAGGCAAAGTAGTGTCTCTGTTTTTTAATATGCTGGCTAGGTTGGTCATAGCTTTTCTTCCAAGGAGCAAGCGTCTTTTAATTTCATAGTTGCAATCACCATCTGCAGTGATTTTGGAGCCCAAGAAAATATAGTCTGTCACTGTTTCCATTGTTTCCCAATGTTTTTGTATGTGGCTGTCCATTTTTCCCAATACTGCTTATTGAAGAGACTATCATTTCCCCATTTTATGTTCATTGCTTCTTTGTCATAAATTAGCTGTCCATATATATATATGTGGGTTTATTTCTGGGCTCTCAATTCTGAACTAGAATATCTTATTTTTAACCAACTTTCAATATCTAGAAAATCAAATTACAGAAATATATATTCAAACCTCCACTTCCTCATGTCTTATATATATATATATATATATTCTACTTTTATTTATTTTTATTCTTCTATTATTTGGGGGGAGCTGTACCACATGGCTTGTGCTATTTTAATTCCTCCACTGGGGATTGAACCCAGGCCTTCAGTACTGAGAGGTCAGAGTCTTAACCATTGGACCACCAGGGAATCCCTCTCCATATCTAACATAATTACGTATGTGCCATGGAACCATGTATGGACTAGAGGTGTTCATTGCAGTATTGTTTTTAATACAAAAATAATTTTTGAATATATTACATAACCAATGGGTTAGCCAAATAATAGAATACTTTCTGATTTGCATGAGTTGGTATATATATCCTTAAAAGAAAGGTACTTTATGTATTAATGTGCTGTGGGGGAAAATGTAAAATGATTTTTAGAAATACAGGTTCAACATGATACAGTTAACCTTTAACATGTACACACATACATTAAATAATAGATACACACACACAAACTGATAACAGTGAGTCTTCTGAGAATATCTCAGGACTGAGATATAAAGTAGATTGAGATCAGGCAGGTATTAAAAAGAGATTGTTTATATGACAAGTATCAAATATTCATATATAAGTTTTGAAAGTAAAATTGATGTTCAAACATGCTGTCTTTAAAATCTCTTTCCCCACTAATAGCCAAACTTATTTTTCTGAAGGATCTTATAGCTCCTCCCAACCCCAAACTCTGGAGTATATGGTGGTATGACTCTTCCATGAAAAGATTGCTTTACTAGCTCCCATTAAGTCTACCCTCATACACTCAGCCCCAGGAGCATTTGCCTGATCTTAGTAGAAAACTTTGGGTTGAATTTAAGAGGCTTCTATCAAGCTCTGAGAAATATCTGGTAGGGATAGTGGAGGTTTCCTAAGCATCCAGCCTTAATTTATACTACTGGAAGAAAATTAGGGTAATGAGATGAATAACACCAAGTCTCCTGGGAGGACCAAGCAAAGCATTGCCCTTGGCAGTCTCAGATCACAGCCAAAGCTCAATTACTCTAAGTGGACCCTGCACTGTTTGCTTGCATCCATAGGAGCTTTCAGTGGTCTGCTCCACAAGGCCAGTTGCTCCAACCATGTCACCTCTCCTAAGCATTCACTGATTGAGTGAGGCAGAAGTCAATGAGAGGAAACTAATTATTAACTGTAGTCATTATAGCTAGGCCCTACAAAACATTTAGCATCTGTTAGAGACTAAGTGCTTTGCATGTATTATTTTTATCATCATAACAGCCTTATGAGGTAAGTATTATTATCATGATCATTATTATTACTATTATGTCTGTTTTACTAATAAATTGATCAAATACAGAAAGGTTAAAGCAATTGCCCAAGGTCACACGGGAAGTGTTGGTATACTAAATGATGATCCTGGGATTTGGACACAAATAGCCCACTACCCCATATTGCCTTCCTAAAGCAGACAACTGGTAGTTAACTGTACGTCCAGAATCTATCCCCTGGATGCTCCGGAGTGGGGATGTGGGGGCGGTGGGGGGTGGTGGGGGAATGACACAAAGTGAAATGATGAACAGTGGCCTCCCTGCTACCACAGCCTGAAGTACCTGGCTGGTTGGCATTCTCATCTGGTTCCCCATTGTTCAGAAAATGTTCAGAAGAATCATGTTTTGCCCACAATACAGTTGCGTGAGATTCAATTTCAGGAGACTTTTTACCACTACAACTGATGATGCAATATGAGGAGGTGGTCACATCATGGTCCCTAGAATAGCTCCTGCAACACATGAGATACTCTCCACTCATCTGGCCTCTCCTGAGCCCCACTCTGTCTCAGACCTCATGCTCTCAGAGAGTGTTTGATGAATCCAGAGCAGAGAGAATAACCTCTCTTATGAAAATGAAACATAAAACCTTTGGGCCAACCAGAGTATTGTAAGAAGACCATTGTGGGTGCTACCTATAGCAGCAGGCTGGGTACTCACCAGCGTGGAACTCATCTTCCAAATGGGGTTTTCTCCCACTAATCTTAAGGGAAAATAACAAAATAATATAAGAAGCAATCACATAGCCCAGCTCCCAAACTCTGACATTCTGCTTCTACAATAAACAGTTTTCAACCACGAAGGTCTGGTTGAGCCTCTCAGACATTCTCCCCTTCCTCCTGCACTTCTATTCTCTCATCAAGAAAGACCTTTATTTCTCGACACCTCAATTCCTGGTATGAGCTAGGAAGACAGGGAATCAGGCAACAGAGAAGGCAAAACTGCTCTGGCCCTTTGGGGTTGAAAGGTAAGTATTTTAAGATTCCATAATTACAATGTGGGGGAAAGGTAGGGATCAAGGAGGAAACTGACATTTGCAAGGTATTTGCACCATACAGTCACATTAATCATCTGCATACACTATCTCCATTAGAAATACTTACAGCCAACGTTTCCTGAATGTCCACATTGAATTCAGAGTTTTACCTCCATTACTTCCTTTAGTTGCCACTACTCTTTGATGTAGGAGCTATTGTTATCACTTTTTTAACAGAGAAGGAAAACAACGTCCCTTCATTTATGCCTTCAATAAATATTTGACTGCTTCTTACATGCAGCAGACCCTGGAGATATATCAGCAAACAAAACAGAAAGAACAAGGAAGTTGCCCAAGGTCACACAGCTAGGAAATGAATGCTGTACTTTGAAAGTCTGCTTACTCTTATGTTGCTTTTATTGATTTATATTATTATTTTATCCTTTTAATACATAAACATTAGGAGGATAGATTTAAATGAAAATTAAATAGGTTAATACTTCTCCTCCTCCTCCCTGGGTGGGGAAGATCCTCTGGAGAAGGAAATGACAACCCACTCCACTATTCTTGCCTGGAGAATCCCATGGACAGAGGAACCTGGCAGCCTATAGTCCATGGGCTCGCAAAGAATCAGACACGACTTAGTATCTAAACCACTCACCTCCTCTAAGGAGTCATACTGTTAAGTAAAAGGAAGTGGTGGTCCTAGGTAGATATCAGAAAGAGACTCTCTGTGACAAGTGGAATAGTTTTTTTGGGTTTTTTTTTTTTGGGGGGGGGGTTGATAAATTTTATTTGAGAACTTATGCAAATATTCCCGTTTGACTTTTAATCCTCATCTTCCTCCTCTTCTTCATCTTGATTAATCTGGAAGTAACGCAATTCGTAACTTTCTTTGCTGTTAGCGACTACGCGTAACCAGTCTCGTAGATTATTCTTCTTCAAATATTTTTTAGTAAGATATTTCAAATACCTTTTGGAAAAGGGCACCTCGGAAGTTACAGTAATCTTGCTCTTGCTTCTTTCGATTGTTACAACACCGCCACCCAGGTTGCCAGCTTTTCCATTCACCTTGATCCTCTCCTGAAGAAACTGCTCGAAATTGGCGGCACCCATGATTCCATCTTCTACAGGGAGGGTACAGTCCAGAGTGAATTTTAGGACTTGCTTCTTTTTTTTGCCCCCCTTCGCCACAAGCTTTTTCACGGGCGCCATGGCGGCAGCGGAGGCAGAAAGGGCTGGAATAGTTTTTGTATCTCTGCTCCAGTCACTCAGCCATGTCTGACTCTGCGACCCCATGAACGGTAGACTGTCAGGTGTCCTTGGGATTTTCCAGGCAAGAGTACTGGAGTAGGTTGTCATTTCTACTCCAAGGGATCATCCTGACCAGGGGTTGAACCCACGTCTCTTGCATCTCCTGCATCCATAGGCAGATTCTTTACCACTGCGCCACCTGGGGAGACTTGCCCTCCCTTCAAACACACACACACACTTACACACACACACACACTCACACAGAATCAATACACAGCTATAGGGTTACATGCCAATTTATTCCTATCCAGAGTGACTAAGCTCTAGTTTTCTTAGTACAGTGACAGTTTGCACCTGATGTAGAACACTTAATGCCTGTTAATTATTTTTAAAGCCCTTTCCACTTTTAAAACTATCCCAGCTTTAATGTACATTGTTGGATAACCCTACTTACATTCTACATTGAAGCTTCAAACTTTCTCATTCCCAATTAGGACCTTAGCTCTCTGTTCATTTTCCTTTCCTCCACCATTAAAGAGGTAAATCCTCCCACACTTTCCCTAAGCCCAAAAGGATCATAATGAGGGGAGTTGGAAGGGTGTGGAGATATTGGAGGGTGAGGGCTTTATAAATGAACTGTGACAGGTGAATGGAGAAAGTGAGAAAAGAGAGGTTAAAAAGCAAAGACAAAGGCGAAACCTTTCTCTACCCCATCCAGTGACCCCTGTGAAAAAATATTCCCAGGTGCAGCTCAGCCTCCAGACAGCCATCCCCCACTCCTCCCAACTTCACCCAGATGAATCTAGGAGTTAGAAGCCCAAATCCCGCTTTAAGGGTGGGAGCTGTTTATTCCCCTAGGCTAGAAGGGATTTAATGTCTTTAAAGGCTAAATTAAGGCTCTGAATATTTTCTGTGGGTACCAGCTGAGGCCAGGCTAAAACCACTATGCTGTCCTCTAGGAACCTCCCACAATAATTCATGGGAAGGGTTGCTACCTACTACTAAGGAGGCTGATGCGGTCTTTCTCTAGATATTGTTTCCCACCCAACTGCCTATTTATTGGTGGTATTGAAAATTTAGCCTTACCTAAATTATTTTTTCCTTGTGAGTTATCCCTTTTATTTTCTTTAACAGCTACTGAATTAACTAATTTAAACCCTTTTATTTTGTGTTGGGGTACAGCTGATTAACAAACAATGTCATGATGGTTTCGGGTGAGCAGCATAGGTACTCAGCCATATATGCATGAACACATGCATGAATACATTCTCCCCACAAACTTCCCTCCCATCCAGACTGCCACATAACATTACACAGAGTTCCCTGTGCTATTCAGTAGGTCCTTGATGGTTATCAATTATTAAATAAAGCAGTGTGTACATGTCCATCCCAACTCCCTAACTATCCCTTTCCCCCACATCCCACATTTGAGAATAATTGGAATATCCATCCAAGTTCCCCAAGGTTTTGGGATATTATGAGTGTCTGAGCCTCCCTGTATCTTTCCCCTTACTCCCCGACTGTTCTGAAAAACCCTAGCCTCCCGAGATGTGGCTTCCTTTTCCTTTTTCTCTGCCTAGCTAACTCTGCACTCTCTTCTTCAGGCTCCGAGGCGGTCCCCATCCCACTCTCCGAGTCCCCTCTCTACTGTGGGCCCTTTTCCCCCTCCCATCTTTCCCCTTCTTTAGCGCACATGTTCCTCAATTTGATTTACTTCTGTACATTGTGTAGCTTTGCAACGGTTGGTCCTTAGAGAGTCCTCAAAGAGAGCACTCCATCTGTCAGCCTCTCACTATCCCCTCCCTGGCCTCCAGCCATCGCCCCCCCTCCCGCTCCCCCTTCCCAGGGGCAATTTCTTCGGGAGCTGTGAAAGATTTAGGCAGACTTCCTCCCGTCCTCCACCTCTTCCCACCTCAGCCCACACTTGAGACTTTTCTTTTACCTGCTTTCCGCCCATTCTCACTCAGTCTGATTCCTGCCATTCTCTCAAGGAAAGCCTTTGAAGTCACAGAAATCAGTGAGAAAATGCGGTCCAGTGAAGTCACCTTGCACCCCCTCTCCTACTGGGATGCCTGATGCTGTATAATTAAGCCTTGCTGATCTAACGCTACATTGGGTTATCCATAGGTCCAGGATTAGGCACTTGGACAGTAGGGAGAAATGGTACGGAAAATCCCAAGCTGGAGATAATTCAAAATTATATCTCATTCAACAAATATCTACTTGTTCAAATCCTGGAAGGTGCTGGAGACACAAATGTGAACAAAATTGGAACACTCCAGGGATTCATAATCCAAGGGAGGCTATTCACACATATGAATAACTTTGATCAAGGAAAAGGATGATGCGTGCAACATAGGCCCTAGGACTCTAGAAGCTGCTTATGGGTCAGGGAATGCTTCTAGTAGGAGATGGAATTTGAGCTGTGCCTTGAGACAGACAGACAGACATGGCTTCTGTGTGTATTCCCATTAATGCAGCAGCAAGTGGAAACTGGGCATTTGTGTGCATTTGTCTCTAAATAGTGTGTATTTTTCCCATAATCTTTATTTTCACTGTGTATAAGTAACTGTGTATAATAATCAACCTCTCAAGGGGGTATATTTGTTTAAGGCAACACCATTAGATATTTTGTTTTGTTTGTGACTGCTGAGGAAAATCAGCAGATTTACTTACTTTATCACTTTTGACTAGGATTGATAATTCAATTAACTTGTTTCTGGGAAATGTGTTGCATGATTGTACTAGCTTTCAAGATTATTAGAGAATAACTAGCAAGTTCATATATACAGAGCGCTTTAGATATCTGCCTAATTTTTTCCTCCCTTAGGCAGAAAAATCTAAATTGTTTTGTGCATGGGAAAAAAAGATAAAACATCCATAGGGAGAGTGAACTTGAATGAGGTTACCCACTGAGATGGCTTGATGACATGATGGGAGTTTATCTGAAAACAACCACAACAAAACCGAAAGTCACTTGTGCGTTAAGATGAGACTACAATTCTTTGCTTACATAGTTTCACCTCAAATGATCTAAACAAAACAACCTCAAACCAGAAGTATCCTTGTGTAGAAGTAAATTCATCCCTGTGCTGTCCATTTAAGTTAAATTAGGAAATAACTCAATTGGGCTCAGCAGAATAATTAATTCAATTTAGGTAAATTTGTAAGATAAAACTTTGCAGCTTTTACCCTGTGTTTACCACAGCTTTTGAAGACATCTAAAAATGGCAGAAGGTAAATAAAAAGCACACGTGTGTAAGTGTTTGTGTTCAGTTGCTCCGTCGTGTCCAACTCTTTGTTACCCCTTGAACTGTAGCCTGCCAGGCTCCTCTGTCCATCAAAATTTTCAGGCAAGAATACTGGAGTGGGTTGCCATTTTCCTCCTCCAGGGGATCTTCTCTACCCAGGGATCAATCCTGTGGCCCAGGAAAATTTTGAACACAATGTGACCTCAGTTGTCTGCAATGTGTGCTAAGAACTGACAACTTTCTACCCCGTACAGCTTGCTGTATACATCAACCTGACTTCCGTATTCAAGATGCTCTTGCCCAGGAGGAAAATTATTTCAAATGCTTTGCTGTTTATTTTAGGAATTTTGCTGAAAGAAAGGGGGGGAAAAGTTTAAATGAATATTGAATGATAGTATCAAGTGACTCCTTACCATCTAAGACTCTTCAAAATTCTCACTTCATAATCCTTTCCTTGCTCTCTTTGTTAATCCTAAACTGTTATATCATTATCTTTATCCTGTTATCTTCACATCTCACACTGAAACACTCTTCTTAAACTACACATTCACATTATAAATATCCCAACCCCCTCCCAGTCCCTCTAAAAAAAAAAAAAAAAACAAAATAAAACACACCTAAGATTCTGACAAGGCAATGATCTCCCTAGCAGTAGAAAGCAAAAAATTAAACTTTGCCTTATAAACAGCTTATTTTGGTAGAATTTTGGAAGAATCCAGCATTTTCAAATATTCAAAGGAAAAAAAGTAGGAAAGAAATGCAACAGACTTCAGTTATTCCTTAGGCAGTAAGATATATTTGATTTTTTTTCTTTATTTTTATAGTAAAATGTTGTTTTACCAGTTTAAAATAAGTTGTTAGTCAAATGTGTAAGAGTTTCTTTGGGTTTCTTGAGATACATTTCACATCACTAGGACACAGAGAACTTACAATACCTCTGAAAGCAATCGAACATGGTGATTCAAAACAGACTTTGAAATCCCAATACTTTCTAACTTCCTTCTAAAACTTACCTTTCTGAGTCTATACTAACTCTACTGATACTAATTTCCTGCATCTAATTCTTTGTGATTATATTCTAAAGCCATCTTTGCTGTAAGTGTTCATGCCCAAGTATGTATCTTCAGTCCAGACCACCCCCTGGATGCCAGACCCATATATTCAACAGCCAACTGCCAAGCTGTGACTCAGAGACATCTCAAGCTAAACTTGTCTAAAGCTGAGTCCTTATCTCTCTAAATCTTATCCTCCTCCAGGCTTCTACCTCTTAGTTACCACTGACAAAATCCCTCTCTCTAGGGGCTCTGGCCAAAGAGCTTGAGGTCATTCCTGTGCACTCTCTTTTACTCTTCCAGTCAACAAACTTTGGTTGGTCCAACTTTCCAAGCATATGCAGAATCCCACCATTTCTGCTATGACGCTGGTCTGAATCATCATCATCTTTACCTGGGTGATTGTTATAGTCTCTGGATTGGTCCTCTTCTTTACATCCCTAATTTTTACAAGTCTGTTCTCAGCCTAGCATTGAAGTGAGAACTATCTCCACTGTTTGCTCAAAAGCTTCTAACAGCTTCACACTTTCCTCACAAAGTCCTTCCAGTGATTTATACATCTTTCCTTCTTCTGACTGGACCCTGGGTCCTCTTTACCTTGCCCACTGTCCTCCAGGATCCCTGGCTTCTTTGCATGTCTCAAATACTCTGATCTTCTCATGCTCCCTCCTTCATCTCCTACAACCATTATTCATATCCAAATTATATTTGGATTAGATTATTTTGCCTCCCAACAAATAATTTCCATTCTGTTAAAAACCCATTCATTTTTCTAGTGAATGTCACTTTTTTAATGAGCCTATCCTTCCAGTTATTGAAAGAAACCCCCATTTTTTTACCTCTACCGTAGCAGTACTATTATGTGCTAAATGATCACAATTCATTCTCTTTGTTCATGTCTCCTACAGAATGAGTGCTCTCCTCATGTCAAAATTTATCTTTTTTTCAATGTCATTTCTGTAGCACAAAATGTACTATGTTTATTACATGTGTTGAACTGAACTGTGGGAGTTGATCTCAAGAATTCCACATCAGGGACTTGCCTGGAGGTCCAGTGGTTAAGAATTTCCTTGCAATGCAGGAGACACGGGTTTGATCCGTAGTTGGGAAACTAAGAAGTCACATGCTGTGAAGCAATTAAACCCACTCATCACAACTGCAGAGCCTGCACGCCACAACTAGTCAGTGCCCTGCAACAAAAAAATCCCACATGAGGCAATGAGAATCCCATTCTGAGTGCCGCAACCAAGACCCGACCCAGTCTAAATAAATAAATAAATAATACTCAACAAAAAAGAGTCCCACATCACTGGCAGGATGACCTGGCGATCATTACATAAACTTTTTCTGAGCACCTAGGTTGGCCAGACAGTTTTAGGCACTAGGGATCTAGTGGAGAATTGAGTTGACAAGTTTCTTGTCAACTTTCTTTCGATAATACATGATATTATTGTTGCAGGAAGGGGGACCCCTTCCAGGGCCCAAAACTGAGCTCTTGTCTAACACTTGGAAATGAATTGTCCAAGGAGACACATGTGCTGACAAAGCAAGAGATTTTATTGGGAAGGGCACCCGGGTGGAGAGCAGGAGGGTAAGGGAACCCAGGAGGACAGCTCTGCCACGTGGCTGGCGGTCCCGGGTTTTATGGTGATGGGATTAGTTTCCGGGTGGTCTTTGGCCAATCATTCTAATTCAGAGTCTTTCCTGGTGGCGCAGCATCACTCAGCCAAGATGGATGCTAGCGAGAGGGATTCTGGGAAGTGGACGGACACGCGGTGTCATCTTTCAACCTTTCCCGAACTCTTCCCGTTGGTGGTGGCTTATTAGTCCCGTATTCCTTATCAGGACCTCCTGTCATAGAACAACTCATGCAAATGGTTGCTATGGTGCCTGGCCAGGGTGGGCGGTTTCAATCTGTGTGCTTCCCCTAACATCACTGTTTACATAAAAATGAGAAAAATCATTTAAACACTAGAAAATTTAATTTCACAAGTGTCCTCAGGAATCATCTCCTGACATTTAAACTCAGGATATTCGATCTTGCCTTCAACCTGTCCTATTTTCCCTCTGCTGTCACAGAAATCCTATTTTTGTCTTTCAGTGAGAAGTTCTTGTTGAAAATTCATTACTCAAAACAAATATCTTTGTTCCAGGCCTCAAGGAGTTTATGCTTTTAAAATGCTTATAACACTGTATAAGTAATTGAATTAAATATGTTGTAAAATGTCCACGTGCATGGCAAGAGTAAAGACTAAAATGAAATGTTAAATGTTTGTTTTGAATGCAAAAAGGAGAAAGAAAAAAATGGGTCAAAATAGGGAAGAAGAGTTGGTGAAGTAGGTCCTTGCCTCTCTGTCTTTTCTAGAAGCATTTCATCCAGTTCCCTTGGCTTATCCAGGATATTTTCCTCTCTTAGGAACCAAACTAGCCCAAGATCTAGGTATCTCTCTGGTGCCCCAAGTATGCTCCATAACAAACGTGTGTGTCTATGTGTCTTTGTATCTTTGTGTCTGTGTGTCTGTGTGTATAAGATACAGGAACAGAGGCAGAGAGAGAATGTGTGTTTACAGGACTTTGGCCTGAAAGAGTTCCTATCCCTATTCATGGAGCTTATAGGGAGTGAAACTCTTAAAGAAATGGGAATGCCGACCATCTTACCTGTCTCCTGAGAAACCTGTATGCAGGTCAAGAAGCAACAGTTAGAAACCTCCTGTGTGGAACAAATAACTGGTTCAAGATTGAGAAAGGAGTACTATGAGGCTGTTTGTCGTCACCCTGTTTATTTAACTTTTACCCTGAACACATCATGAAAAATGCCCGGCTGGAAGCATTCACAAGCTGGAACCAAGACTGGCAGGAGAAACATCAGCAGCCTCAGATATGCAGATGATACCACTCTAATGGCAGAAAGTGAAGAGAAACTAAAGAGCCTCTTGATGGGGTTAAAGGAAGAAAGTGAAAAAGCCAGCATGAAACTAAATATTAAACTAAGATCATGGCATCCAGCCCCATCACTTCATGCCAAATAGAAGGGGAAAAGGTGGAAGCAGTGACAGATTCCTCTTCTTGGGCTCTAAATTCACTGTGAATGGTGACTGCAGCCATGAAATTAGAAGACCACTGCTTCTTGGCAGAAAAGCTATGACAAATCTAGACAGAGTGTTGAAAAGCAGAGACATCATTTTACCAACAAAGGTCCATGTAGTCAACGCTATGGTCTTTCCAGTAGTCATGTATGGTTGTGAAAGCTGAAGGCCGGCTGCTGAAAAATTTATACTTTCAAACTGTGGTGCTGCAGAAGACTCTTGAGAGTCCCTTAGACAGCAAGGAGATCAAACTAGTCAGTCTTAAAGGAAATCAACCGTGAATACTCATTGGAAGGACTGATGCTGAAGCATAAGCTCCAATATTCAGCCTTCTGATGCGAAGAACTGACTCCATGGAAAAGACTCTGATGCTGGGAAAGATTGAGGGCAAAAGTAGAAATGGGCCTCAGAAGATGAGATGGCTGGATGGTATCACTGATGCAATGGACATGAACTTGGGCAAACACCTGGAGATGGTGAGGGACAGAGAGGCCTGGTGTGCTGCAGTTCATGGGGTCATGAAGAGTCGGACACGCCTGGGTGACTGAACCACAACAACAACATAGGGAGTGAGGACAGAAGCTCCCTAAAGAACAGGAATACCCTAAAGTAAATTATAAAAGAAAAGCAGGCCTTCAGTAAAGCAGATTCACTCATTAACATGTATCATGCTTAATTATTAGCAGTCCCTCCTTTTCATTCTCAAAAGTGTCTCAATTTGGAAAATACACATAAGATTATCCTACTTTTCATGAAGTTTTAGAGGAAAAGTAGAACAGAAAGAGGCAATATTTGTTTTAAAACCTAATGTTAGTCACTCAGTTGTGTCTGGCTCTTTACAACTCCATGGACTGTAGCCCACTAGGCTCCTCTGTTCATAGAATTCTCCAGGCAAGAATACTAGAGTGGATTGCCATCCCCTTCTCCAGGGCATCTTCCCAACCCAGGGACTGAACCTGGGTCTCATGCATTGCAGGCAGATTCTTTACCATCTGATCCCCCAGGGAAGCCTATTTGTTTTGCTTTCATAGCAGTCTCAATTTAACAGGAGAAATAGCCAAACAAACATAGGCAAAGCAGTGTGTCCACAGTTCAAATAAGAAAAAAAAAAAAAATACACTGGCTGGAAGGTAAATGATTTGGGTTTCAGTTCTGAATTTGTCAATAACTCACCTTGTTACTTCTAGCAAATTATAACACCTCTGTGAACTCTGTGATCACTATTCTCCCATTTCAGATTTAACTTGCTAAGATCACATTGAAAGGACACTGAATAAAGACAAATATCATATGATATCACATATATGTGGAATTTAAAAATATGATACAATGGTTTTAATGATTTTTAATAATTTTAAAAAGAGAAACAGATTCATAGATGTAGAGAACAAATTTATGGTTACCAAAGGGGAAGGAGGGGTAGGGAAGGGATAAATTCAGAGATTGGGCTTAACATATACACACTACTATATATATAAAATAAATAAGCAACAAGAGCCTACTGTGTAGCACAGGGAACTATATTCAATATCTCATGATAACCTATAATGGAAAAGAATCTAAAAAAGAATATATATATGTGTGTGTGTGTATATATACACACACACATATATATATGCATTAACTGAATCACTTTGCTGTTCACAAAAACATTGTAAATCAACTACTCTTCCAGTAAAAAATTATGAGCTTCATTATGAAGCCAGACTTCTTGGAAGAGGAGATGCGGCAGGTTTAACAACCAAGAAGGTTAACCTCCTTTTAGACTCCTCCTCCACACTGCGTGCTCTTGGCTAAGACATTCTTTGGCTGGGAGGTATGTTGGGGGGAAGTGGCCAAGAAGATCAGGGGAGGGATAAAAAGGGCCCTGACAAAGCAGCTGGTCTAGTAAAGTGCAGAGGCCTACAGCACTTTCAAAATTAAGAAAAAACAAATTATGTGTTCCGCTCCCATATTCTGAAGTCAGTGCCAGTTAACTGAACACTTAATAAATTTTGTATTGTTTTGCAATTGTCTCTCAGTGTTGCTGTAAGTAGCTGCAATACTCATTAGCACTTTGTAAGATTTTTTTCTTGAACTACTTTTAGTTCGTTTATAAGCAAACTTTGGGTGTCTCTCTGATCCAGATACTGGGAAAACAATTACAGTGAACTCTTGTGAATCATCTGTGAGCTAAAGGAAATGAGAAAGAAAAGTAACATATCCCTTGGTGGCCCTAGTGATAAAGAACCCACCTGCCAATGCAGGAGACACAGGTTTGATCCCTGGATCAGGAAGATGCCCTAGAGGAGGGCACAGCAACCCACTCCAGTATTCTTGCCTGGAGAATCCCATGGACAGAGGAGCCTGGCAGGCTACAGTCCACAGAGTCACAGAGTCGGACATAACTGAAGCAACTTAGCATGCATCCAGTCAATTTCACACCATTTTTTAACTTAAAATTTGTGATGCTCAATTTTATGTGTCAACTTGACTGGGCTACAGGATACCCAGATAACCTGCAAAACATTCCTGGGTGTGTCTGTGAGGGTGTTTCTGGGAAATGTTTGCATTTGGATAGGAGACTAAGTAAAGATCACCCTCACCAGTGAAGGTATACGTCACCCAATGTGCTGGGCCCCTGAACAGAATAAAACGGTGTAGGAAGGGCCAGTCTGTGCTCCCTGCCTGAGGGACATCCATTTTCTCCTGCCCTCAGATGTGGATGCTCCCGCTTCCTGGGCCTTTAGACTGGGACTCGGCAGGCTCCGGGCAGACTTGGACTGAATTGCATTATCTTCCTTCCTGGTCTCCAGTGTGCAGTCAATAGGTTGTAGGACTTCTCGGCCTCCAAAATCAAGTGAACCAATCCCTACAATAAATAAATACATATAATTGGTTTTGTTTCCCTGGAGAACTTTGACTGATATAATACTCCCCAAGAAACTACAAAGAAACATGATTTTGTCTTTTGCAGATAAGGACTGAGCAGCTAAGAAAAAGTACATAACCAAATAATGTCTGCACCTGTTCAGTGGCGGGACCCTCACCCACACTTACCTGACTGCAGGGTTCATAATCTTTTGATGACCCAGTGTCACTGGGGAGGAAGACAAGGCCCAGGTGTGAAGAGAAGTATGAAAGGCAGCCTATAAATATGAATAAACCCGTACAAGGCACGAGCTGATGAAGTGGCAGAATCCTGAAGGGCTATGAAAATTCAGACCCAGATCATCTCATTCTGATACACTCAATTGCTTACTCTGAAGAAGGGTCTTAAAAACAAGTGTCTGGCAGTCCAATCATTGCCTTGGCCGGAAGTGGACACGCAAGTCGCTGCCAGCTCAGATTTATCCTTTGGCCAGCACTATAAGTAACAGTATGTCATGTTACCCAGAGAACTTTTCAAATACCCACACCCATCTGATGTTTGAAAAAGGGTGGAGGAGACTGGGTGTCCAGAACGTCCAGGCTGGGGTCATTACACGATTCATGAGCCAAAACCACCTGTTCTTTGGAACCACTCCTCCAAAAGATCAACTACAAAGAAGTGTATCTGGGGGTAAGCAGTTAAATCTTTTTCACATTTAGTGTACAAGTATATCTAAGGCAGTATTCAGTGAATACTCGAAAAATGTACAAATTATTCATCTATACCTGTGTGTGAGCTGTATTCTTCCCAGCAACAGAGCTCAGCTAAATTCAAGTAGGTTACTATACAGTGTTCAAGATAAATTTTCTTCTAGCCAATTTTTCTCTTCATATAAATTGGACTTAATATAAAGCCTGTTTGACTTTACCGCTTACTTTTATTAAATAAAGTTTGTACATTGTATTTATTTTGGTGTCTGTTTGGTCCACTGTGCCTTACTGAGGATGGTGGCTCATTCTCTCTAAAGTTATCATTCAGGCTTTGTTTAAAAATTGGCAGCACAACATTGGAGCTGACTGCACCCAGGGCCAGAGGCAAACCTTGTGTAGGTCATGTGTGAAGGACATGCATCCCCTCTGGAGGGCCCGGGGCAAAACCCCAGGGGGACATTTCATTTTGGATATTGGTGAAGAGACCTCATCAGATCCTCTCCTGGAAGTGCAAACTTAGGGGCACACAGATGGTGAGTTAGGAGAGCTCAGTTTGTTTCCTTAATCATCCCTTTCTCTCTCTCCGGGCTTCACCGTCCTGGCATTCCTGGACTCAGAATAATTGAGCTGCTGCCATGTGCTCTCCTGCTGTGTTCCCTCCCCACGTAGCCTGATAGTAGACCTGAACTACTGAAGGCACAGCTTTACATGTGTAGACCAATCACGAGTCCCTGCTCTTCTTCAAAGCAGGAATTATGCCTTTACATACTTTCTTGTGGCCTTCCCTGATAGCTCAGTTGGTAAAGAATCTGCCTGCAATGCAGGAGACTCCAGGTTTCATTCCTGGGTCGGGAAGATCCATTGGAGAAGGGATAGGCTACCCATTCCCATATTCTTGGGCTTTCCTTGTGGCTCAACTGGTAAAGAATCCACCTGCAATGCAGGAGACCTGGGTTTGATCCCTGGGTTGGGAAGATCCCCTGGAGAAGGGAAAGGCTACCCACTCCAGTATTCTGGCCTGGAGAATTCCACAGACTGTATAGTCCATGGGGTCGCAAAGAGTCGGACACGACTGAGGGACTTTCACTTTCATACTTTCACATCTACCTCACTATGGGATGTATGGTAAGCGCACAATCAATATTAATGGAATGAAGAAATGAAGGACTGGCAAGCTTTGTCTCTAGGCAATTTGAGATATCAATTATGTTCCAGTTGTAAAGGCAAGGCTCCTGAGCTGGCTCAGCTGTAAGGAACTTGCCTGCCAAGGCAGGAGACATAGGAGACGTGGGTTCGATCCTGGGTCGGGAAGATCCCCTGGAGAAGGGAATGGTAACCCACTCCAGTATTCTTGCCTGGAGAATCCCATGGACGGAGGACTCTGGCAGGCTACACTCCATGGGGTCGCAAAGAGTTGAACACGACTGACTAAAACAACATGAAGGCAAAGGCTGGAGGACAAGCCATAAAACAGAATTCTGTAAGGAAAGTAGCCTTCTTTTTCACTTCAGATAGAGGTAGAAGAAAAGACCCTGATGCCAGGGAAGATTGAGGGCAGGTGGTGAAGGGGGCAACAGGGGATGAGATGGTTTGATGACATCACCAAATCAATGGACATGAGTTTGAACAAACTCCAGGAGATAGTGAAGGACAGGAAAGGCTGGTGTGCTGCAGCCCAGGGGGTCTCAGAGTTGGACACAACTTAGCAACTGAGCAACAACAACACTGCAGGATAAGTGGCAATAAATATTTGGAGAAAAGACTTGGGAGTTAGGAAGAGAGGAAGGGCTCACAAAAGTAGGAGCAGAATCTCAGTTTTGAGAAAGAGTTCTGTGCCATTCTTTCTCCCTTGGCCTGATGATAGTGGCCAGGCCCAGCTGGCAGAAGGATGGATGGGATTTAGGTAGGTCCTTTGAGTAAAAGTCTCTTCTCTCTTTCTGATCTAATCGAATTCCAGGGGCCCAGATTGGTTGGGGAAGACAAAACCACCCAGGCAAGAAGAGTCAAATGTCCTCAGCAAATATTGGCAGTGTTCATTTACTTCTCATAGGCCCCGTACGCCAAAGGTGGGGGAAGAAAACTCCAGGCTAAAAATATAATTAGTCAGCCTGCTGGTTTGGGCTCTAATTTAATCTGGGCAGCTGTGTCAGGAGTCTGTATTAGCATGACACTGGGAGGCGGAGAATATAATTACTGAGCAATAGAGTAGGGGAGGAGAAGTGGGATGGTGACCGGTTTGTGCTTGTGTGAGAGGATGGGGGGTGGAGGGTGATGTCAATGAAAAGTGAGGATTCTCCCGGGAGAAGGCACTAGGAAAGAGGCTTCTCTTCGTGGATGGACGGTGACTTTAATTTGGCTTTTGAGAAATGATGTGTGTGTTGCGCAAGATGTGTGCGCCTGTGTTGGTGGGGGGGTGGGAGGGTGGTAGCTAGCAGCTAGTCCACTCTGCATTACAAAGGTGAGCTTGAGAGTTGATAGATGAGCCTCGTTGGCTAGTGTGGAGAAAAGGGGACGGAAGGGACAGGAGTGAAGGAGCAGGTTATGGTTCGATTCTGAACAAATATTCTCAGATACTTTTTCAGTGGATCTAAGTGGGGAAACAGAAGAAGGATTTTAAATGTGCATGCTCATTGTCTCCTTTTTGTCTTAGGCAAAAGCAATGTGATTGGAAAAATATTTTGTAGGCAATTTCACTTAGACCAAAAAGCTACCAACTACCAATTTCACTTTGAAGATGCCTACTTTGTGCAGAGCTCTGGGTTAAGCAGCTTATACTTTAATGTCCTAAATGGTCCTTTGAAAGTTCAACAAGATATATGGTATGATAACCCCCAATTAACAATGGAGGAAACTGAAGTTCAGTGGTGTTAATTACAATACTCAGAGTCAGACGGCTAGTAAGTTTGAAGTTATCATTTAAATCCAGGCCTATCTGACTCAAAACACTATGCTATTAACTAGCAACTCAAAAGAGTGCTGTCCTCCGTGTGTGGGGCTTCTCTGGTGACAGACAGTAAGGAATCTACCTGCAGTGTGGGAGTCTTGGATTCCATTCCTGGGTCAGGAAGATCCCCTGGAGAAGGGAATGGCTACCCACTCCAGTATTATTGCCTGGAGAATTCCATGGACAGAGGAGCCTGGCAGGCTACAGTCTATGGGGTCACAAAGAGTCAGACTAACACTTTCACTTTCTCCATGTATATTTGGGGGAACTGAGTCTCAGAGGAGTGACATAATTTGCATTAGCTCAAAACATGACTTAGTGTCACAACTGGAAACAGATCTTAGGTCTCATCCAATGCTGCCTTTTTACACAAAGGGCATGTAGGGGTAAGAAGATATCATTTACCAAGAAGAGAACTAGATATTTTGAAAGATATAGAAATACAAGAATGGTTTTCCTCACCCTCAACCCAGCACTTTTCATTATAACTAAAAAGTGTGATAACAAACAGCTAAATTTTTTGCTCATTTGTTATATACTAGGTGATATACTAAACTTTATACACCCTCTCATTTCACTCCCACAACACCAGAGATGGGCATTATTATTATCCCACGTTACATGAGAAGATAAGGCTTCAAGGCTACACAGCTTGCCCAGAATCACATAGCTGATTAGTGACAAAGTAGTGATTCAAATCCTGACAACCCGCCTCTCTCTTCATTACCATCTCCCTGTGACACTCTGTTCCTTCAAGCATCAGCCCATCCTTCCTTCAATATCCAAGATGGATCTGCCAGGTTTATCTACCCCCTTAAAGTGACATAAAACTTAACAAAAATTCCACAGAAATCTTCCTTTATTTCAACCCTAGGCCAGTCCCACTCACATTTCAGCCTATTATTTTGGGGAGTGGGAAAACATACAGATATTTATTGGGGATCTTTTTCTTTACTCTCAGAGCTATCTTTCTCTGTAGCTTTTAACCTTTCCCCGCCCAGGCAAGGCCTTGCAAATTTGTTCTCTGTCTTCTATCCTAGGGGTCTCTTGTCTTTTACGCAAAAATCAGAGGAGAAGCCTGGTTCTTCTATCGCTTTTGTCCTTTTGAGGTTCCATCCGCCCTTCAGCTCTTTTTCCCAGGCAAATATCTCTCGGGGGCCTAGAGAGCCACTGGGAGTGAGAAGGGGGAGAAGTCAGCTCTTGGCCTCCCAAGGGGAGGGGGAGCCCGGGAGGAAGCTGTGCTCCAGGGCTTCTGCAGAACCGGTTCGCTGGAGGAGTTGGCCCATCCAGCCTGCCTGCCTAGTCCCGCTTGCTCAGCTGCTCAGCATCTGCCCTGCCCCCAAGAGAAGAGTGGGTCTTCTCTAGGGTCCCTGCCAATCTCCTGGGCGCTGGCAAAAGGAGCCAAGAAGGGCGCAGATGTGTCCTGCATCCCGAAGCCCGCAGGCCCCGCTGGGCGGCTCAGCAGCCCATATCCGGGAAGCCAGAAGAGGCACCGGGATTTCACAGGTCTCCCTACCCCTGACATCCTCCACCCCCAACAGTGTTTGCTCCCTATGTCTTCCCCCTCAGGCCCCCACATCCTCTCCTCCCTCCTCAGAAGAAAGCATAGGCTATAATTAGAAAATGCTTCTGACTGAAAGTCAAACAGGTTACTCTCGTCACTAGCCACTAAGATCCCACAAACTGCGCAGCATGACCTAAGTAAACAAATAAAGTTGATTCAAAAGAAAGAGACTGGTTATATCAGTTACCAAAGCAATGACAAGGGTTGCTCCTAGTATGGCCATCAGAATGAGTGGATCGCCAGCAGCAATGATAGTCTTCATAATCAGACAGACCGGAGATGGGATCCTGGCCTTCTGCTGAGACTGCTGGACCTCATTTTCTAACGTCTAACCCAGAGTCAGTCACAGGCAACTGCAAACAAACCAGCCTGGGGGACACTCTACACAAAGGAAGAACAATACTCTTCCAAAACGTCAAGGTCATGAGAGAGAAAGGGAAATTGAAGGCAATTCCAGATGAAAGGAGATAAAATAGACATGAAATCTACGTGCTGTGTGTGATTCTGTACTTCATGGAGGAAAAAATGCAATTTGAATAACATCTATCTTAGATGATAATGTTGTGTCATTGTCAGATTTCCTAATTTTGATCATTGTACTAGACTTGTGAAAATCAGTAGCTTTGTTTTAAGGTAAAGGATAAAGGGACATGACATCTGCAAATTATTCTTAAACATGAGAAAAAAGAGACTGTGTGATATAGCAAAATATTAACCATTGTCAGTCAATGTGACAGGTGTCCTGGAGTTCTCTTTACTCTGCTTACAATTCCTCCATAAATTTGAAATTATTTCAAAAGAAAAATTTACAAAATAAAACAAAGTTCAAACCCTGAACCATGACATCCAAGGAACTCCTTCAGATTTCTAGACTCAAACTATCAACAATTTTATGTTCCTCTCATTCTTTATCATGCAACTTACCTGGCATTACTTGAGTTTTCCCAAGCATACCCTGTATTTTCCACCTTGGTACTTCTGCTCACTCACATATGCCAGGATAGCCTTTTATTCCTTCAGTTCAGTTCAGTCACTCAGTCGTGTCCGACTCTTTGCAACCCCATGGACTGCAGCACGCCAGGCCTCCCTGTCCATCACCAACACCTGGAGTTTACTCAAACTCATGTCCATTGAGATGGTGACGCCATCCAACCGTCTCATCCTCTGTCATCCCCTTCTCTTGCCTTCAATCTTTCCCAGCATCAGAATCTTTTCAAATGAGTCAGTTTTATGCATCAGGTGGCCAAAGTATGGGAGTTTCAGCTTCAACATCAGTCCTTCTAATGAATATTAAGGACTGATTTCCTTTAGGATAGATTGGTTGGATCTCCTTAAAGTCCAAGGGACTCTCAAGAGTCTTCTCCAACACCACAGTTCAAAAGCATCAATTCTTCGGCACTCAGCTTTCTTTACAGTCCAACTCTCACATCCTTACATGACTACTGGAAAAACCATAGCTTTGACTAGATGGACCTTAGCTGGCAAAGCAATGTCTCTGCTTTTTATTTTTTTTTATTTTTTATTTTTTTTTTTTTTGTCTCTGCTTTTTAATATGCTGTCTAGGTTGGTCATAGCTTTTCTGTCAAGGAGCAAGCGTCTTTTAACTTCATGGCTGCAGTCACTATCTGCAGTGATTTTGGAGCCCCCAAAAATAAAGTCAGCCACTGTTCCCATTGTTTCCCCATCTATTTGCCATGATGTGATGGGACCAGATGCCATGATCTTAGTTTTTTGAATGTTGAGTTTTAAGCCAACTTTTTCCCTCTCCTCTTTCACTTTCACCAAGACACTCTTTAGCTCTTCTTCACTTTCTGCCATAAGGGTGGTGTCATCTGCATATCTGAGGTTATTGATATTTCTCCCAACCATCTTGATTCCAGCTTGTGCTTCATCCAGCCTGGCATTTCTTATGATGTACTCTGCATATAAATTAAATAAGCAGGGTGACAATATACAGCCTTGACGTGTTCCTTTCCCGATTTGGAGCCAGTCTGTTTTTCCATGTCCAGTTCTAACTGTTGCTTATAACTGTTGCTTCCCAACTTGAATACAGATTTCTTGGGAGGCAGGTCAGGTGATCTGGTATTCCCATCTCTTTCAGAATTTTCCACAGTTTGTTGTGATCTACACAGTCAAAGACTTTGGCATAGTCAATAAAACAGAAATAGATGTTTTTCTGGAACTCTCTTGCTTTTTTGATGATCCAATGAACATTGGCAATTTGATCTCTGGTTCCTCTACCTTTTCTAAATCCAGCTTGAACATCTGGAAGTTCACAGTTCACGTACTGTTGAAGTCTGGCTTGGAGAATTTTGAGCATTACTTTACTAGCGTGTGAGATGAGTACAATTGTGTGGTAGTTTGAGCATTCTTTGGCATTGCCTTTCTTTGGGATTGGAATGAAAACTGACCTTTTCTAGTCCTGTGGCCACTGCTGAGTTTTCCAGATTTGCTGGCATATTGAGTGCAGCACTTTCACAGCATCATCTTTTAGGATTTGAAATAGCTCAACTGGAATTCCATCACCTCCACTAGCTTTGTTCATAATGATGCTTCCTAAGGCCATCTTGACTTCGCATTCCAGGATGTCTGGCTCTAGGTGAGTGATCACACCATCGTGATTATCTGGGTTGTAAAGATATTTTTTGTACAATTCTTCTGTGTATTCTTGCCACCTCTTCTTAATATCTTCTGCTTCTGTTAGGTCCATACTATTTCTGTCCTGTATTGGGCCCATCTTTGCACATGAACATGAAATGTTCCCTTGGTATCTCTAGTTTTCCTGAAGAGATCTCTAGTCTTTCCCTTTCTATTGTTTTCCTCTATTTCTTTGCATTTATCACTGAGGAAGTCTTTCTTATCTCTCCTTGCTATTCTTTGGAACTCCGCATTCAAATGGAGTATATCTTTCCTTTTCTCTTTTGCCTCTAGCTTCTCTTCTTTTCACAGCTATTTGTAAGGCCTCCTCAGACAACCAGTTTGCCTTTTTGCATTTCTTTTTCTTGGGGATGGTCTTGATCACTGCCTCCTTACAATGTCACGAACCTCTGTCCATAGTTCTTCAGGCATTCTGTCTATCAAATCTAATCCCTTGAATCTGTCACTTCCACTGTATAAACATAAGAGATTTGATTAAGGTCAAACCTGAATGATTTTCCCTACTTTCCCTGCTTTCTTCAATTTAAGTCTGAATTTGGCAATAAGGAGTTCATGATCTGAGCCACAGTCAGCTCCCAGTCTTGTTTTTGCTGACTATATAGAGCTTCTCCATCTTTGGCTGCAAAGAATATAATCAATCTGATTTTGGTGTTGACCATCTGGTGATGTCCATGTGTAGAGTCTTCCCTTGTGTTGTTGGAAGAAGGTGTTTGCTATGACCAGTGCGTTCTCTTAGCAAAACTCTATTAGCCTTTGCCCTGCTTCATTCTGTACTCCAAGGCCAAATTTTCCTGTTCCTCCAGGTGTTTCTTGATTTCCTACTTTTGCATTCCAGTCCCCTATAATGAAAAGGACAGGTTTTTTGGGTGTTCTAGATGGTTTTGTAGGTCCTCATAGAACCTTTCGAAATCCTTTTCAACTTTGACTCAAATAAATATTTACACAATCTTAGGAATAAACCCTCTTTTAACCCTCAAATCCATCCAATCTCTTGAGATAATTCATCAGTTTGGGTTATGTCAACCTTTTCAACTGTGGCCTGGTAGTTGATGCCACCTACTACCTTAGGCAAAGCAGAACTCAGAGAATAAGTATAGGCTGCCACCTGGTGGCCTTTAAAGAAAATTACTTGAAAAATTCATCTGCACACAGAAGTTGGCAGAATAGGAAACACCAGGACACAGAGATTCTGCTTAAAGTCTCATTTAATTTGTCTGTGGGTTATAAAATCCACTCTATGGAAGTGAATTTTGAAGTCTAGAGTCAAGATATATTCACTGTTTTCCCCAGAGTATTTACTCAATAAATGGTGACTAGAATTACTAGAAACATAAAATATTATACTGGAAAGAAACTTGAAGACCATTTATTTTTATCTAATTTTATAATTAAGAAACCTTGGGACTTCCCTGGTGATCCAGTGGTTAAGAATCTGCCTTGAAATGCAGGGGATTCGGGTTTGATCTCTGGTCAAGGAACTAAAATCCCACATACTCTGCCAAAAAACAGTGGGAAAAAAAAAAAAGGAAGAAAAAAAGCCCTAAAATCCAGAAAAGATGCAGATCAAAGTCTAAAGGACAGGCTTTTGACTCCTCGCTTTTACCAAACATATTTCAGAAGAAACCAGTTCATCCTGAGTGCAGCAAAAATGACGGTAAGTGACTACAGAACACTTGAGTTTAAATCTCATCCACACCCACCCTCTCATTTACTCTTGCCTTCTAAGGTGGGCCTGGCCGCTGCCAGCTCCAAGTAGGTAAGGGTAGGAGGGGGCTGCAGAAGAGGGAACTGTCCCCTCGGTGAAGGAGGAGGACAGTCGTGGCAGGAGCAGGTGCTTGCAAGAGATGAGATGATTTATATGAGGTCAGTCGGCCAAAGCAAATTGCCTTTCGAAGCTGGGGTGGTTTTCCACTCCGGTTTTACTTTCTCTTGTGTGTGGATCACTTCCTTTCAGATTCTCTCTCTGCTCTTGTCTCGGGTTCCGTCTCTCTTCTTCTCCTCCCTTCCTCCTCTTTCTTTCTCTCTAACCCTAAACAAAGAGAACTCTCCTTGGAGCTGAGACTCCTGCACAGACCAGTAGCTGGGGTGGACCCTACACCATCTCTCACTCTGCAACTCTCCCTCTGATCAGAAGGTGACGGCTATCCCACTTCCTCTGATTAACTGACACGTCACTGATGAAACTTCTTAACGTCTTTCCAGAAACCCTGGTTTGCTGTTCTCCACCCATCAGTGGGTTCTGCCCCACATCCTCTCCTGCCTCCATATCTGCTCTGCCCCCCAGGTTCTCTGGTCCACTGTGGCTGGGAAGAACAGGCTAACTTCAGTGGAATGGCCTCAGTTTCAGGGCTTCTCTTCTGCAGAGATGAGAGGAGAATGTGGGCTTAGAAAAGAGCCCTCCCCCTCTTCCTGCAATCTGCTCCTCCCACCCCATCCTCATCAGAACCCAAGCTCTCCTGTTCTGCCTCTATATCCTAAACCCCACACTCAAACACTACATTTCCCCTTATATCAGATCTAAAGCAGCTATCAAATTCTGCCTGCTATTGTGGCTTTTAATCCCCATCCTTTGAAAGACTCTAGAGTGCTGGACCTAAAGACCACAGCTTTAAATGTTTCCCAAGTCCATGGGGTCACTACGTGCCTCCTGGCACCTGATGCATAGTTTCTCAAAGGTTCACCTCACCTTGGATGTGCTTTGGCCCAAACATTTTGACAGCTTTTCTGTCATCCCCCCATTGTTTTCTTACCACCAGTTATACCATTGCTATGAGTGCTGCCTTTGTACCAGCTTCCTGTTAGAGAGAGGAACCATCCTAGAAGCCGTCCCTTCTTCTAGCTAGGGAGACCAAGCTGAAAGTTTTTCCACATTTCTTGTTCCTCAAGTCCACAGGGTTGTCCCAGCTCCCAAAGTCCTCTGACTCCCATCCTGTGAATCCCCAGATCCCTCCGCTTTCACAACCTGTGGGCCTCAGACTCTGTCCTCCTCAAAGGGCTGAGACACCGAGCTTACTGCCTGACTCACACCCGAGGCCCCACGAGGCCTCTAGGTCAAGTGACAGACTTCTAAATCAAACAGGCCTAATCAGAAGCAAGGTAGGACATACGCTTACCAGACAATCTCTCTTCAAACCATCTGAGCGTGATGAAAGACATGAGCAATGTTTTTTAATCTAGAGAGGACAGAACAGAAATGACTGTAGTGGAGGACAACTTTCCTATGAGTGATTTTTTTGGGATGTTCCTCAAAAAAAAGAGAGAGAGAGAGAGAGACTAAGACATTTGGGAAATAGAAACCCCTAAGAGAGTCACAACTGATGTCAGCTTTTAAAATCTTCAAGAAGTTGTGCCTTAAAGAATCAAATTTTTTCTCATGTTAGCCATGTATTTCCTCCAAATTATTTAATCACACAAGAGCGTAAGCCTTCTAAGGGATAGCACTTTATATTGTCTATCTTTGTACCCCCCTGGATCTAGTTTTTCTCTGGAACTTAGATGGCAGATGACTAAATACATTTCAAATAGAATTATCACATCAGATCCCCACAGGAATGACCTCTGCAGAGGCTTGTGACATACTGCTCTTTAGCTCTGCTGAATTTATAACAGGGAAGAGATAGCAAAACAGAACGAAGAACTTCACTGCAGCTAAGTTGAGTGATTCAGGGCACTGGGTGTATTAGGAAATAATAGCAAATCCCATTTCTTTGAATCCTGTACTGCCAAGCACAGAAGCTAAGAAAAGGGCAAGATGACCCTCTGGAGGTCTGAATTTCTCATGAAGTTCAGAAAACTCTTCATGAGTCGAACCCCTGCTTTCTCCCCTAGGGCACTACCCATGCTCTCTCCCCACTTTTTAAAAAAATTTTTGGCTATGTGGGCTCTTAGTTCCCTGACTAAGGATTGAACCTGCACCCCCTTCATGGAAGCAGAGTCTTAACCACTGGACCACCAGGGAAGTCCCTCTCTCCCCCACTTTTGAGCCTCTGGTACAGGAATGGGACAAATGCATTCAAACTCCCACATCAGTGATTTGCAGAAACAGACCCAGTGGAAAATGGGTGCTCGCAAACCCCGCAGTCTGAAAACAGAGAAAGCTGAGAACTGAAATGGAAGCAACTAGCTTGCATCTGGGCTGGGGCAGAGGGGTCCAGCTGCTTGGCCCAGAGCAGCGGCTGTGAGCAGCAGCTTGTCCATCTTGGGACAGTCTTGCTGGGCAGCTGTCCTGGCTCTGCCCCAGGTCTGGCTGGGCTGTCTGCCAACTAGCTCTCAATCTGGCAGCTTCAGAACTTTTTCCCAACCCTGCTCAGCTGTTTGATGGACACCTCAGTGCTAGGAAACTGTTTGTACTTCTCAGTCTTATCAGGTTGCATGTCTGGAGGACAATATCATTCAAAGGCCATTTTTACTTAGCTTTGTAATGGATAACATTTTGTTCCCTAACACATTATCTCTTGCCTTTCTAATGATTTCTTACCAAAGATCTGTCACTTAATATTTTCATTTTCTGTAAGAAACCACACATAGGTACATGCTGCTGCTGCTGCTGCTAAGTCACTTCAGTCGTGTCTGACTCTGGGAGACCCCATAGACGGCAGCCCACCAGGCTCCCCCGTCCCTGGGATTCTCCAGGCAAAAACACTGGAGTGGGTGGCCATCCTTCTCCAATGCATGAAAGTGAAAAGTGAAAGTAAAGTCGCTCAGTCGTGCCCGACTCCTAGCGACCCCATGGACTGCAGCCTACCAGGCTCCTCCGTCCATGGGATTTCCCAGGCAAGAGTACCGGAGTACACTGACGTTGCCTTCTCCATATAGGTACATGAGAGGAGAGTGAAAGTATCTGTAGATTTCTAGAGCCAAGAGAATCTTACAAAATCTTTCTCTATTTGTCGAAAAGGAAGCTGATAGCCAGAGAAACTGAGTAACCATCATATAGCTAGTGTTAAAGCCAGATGGCTTTTTTACTCCCAGTTCAGAGTTTTTACTAAATTTCATAAAGCATAAGGGAGGTCACCCTAGAATGACAAGTTGGCCACGTGATAAGGCGTTAAACTACTGAATCGCATGGGCAGTGGAGAGATAACTCCACATCTCAGATAGTTTAAGGGTTTTTATTTTTAACCAGGAGGGGAAAAAAAAAACGAGCAAAATCTCCTAAAAACCTCCTGAAATCTTGAACTACATCTAAGCAGAAAAAGGACAATTGGTCAAGGTTTCAGGAAGCCCGTGGAATATATGATGAGAGAACTTTACAGAGACAAAGATATAGAGGCTCCATCCCTGGATGGGGAAGCTCCCCTGGAGAAGAAAATGACTGCCAACTCCAGTATTCTTCCCCTGGAGAATTCCATGGAGAGAGGAACCTGGCGGGCTACAGTCCAAGGGGTCGCAAAGAGTCGGACACAACTGAAAGACTGAACACACACACACACAATTTTATCAGAGGACATAGGAAGGGTAGATGAGAGGGAGAGAAAGAAATACTCTACAATTGAGGAAGAAGACAAACATAGAATACTCTGGACTTCTTTGTCTTCCTTGGGATCATACAGCAGCATCTTTGTCTTTCAGCAATTGCTTTTAAAGAAGAAAACATTTATTTAAAAAATCACAGACCTTTTTTTAATTAACAAAAAAAAAACTCTCAAAATTTGCTTGTGAAATGAATTTTTGTGAAATGAAAATTTGCTTCTTTAATACTCGTTAATACTCATAATACTCATAATTTAATACTCATAATATTCAAGGTCACTTTGGTGGCTGCAGGGACTAGAGTTTTCCTAGAGTTTTGCAACTAGTCTTTTAGGAAGAGTATCTTCATTTTGCAGATAGGAAGTTGAGGCCTGGCGGTGTTAGTTAATGTGTTCAGGGCTTCCCTGGTGGCTGAGTAGTAGAGAATCTGCCTGCAGTGCAAGAGACTCGGGTTCCATCCCTGGGTCGGGAAGACTGGAGGAGGGCATGGCAACCCACTCCAGTGTTCTTGCCTGGAGAATCCCATGGACAGAGGAGCATGGTGGGCTACAGTCCATGCGGGTCGCAAAAGAGTTGGACGTGACTCACTGACTAAACAACCACAGACAACATAGAAGTGGTACTTTCCCTGTCCCCAACATGTTGAAAGTAACAGTTAGGGGAAGTCATGAATTTCAGAAACTTGAGGTTAAAAACAATTTTAAGACTTCCATTAGTTTTTGTAGTTAATTTGTACAGGGGAAAAAGAAATAGTGTTAAAGAGACCAAGGGATTGCTAGATTTGGTTTTTTACTTGTGGATTTTGTGTTAATGCCCTGAAAAGTTTATACTTAGCATCTACTATATACTGGGGACAGAGAAGGCAATGGCAACCCACTCTAGTACTCTTGCCTGGAAAATCCCATGGACGGGAAAGCTTAGTGGGCTGCAATCCATGGGGCCTCTATAAGTCAGACACGACTGAGCAACTTCACTTTCACCCATTGGAGAAGGAAATGGCAACCCACTCCAGTGTTCTTGCCTGGAGAATCCCAGGGACAGGGAAGCCTGGTGGGCTGCCATCTATGGGGTCACACAGAGTCGGACATGACTGAAGTGACTTAGCAGCAGCAGCAGCATATACTGGGGAAAGAGGTTAGACATTTTTATCCCTACATGTAAATGAATGTATTGTGTATGTCTGTGTGCATTAAACAGAGAGAGAGAATTATTATTTTAATCCTACTTATCTTTGAAGAAAATAATATTTAGAGAAGTTAATTTGCTGAGCAGAAACTTAGGCTTCTTTCCATGACGTTGTAACTATATTGTGACTATCCAAAGAAGTTGTCCCACTGGCAATTGGAAATGAAGTTTGGCAACATGGGAAAAAGAAATCCAGCTGTATTTATAGCCATAAAATTGGGAAGAAAAGAATGAACACATGAAAGTGAGTCCTAGCAGTACCTCAAAGGTGTGTCTCGTATGATAAACATTATGGTAAATATCTATAAGTAAATGACACAGGAAAGGAAAAGAATCAGGACCGGAAAGAGAGATAGGAGATAACTTGGTACAACATCAAAGAAGAAAGAGTATCAGGAGATATTGCAGAGATGGGGTGAGGGATCATCAAGGATACTGAATGCTGGTCAGAGGTGAAAGCGACAGAGGGATGGAAGAAAATCTAGAGTCTAATAAGTGTTCTTGAAACTGAAAGCCAGTAAATAGAAGACATTTCCACGGTGTGACAGATTTGGGGGTGAGAAATCAATCAGTTAGTTAACAAGAAATACTTTGAATTGGTTTGAGCAAAAAATGAAACATTAAGAAGTCAACACAGAGAAACAATTTCTTCACAATGGTGCAGTATTTGAAAACAAGCTTCTGGGGACTTCATGAGCGAGTGAGTTATGAAAACAGATGCACTCTGGCTTAGAGCCCTCTGCAGTTTGTGATGGGGCTGTAAGCATCTTCTCAGAAATAAAAGTGAGACCATTTTGGGGAGAGAGCATTACCATTTTTAGACACTTCTGCTGAGGACAGAAGCTTTATGTGAGGCAACGGAATTATTTGAGGCAGTTACATGATTAGAAGACTTTTCCTATACACATCCTTCAGTGCGCTGTACCTTCCCCTTAATAGGAAAAGATCTCCTGTTGTCTCGGAAAGACCAACGCAGGTCTTGACGGGAAGGGCTCCTTAGTGGTGAGCTCCGGGGATCTCAGATATTTTGTTCTACTGTCAGTCTGCCGAGCTAAACAGAGGATGTGGCTGGGGTAGGAGGCGGGGACTGTGCATATGTGTGTGTGTGTGTGTGTATGAGAGTTTTCTCATTTCCGCTTCCCCTTTCAAGCTGGCAAAAGCAGTTTCATGAAGACAGAGAGAAAGGTGCGATATGCAATATGATACCTTCTCCCTGTCCTCACCTCCGTCCCAAAACGGGGGAAGGGCAGTGCCCAGCACTGACAACTGCATTGCCTCAAACTCAGCTCCCAGCCAGTGGACAGGTGAGTACAACTTCCACCTAGTTTTAAGATTGTGCTGGCTTAGAATGGTGCCAGGAGATAGGGAACTTCCCTGGCGTCTCAGCGGTAAAGAATCCATCTGCAATAAAGGAGACCCGGGCTCAGTCCCTGGGTCAGGAAGATCCCCTGGAGTAGGAAATGACAACCCACTCCAGTATTTTTACCTGGAAAATTCCATGAACAGAAAAGCCTGGGGGGGCTACTGTTCATGGGGTCGCAAAAGAGTCAGACGTAGCTTAGCGACTAAACAATAACAGGAGAGAGGGGGAAACAAGTCAGAGAAAAATCAGGCGGCAGAGGAAAGGGAAACATCAGGAGAAGAACTCCCACATCCCTGACTTCAACCTTAAGAAATGCATCACTGTGCCTCTTGGAACATGGTCTCTTTTCTTTTTTTTTTGTTCCTTCCTATTGTCAGAGAGGTACTCTTGGCAGGGTCATAAAACATGGGTTCCTTTGATGACCTGGTTTAGTATTTAGGAATTCTTTCTCACCTGAGAAATTCTCTCTGTGTCCTGCTGTCCTTACTTTTGCTTCATTTCAGTCTGATTCTAGCTTTAAAAAGTTCTCAAGGAGAAAATTTCTTCACTTCATCCGCTCTAGTGTTCATAACTCTGACTCTCGAGAGTACGTAGCCTAAGTCAATTTTGCTTTTTGTGGATAAGACCTCTTTCTTCAAAAGCTGCAGAAGGAGATTGGTGAGGAGATAAACTATAGCAATATATGCTTGAGTGAGAGAAGAATTTATACAACTGGACAACACGGGACCAAATTTACTGGAAGGCCCAAGATCGATAACCACCTCTCAGGTTGGTGTTCAAGCCGTACACCTCAGCGATGGATTGATCAATATATTGACCCCTTAATGATCTATGTAATCCTGAGTGAGGAGGGGGTCTGCTCTTCCGATACATCTGGTCTCAGCAGTAACCAGGCTGAGCATGTCACCACCTGCATGAGTTTGGGGGAAGGTAGAGGAGTGTGCTGGGGTTTTCCCATGCCCTGCTTGCTACTGAATCCACCAGAGGGTGGAGGAGCAGAGGTGGGTCCCCAGTGCAGAACAAGGACAGGATGAAAGAGCCCCCCAGAAGGGATTTGATGAGACCATGAGGGTTTGGATGAGAGCCTCAGTGACTCCGTCTACCACAAATGGCCCTGAATAGGGAGAAAAGAGAACTTTCTCGACTTCTAGACAATACACGGCGGTACCCAGGATAGGAGATTGGCAGTTGCAGGATTTCAACTTTTTTGTCTAAGCTTGTTAATAGGCTTGAGTGATTAGACCTAAAGATCTGGTATAATTTTCCTATAACTTGAAGCATTATTATGAGGAGGGTAAGTCAGGTTTATTATCTGTCTCTACTGAGAATATCATCAGAGATAACCAGCTGAAGCTATCACAAGAGGGATAGAAAGAGGTTTTACAAATGGTTTCTTATTCACAGACACCCCAAGGAGTTTAGAAATTCTTTCCAACTGTACTAATAACTTTTTCGCATAACTCCTTTGCTCCACTGAAACTTAGATGGAGTCCAGTGATTAAACATAATGTAGTGGCCATGGAGACCCAACAGAGTCATTTTGATTCATGATTCATATTCTATTAGAAAAAGGAGAGGAAACTTATTCTCAGCCCGGATCATGATTCACACAATAAGAGAAAAAGATCCGACGTCTATCTCCACTTGATAACTGCCAAATGTTTACTGCCTAAAGGACAAGACCAAGGTTGGTATTCCAGTACCCGTGGTACTACGGTGGGTCTGGCCCATACCTGGGCCTACTGCAAAAAGCCTGAACACAGATTTTGAGAAGATGAAGAGAGGGTGTAGATATTGTGAAAGAAAAAGAAGAGTAAATGTGAGTACCTGAAGACAGAGTTTCATTACCAAGGAAACAATATTGAAGCATTAAAGACTGTAATTCACAGAACTAACTTGATGATCAAGACATCTGTTCATTCTCACTCCTGTTTCTAGACTGAACTACCTGTAAACCAGTCCAAATGAACTGACGCCACTTATTCTTGATGCCTGATGATAACCCATCCAGAGGAAAGAAATTAGTGTCTCTCAACATGAACAGCTCAAGATTCCTTTTTTCCAAATGTACAACTTTAGCAAAGAAGAGAGAAAAAGAGTCTGTAGATGGTCTTCTTTCAGGATGCATTCAACTAAGCTTATTTGTGGGTGGGGGGGAAGGAGGAAATGAAAAGAGAAGGGTAAAAGAGTTATAAAAGTGAATAGGCATTTTTCTTGGTTTTATTTATCAAATAGCATCCCTCTTTTCTCCTTGAATAGATTGAACTGCTGCCTTAGACCACAAGAAGTCTCAAATGCAAAAATCCTGCACTCAGGGTAATTTTTGTTCTGATGGTCTTCCAGACAGCAGTGACATGGGAAAGGGTTACAGATTGGGAAGGCGTTGCCTACTTGTGAAGGAACATGAGAGCCTGTGGCAGGGGTTGGGGTATGGAGAACTGCGGGCTGTCAGCCTGGCTTGAGGTGGAGTTTGTCCTATTCAAAAACTGAGAAATTGGCTGTCCTGGGATTTCCCACAATCCCTCACAACAGCGGTGATGTCTGTCTTGGCTGTGACCGAAGATAAGATGTACCCACTGTGGAAGGTCTTACAGGCCCCATCATGGAAACTCCGCTTCCTTTTTCTCTCCTCCCACGCTTGTTTTCACTCTCAGTCCAATTCACAGGCACTGCTCGGGGTGTAGGCACAATTCAGACAGAAGAGAAGAGAGGCCTGTCTGATAGTGTCCCAGGAGGAGGCCCAGAGTGCTGAAGAGAAAACCAGGGCTGGGTCTTAGAAACCAAGAGTGGAGGCGGAGGGCTGCCCAATATGAGGGAGAGGCTCACACCTGGGGCCCAGGGCTCGTGTGTTCCGCTGGTAACAGTTGGTGCTCTGTGTGACTCCAGATAAGCCTCTCTCTCTCTGTCAGTTTCCTTGACTACAAAATGAGGGATCAGGATTATATGATCTCTCTGATCCCTCTGAGTAGTAAGTAAGAACAAAGAACCTGTTTTCTGCTTATTTTTCGTCTCTTCTTAACAGCGTCGTCTTCCTTTCATCCTCTGGATTTGACACGCTCTTCTGTACCCTGTCCCCTGGAGGAGGAAATTGCAACCCACTACAGTATTCTTGCCTGAGAACCCCATGGACAGAGGAGCCTAGTGGGCTATAGACTGTGGGGTCGCAAAGAGTCAGGAATGATTGAGCACAAACACATCTCTGCCCTACTGCCCGCTTCTTGTTCCTTCTTTCCTTATTCCTAAAAATGTCCCAACTTTAGTGAATGATTTAGACTGAGGGAAAATTAATAATAATAATAACTATATTTATTAAGCACCTCCTTTATACATCGGGGACTTAATATGCATTATCTGATTTTTAAATCCCAATAACCCAACAAGTCTGGTACTCTGTCTGTTTTTTATATATGAAAAAATTTAGGCTTAGAGAGAACAAGGAATTTCACCAAGGACACATACACAGTAAGTAGACAGAACTGTGATTTCAAACAAGGCTTATTCTGACTCCACAGCACACATTCTTTCTACAGTTTTCCTTCTCAAGAGTTGACCATTCTTCCTAAACCCCTTCAAAATATCCCCATAGTAAGATATCTGTAACTGGAGCTGATATTTGGCAGGTTCAGATTGGTAGGCTATAATGGTTGTTAAAATATTAAAATATGTTCATATCAAATTTTGATAAATATTCATTGTTTCAAGCCCTCTGAGTGCCCATCACTAACTCAGCTATCCCAGCGCTTCCTACAAGACTCCCCAGATGGCACCAAAAATTCAGTGCCATGCTAGCCATAGCACTTGTGGGACCCAGTCCAAGGACTCTGACTGGTGTCACCTCTGAGTTTCCTGTGCTGCTAAATGTTCTGAATGCTACAACCATCTAAAAGTCATGTGAGATTTCAGGCAAACTCTCCTCTAAAGTAGAACCTAGGGTCTTGACTGCTATTAACCAAACAAAGTCACTCTTCTTTTGCTAAGATGATAACAAAGTTGAGCCGAAATTACTTTTGCTTTATCTGCCTCCTCTGTACTAGATTATCAGATGGACAGTTTATGTACCATGATGTGGAATAGAATATTTACTAACATAGTTTCTCTTTTCTTTTATCCTAAATTGCATTTACTGCTGACATCTACACGGTGATTTTAGGTTATTCTCATATTCTACTACCAGTGGAAAGATGATACAACTAGAGTTAGATCAATGTGAGTTTAAATCTCAGTACCACAAGATCTTAAATATATGACCTTGGATCACTCACATATCACTCTGAGCTTCAGATAATAATAATTAGCTCCAAGGAGATTGTTAGTAGTTTGTGGGGAAGTTTTAGGGGTAAATATAAGGAATTCTGTACATCTCAGTTATTATGAATACTTTGACTTTGCCCATGTTAATATTAGGTGAATCTCAGACTATATTCCTTAGAAAAGAGATACTGGAAGTAAGTGATGATCTCAGTGTAGTAAAAATCACATACCCATAAAAGATTTTCTCTGCTACAAAAGTTACTGCTTCTGCTGATGATTTTGGTTGGGAGATATTCCTTTCAAAGCTTTTAAACAACTCCCTAGTCTTAAACCACGAATGGTGATTCTTCTTGTCTAACTTCAGTCCTATCTGCTGAAATTTTTTCTTTTAACTATAACATCCTCAGAACAAAGAGAATTTACTCTTTCTCTGTTTGGTTATAGTCAGTTTCCGGAACACTCAACAGATGATGGCGAAATATTTGAGGAGCAAACCTCTAGAGAAATGTAGGGAAGGCAAAGACAAAGGACTGAAAATGGTAGCAGAAAGGGAAAAAAGACTTTGGAGTGATTTAGGCAAGTAGCAATAAAATCAGTGTGGCATTTTTGTTGTTTTGGGGGGTGGGGGGTGGGGGGTGGGGGGAGATGATTAATGGAAATGTCAGAGAAAATTTATCAGACATCCATCCTTATAGAAGATAGATTAAATGTAACATTATAATATAAACCAGCATTAAGAAAGATGGTACTCTGATCCCAAAGGAACTTTTGACCAAGGAGTAAAAATTTACAATGAAAAATTCTGGAAGACAGTTTTTTTGTGTGTGTTTTTGTTTTTGCTTTTTAGGATAGGAGGATTTGCTAGTTTCAGCTTATAAATTCAGTAAGACTTGTGTGGCCCTACGTTCTAGCAACAAAGCCTTGGTGTGACTACGCCCCAAGCCTTCTTCCTCTTCATTACAAGGTAGATAAAACATATACTGATACACTAGAATTTGAGACCATGTGGAGTCCCTGTCCTAGGACACACACTAGATGAGGATAATTTTTCAGCCCCCGTGCGATTCTTGCTTTTTTGCAGGTACAGTGTCTGCTGAGCCCCTTCTGTTGTGAGGTACTGTGCAATGTCCTGAGTAAGATTTAGGGGAGAGGTTCAAGCATTGGTGGATAATGACAGGAAATGTAGGCACATACATCTTGCTGAATGTGGTATAGGCCCATGTGCTGGGTGCTGGAGGTGGGCAAGAGAACAGAGATGACTTGAGGAAGCCTTCAAAGGATAGACAGCATATGGTTGGGTAGAGAGGAAGGTGGATGAAACTGTATAAACTAAGGCAAAGGATCAGAGAATCTCAAGAAGCGCCAGGGGCCCATGAGCTCTCCTGACTGAGTCACACTCCTCTGGTCTCCTTCGTTCAGCCTCCCTCATCCAGGCTTACCACTTTCCTAGGTCACTAGGAAGTTTTAAGTCTGGAACCTCAGGAAAGCAAAGTGTTAGACACTCAATCATGTCTGTCTCTTTGCAACCTCATGGACCGTAGCCCACCAGGCTCCTCTGTCCATGGAATTCTCCAGGCAAGAAGACTGGAATGGGCAGTCATTCCCTTCTCCAGGGGACCTTCCTGACCCAGGGATCAAACCCGAGTCCCCTGCACGGGTGGCAGATTCTTTACTGAGTCACCAGGGAAGCCCTCATAAATCAGTGTTAATTGAAAGGAACTTTGTTAAGTAGGAAGTAGCTCCCGAGGCCACTGGACCATTCTCTTACAGGAAAAACTACACAAATGCTTCTTTTGTACAGTATCATTCCTACAAATATTTCAAATTCAACTAGAATAAATTCATAAATGTTATTATTAGAGGCAAACTCTACAACATTCATTGCCACCAATTCAGCTTCCAGAGAACAAAGTCAATGCCCAAGTAGAAAATCTGATTGACTTACCGGAAGTCAGTTAACGGAACAGCAAGTTTGGAAGAATGCCCACATCTCCCAACTCCCAGTCACTGCTTGCTGCACTGTACCAAACTCCACTGCACACACACGTGTGTGTTTCTGCACGACTTGCAGAAACCTCCATACCTTCTCTCTGCTACAAGCCACCCCCATACCTCCCAAGGTACCGCCCTGACAGCTGTGTGCATGCATCCCTTGGTGCTAACACTCTCACTGTTGATGTGCTTGTCTGATAATCATCTGCCACTTCCTCCAGATTTCCACAAAGAACACTCAGTTTCTTATCTTCCAGCAGCACAGCTTCCTTCTGCTACAACTAACCAGACAATTCTATTTCTTTGTGCCTCGGAATATTGCTCTATGTTTAGTGTTCCCACACAATGCCCCGTGAACCCGTCTCTATAATCCAAGTGTGGCAGAGATTAGAGAAAACCAGTTAGATTCTGTTTAGGAATCAGGGGCATAGCAGTGAACAACCCAGAGGAAAATCTCTGTCTTGGTGGAGCTTCTATTTTAATCAGAAGAGTAAATAATGAATTAGATTAACAAGTAAAATATAATGTTAGTGATAAGAACAATGAAGAAGGGAAGGAGCTGCAGGGAGGTGACTATTGCCTGGAGGCTGTGGAGGCCAGGACTGTCTTCCCAGAGAAATTGCTTGAGAGCTGAGCTTTGCAGGTTGAGTGTGTCAAAGGCTGAGGTTGGGGGAAGACAGGGGAAAAGAATGTGTGAAAAGCCTGGGGTTAAAAGAGAGATAAGCATTTTCAGGGGGCAGAGGGGAAATGAGTCTATATGAGTGTGATGTATTTTCCAAGAAGTAGGAGTGCAGGATAGATTCACATCATGGAGGATGTTGAAACCCAAGTAGAGGCCTCCATCACTCATCTCAGTTAGTGAGATTCTGACACAGTGCTTGGCTATAGCATCCTCACTGGGAAAACGAGCCCAGAGAAAGGGGGTGAGTTTGCCGAGGGGACGACAGAGGATGAGATGGTTGGATGGCATCACCGACTCAATGGACATGAGTTTGGGTAGGTTCCGAGAGTTGGTGTTGGACAGGGAGGCCTGGCATGCTGCGGCTCATGGGGTCGCAAAGAGGCGGACACGACTGAGCAACTCAACTGAACTGATACTATTAGCAAGTGGCTGAATGTGGGAATCCGTGTTCCTTCCTTCTTTCCCTCCTTTCTTCACTTCTTCTTCCCTCCCTTCCCAACTTCCTTCTCTCACTTCTTTCCCTCTTTCTTTCCTTCCTCTCCACCTGCCTTTCTGACTTCCTTTTAAATTCCCCTCATCCCCAAATAAGTTTTGGTGAGCTGAAGATTTCCTATGATTTAGGTGAGGTTCATTTGCTCTGGAAATTAAAGACAACAGGCAAGTCAACCTTTGATATTTTCTTCCCTAGTCTGACTGATGCCAACCTATTAAATGCTTTGGATGGTGGTGCAGGACCAGGTAGATGCAGGCTAAGACAGCTTTTTTTACTCTCTCCCTAAATTCTTTACAGTGGTAGTTTCAGCCTTGTTTTATCACCTCACAGCAGCTTTAGCCAAAGGACAACAAATTCTCTCTGCTACCACTCTTTGCGGCTTCAGTCTGCATCACAGAGTGATGCATCTAATTTCCCCTCAGAGGCATGGCTGTGGACAAAGAGCCCAGTGTCCAGGGTTAATAATGCTGTATAGTGCCAACTGCTGTCTCTCCCTGGGGGGAAAAGTATGCCTAGGCTGGACCTGAAGTAAAAGAATTTAGATCAGACAGCAGTAATTATATATCCTTTTCCTCTGAATATACTTTGTCTGTAACAAACAGAAGCATCCAAAACAATTTTATTGCCCTAGGAAGGCTTTCATACTTAGAATCTTCTTTTCAAAAATAGCTATTTTAGTGCCTAAATTATTGCTTCACTGATGGTTTTGTTTTTAAGAGTTTGAAAAGCAGGAGTCTCTGGAAACTGGCTCTCTTCTTGTTTTTCCCCCTTTTATTTTTCCTAACTCTAACAGATAAAGGTGTAGCTATGAGGATGGAGTGTTTATGGCAGCTCCAGGGATGAGGGCTGGTCCCACCTCCACCTGTTCACTGTGGAAGTTGTGGGTGCAGCTGGTGAAGAGGCAGGAGGACAGAGTATAAGCAAATTACAGTATATTTGCCTCAAATCTTTTAAGCTCTATTTGTACAATTGAATGATTCATCCCCTCTGTTTTCCTCTTCGAATAAGTGGCTCGTGCCATCGGAATGCATCACTTGGAAGAATACGCAAGTGTTGATTAGGCAGTGTTAAATGAAATATTAGCACACTGATGGACTGGGGAATTAACTCAGAGCCAGGGAGAAACCCAAGATGACAAATTAGAAGGTGATGATTCTGAAGGTGGTAACTGCTAATTGATCCAGAAATTCCAGAAAAGAAACATCTACATCTGCTTCATCAGCTGTGCTAAAGCCTTTGACTGTGTGGATCACAACAAACTGGAAAATTCTTAGAGATGGGAGTACCAGAACACCTTACCTGCCTCCTGAGAAACCTGTATGCAGGTCAAGAAGCAACCATTAGAACCAGACATGGAACAACTGATTGGTTCAAAATTGGGAAAGGAATATGACAAAACTGTATATTGTCACCCTGTTTATTTAACTTATATGCAGAGTACATCATGCAAAATGCTGGACTGGATGAATCACAAGTGGGAATCAAGACTGCCAGCAGAAATATCAATAACCTCAGATATGCAGAAGATACCACTGTAATGGCAGAAAGTGAAGAAAAACTAAACAGCCTCTTGATGATGGTGAAAGAGGAGAGTGAAAAAGCTGGCTTGAAATTTAACCTTAAAAAAACTAAGATCATGGCATCTGGTCCCATCACTTCTTGGCAAATAGAAGGGGGAAAAGTGGAAGCATTGACGGATTTTATGTTTGGGAGCTCCGAAATCACTGCAGATGGTGACTGCAGCCATGAAATTAAAAGAGGCTTGCTCCTTGGAAGGAAAGCTATGACAAACCTAGATAGTATATTAAAAAGCAGAGACATGACTTTAATGCTAACAAAGGTCCATATAGTCAAAGCTATGGTTTTTCCAGGAGTCATGTATGGGTGTGAGTTGGACCATGAAGAAGGCTGTGCACCAAAGAATTGATGCTTTTGAACCATGGTGCTGGAGAAGAGCTTTGAGAGTCTCTTGGACTGCAAGGAGATCAAACCGGTCAACACTAAAGGAAATCAACCTTGAATATTCATTGAAAGAACTGATGCTGAAGTTGAAGCTCCAATACTTTGGCCACTTGATGTGAAGAGCCAACTCAATAGAAAAGACCCTGATGCTGGGAAAGGTTGAAGGCAAAAGGAGAAGAGGGTGACAGTGGATGAGATAATTGGACTGAATCACCAACTCAGTGGACATGAATTTGAGCAAACTATAGGAGACAGTGAAGGACAGGGAAGCCTGGTGTGCTACAATCCATGGGGTCACAAAGAGTTGGACACTACTTAGTGACTGAACAACAACAGTGTCTCCATGTTGCTTTTATTATGGGATTCTCCCACCCCATTTCCCCCAGAGAAATCCTATGTTAAACAGGAAACAAAACAAGCCCAGAATGGCTGTAGTTAGAATGACATCCTGGTTGTGAGACCTTTAGAAAATTGGTTTAACCTTTGAGATCTAATTTTTCCCCTTTCATATATCTTTATGAAGATCAAACAAAATGAAATTTACACATTGCAAATTTAAAGATATTTTCATTTAATGGAATATTCTGGGAGACAAAATTCTTAAGAATTAAAATGTTTTCTAATATGACATCTCACCTATCATGAGAGGCAGCCCTTTCTCATTGTCCCTTAAATCATACAATGTTTCAATTTTCCAGATTTGAAAGCCTTGCCCTGGTGTTTAGGTTGTTCAGAGCATTCCTTTTTTTTTTTTTTTTTAAGAACCAGACATCTCCTCCCAGCTCTTGAATAGGCCGAGGGTTATGCTCCTTTGTGCAGAGCTGGGAGAATGTGGGGGCAACCCCAGGGGTGGTGGATTCTGAACACAGGATGACGGTGTATCGCTGTGTTCCAACTCTCAGGATAGCATGCCCGTGGCCAGAGGCCCTGAAGTCTGAAGCAGCGCCATGGAGGGCTCTGTGCTGAGCCCCACGTCCTGGGAGAGACGCAGGGCCTGGCTCCGTCAGAGCCGGCACTGGCAGACCCAGGTCCTGGAGGAAGAGGCTGCAGCGGCCCTGCAGAATGTCCCAGATGCCGAGCCCTCTGGCCTGGATGACGTTTTCCAGGAAGGTAAGGAAGCCAAACAGAGAGGCACATTGTCTTGTGATAGGGAATATGTGGTAGATGCCCAGGTCTGCCGTGTGGGCAGAGGGTCCCCGGTTTCTTCCCTGATAGCTCAGTTGGTAAAGAATCAGCCCACAATTCAGGAGACCCCGGTTCGATTCCTGGGTTGGGAAGATCCCCCGGAGATGGGAGAGGCTACCTACTCCAGTATTCTTGGGCTTCCCTTGTGGCTCAGCTGGTAAAGAATCTGCCCGCAGTGCGGGAGACCTGGGTTTGATCCCTGGGTTAGGCAGATCCCTGGAGAAGGAAAAGGCTTCCCACTCCAGTGTTCTGGCCTGGAGAATTCCATGGACTGTATAGTCCATGGGGTCAGACACGACTGAGCAGCTTTCATTCTCCCTCCACGTGGCTCATTTTGGCTGGGATAAACGAGCTCAAGGGAAGACCGTAAAGACAGTAACATAAGCTGTGAACTGTGTAGGAAAGAAAGGGCCTAAGACTGAGGAAGAGGAAGGGGCACACTTCTGCATCGCCCCGCTAGCTGTGAGGACCCAGGCCGGGAGCTCTGTGAATGCTGGGGTGCTCCTCTGTGGTCCGTGTGACAAAGCCACACTCAGCCTTGGTGCCTGGACTCTGGCTGCTGCTCACTTGCTGACGTGACCTTTGGCAGGTCACTCACGCCTCTAGGACATACTAGTCTGACTGAAGTATTAGTACCTGAAATAGTAATAGTACCTTTTCCACATGCCTCTCAGAACTTCTTGGAGGTTCAAATGATGCTACAGACATGATTGAAAAATAAAAAATAAATCTTATGTAAATAAGCCTACCCTTGCTTATTTGACAGGAAACAAAAAGAACAAAAGCAAAATTATGCTGGTTTTTCTTGTTTTTTCTTTCATTTTTCTTTAAACAGAAGAATCTACCCCTGTTCCCAAACCTTGGGGTATTTTCCAAGTTTCTGGGAGAAGGAGGGCACAGAGGCCAAGAGAAAAGAGACGTCCACTGTTTTTTTACATGGGTATATCACTCTTGTACCTTAAGGGAAAATTTTATGGGAATAAAAAGTGTTCATGAGGTGGCTTGAATAAGGATAAACTTGTGGAATAGGCTGAGTTCCAGGGAGGAAGTCAGATCTCCTTTGGTCCCCACAGTGACCTGATATCTGACTTTTCTAGGAAATCCAATCAACAAGATTGAAGACTGGCTGCAAGATTGTGGGTAAGTGCCAGCAAAGTGGTGTTGAGCGTGGCTGGTGGTTGGGCGTGCTGCCGCTGGAGGACTTAGGGACAGGGGCATGAGTTTTAACTGGGCCTTGTGATTAGAAGTGAGGTTGAAATGAGTGAGAGGGTCTGTAAAGAACTGGGTGAGTGGGGGGTTAGGGCTGTGAGTCAAGTGCCTCTCTGGGCTGAGACCAAGTTAGGGCGAAGGTCTGGAAACAGACTGGATCTGGTCTAAAACCAAGAAGGACAGACACTGGCAACCACAGTGAATGACTGGGCTAAACTCCAGTCCCTGTTCCATTGCTTTTCCCTTTGGATTGGAGTCTTACACTGCGGACAGAAGAGGAGTTAAAAACCTAACTGTTCTTAAGACCAGAGTAATTCATCATTATGAATCATTATATTGCTTATTTCTACAACAGAACACAGGAAGGGCTAGGCGTTTACCCTAGTTATTCAAAGCATTGACTAAGTGGAACAGGTACTTCAAGGCAGATTGTAGTATTTCTTTTTTCCTGAGAAACTCTTAAAATTTGAGGCCCCACACCCCCAACAGGCTGTCCCATTTTAGGCTCAGTCTGCTCAGACACGGAGGGAAAGCTTTTGTGACCTGTTTAAGTGTGATCACTTGTGTGATAATGAATTCTCAGAACTTAAAAACTTCTGCCTGCTCTTTATTTCCTCTCCAGAAATGTCCCCAGCTTGATACAGCCTTTCATCTAAACTCATTTATTAACATAAAAATAAACCCATCCTGGTTTATTTAGTAGGAAATAAATAGCACTGCATAATCCAAGGTTGTTTATTTTAACTCTGCCCTGGGAGGTAAGGCCAGGAAGGATTTATTTTGGGTGTTTTTTTTGTTGTTGTTGTTTATAAAACATATTGTCTTTCTTGATTGTCATAATCTGGTTCAAAATTTTTTTACTTCAAAAGTCAATTAAGGGTAATCAAAATACAGGAAATTAAAGGGATGATGTTAATGGGAATGCTTGCAGGTTTGGGTGTGTAAGAACTGCCCCAGGATTTAAAATGCTTCCCACAGTTCAATACTCCTTTGTACTCTTTGTTTATGAATTGGGTATATAGGAAGCGCAGTAACTTGGGCCTTCTATGTCAGAATAAAATGATGCTAAGGGACCTTTCAATGCAAATATGGAGAGGAGCAAGCTCTGGATCTAGTCTCTAGTCATTGATTTTATGTCCTAAGCAATAACTCATGAAAGGCCTGGGACTTGGATGAGGGATGTGAAATGTCAGACCATCATTCTCAGTGAGAAGACATCAACACATCCAGGCTTTTGTCCATACTTCTGTTGTGTATCCCACATACACATAGAAAAGCAAGGGCCAGCCTGAGCTGGTCCTCATAAGTAGACTATAGAAATGCCTGCTAGAGCACAATTAGAAAATAGAAACAAAGGATGCACACCCAGCAAATCTTGTATTACCAGATTTTGTTTTGGACAAATAAGGAATTTTATCAGTGGTATTTTAATGTAAATTTTATTGAAGTATAGTATACACATCAGTAGAATTTTTCCTTTTAATATAAATTGTTCAACTCAGTGAATGTAAATTCCAGCTGTCAGATGAGTACCTTCCCGCGACGAGTGCTGACCACGTGGAGCCTGTAGCTAACAGTGCGGTATTGGGCACTTCAAACTTTGTTTAGAGGGTAGATCTCGTGTCAAGTGTTCTTATTTAAAAAAAAAAAAAAGTCAAAGGGAAATGAAGGTTCCCTGGGAATTGTTGGATATGTCTGTTTCCTCGATTGGTGATGGATGGTATCACAAGTGTTTACATATGTCCAAGCTTATCAAGTTACACATGTCAAATATGTGCTGTTCCTTGTATATCAATTGTACCTCAAAAAAAACCTGTTAAAATAAGAGCAATATAAATCACGTTGAAGTATAAAATATTTACTGAAAAATAAGTGAGGATTAAGTATATGGTTCAGTGAATTTTCTCAAAGGGAATAGAGTGATGAAATCTGACAAATCTAACGTGAAACATTGCCCGCACTCCAGGAGCCCCTTATGTCCCCTCCCGTTCACTGCCCTACTTCCAAGGGTAACCAGTACCCTGACTTGTAGCATCATAGATAAGTTTTGTGCTTTTTAAAGTTTATATGCATGGAATCATACCATATGCACTTTTTTATACATGCTTCTTTTGTTCAGCCTTAAGTTTGTGATGTTCTTCCACGCATTTTCATCCAGCAATAGATCCTTCTTTTTAATTGTGTAGCCCTGGCTGTCTACCCATCGTGCAATTTATCCACTTTACAATAACTAGAGATTTGGGAGTCTCCTGATTCTGGGCTATTATATATATTATTTCCTTTGGTGACTATGTACAGGCATTTCCATCGATGGCATACCTAGAAATGCAACAGTAGTGTGTTTTATTGTAGTCACATTAGTAGTGGGCTTCAGTAGTTGCATTACTGTGTGCTGACGCCACAAGCATTAAATGCAACAGTAGATCCTATCATTCTAGTAGTTGACTGCATTAGCTATCATAATGTCTTTTAATAGTAGTAGGAAATATTAATTTATACTAATATTTGTGATGTTCTATGTACTAACACGTGTTTGTTGTATTATAACATATGTTTTTATGCAATTATATATTAGGAAGAAAAGTATATATTTGTAGTTCTAATTGTGTTTATTAGAATTACCCATTCTTAATTACTTTGAGTATAATTCTACATTTTATAACACACATTGATGTTTTTCTTATGAGGACAGGTAAAAATCCAGATTTTAGAAAACATTGTTGATTTTTTCACTACTTAAAGGAAAGTATCAGTAATATATAGTGATGTATTTTGAAAAATTAAGCACAGTTTGTTCTACAGTGTCTGTAAGCCCATTTTCATTATGAAACATTTCATGAACTGATACTCTGATAGCCTGAGAGTTGCCTGGATCACTGAATAAAGGAGAAGACTTGTTTCAGAACAGCTCCAATGGCTGCTTTCCAGTCAGTTTCCCTGTTAACTCGCTTTAGCAACTCTTCTCTGTTCCAGCCTCCATTTGAGATTATATGCAAAGCATCATGTGCAACTTCGTTTTTAGAACTTTCAGGAAAGCCAACTATAAAACTTACAACACATCGATGCTCAAAGTGAACTTAGACAATGATAATATCTAGGCATCTAAATCACCTTACTTAATATATTTGAGAACATAGCAGCAGCAAGGTGCCAGGACTAGAATCGAGGTACTCTGTTCCCCATTCAAAGCTTTTTCATAGACAACTTCATTCACTTGTTTCCGACAGTGAATTTCTTCCTTGTTTAAGTTGTTTCTCACTACCGTGCATGCTGACTTCCATCTGTTCTTGTGGAGATAGTGAATGTTTGATAAAGTACATATCTCAAAATGTAGAAATATAATCTTCAACCGAAATGCCGTTCCTACTGCTTCCTGAAAGACATGATATTCACCAAGAATGGAGCTAAGAGGAAAGAAAGGAAGGGTGGGTAGATAAGATGACCTCCTAAAAGATTTTTTTCTTAGTCTCAATATTTGCATTTGTAATGGAAAGTTTATGGTACCCAAACCCCTGCTTCTGTAAATAGATTTCTCCAGTTTTGTTTCCATGTTTTTTCTTCCTATTTCCTAGCTTCTGAAGAATTATTGCTAAGCTGACTTGGGGCACTGTGGTCAGCATGATGGCAGCCCAATTTAAAATATGGGGCCCTCTGACTGCCTCTATGGATTTGTCAGTCAAATCATCACTCTCCATTTTCTTCACCATAAAAGCGATAGAAATACTACTGACTCTCATTAGAAAATTACACAAACTTGTGGGAGATATTTGAAGAAAAGCCCCTTTGAAAATGTAGTGATTTAAACCTGTGAGTTTCTTTTTGGTTTTTAGATACTCTGAAGAAGGGTTTTTTGAGGAAGCAGGACAGTCGAACTACAATGGTAAGTAGAGGCTCTATTCTTTCTTCTCCTATTCATCCACCTTAAACGGTGTGTGTGTACATGCACACGCATATGAGTGCATGAGAATGCTATCTTTTCACTGCCTGCAGAACACCTATTAATGGTCATAAGGCAATCCAGGAGGCCCAGAAGGTAGTGTTGGCTGAGAGCCCACAAGCCAACTAGTCCTCAAAGGTTATCTTCTGTTAGTGGTTGCTTAGCTAATAATCACTGCTATGGACAAAGAGCTTTATAAAATGTGTGTGTCTGTGTATGTATGTTTATGAGTATGAGTGCATACCCATGTGCTAATTCTTTGACAAAGGACTGTGTACATGACTATGTGATTTGGGGACAGATTAATTGTAGGTAATTTTATAAAACAACAAAAATTTTTACTTGATTATTTTTAATCAGAATTATGAATGTGATTTTAGTATATGTATGGCTGGGGTTGTTTTGCAGATGTGTGGATGTGTGACGTGACTGTGTGGTTGTAGATGTGTATATAAGTGTGTAAGCATGTGTGTGAGTACAAGCCTGATTTTCTGCAGCCCTTGCCTCATTATCTGACAGGGTGCCCCAGCCATGGAACCAGCTTTGAAGATGACTTGAGCCTTGGAGCAGAGGGTAAGTGGCACAGCTCTCTGAGGTTGGGATTGAGGAAGCTGCTATCCACCGGATGAATGAAGATAGACTAGAAGGGGAGAACTGCAGAAAGAAACAGCACATCCATGGCGTCTTCTCTGCAGGGAAAGAGCAATCCCATATGATCTAATGGAAAACTCAGAAAGCATCACATGCCCAGAAATGTCTGCTCACCAGCCTATCAAGACATTTACTGGTTCATCATTGGAGCTTTCCTTTGGCCCCTAGGAAGATAATACACAAAATCACCATAAAGTTGGCTGCCCAGACATCTTTGAAATGGTTTTCTATATAGAAGCCCCAAGCAGCCTGAGCACTGGGTGTAAGAGAGAGATTACATTGGAGGAAGATAAAGGCTGAAAGGAAGGATGGAGGTACAGCAACCCACCAGTGTCTTCTGGGACCCTTAGAGACACATGTGGTGAAACAGAAATGCTAGCCTGGGGGCCTGAATGACTCTGTCCTCCTCAGGACAGAGAAACTCTTGTCTGGACACCAGGCATGGTTCAGAAGCTCAGAGGCTCGGGGCCAGTTTTTCTCTGCCGTGTTTGTCCCCCTTCCAGGTCTATGTTTGATAATCTTCATATACTTTCCTAAAGAACAGGGTTCATAGGGTTTATGGGCCTGCAGTAGTAGCAGAGAGGAGCAGAAGGGGCTGAGGTTTCAATTCAGAGAGGCAGCTCAGATGATTTTCATTTTCCCTTCTAACTGTGTCTTTCTGTTACTTGTCCAGCCACACTGTTGGCCGCCAGCAGCAAACTCTACTCCAGGTAAGTGTTAGCTTCAGCCAGGCTGAGTGATGTCTCTTTCAGGAGCTACTGAATTGGGGTGGGCATCAGAGTCCAAGAGATTAAAAACAAAGAGCTGCAGTTTCATAATAGAGAGTGAAATTTCCAACCAGAAATGAGACCATAGGTTCAGTTTTTATAGTAGATGGTTCAAACATGCCCAGCAGGGAGTGACTGTGCCCACAGGGCATGTCTAGAAGCCAGAGCACAGACTGATCGCTCACAAGATCAGTGTGACTTCAGCATTGATCCCTGCAGGAGCTTCCTGGAGACATCCCGGCCCGGACAGCTACTAGATCTTGGCTGCAGTTTGGCTTCCAGCAGCATGACTGGTGGGACCAACAAGACTAGTTCAAGGTAGGTACCAAGTTTGGCAGGGTGTAAGGTCACGGAAGATGAGAGGCAGAAGAGACTGGAACTGAGAACCATTGCCGGTTTTTTTCTGGGATATATTACTAGCGCTTCTATGCAGTCACACACTTGACAAGGGTGACAGTGTGCTTCAAGAATAGCAGGGATGCACAGATATCTACTACTCAGAGCTGGTTGCTGTGTGAAAGTACAGGTGTCTCCTCCCCTGGACTTTGTACACCAGGAAGTGTAATATTGGTCCCATCACATTTCCAGGACTTATAATAAGTCCTCAGCAAACAATCAGTTGGATATCAATTTCAGCAAACTGCCAGAGATCGTGAAGGACAGGGAAACCTGGCATGCTGCAGTCCATGGGTCACAAAGAGTTGAACATGACTTAGTGACTGAACAACAACAAAACAGTCAATAAATGTATCCATTGATTGATTGATTGAGGTGATAAAATATTGATTCATTCAAGCAATTTTGTATCTCCAAATGCAGACCAGGCAATGACGGTATAGAATTTGAAAATTAAGCAGATAAAAAGTTTGCCTGCAGGAGCTCAACAATTCTATAGGGTGAAAGAAAAATACACACCAATAACTCTAAAACAAGGTGGAAAATGATGAGAATTAGTGTGCTATTATAAAAATTGTTTGGAATTTGGAGTCAAAGTTTGAATATCAAACCTGGTTCTCAGACTTATTAGCTTATTTACTATTTTTAGTGATTTGTACTCACTGAGCCTTACACCCCAATTCAGTTAACACATAGACTCTCTGGGGGCGAGACTCAAATGTCTGCATTTAAAAGAAAACTTTTGTTGAAGTACATTTGATTTACAATGCTTCAAATGTACAGCAAAGTGATTCAAATATACATATATATATATATATATATATACATATATATATATTCTTATTCAGATTCTTTTCTATTATAGATTATTACAAGATATTGAGTATAGTTTCCTGTGTTGTATAGTAGGTCCTTATTGTTTACCCATTTTATATATGGTAGTGTATATGTGTTAATCCCAAACTCCTAATTTATCTCTCATCCCCTGCTATCCCCTTTGGTAACCATAAGCTTGCTTTCTGTGTCTGTGAGTCTATTTCTATTTTGTAAATAAGTTCATTTCTATCTTTTTTTTTATTCCATGTGTAAGTAATATCATATGATATTTATCTTTCTCTGACTTACTTCACTTAGTATAATAATTTCTAGATCTTTGTTGCTGCAAATGGTATTATTTCATTCTTTTTTATGTCTGATATATACCACATCTTTTTTCCCTTGATTTTCTTGTTTTTAATTTATTCATTCTTAGTTAGAGAATAATTGCTTTACAGTACTGTGTTGGTTTCTGCCACACATCAGCATGAATCGGCCATTGGTATATATCCCCTCCTTCTTGAACCTGCCTCCCACCTCCCATCCCGTCCCACCCCTCTAAGTGGTCACAGGCTTGAGCTCCTTTTGGCTTATAGAGCAAATCACCGGCTGTTTTACACGTGGTGATGCATGTATTTCCACGCCACTCTCTCAGCTGCTCGTCCGGCCCTCTCCTTGTCGCTGCGTCCCCAGTCTGTTCTGTGTCTGCGTCTCCACTGCTGCTCTGCCAGTAGGTTCCATATGTGTGTGTGTGTTAATATAAGGTATTTGTTTTTCTCTTTCTGATTTACTTTATTCTGTATAATAGGCTTCAGGTTCATCCACTTCATTAGAACTGACTCAAATGTATTCCTTTTTATGGCTGAGTAATATTCCACTAATGATGACCATCTTTTCATGTCTATTGGCCATCTATATGTCTTCTTTGGGAAAATATCTATTCAGGTCTTATGCCCATTTTCTAATTAGGTTCTTTATTTTTTTAATATGAGTTATATGAGCTATGTGCTCATTTTATATTAACTCATTATCAGTCATATCATTTGAAAATATTTTCTCCCATCCAGTAGGTTGTCTTTTCATTTTGTAAATGGTTTCCTTTGCTGTGCAAAATGTTTTAAGTTTAATCAGGTCCCATTTTTTCACTTTTGCTTTTGTTTCCTTTGCCTTATGAGACAGATCGAAAAAAGCTTTGCTATGATTTATGTTCAAGAGTGATCTGGCTGTGTTTTCTTCTAGGAGTTTTATGGTTTCTATTCTTATGGAACTGTCTTTATCCATTTTGAGTTTATTTTTTTATGGGGTAGGAAAATGTTCTAATTTCATTCTTTTACATCAGCTATCCAGTTTTCCCAGAACCATTTATTGAAGAAACTGTCTTTTATTCCATTGTATATTCTTTCCCCCTGTATCATAGAATACTAGACTGTACATGCATGGGTGTATTTCTGGGCTCTGCTCTGTTCTGTTGATCCGTGTGTCTCTTTTTGTGCCAGTAGCATACTGCTTTGATGACTGTAGCTTTATAAAAGAGCTGTTTCTGAAATGAGCACAGGTCACATTTGAGCTCCTTTTGATTTAGAGCAAATTCTCATTGGCTATTTTACATATACTATCACCTTAGTGGGAAGCGCAGCTAGAGATGGGGGGGGCGGTGAGGGTGTTGGCTAGAGCCAGAGTTAGGTGTGAGCCAGGGCTCTGTGCTCGGTGACTGACTGTTCCCTATCCAGGGCAAGACTGTGTCCTGCGTTTTTGGAGCAGGATTCCCGAGGGTCAGGTCTGAGCTGGTTCCCTTCCTTTCAGTGTGTGCACTCCCCCATCCCAGCATTGCTACCTTCGCCCCGGAGGGGAACAGTGCTAGAGCAAGAAGGGCAGAGCAGGTACCCAGAGCAGGCTAGGGCACACTCTGGAGAAGTTCTGGCCCATTCAGTTAGAGTTTCAGCCCATTCTTGATCTGCCTCCTCTGAGAGCAACAGTAACGGCTGCCATCGCCCGTTTCAGATCTGTGCAGGGTCCAAGCCAGCTGCATACCCCACAGCTCCACAGTCTTCACTGATAGGCCTCCACCCTAGCGGAGCGCCGCACTAGCAAGTGAGAAGAGCTGGAGTGATGCTCAGTGTAGGTTGCAGGAAGCTGGCCAGAGTCCCAGACACACTGAATCTGCTTCCTCATCCCTGTTTCAGGAGTAAGCAAGTGTGTGCATAATCTCTGCGAGCACAGTTCTTACCGCCCTCCTGTTAGTCCTACTGGTTTTCAAGCTAGCGAATGGGACTCCTCTGCCCAGCATCAGACTCGAGGGCTATGGTGCCCAATTTGTGGTCTGAACCATCCATTCCCCAGGGAGGATCTCTGAGCCTCTGGGACCCCCCCTCCTCCTCTGTGTCCCCTCCTAGGGATGCAGATCCTGACCTGATCATTTCTCTTCTCTTCCTACCCACTTCCTTGTAGATCATTCTTTATAGCCTAGTTGTCGAAGAGTCTTTCTGCCAGTCTCCATCCAGTCTGATTTCAGCAAGAACTGCTCCTCGTGTGGATGTATTTTTTGGTGTGTTCACTGAGGGCAGTGAGCTCAGCATCTTCCTTTTCTGCCGCCTTGATATCCTGCCTCCTCAGGGATCTAGTCTTAGGACTACAATTCAGATAAGGAAACTCGGGATCATGGAGATGAAATTAGCAGTGAGGAGGAACGCACAAGAATAGGGCCAGGGATTCCAATTATCCAGCTTTTACTTAAACAAGAGTGTTTACTTAAACAGTTTGGAACACCTGGCATCCTTTCCGAAGAGATTAACAGTGATTAGTCGAAGCCTCAAATAATTCACAGCTCCCCTGCTCTCACTGATGTTTGGAATGCCCTGTTAGTGAGCTCCTGTGTCAGCAGCCTGGTGCTGCAACGATTTCCACATAGACGTATGTTGGAGACAGAAAGTGTTTGATCTACACATGCAGGGCTTCTATCCTGAAATTGTGCTATAAACAGGCCTACCTAACATAGCTGTAGTGATACAATTTTATCCTCAGGGTGAGAATAAAATGAGTTCTGTGTTGCTTACACACTCATTGCCTGGTTGGTCCACCAACCACTGGTGCAAGCTGGTGCAAGTTACAAAGCACTTGGCAAAAGCCAGCTCTATCATGTAGCAAATGGGAGCTGGCTGGTTAATAACACAGCCACAGAGCATTTTGCAACTACACTGATTTTGATTTTTCGGATCCCTCTCATAGCAAATTTTCATTCATCTGTAATCATTTTAATCAATTGTTTGAAGTACTCTAATAGAATCACGTTCAATTTTTAAACCAAGGCCAGATTGTAATTCCCAGGTTTCAGACAAGAGAATTTAGATTCAGAGAAGTGAAAGCTTTTCTGGGTTGCAGTGGTAGACAGAGAAATGGCCAGAAAGGTATCTCAGTGTCCTCACACTTTTATTAGATAGTCTGGATTACCCTGTTTCTCAAAGCTTCCTGTGTTTACCCAAACCCCCACTTTTCAGCATCTCAGAGATTCTGGACAAGGTGCAAGAAGATGCGGAAGATGTCCTTTTCAGCCTGGGCTTTGGTCAGGAGGACCACAAAGACACTTCTCGAATCCCTGCTCGATTTTTCACCACTCCCTCTCAAGCCAAAGGCATTGATTTCCAGCTCTTCCTGAAGTCCCAGGTGCGGAGGATTGAGATGGAGGACCCTTGCCTCATGCTGGCCAGTGAGTGTTAGCACAGACCCGTGCTCTACTCCTCTCTCAGCCTCCAGACAGTCATAACAGGGATCAATGGCTCTAAATCCTACTTTCTCCTGGTTAGCTTCTCTTGACCCTTTGTCTGTTGTGTCTGTTTCTTCCTATGTTGTCTTCAGTGAATGGAGAACTTTGAGTTCTGCTTCTCTCTCTCAAAGACTTTTCAAGAGACCTGGTATCACAGTGACTTTCTTTTAGATCTTCTCTCTTTTCGATGAATCAAATTGGACTGATGTCTTTAAATCTTGTCACCATTTTCTATTTCTCAGTTGGAATTAGTGAATGTTCCCCATTTATAGCCATTACATTAATACAAGTTCCATTTAGGACAGCAGTTCTGTTAATTATGTTAAATTGTGCAGGAGTTTATAAAGCATTCATATTCATTGGCTTTTCTTCCAGAGAAGGAAGGGCTCAGGAATATTTAAGTAAGCACACCAATGATCCTTATGTGTAATCTTTCCATATCTAGGGAAACAATGATTTAAGTTGTCCCAATTCCATACTGAAGAAAGATATGAGAGGGCCTCTCTACTTTGATGAGGGAGGAAAGACTATTTTATTCTATATGTTAGAATATATTTCAAATAATATTCTTTTACAGCCCATGCTACCCCCCATCATAGTGGTGTTCCTGATAATGTTGTTTCAGATCCTTTGTATAGATTCAGCTTTAAAATTTGGTAAAATTATACTCCTGAGCTCCACTTGCTGACATAAGGATTTTCAGTGGAAGTATTTCACAAGCACTTTATATGATTCCTATGCACCCTAAAGATTGAGGATGTTTTTGTTGAATGTATTTTGTGTGCCAGGTAGAGATGTTAAATTCTGGAAGAATAGCAGCTAGGCAAGAGGAACTGCTGATCTTGCCTTTAGGACTCTTCCAGTTTAATGGGTAAATGGTTTATCACATGCTTTTCAAACATGGATGCGCATATGAATTATGAAAGGATATTGTTCAGATGCATGGGATACAGTCTGAGATTCTGTATTAACATAAGTTCCCAAGTAACGCCAATGCTACTGAACTACTGACCACATGTTGAGAAGCAAAGTCTATTAGAAATAATATAGACCATCTAGATTTCTCTACCCTTGTCCATTGCCTAGTAATTGCTATCTCTCAAATTTGCTTCTATCAAAGAAGATTTCCATAACCCTAAAGTTTTCTTACTAAGAACACAATGTTAGTTTTTCCCTTTTTAGTCACATTTGTCATCTAAAGCAGTGGTCCCCAACCTCTGGGATCTAATGCCTGATTATCTAAGGTGGAGTTAACATAATAATAATAAAAACAAAGTGCACTTTGTAATGCACTTGAATCATGCTGAAACTATCCCTTTAACCCAAGTCCATGGAAAAAATTGTCTTCCATGGAACTGGTCTCTGGTCCCAAAAGGTTGGGAACTACTGAAGCAAACATAGTGATAGAGGCCATTGTATATTGACAGCAGAAAGGATATGCTAAATCAAGATATGGAAAAGTTTTTCATCCTGTATAGAATTAATTTCTAGACTACTGGAGATAAAGAGTCAAAAAGTCAAGAAGATCAAGTAAGGGAATCCTAGATCTAAGAAATCTAAATGGGAGAAATGTTGGTAGAGAAATTGGCATCTTCTTTCTGAATTTTGAGTTTTAGGAAAGCTATTGAAGGGAAAAATTCAAGAAGTAGTTTTCTGATGACTCCTCGACTCACCATCTTCACCCCTTGCACTCAGGCAGGTTTAAGCAAGTGCAGACACTGGCCGTCACCGCAGATGCCTTCTTCTGTCTCTACTCCTACGTGTCTAAGACACCTGTCCAAAAGTTCACACCATCCCACATGTTCTGGAATTGCAACCCAGCTGACATGCCATCCATCAAGATTCTGTCCCCAGAGCCTGAACCTCACTCACCCAGAGAGCGCCTCCGGAAAGCCATCTCCAAAATGTGCCTGTACACTTGCCCACGAGATAGACTGTCCCCACCCGACCATACTCCCAAAAGGAACAGTTTGGACCAGGTGGTGTGGGAGGTGATGGACAGAGTGCGAGGAGAGAAGCTGGTCCTCCAGCAAGACTCTGGGTTTGGACCAGGCCCCCGGGGAGCTCCCATGCCCCCTACCAAGGGCACAAAACTGCCTCCTTCTTCCTGCCCATGCATCCTCTGCCTTAAAGACGAAACACAGCAGGGGATGTCCACATGGCAAGAACCTTCAGAAACTCTGGGTTCTGACCTCAGGATACCATGTTGCTCACATCCTCTGCCCAGAGCAGATCTGCAGTGGAGCACAGACCCTGTGCAGGATCAGAAAGAGCTGTGGGGGCTGCAGGCCAGCAGTAAGGAGGCCCACTCGGTCCAGGATGGTGCCTTCTGGACAAGAAAGAGCAGAGCACGAAGGAGTCTGTTTCAGAAGAATCCCATGGGCAAGAAGGTTAGCTCACTGGACCTGTCCATCGTCCAGCAGAAATGGAAACAGAGTCCAGAGGGAACAGAAATGCACCGATCCCTAACTGAGCAGTGGCAGGACGCTTTGGACTCGGAGGTGAGCGGGTTGAAAGTGAGGGAGAGGTTGGCATTCCTGCCCTTGAATTCTGGATTCTTGCCCTTGGGTTAAAATATATCCACCTTGTCAGATATACCGAGTCTTGAATTACATTCAGAAACCTTTGAAAGTGGGTTCCCTGGTGGCTCAGATGGTTAACAGTCTGCCTGCAATGCTGGAGTCCCAGTTTTGATCCCTGGGTCGGGAAGATCCCCTGGAAAAGGGCATGGCTACCCACTCCAGTATTCTTGCATGGAGAATTCCATGGACAGAGGAGCCTGGAGGGCTACAGTCCATGAGGTTACAAAGAGTCAGATACAACTTAACCAAAATTAATATAGAAGAAAGGGGAAAGAGAAATAGACCCAGTTTCTTAAGAGCACCCAGTTTTTGTCACTATTTTTCTAATTCCTCTTCCAGGCTGGTCTTCACTAAAATTTCCCATCAAACACACCTACCCCTATCATTTGTGGGATACACACAAGAGTACAGATAGAGGTCAGTTACACACTAGACTAAACATGATTATATAAAATCTCTTCTACCTTGGCAAGTATATAACCATGAAGACCTAGAAATTCAGATTCAAATCTAGACTTCTCACTCTTATAACTTCAGTGCTAGAATATGGCAGAGTGGGCAGAGCCATCCTGGCCCTTCCCTCCTCTATCTCCTTCTCTTCCCATACCCACATCTGTCCCGCACCATAAGGGATTTTGCACACCATGTGTGAACACCCCAGCTGGCATATTCAAATGCCGCAAACCCCTGCATGTGTGCATGCATGCTAAGTCAATTCAGTCATGTCCAACTCTACGACCCTATGGACTGTAGCCTACCCAGGCTCTTCTGTCCATGGGATTCTCTAGGCAAGAATACTGGAGTGGATTGCCATGCCCTCCTCCAGGGGATTTTCCTGACCTGGGGCTTGAACCTGCATCTCTCACATCTCCTGCATTGGCAGCTGGGTTCTTCACCACTAGCACCACCTGGGAAGCCCCCACAACCCCCCCACCAACCCATATAACCATCTACCAGTCATCGTTCAGGCCTAGGCGTGCATACCCTAGGAAAAAGGCCAGCCTTGAGAGAACAGACACCAGGCAAAACCAATGCATTTCCCTGAAATAGGCTTGGGGCCATTTGAGTTGCATTTGGGGAGGGGATTGTGGGCATCCAGAGCATGGTCTAGAAGGGCTAGTGCAAAATCAAAGTGGACACATTCTCTCGGTCCACTGACTCGTCATCCCATGAGCTCTGTAAAACCTGGGATTGCTCTTGCCTGGGTCTATAGACAGGGCTACGACCAAGTGCCAGAGTCTTGAGGAAAATCTGTCAAACCCTTGACACAGAGAAGCCGTGATGGTCCGCAGTCCTGTTTGCATGTGTGCCAGCCCTCACTGAACACAGAGCTGGCCCTGCCTTCCTCACTGCCGGGCTCCTACCGCAAGAGACGAGGCCAGGTTACTCAAGTACACTCAGCCTCTTTCCCCTATGTCGCCTGCCATCCTGCACTTTTCCCCACCACTGGTGCTGACTGAGCTCTGCGGGGACCTTGGTTACAGGTGCAAAGCAACAGTGAGGAGGAGGACAGCCACTGGCCCAGTAGACCTGGACATCACCACCTCTACCAGACTTTTGCTGGCGAAGACTCCATAAGTAAGTGAGTGGATCTCTCGTCTCTCTTTGTCTCTGTCTCTGTCTCTGTGTCTCTCTTGGTTCTCAAACTGGGCTGCACATTGCAAGCACATGTTGAGATTTTTACAAATACTCACAATGAAGTGTCCCACATCCTGCCTCCTAATGGAGCCCAGGGACTGATTTTTTTTTTTTTTTTTTTTTTTTTAGCTCTTAGGTAGGGTGATTCTATTATGGCTGGATAAATACTTCTCTAAATCAGTGACTCTCAGACTTTAGCATCAAAATCCCCTGGAAGGCTTGAGGCACTACGGATGCCTGGGTCCTCACTGCCAGAGTTTCTGATTGAATAGGTCTGGACAGGGCCTGGGAATCTGCATCTCTTACATGTTCTCAAGTGATGTTGATGTCATTGTTTTGATGATCACAGTCTGAAAACTGTTATTTGGGGAGAAAATTCTGTATTACCTTAATATTCAAAATATAGTCTGCAGAATAGCAGTATTAGCATCACTTGGGATATCGTTAGAAATGTGAGATCCCAGCCCTTCCCCATCCTATATCTGATGAATCGAATTTTACTAAGATCCTTAGGTGATTTGCTTATACATTGAAGTTTAAGAAGCATTGTCGTTTTGCAACAGGTGAAAACCAACCATGGAGATTTATACCCTCACACCTGCTTTTAGCTGCTTTCTAATCAGCCTAAATCATAGGACTTAGGCAAAATTCCTTAATGCATCTTACAGCTGTGTTCATTTAAGCTTTGAGGTCTATCCTGCAGCTCGGGTTTGATATACATAAGCTTTCCTTCCCTCCTCAAAGAAGGACCATGAATATTATGTAGGTAATTACTGGAGCTAAAATGTCTTTCCTCTAGAGGTGAATTTCAAGCATTAATTCTTTCGGAGGTATTTTTTATTCTTTTTAATTCTTGCTAAAGATTTATATTTAAACTAAGCAGAAATTAGTCTCCTGGTGCTACAACTGCCTATTCCCTAGGACCACAGAGAATAAGAATTCTCTGTGAGAAGAGAGTTCTTACAAGAGAGTAAGAATTGAAATCTTTCTTGAATTAAGTAAATGAATCATCTTGCTTAGGGTTCTCTCCATTTTGGATGTCTTATTACTATTTACTGCACTTCCTAGTCCGATATTAATGAAATTGTTGATTGTTAACCAGTTGTTAACCCAAATTTTGATTAACATGAAATTTCATTGTTACTGGTCCTGAATCACAAAGGTCTTTATGAGTCTAAATTCTTTAATTCTAATTATCTGTGGTTTTAGTCACTTTATTTTCTCTCATGCCCATTACCTTCATCTCCAGGTACATAACTAGTAGGTATCAGTCACTCACAGAAGAGGTAAATATCAGAAGCAGCAATCTACTATGTGTAGTTGAAAAAAATTTAGGATATGAAGTCAAATAACCTACCTCCTACTAGCTCAGTAATCTTGCAGAAATCAACTTTTGTTTGTTCCTATGAAACCTTACAAGGAGTATGTGAAAGAACTGTGAATTATTGGAGTAACTGTTATGATGCTGCTGTTGTAGATGATGATGAGATTTTAGAAAAAGTAATTATGGGCATAAAATATTTAGATCAGTGATTCCCAATCTTGCAAGCTTTTTTAAAAATATATATTTTATTTCCTGGATTCCACCTAATAGAACTAAATATGAATCTCTTAGATTTGAACTTGGGCATTATTATTGTTTATTCTTCTTAAAAAGTTTTCCTAATGATATCAATCATCTATTGCTGTATAATAAACCACCCAAAACATAGTGATTTAAAGAAAAACTTACTTATTATTTCTATTTTGTGGGTTTGCTGGGGGGATTCTTCTGCTTGTCTTATCTGGTTTCACTTATGCAACTGCTTTTGGCTCGTTGGCTGGGCTGGACCTGGTCAAAAGTGGGCTCACCCTAATGGTGCTGGCCTTGGTACTGAATCTTGGTGCTCACTGCCAGCCAGGTACTCTCTCCATGGGGGTTGAGTCATTCTTCAGTAGTCTTAACTGAGGAATGTTGAGCAAAAACTGAAGTTGCAATGTCTCTTTTTAAGGATGTGTTGTAAGTTGTACAATGCCCCTTCAACCACATGTTATTGCTCAAATTAAATTGCAAAGCCAATCTAGATTCAAAAGGAAGGAAAACATGCTTTACTTTTTTAATAGGAGTGGCAAAGTCACACTGTGAAAAGGCATGTGGAATGGGAGGGTTGTTGTGGCCATGTTTATAAACCGTCTATCACACACAGTGATTCTGGCACCCGATGAGGGTTAAGAACAACTAGTTTAAAGAAAGGGCTTTATCCTCACATATTAAAGATGCCCCAAAGGCGAGCTCTCATTCTCAAGCTCACTGAGACTCAACCACAGCATACAAAATTTGAAAAGAGAATTAACTGCCAAACTTGCCAAATTCAAATAGAAAACGTGGAGTATATGCACCACAGCTAAGCTTCACTGCCAAAAATTTTAATTTACTCTAAAATACAAAGCTCTGATCAAGTGTTACTTGTCCAGCAGATGTCAGCCTCACACAAGAAAAACATAATGCCAAGACGTCCAGCAAAGCAGGCTGTGCAGAGTCTATATGACTATACTTTTCTACACAATTCATGAAATACCCAGCACATCAGTTCCTCTCTCAAACATATCCCATCTTTTCCTAGAAGTCAGGTATACAGAAAGATTGGAATTGCTCTGCCAGAGAGGAAGTTTCTATGAGTTACACATTTCAAATGAGTAATAGATTCTATTTCCTGCTAGGGTGATAGAATTTCATTACAGGAGGAGTTATTGTGGTTAGAGATGCTGTATTTCACTTATTCTAAGATGTGCATTTTTCTGTATTTGAATATGTCTGAAATAGAATGCATCTAACAATTGACATTGTCAGCCAATGCAATCGTAAGATATACAGTTTTGTCATACACACACACACACACACACACACACACACGCCTCCTTGAAAATAATCATAAGCCTTACAAACAATAGCTTATCAGACTCAATGAAACACAGTAACTTTAGAAAGGAAATCAACCCTGAATATTCACTGGAAGAACTGATGCTGAAGCTGAAACTCCAATACTTTGGCCACCTGATGCAAAGAGCTGACTCATTAGAAAAGACCCTGATGCTGGGAAAGATTGAGGGCAGGAGGAGACGGGGATGACAGAGGATGAGATGGTTGGATGGCATCACCGACTCACTGGACATGAGTTTGAACAAGCTCCAGGAGATGGTGAAGGACAGGGAAGCCTGGCGTGCTGCAGTCCATAGGGCCACAAAACGTTGGACATGACTGAGTGACTGAACAACAACAAAAATAATGTTTCAAGAAGGGGGATGTCCTGTTCAGTAACATATGTCATAAAATATCCAGTAGGAAAGACAGTGCAATTAGACCACTAGATTTTCCACTAGAAAATGATTAGGAAACTTGATAAGAGTATTTTTATTTGTGTGACAGGGCTTTATAATATTAATGTGAAAAATGAATAGGAAATTATGCAAGCAAAGTAGGTAAAAGGATCAAGAGTCTCTAAGGAGTGTTTTGTGTTTTTTTCCCTAGGATGATGAAGTTTTAAGCATGTATTTTTGCTGGAGGAAAAGAATCAATAGAGTGCAGGGGACCGTGGTTCAGAAGGGTAGGGAAATGACGATGTGAGGTCAGTGGAGAGTGGGAATGAGCTGAGATCCAAAGCACTTTTGGAGAGTTTAGCCAGGGACTAAGGTACAGATCTCTGAGATGAGAGGAAATGAAAAAGGACAGGCGTGACTAGTTACATTGGTCATCTGGAGGGGAGGTCAAGAAATGTGTGCTTACTCTTTTCTCCCTTTTTCCTGTCAGATCATCATTAAAAGTGTGAGGCAGGAAATCTGAGGAGGATCATAAAGGTTTGAGATCACCACTATGGAGAAAGGACAAAAATAATAGAAACATATCTCAGTAGTTGAATTGGTGAATAATGTTAGGGCTCAATTCAAATTGCAGAACATGGATTGGCAATGGTTTTGTCATTTTCTCCAGCAGTGCTCAGTAATCTATACAAAAGAATAAGAATAGAAGTACAGGTGAACTGTTAATAACTCTAAACATTGAGCTGAATTAACTTTAAAGATCACTTGAAAGATCATGAAACTTTAAAGATCATGAAACATTTCCCCAGGTAGGGTATGGAAGTTTCTACCAACCCAGTACCTACAGTTGTCTCAAAGATGCATGATGTGACAAACAACCCAATCAAAAATGAGCAGAAGACCTAAATAGACATTTCTCCAAAGACATAAAAAGCTGCTCAACATTGCTAATTTTTAGGGAAATGCAAATCAAAACCACAGTGAGATATCACCTCACATGGGTCAGAATGGCCACCATCAAAAAGTACAAATAAATGCTGGAGAGGGTGTGGATAAGAGGGAACCCTCCTATACTGTTGATGGGAATGCAAATTGGTGCAGCTGCTATAGAAAACAATAAGGAGGTTCCTTTAAAAACTAAAAATAGTATTACCATATGATCAAGCAATCCTACTTCTGGGCATATACCCAGAGAAAACTCTAATTCAAAACAATACATGCACCCCAATGGCACTATTTACAATAGCCAAAACATGCATACCTGCTAAGTCACTTCAGTTGTGTCTGACTCTCTGCGAAGCTATGCACCGTAACCAGGCTCCTCTGTCCATGGGATTCTCCACAAGAATACTGGAGTGTGTTGCCATTTCCTTCTCCAGGGGATCTTCCTGACCTGGGGATTGAACCTGCATCTTTTATGTCTCCTGCATTGGCAAGCAGGTTCTTTACCACTAGCGCCACATGGGAAGCCAAAACATGAAAGCAGTCTAAATATCCATGGACAGATGAATACATTAAAAAGATATGGTATATATACACAGTGAAATATTACTCAGCCACTAAAAAGAATGAAATAATGACATTTGTAGCAACATGGATGGATCTAGAAATTATCATACTAACTGAAATAAGTCAGAAAGAGAAAGACAAATATCATATGATATCACTTATTTGTGGAACCTTAAACATGATACAAATAAACTTAATTACAAAACAGAAACAAACTCACAGACACAGAAAGCCATCTTATGGTTCCCGCAGGGAGCCGTGGAGGAGCAGGAGAGGTCTTTAGGAGTCTAGGGTTAACAGACACACACTGTGTGTGTGTGCTCAGGTGCTCAGTTTTGACTTTGCAGCCTCATGGACTGCAGCCCACCAAGTTCCTCTGTCTATGGAATTTTCCAGGCAAGAATACTGAAATAGGTTGTCATTTCCTACTTCAAGGGATCTTCCCGGCCCAGGAACTGAACCAGTTCTTGCGTCTCCTGCATTGGCAGGCAAATTCTTTACCACTAGCACCACCTGGGAAGCCCAATACACGCTATACTACATATAAAACAGATAAACAACAAGGCCTTGTTGTATAGCGCAGAGAAATATAAACAATATCTTGTAATAACCTATAATGTAAAAGAATAAAAAAAATTCATCTGTGTGGGCTTCCCTGGTGATTCAGTGGTAAAGAATTCTCCTGCAGTGCAGGAGGCCTGGGTTCAGTCCCTGGGTTGGGAAGATCCCCTGGTGGAGGGCATGGCAACCCACTCCAGTATTCTTGCCTGAAGAATCCCCTTGAATAGATAGAGGAACCTGGAGGGCTACAGTCCATGGGGTTGCAAAGAGTCATACACGACTAAGCAACTAAGCAAACTTATATAATTGCATTACTCTGGTGTATACCTGAGGCTAACACAACATTTGTAAATTAGCTATACTTCAGTTTTTTTTAAAAAAGCTTGATGTGTTTCTTTTAAATTTCCATTGCAGGCTTTCACCACCACCACAACCACAACACATGCTCTGACAGCAGGGAGTTCACAGAAGAGCCTAATTCCCACCTCTTCTCACAGGAGGCTCTACAGCCTCCAACATCCAGCTCCTGCTCCCTGGCCCTGCAAACTCCTGACCTCAATAAGAGAAAAGCAAGATGGTACACCAGACAGAAGACCAGAGTGAGAGACTTGGAATCTCCATCCTGATGCTGTCATGAAGAGTATGCACAGAGATAGACCTTAAACAGTCACTTCATTTCTCTGCACTTTGGTTTTTCTATGTGGGTATTAGAATATATGATATATATGACATGGACAGTGGTAACCTAGACAAAGAATTTTCTCTCAAGCTTTGACACTGCCTAGGGAAGTTAGTAGATTGAAGGATAATCAAATTCGAGAAACAAGGGTGCTACTGGAATGCTCTCAAAAGGCTCAAGCTAAATGAGGAAAGACAATTCCCACTTTCAGGCTCTGAAACCTTGGTGCAATCTACAGTGGGATTCCCTCAGAGCCTCTACTCATCCCTCTGTGCTCCCAATTAAATTCCAGGAAGTCTTCCACCGTACCAATTTCCTGTTGTTCTTCTTTTTTTAGTTTTTTTTTAATTGGAGGATAACTGCTTCTCAGTGTTGTGGTGTTCTCTGCCATATATCAATGAAAATTAGTCATAATTTTATATATATATCCCCTCCCTGTTTATCCTCCCCAACTCCATTCCACTCCTCTAGGTCATCACAGAGCAACAGGCTGGGCTCCCTATATTATACAGCAGCTTCCTGCTAGTTATCTATTTTACACATGATAGTGTGTGTATGTACCTACATATATATGTATATATGCTACTTTCTCAATTTGTCCTACCCTGCCCTTCCCCTGCTGTGTCCACCAGTCCATTCTCTACTCTGCATCTCCATTTGTTCTCTGTAAATATGTTCATCAGTACTATTTTTCTAGATTCCATATATACATGTTAATAAACTATATTTGTTTTTATCTTTCTGATTTACTTCATTCTTTATAAGAGGCTCTAAGTTCATCCACCTCACTATAACTCACTCAAATTTGTTCCTTTTATGGCTGAGTAATACTCCATTGTACCATATATATCTTCTTTATCCATTCACCTGTCAATGGGACTTCTAGGTTGCTTTCATGTCCTTGCTATTGTAAATAGTCTGCAGTGAACATTGGGATACATGTATCTTTTTTAGTTGTGGTTTTCTCAGGTATATGCACAGTAGTGGGATTCCTGGGTCATATGGTTGTTTTATTCCTATTTTGTTTTTCTTCTTGAGGCCCCATCTGGGGAGATCCACTTGGAGCCTCTCTCCCACCCCCACTAAACCAGCTTCCACCTGTATCCCAATTTTTAGATCTTCATAGGAAAAGAGATGAGTGGGATTCAGAATCCCTCCTCTTGGCCATTGCAAAAAATGTGCAGTATTTTTTGCTGGCAGAAAACAACACAAATAAAAATGTTTATTTTTTTTTAATTGGAGCATAATTGCTTTACAATGTTGTGTAGGTCTCTACTGTACAGTGGATTGGCCACATGTAGACACACATGCCCTCCCTCTGAGCTTCCGTCCCCCCTGCCCCCAGCACTGGGTCCCTACAGCGCTCCCTGTTCTGCACGGCTGGCTCCCACTAGCTGTCTGCTTTACGCAGGCCAGCGCACATAGCAATCCCAGCCTCCCAATGCATGGTGCTGCCCCGAAATGGACATTGTGTCTACATGTCCATTCTCTATGACTGTGACTCTATTCCTACACTATAAATAGGTTCATCTGTACCACTGTTCTAGATTCCACATACATGCATTAACATAGGATATTTGCTTTTCTCTTTTGTTAAAAGATATTTATTTGTTGCATTGGTCTTTGTTGCTGCACTTGGGCTTTCTCTAGTTGTGGCAAGTGGGGCTTCTCTCTAGTTTTGATGTGTGGGCTTCTCATTGTGGTGGCTTCTCTTGTTGCAGAGCATAAGGTCTAGGATACATGGGCTTCAGTAGTTGTGACTCACAGGCTTAATTGCCTCTCAGCATGTGGGATCTTCCTCAACCAGGGATCTAACCCTGTCTCCAGCATTGGCAGGTGGATTCTTAACCACTGGACCACCAGGGAAGTCCTCTGTTTTTCTCTTACTTCACATACAGAGTGAAGTAAGTAAAAATATGTTTTTTAAACCTTGACATTTTTAAAAGATAATTAACAGTTGTGGTTTGTATAAGACATAAAGTGTTTGTCAATAAACAGAGCCTGAGCACTGACAGGGCTCTCCCAGGCAATCTATGGTAGATAGTATTCTTCCCAAAGAAAATTTCAGTCCAGTGAGAGAGGTCTCTCTCTCTCACACACACACACACACACACACACATACACACAGGTTTACAGTAATGTATCACTTGGTTGCCTAATACACCGCAAGATAACAAAGACCGGGAAAGAGGGATTCAAAAGAAAACATAACCATGAATGTTAAAGAAAAACAATCAATCGTACCAGATATGACAAGCAAACAGAGCTCTATTTTATTTAGCTACTATTGCTGGGAATAGACCAGTCTTGTTGCCCAGCTGGGTGGAAAAGGGCTGAAGAGTTTTTAAGAGCTGGAGTGGCAGGCATCTTAGGCCATCAGTGTTTGCTAATTGGCCTTACCCAAAGGAAAAGTCCCCTAGAGAAGGGAATGGCAACCTACTCCAGTATTCTTGCCTGGAGAATCCCATGGACAGAGGAGCCTGGCGGGCTACAGTCCATGGGGTTGCAAAGAGTCAGACACGACTGAGCGACTAACACACTACACGCTAAAGGAAAAATAAACTTTCTGGTATCTTCTTGAAGGAGGTAGTTTGGCAACTTGGAACCAGCCTTCCTCCCCCTCGCCCCTAAGTCAGGCTCTTACCCTCCGAGAAACTGGGTGATATTTTCCTCAATATTTACATTTCAGAGAAATGACTCTTAGGTCATAGAGAAAGACTTCCCAGGATTGTAAAAGTGGAATGAAGCTGAGAGAAGATTTACATCTCAAATGGACAGAGATAAGATTTACAGTAGCAAGCTTTCTAAAGTAAATGCTCCAAAGAAAAGAGGAGTCAGAACCTAGAGGCTGGAAGATACCCATCCAAAGTTGAGTCAAGCTGCTCGAAGGCCCAGTGACTTTGTCAGGTCCAACTCTTTGTGACCCCACGGATGTAGCTTACCAGGCTCCTCTGTCCATGGGATTTGCCAGGCAAGAATACTAGAGCAGGTTGCCATTTTCTCCCCCAGGGGATCTTCCTGACCCAGGGATCCAACTGGCATCTCTTGAATCTCCTACATTGGCAGGCAGATTCTTGACCACTGCACCAAAGCTGAGGGGAACTTTAAAGCCATCATGATCAAGGAGACCAGAAGTATCTGAGATTATTTCATTCAGAGAGTTTGAGAGGCTAACAGCCTATATGACCCCATCCTTGAAGGAATAACTTGGGACTGCAGAACCAGACAATCCACTATTAGATGCAGGAATTAAAGTGAAAGTCGCTCAGTCATGTCCGACTCTTTGCGACCCCATGGACTTAGTCCATGGAATTCTCCAGGCCAGAATACTGGAGTGGGTAGCCTTTCTCTTCTCCAGGGTATCTGTCCAACTCAGGAATCAAACCGGGGCCTCCTGTATTGCAGGTGGATTATTTACCAACTGAACTGTGAGGGAAGCCCCAGTGAATAACAAGACTTTTTAGAGACCTCATCTGGAGGGAGGTGGAGGCAGGATTCTGGAGGAAGGGGTATGCAAGGATAAGCTTCTCTGTTCCCTAGTTGCTTCCTGGGGTGCTGTTCCCTCAGGCCAGGGAGCTTGGAATAACCGATGGATCTGCACCAGAGGCAATATCAGAGAGGGAGGAAAAGTAGTCTGTCTCCCCTTTCCCTCCCTGGCAAGATTCTGAAGAACTCGGAAGGTGAATCAGTCATTTGCAGAAGATTCTGTTATTAGCCCTGGGAACAAAAGCTTCCTCTGGTCTCTATCCTCCACTTATGTCTCCAGCATCTGCCTGGGCTCCACCTGCTCAACCTCCTGAGTGGTTAGAGGGGCAGGGTGTGGAAGGCAGAGCCAGTGCAGCATTTCGGAAAAAGGGATTAAAGGTGCGGTAATTCCGTGGCTTAACTGGAGTTCAGCCACGGGAGTCCCACAACGCTCCCAGATCCGGGTTGTGCTCATCTATACAAGCTGTTCCACCCATCAGAAATCCCAGCTGCTACATCCTGTGGGCCCAGGGGAAAAGGGGTTAATATCTCCCTCCACTTCTGCTGAGAAAATTGAGTCATAGAATGTCACAGTTTGAAGGAACTAGCCTAGTCAGTTATCTGACTGAAAAAAAAAAAAAAAAAGGAAAGGATCGTGTTATACTACCAGCCAGTGCTAGAATTTGGATCCTCTGATAGTTAGTGGGGGGTACTTTTTTCTATTAAATCCATTTTCTGTATTGTCCACACATTTTCACACAATCCTCTTTAACCAACGCCCTTTTTAAATGTATTTTTACAAGACTTTTACTGGAGTATAGTTGATTTACAATGTTGTGTTAGTTTCAGGTATATAGCGAAGTGAATCAGTTACACATACACCCACTTTTTTAGGTTCTTTTCCCTTATAGGTCATTACAGAGTATTGAGTAGAGTTCCCTGCGTTATACAGTAGGTCTTTATTAGTCTTTCTGAAAGTGTGAAAGTCGGTCAGTTGTGTCCAGCTCTGCGACCCCATGGACTGTAGCCCGCCAGACTCCCCTGTTCATGGAATTCTCCAGGCAAGAATACTGGAGTGGGCAGCCATTCCCTTCTCCAGTGGATCTTCCCCACTCAGGGATTCATCCCAGGTCTCCTCCATTGCAGGCTCTGGCCACTTCAGATCACATTCTCCTGTTCTTTATGTTGGAGAATAGTGGACAATTAACCCACAATTTATATAAACCCATGACAGAGAATTCATGTTCTCTAATAACGTGTGAGAAATAAGCAGATTTTCAATATTCACCATGGACAATACAATCAGGAATATGGCTTTCTCAGGCTTGTGCTCAGGATTCCTTATAACCTCTCCCCCAGTGGAAGTTTTGACATGAGGCTGGGATAGAAAACAGTCATTGCAGGAAAGAGATGTGCAAGTTCAGACTCATCAGGAGAGGTGTCAGGTGGAGTAGCTGTTGTATCATGTGAAAAAGAAAAAGAAAATGGATATAAGCTGAACACCAGTTTGGGGTGTGAGAGAAGAATATGTACCACGATGCAGGTTTCCACAGATAAAGAACTTTAGTCTTTGGTGCACACATTGAGGGGGAAAAGAATCACAGATAATATAAAACCTGACAAAACATAATATGTGGCCATTTTGCTTTCCTAAATAAACCTCTGATTTACATTCTTAAACAGATTCTAAAGTTGGGTTCAGAACTGACTAAAGATCTAATCATAAGGAATTCAAGTTCACGGATTTGGCCTGAAAGTCCTAAAGTCGTATTTCTATGCTAATTTTACAACCCCACCCCCACCCCACGTTACTCGCAGGATTTGACAATTAAGGCTTAAAAATGGCGAAAGATACTTGAGGATAAAGCGACTCTTTAAAAACTTATTTTTTAACTTCAAAATTAAGACTGCAAAAAATTATCCAGTTACCCGAAGAATTATTAACTCAAACTTGCAGTTTAAACAATTACCATGTTTCACTTTCTTTTTTTATTGCGGGGATAGGGGGAGACGGCGAGTTCTACCTCTTAAACTTGAGCAGTCATTTTTTCCTCCCTATGTTAACACGCTTCTTTACGCGTCCCAAGTTCAGTTCAGTTGCTCAGTCGTACCCGACTCTTTGCGACCCCATGAATCGCAGTACGTCAGGCCTCCCTGTCCATCACCAACTCCCGGAGTTTACTCAAACTCATGTCCATTGCGTCGGTGATGCCATCCAGCCATCTCATCCTGTCGTCCCCTTCTCCTCCTGCCCCCAGTTCCTCCCAGCATGAGTCTTTTCCAACGAGACAACTCTTCGCATGAGGTGGCCGAAGTATTGGAGTTTCAGCTTCAACATCAGTCCTTCCAACAAACACCCAGGACTGATATCCTTTAGGATGGACTGGTTGGATCTCCTTGCAGTCCAAGGGACTCTCAAGAGTCTTCTCCAACACCACAGTTCAAAAGCATCAATTCTTCGGTGCTCAGCTTTCTTCACAGTCCAACTCTCACATCCATACATGACTACTGGAAAAACCATAGCCTTGACTAGAGGGACCTCTGTTGGCAAAGTAATGTCTCTGCTTTTTAATATGCTGTCTAGGTTGGGCATAACTTTCCTTCCAAGGAGTAAGCGTCTTTTAATTTCATGGCTGCAATCACCATCTGCAGTGATCTGGGAGCCCAAAAAAACAAAGTCTGACACTGTTTCCCCATCTATTTGCCGTGAAGTGATGGGACCAGATGCCATGATCTTAGTTTTCTGAATGTTGAGCTTTAAGCCAAGTTTAGCCTATTAGCATTCCTTCCCAGAAGGCCAGCGGGAAAGGTTTAGGAAGCTGGTATTCAAAAGTCCTTTAGTGTCTCTAAGTACCAGTAGGTGCTGGCAAGTGCCGGGACGGATCAATGCATGGAAGGCGAGACATTCCTTATAAAAAGAAGACTAGAACGGCCCTTCCAAAGCATGCCAGAGGCGCTTTGAGCATCACCGGGCGGCAATCAAAGCCAGGAGCAGGATGCGGCTTTATCTCCAGAGCGCCAGCTCCTCAGAGGGAGCCGCCGGCATCAGAGACGATTACATCTTCTCCACGCTGCATCCCCCTCAAGTCCCCGTTTCTCTGCTTCTCCCAGCTCGCCCACAGCCCAGTCCTCGCCGGAGGGGCCATCTTGGCGCTCATCTCCCGGCCCCTCCCTGCCTGCTCCCCGCCCCCTCCCGCTCCCCCGCCGCCCCCCGCTCCCCCGTCCCCCCGCCCCGTCCCCCGTACCGCGGCGGCGGCCGGCTGCGGCGTTACGTCAGTGGTGACGCCGCGGCCGCCCCCGCCCCCACCCTGCCCGGCTTTTCGAGCCCCTGAGGGGGGCCGGCCGCTCGGCGCGGCGACCTTGGACCTGTGGCTTGGCGGCCTGAGGGAGGAACCCGGCGCCCTGGCTCCACCTGGGCGTCTGGGGAAGGGCGTTCCCTGCGGCTTAGCGGGGGCGGCAGAAGCTCCTCCTGGGCGGGTTTCCGCCTGTCGTAGCTGTCGGGGCCTGGGAAGGGGCATCCAGTGTTAACTCCAAGCTGCTGAGATGCAAAATAATCCCCGGGCGTCCTTACCCCTTCATAGAATTTCTGCCACTCAGCGTCTAATGGGGTGACAGAAACGTGCGCCTATCTTGTTAGCTTCAGAATCTGCCCGTATTGACGGGCGTAGAAAGTTTTCCAGAAAACATTTCCTTTCTGAGGAGGCAGCCAGGTGTGAGTGAGCTCAGGTGGCAGTGGGTGCTTTGAATTTGGCTTCCTCAAACAGCAAATAAGTTTCCAGAATGGGCAACAAGATGTAAGGGAAACGAAAGTCGCTTCTGTTCAAAATTACTTTACCTGAAACTGCCAATTTAAGGTAATGAAGTAGTTTCCGGAAAGAAACTAAAGGAAGAGACTCGGGGAGAAAAATCTGGAGGAAAGTCAAGCCTACAGGTACGGAAAGATTAATCCACTAGTATTTATTGAGCTTTTATTTATACTTTGCATTCGACTTGAGCCATTTGTGCTCCATTTCTCCGTGGGGAAGATGGAAAATGGAAAGAACCAGCGAGACAGACGTGCAAAGTTAATAATATGTCAGTGGAGTACAGTATCTTGCAATATATGACAAGTAATACAATTGTTCGTATCTCTTAAAACAACAGTTCCACTTTGGGAAATACTTTTCAGTGGCGTGACTTTTAAAAAATGAGTGCACCAAGGTATTCATGTGGTATTATCCAAAATTATCCCAACGACAAAAATTTGAAGGGAGAAAAAAATTCTAACTAAAGGGGAAAGGCTAATTAACTTCTGGCATACTGACCTTGGAAATTCGTGGCGCAGATCACAAAATGGCAATAGCCCTGTCGATTAATAGTTGAAAAATACAAACATGTACCTGCAGGCTCAACTGTGTAAAATGTAGTTATGCATATAAAGGTTAAAGATAAGGAATGAATTTGCATAGCTTAATGTGCCTTTCATTCCTTTTTCAATATACTTGAGTGCATAATAACTTTACAATTCAAGTCCGTCTCCAGTGCATTCCTCCTCCTCAAAACACAAACTGCTGTTTTGTAATCTTCCCTACCACCTTCATTCCTAAAATGTACTAAATTTATTACATGAGAACATCTCTTAAGATCAAATATTTCTTCTAATTAAGTATTTCTAGCTTATAGTATAGATTTCCCTGTGGTTCCTAAAAAGCAAAATATAGCAAATTAAAATCCTTGCTCCTATTTTAATGTCATAAAACCCTTGGAAGTTCGTTTGGCAAACACTATCAAGAGTGCCACATCTGATGTAGTAATTCAGCTTGTAGAAATCAAGAGTTTTTACTTGAGACTCAACCAATTTAGCAGGCTGCTCATCTCACTATTATTTATAATAGTGGAAATCAGAAACATGCTAACTGTTCATCACTGTTGGAACAGTTAGGTACATCTGGAATGTTCACAGGATGGAAAATTATATAGTCATCAAAAATCTTATTTTCAAAAAGTGAGAAATGAAGGAATATAGATCAAGACAACTGTGTCTGCCATTCCCTTTCCTCTAAGAGGAACTTAAGTGAATTCTGTTATGGTAGACATGACTCCTTCTCCCTCTTTGCAACATTTTGTGGACTGGCATGGACACTAGACCCAAGGGTAAAAGGTCTGTTGGAAACTTGTTAAAGCTCTACCCAAACACTGTAAGGAGAAAGAGAGGCTGAGGTGGTTTGAAAAGTGGTTTAAAGGTGCATTGAGTAGGCAATTTTTGCCAGACAGCAAAAACCACAGGGAGCAGAAGTCACAAATAATCAGAGGTTACAGAGAGTACAGGCTGAGTTACAGAGAAGCAGCAGTAGCAGGGATCTTAGCAAGATTCTGAGTAGAACCGCTTGAATTCCAGGAGCCTCTAAAATAGCTATGGAAATGAAAACTAAAAGCAAGATGCAAAGATGTATATACTGAGAGGGAGGGGGCATATGTATACCTATGTCTGATTCATGTCGATGTATGATAGAAACCAAAACAACATTGTAAAGCAACTATCCTCCCATTAAAAATAAGTTAAAAGGCCTAGGCCTAAAATATGGCATGTCTAGCTTGTCTACTGAGCTCCAGGATCTCTCTATTGCAGTCTGATATTTTAACTGTATTTTAAAATATGTGAAGATTATTCACATTTTACAATATTTGGAAGGAATGCGTTAGTATTTTAATAATGGTGGCAAGATTACAAGTGATTTTTATTTTCTACAACAATCATGATTTTTAAAAACTTGAGCATTAACTAGCATGAATATCATCAGTAGTCAAAAATTCTAATAATTTTGAAAGTAAGTTCTATGTTGTCATTGGGTGGTTAAGGTGACTAGCAGACAGAATTTCAGAGAATTTTCTGGGGTGATTAATGCCTTAAGGTCTTATAAGGACTAAAATCATTTGATGGAAAGATGAATGGAATGATGAAGTAAAGGCAGACTGAGTAAGGCATAGGTGGAGAGTACTAAAAAGGATGTCTTGAATAAAATGTCTTTGATACAAAGGTGTAAACTAGGGAGAGGTGCTCCATGGGAAGGGGGGACTGGAGATAATTGTTAATTAGGTTAATAATTAAAGAATAGGAATGGGATGGACTTCCCTGCTAGCTCAAGTGGTAAAGAATCCACCTGCAATGTGGGAGAACTGGATTTGATCCCTGGGTTGGGAAGATTCCCCTGGAGGAGGACATGGCAACCCACTCCACTATTCTTGTCTGGAGAATCCCCAGGGACAGAGGACCCTGGTGGGCTATAGTCCATGGGTAGCAAAAAGTTGGACACAACTGAGCAACTAAGTACAATAGGAGTGGGATGGTGTGTAGCATAGCCTTTTCTTTATTGGTTTTATCTTAATTCAACTTTGAAACTTCGTCAGCTACCATTTTATTTCAGGTCTTAACAACCTAGGCCTAAAATATGGCATGTCTAGCTTGTCTACAGAGAAGGAAATGGCAACCCACTTCAGTGTTCTTGCCTGGAGAATCCCAGGGACGGTGGAGCCTGGTGGGCTGCCGTCTATGTGGTCGCACAGAGTCGGACACAACAGAAGCGACTTAGCAGCAGCAGCAGCTTGTCTACTGAGCTCTGTTGCAGTCTGACTTTTACAGAACTATCATAAAAATCATTCTTCTCAGGTAATTTCTCTATTTGTTTTTTACCCATCATATAAAATCTAAGCTTTTAAATAACAACCACAACGAAAATCTCCATCCCTTCCCACTTTATCACCTGACTTCCCCAAACTTACCAATTGCATTCTCAAAATCAGTCAGTCAGTTCAGTCACTCAGTCGTGTCCGACTTTGCAACCCCATGGACTGCAGCAGGCCAAACCTCTCTGTCCATCACCAACTCCCAGAGTTTACTCAAACTCATGTCCATTGAGTCGGTGATACCATCCAACCATCTCATCCTCTGTCATCCCCTTCTGTTCCCGCCTTCAATCTTTTCCAGCATCAGAGTCTTTTCAAATGAGTCAGTTCTTCAGATCAGGTGGCCAAAGTATTGAAGTTTCAACATCAGTCCTTCCAATGAATATTCAGGACTGATTTCTTTTAGGATGAGATAACCTCATTTTCTTAGTTATGAAAAGTCCAGTTGGATCTCCTTGCAGTCCAAGGGACTCTCAAGAGTCTTCTCCAACACCACACTTCAAAAGCATCGATTCTTCAGTGCTCAGCTTTCTTTATAGTCCAACTCTCCCATACATGACTGCCGGAAATACCATAGCCTTGACTAGACGGACCTTAGTTGGCAAAGTAATGTCTCTGCTTTTTAATATGCTGTCTAGGTTGGTCATAGCTTTTCTTCCAAGGAGCAAGCATCTTTTAATTTCATGACTGCAGTTACCATCTGCAGTGATTTTGGAGCCCCCAAAAATAAAGTCTGCCATTGTTTCCACTGTTTCCCCATCTATGTGCCATGAAGTGATGGGACCAGATGCCATGATCTTAGTTTTCTGAATGTTGAGTTTTAAGCCAACTTTTTCACTCTTCTCTTTCATTTTCATCAAGAGGCTCTTTAGTTCTTCTTTCTTTCTGCCATAAGGGTGGTGTTATCTGCATATCTGAGGTTATTGAGGTTCTCTCAAAATCAGTCCTTCCCCAAATCTGACTTTTGACTGCTAGGAAGTCAATCTTCTCAGCATCTGCTACACTTCAGGCTCTTACCACCTTTAAATCAGGGCTCTTTATCTTCTAAATAGAAGACTGTTTAACTTTCACTCCTGCAAATCATTACAAGCAGGCCTAAAAACTCTCACCTCCTGGAAACCACTCTCCTAGTAACCACTGGGCTTCCAGATGCCCCACCCTCCCACCAGTACATTATTATGTGGTCACAGCTTTTGTTCCGAATTCTGCCTGGTTCTCTCTCTAGGCATTATAACTTCTTTAGGGGCAAGGACTGTGCACTTGCTACATTTGCATATCTCACTTAGTACAGTGCTAGCCAAAAATACTCTTAAAATGTTTGATGAATTAACAATCAGAAATTCCCTAGCATAATATGAGATTGTGGAAAAGATGTGCAGGTGTTTCCCCATTTCCACCATTTCCATATGGGGAGAAATGGCAACTTGCCCTTTACCCAAAGTAAGCTGACAGTTTTCTTAACAAGATTAAAATTTAATGACTCTAATTCTCAATTCTGAGGCCATATCCAGCTTCTTCTGAAGTGTTTGCAACACAAGCGTTTTGTTTCTGTATCCTGAAAAGAAGATATGAATGAATTAAAGGAAGACAAAATACATTGCAGATTTGCAAACATTAGAGTTGCTTTTTATGATTTGACTTTTAGAATTTTCTAGTCCAGTTTTTCATGAATGAATTTTTGAGCTGTTAACTTTGAGGAAACTGCTTCCAAGGATTTACATACTGAATGTTCCTGACTTTAAAGTTACATAAAGTTATTACAAATATTTTTGAGTACATATATGCCTGGTACCATGCCTGGTATCTGGTACCATGAAATGTCCCTAGCCTTCATTTAAATGTTACAGGAAGATGGAGGATTGAATGAAGGAAGTCAGTAAGAAGAATACTAAAGAACTCAGACCTGAAGTTTTATTTAGTTGCAGCAACACAGTGCAGTGCAGAAATTTTGTTTTTCATGAGTGACCCAAGGAACGTTAGATTTGTGGCAAATAAGTAAGAAAGAAGTTGAGAAAGCAGTGTTGAAAATGGAACAGCAGATGGCAAGATTTGGCCTGAAGAAGTGAATAGAGAGGCAAGAACAGGGGAGAAAAAAAAAAGGCTTTTTTTTTGGTTTTGTTTTTTCAGTTCTAGGAAAGAACAAGGCTGGTGGCAGATAGGGGAAATAAATGCAAGTTGAAAAGTAGATGGTACCAAGTTAATTAAATTTAAATATTAGTCGCTCAGTCATGTCCAACTCTTTGCAACTCCATAGACTATAGCCTGCCAAGCTCCTCTGTCCATGGAATTCTCCAGGCAAGAATACTGGTGTGGGTTGCCATTACCTTCTCCAGGGGATCTTCCTGACCCAAGGATCAAACCAAGGTCTCCTACATTTCAGCTGGATTCTTTACTGACTGAGTCACCAGGGAAGCTCAGGTGGTAGCAAAGCTAATTTAATTTTAAAGGACCGTTAAGTGTTTGTTTAGAGGTCTGTGAGGTAAACTTAAATTGAAGAAAGTAAGGGAAATCACTTGACCATTCAGGTATGACCTAAATCAAATCCCTTACGATTATACAGTGGAAGTGAGAAATAGATTTAAGGGACTAGATCTGATAGACAGAGTGCCTGATGAACCGTGGTTGGATGATGGAGGTTCCTGACAACAGGAGACAGGGAGCAAGACCATCCCCAAGAAAAAGAAATGCAAAAAAGCAAAAATGGCTGTCTGAGGAGGCCTTACAAATAGCTGTGAAAAGAAGAGAAGCCAAAAGCAAAGGAGAAAAGGAAAGATATACCCATTTGAATGCAGGGTTCCAAAGAATAGCAAGGAGAGATAAGAAAGCCTTCCTTAGTGATCACTGCAAAGAAATAGAGGAATATTGGACTGGTTCCAAATAGGAAAAGGAGTATGTCAAAGCTGTATATTGTCACCCTGCTTATTTAACTTATATACAGAGTACATCATGAGAAACGCTGGGCTGGATGAAGTGCAAGCTGGAATCAAGATTGCCAGGAGAAATAATAATAACCTCAGATATGCACATGACACCACCCTTATGGCAGAAAGTGGAAAACAATTATAGAGCCTCTTGATGAAAGTGAAAGAAGAGAGTGAAAAAGTTCGCTTGAAGCTCAACATTCAGAAAACAAAGATCATGGCATCCGGTCCTATCACTTCATGGCAAATAGATGAGAAAACAGTGGAAACGGTGGCAGACTTTATTTTGGGGCTCCAAAATCACTGCAGATGGTAACTGCCGCCATGAAATTAAAAAATGCTTACTCCTTGGAAGAAAAGTTATGACCACTTAGCATAATAAAAAGCAGAAACTTTACTTTGCCAACTAAGGTCCGTCTAGTCAAGGCTGTGGTTTTTCCGGTAGTCATGTATGGATGTGAGAGTTGGACTATAAAGAAAGCTGAGCACCAAAGAATTGATGCTTTTGAATTGTGGTGTTGGAGAAGACTCTTGAGAGTCCCTTGGACTACAAGGAGATCCAACCAGTCCATCCTAAAGCAAATCAGTCCTTAATATTCATTGGAAGGACTGATGTTGAAGTTGAAATGCCAATACTTTGCCCACCTGCTGTGAAGAGCTGACTCATTTGAAAAGACCCCGATGCTGGGAAAGATTGAAGGCAGGAGGAGAAGGGGACAACAGAGGATGAGATGGTTGGATGTCATCCCCGACTCAATGGATGTGAGCTTGAGTAAACTCCGGGAGTTGGTGATGGACAGGGAGGTCATGGCCTCCTGTTGCAAAGAGTTGGACATGACTGAGCGACTGAACTGAACTGACTGAACTGAACTGAGGTAAACTTGTATCTTGGAGGTGAATTACCAATGTAGGCCTACTGGAAACTGCAACTGATACCAGGGTTTGTGTTTAGTGGAAACAAAATTGTGAAACTAGTGAATCTGTCTCTGCTTTAACATGTCTCTCCTCTCTCACTGCCTCTACCTTGCTCAGTTTTGCACAGATTCTCAGGCTGCTTGTACCCAGGGCTTTACCTCAATCTATCAAGACCTTTCTGTCTTTCCTTCCCTTCAACTTTTCCCATTTGTTCTAGGACTGTAATCCCAACCTTCCATTTTTCTAAGGAACCCAATTATCATGACTGAACTGATCCACTTGTAAATTATTAGCATTCAATAATTTTTTTTTTTTTGTATTTTAGGCCTATATTCTAATGGAACTTCTTGTAGATACCCAAGTATGGACTTTCTAAAATGAATTTTAAGCATTGTAGCAGATTAGTGGAATAAATATTTTCAGAAGCTAAGACACCCTTCCAAGGATAAGCTATGGGTGTATGTGGTGTATATAGAGTTGACCCTTGAAAAAAACTTGAGGTGCAGTTGATCCCTCCTCCAAGTCAGAAATCCAAGTATATCTTTACAGTCAGTGCTCCATATCCTGCATTTCCTCCGCATCTGCAGATTCAACCAACCACGGTTCCTGTAGTACAGCAGTACTTATTTATTGAAAAAAAAAAAAAAATCCATGTGTAAGTGGACTTATGTAGTTCAAACTCATGTTGTTCAAAAGTCAACACATATGTACACATAGATAACTATATAACATGTTTAGTTATAATCACAATGTATGAGTTTATCTAGTTATTTTTACCTTTTTAAATATGTTGACTATTTTATCTCTATCTCCTCTGTTATGTTGGGAAAATAGTATCTGTCCTGTCTTTCCTACGAAAATGCTTTAAAGATCAAATGAAGTTTTGCATGTGTAAACCCTTCCTTAAGTATAAAGAGAGAAGTAAATATATTTATTGTTATTATTTCTGTTAGGATAATTACCACCCTGTAAAGTTCCCTGAGGTCGAGAACTGAATTTTATTCATATTTATAGTCCTTTAAATTGAGTTTTACTTCTGTACTAAAGGAATAGTTGCAGGGTTTCCATATCTTACAACAGGAGGGAAGAGGGTCTGAAAAAGCAGAGAGAGAAAGGAAAGGAAAAGCATGAGGGGTGGAAATTTTAACTTTTAAAGCTTTAGTAAACTGTGCCAAAAAGATACTAGTACTCTTTCTTGAGGGAAGGTCATTGAGGTACCTAAGTTTTATTTTATATACTGTACATGTCTTTAAGTTCACATATTTAAAAAAAAAGTAGAATAAAGAAACATAGGTGGTTAACCAGAGCTGTTTGTATAATTATTTACATCTTCCCAAACCATTTGAAAATTGAAATTCTGCAGTGTTGCTCCTGGGTTGTTAAAAACAAGAAAGCTGAATAGAAAACAGCAGTCAGTGCAGTAGGTACTTACTTCATCATCGGAAACCATGTACTGTAGATTCAGGATGTATGTATGCAATTAAAAAGCTAACAATTCTTCATGTGCAAGAACTAGGATGATCACCCTGCTTTTCACTGCCATCTTAAGATTGCTTACTTTCAAGTCAAAGGCCCTCTTGGTAATAACAGTTGGTTCAACCATCTATAAGCAGTGTCTGTAAGCCCTTTCCTCAGCTAACCAGAGATTAATGAAGTCCTAGAAAATCATATTTCCACAGGACATTCTTAAGGGACAAGGAGATTGTAAAGTGGATAGTCCCATCTATTTCATTTTATCTTTGATCCTGGAACTAGGATCAAAACAGATACTTCACACAGATTTCTTAGTTTGAAAAACTATATGGCTCCTGATCTTTAGAAAAAAATAATGAAGGATAAGTCAGTCAGAAAAAAAAAATGTGACATGAAGTTTTTTTTTAACATGTATCAGGTTTTCTTTGTCTCATCTGTTTGTCTAAATACCTCAGGAATGATCATAGGAACTTTGTATAAATTCACCATTCAACACTTATGAAATTATCCCTTCTTTTCTTAAAAATCAATGATAGTATTAAAGGATGACCCAAACATTTTAACTTACTTACTTATGGCTGTCACATTTTATTGAGTTAAGATGAAATCTGGTCTTAACACTATCATTGTGGGGCTTCCCTGGTGGTTCAGATGGTAAAGAATCTGCCTGTAATACAGGAGACCCAGGTTCGATCCCTGGGTTGGTCATTAGCCAATCACAGAATTAAACTGTACAAAATGATTATAATTTTTTTTAATGATTATAATTTTAACTGGTCTTATTGTGAACATTTCCCCCTTATTGTTTTGTTTAATATGATCTGTTACTAGTCCTGCCCACTGTCAACGAGCAACCCCTCGTTGTCCTGCTCAGCTGTTGGTCAGTGCCACAGTGGGCCCTGCCCACTGGCATGTCAATGAGGAACCATTGGGGAAATGATTCAATCAGGGGTCAGTGGTGTGGTAGTCATCAGGTGGAGTGAAGTAAGAGGAGAAGGCAGATTCAGGCCTTCTCCTGGAGGCCCTCCAGCTTACCCAGCCTTGGGCCAGTGAGATTGAAATAAAGATATAAAACAAGTTCATATTGGTGCTTTCATTACCTTTACCTTATAGTGTATGCTTTGGGGCTTGTGATCTATTGTTTATTCCCAGATCCAGTTGGAACAATTTTCTACCAGTGAGAAAGGACTTGTGATTCATCCCCTATCCCCAAAGAATAGATGCTGTCATTGATTCTGGAGAGGGCAGACTTAGAAGCAAATTGGGAGACATTGCCTAGAGGTAGAGTATAAGGAAATACTTTCATCACTAGAACTGTCCAATAGTATACTAATTTCTTTTGTCCTCTCTTGGTTATTTGTTCAAGCTTCACCAGATTATTAGTTTCCTTAGGGAAAGTGTGTCATTCACTTTTATATTTTCTTTCCTCTGTCCCCACCAGCCTAGTGCCTAACAACACGGTAAACACTCAATATGTTGAAATGAATTGCCTATGAAGTCATATGTGCTCTGAAATAATGTTATTAGGCAGAGGTTGATGACCATTTGCCAAGCATGTTACAGTGGGTGACACAGGCCTTCTCCATCACAGTCTGTTAGAGAATGTGGACTATGGGGTTAGAGTTCAAATCTAGGCTTTTATAATTTATTAGTTGTGTGATCATAAAAAAATCACTTTTCTGTGCCTCGGTTTGTGAATGGGATTGCATACCCCCTCTATTCAAGTACACTGTAATCCTCCTCCCTCTCTTCTACTTGATCAATTTTCTTTTTTGCTGGATTATTACTAATACCATAGAAACATGCTGTTACTTCTCCTGTCTTAAAGATACCATCTTTTAACTCCACAAACTATTGCTCCATTCCCCTGTTCTCTTAATAGCAAAGGTCCTTTCTTCCCATTATCTTTTAAACTCGTTCCAATCAAGTTTTCATCTCCATCATTCCATAGAAGCAGCTCTTGTTAAGTTTCTGGTAACAGCAATTTCCAAATTGTTAAGTATAGTGGTCAGTTTTTAGTTTTCATCGTTATGGCCATCAACACAATTGATCTCTTCCTGGAAATACTGTCTTCCCTTTGCCTCCCAAGAATTCCACACACTTGGGTTTTTTCCTCCTTCACTGGTTGTTCCTTTTTAGTCTCCTTTGCTGAATCCTCTTTTTCCCACCTTTTTCACTGGAGAGCACCATTTCTTGGTCCTTATCTCTTTCTCTCTCTCTTGGTGATTTCTTCTGTGATTGTGGTTTTAAATACCATCTAAATGAATACAATTCCCAGATTTTCCAACCCAGACTTCTGTTAATTTCTGACCCCACATCTGCCTATTCAGTGTCTCTGCATGGATGTTGAATAGATAGCTGAACTTGACATTTGCAAAACTGAATTCAAAGTCTTCAAGTCTGCTCTGTTGTTGTTCAGTCACTAGGTCATGTCTGACTCTTTGTTACACCATAGACTGCAGCACACCGGGCTTCCCAGTCCTTCACTATCTCCCAGAGTTTGCTCAAATTCATGTCCATTGAATTGGTGATGCTATTCAACCATCTAGTCCTCTGCCACCCCGTTATCCTTTTGCCTTCAGTCTTTCCCAGCATCAGGGTCTTTTTCAATGAGTCGGCTCTTTGCATCAGGTGGCCAAAGTATTGGAGCTTCAGCTTCAGCATCAGTCCTCCCAATGAATATTCAAAATTGATTTCCTTTAGGACTGATTGGTTTGATCTTCTTGGTGTCCAAGGGACTCTCAAAAATCTTCACCACAATTCAAAAGCATCAATTTCTCAGTGTCTAGTCTTTTTTATGGCCCAACTCTCAAATCTGTACATGACTACTGGAAAAATTGTGGCCTTAACTATATGGACCTTTGATGGCTTTTTCTGATGTTTAACGTAAGATCACAGAGATTTATTCTTAACATACAGAACATTTAAAAAGTCTAAATAATGGGTTAAAAAATAACAGGAGACAGAAGTTACATGTGAGTATCCTGTCATGCTAAATTATTATAAACATTTTTTTGTTTATATTACTAATTCATGAATTATTAATTAATATCAATAATTATTAATTCAGAATTACTCATGTCCTATCTTTCCAACTGCAGCAAGAACCCTCCAGAGAACCATATTTATAGCTGTAGTCATTCACCATCTTAACAATAAGGATCAATGATCCTGTTCAGTAAATAACAAGTCAGAGGGTGTTCATAACATGAATGGGCTCTGAAGCTGGCATCCAAGAGGAGTTCAGAGATTAGTATGTATGAATGGTTTAATGAAAAATGACATGTCACAGAATACTTCAAGTCCAGCTGGTGGTATAAGAATTCATCTGGGAATTAAGCTTATCAGGAGTATAAAAACTGGGTCTGTTTAGGTTTGCCATGATTGAATGAAGCTAAAGTTTAGGGTTCTATGTCCTTCTAGCATGAAAAATTAATTTTTGAAGTAGTAAATGAACATACTTATAAAGTGAACTGAGACTATTCTTTTGAGTGCCAAGGGGATTTCTAATTTCCCATCAAAAAAAGAGAAAAGATCTTATGAGTGGAAAAGCAGTATCTACCTGTTTATGTTGAAGATTTAAAGCACTTGACTTTTCCTGTGGAAGCCCTTTCCTTAGTGAATTTAGCCATAAGGGGGTGCTCTGGGATAATACTCTTTGCCAAAGCCTCTGTCTTTTCTACTTGGTTACCTGAAAAAAAGCAAACTTGTAGATTTGGTAATTCTACTTCTCATCCAGACTCACTAACCTTTGAAAGGTGTCAGTTTAAATTAAAACAATCAAAACTAGTGAAAACTATTTAAAATAACAAGTGTCATTTTGTTAGACCTTTGTTTCCTTTTCAAAGAAATAACAAACATAATAAGCCAAAATTACACTTGAATTCTGTTGACTTTGGAGCTAGATCCGTATCTTGAGGAACTAGTATTTACTCTTTTCCTTCAGTTCCTTTTTGTGGCTTTACTTTCACTATGTCATTGTTTTTGGCCAATGCTTTGGGGATGCATTGTAGTTGAAACTGCTTTTCGCCAGTGTTTCTGTAACCGCTACTGTTAACCTCTGCCACATTTATTGACAAATTCTTGCCTCCCTAAGTGTGGCAAGTGACATAGTGAGGAGGAAACTCAGTTCTCTTTTTATAGCCTGGAAGGGAGAATGAGAGGCATTCATAGTATTCCAGGCACAGAATGCCATGAAGGACAACTAACTAGTCAAGATCACTAACAGGACATTGAGTGAAATGGCTACAACATCTGATGGCTAGAACAGAGGGTCCTCATTGCTTTGGGCACAAGAACTCTCTGGGTTCTACCTCAGGATGTGTGACGGTGTTGGCTCCTTAACTGCCTGTAAATAGCCCTGGTATTTAGTAGAGGGGCAGAGGGAAATGTTATACCTTTGCTTATGAAAGAGTAAGTCTCTCTGTATATTTCCTAAACTCATCTCCTCAGGCATAACTCGGTGAGGCTTCTTTAGTCAGCTTATGTACCAGAGGGACGTCTGGCTGAGGGTGTACATGGCATGACCTGGGAGGGCGCGTTATGACTGGAGCATCCTGCTGCACAGCAAAGCGAGTCAGCCACACACGCACACACGTCCCCTCCTGCTTGGGGTCACCACGGAGCACTGCGCTCCTCGCGCTGCACGGTCACTTCTCATTAGTCATCTATTTTATATCTAGTAATGTGTATATGCCAGTCCAACCTGGGGGGCTTGTAGAATAATGTATATTCACCCATCTTTAGTGTCCTTTTTTCCATGGCATTAACTTAAAAAACAAGATATATCCATATCAATATATATATTTTAAAAATACATTTTTCTTAAATATATGTTGGGTTCCACTCCTTAGAATTGGTTACCTTTAAGCTTTTCTTTTTTTTTTTAAGAGATGATGCAGAGAAATGAGGGTGAGAAAGAGTTATGGGTAAAGGAAAATGTATGTAAGTTTTTTCCTCCTTATTTTTAAGGTTTAAACTAGTATTTTCCTTGTTCTTTCCACTTGTGGGGAAAAAAATCCAAACTTTTATTAGATTCCTAAGGAAAAGACTTTTTTAAGAATCTAGTATTAGAAACCCTAAAAAGTTATCAAATGTCAAAGAACTAAAACAAAGAAAGAAAATGTTCTCTGTTTTTTCTTGCTGCTTTCCCATCTATTTAAGATGGAAACTTTAGAAAAAATTTTAAATAAGCCACAAACTGCACGTGTCTGATAGTTGCCTCAAGAGTTTTGTGGGCTGATCAAGCACCAGAAGGGAGATGTACAGTTACTAAACTGGCTTCTGACCTGCACACACATTTTTTTCTCATTAATCCTTTGCACAGAACAGATACTCTGGGTGTAGCTTTAGGCCAGAAGAATGTCCAAGATATGTGGGTGTGAATTTGGCCAAAGGGTTAGCTGAATGTGGAGCTCAGATACCAACCTGGTAACAGGCCACATTTTAATGAAAAACGCACAATCAGCATGGCATTGTGTTTTTCAAAGAGGTAATTCCCAGCCATGGAGAATACAAGGGAGAAACAGGCAATCATGTGGAACTGCTTTAAAACAAAGTTCTTGTGTATCCTGGCTGGTGGGGCAGGGCTCTCTTGTAGCCCTTGGGAAATGAGATGATGGAATTTTGCTAGTCATAATTGAGTTTTTTGGATCATCAGTCATAATTCTTCAAAAAGAAAAACCCTCTACAATTGAATAAAGAAAAGACTTCAAAATTATAATTGGCTATGCTAGAAAAAAACTTTCTAAGAGGGGAAAAGATATTGTCTCATTCACATGCTGATAACTGTGAATAAGCACATAAACAGAATTTTCCTTGTTCCACTTAAGAAAAGAAAAAAAATTAGTGAAGAAAACAAAGTGATCAAAAACTCTTTACCTTTACATAAAGAGTGAAATTCTTGTGCTTCCCTGTGTCTCAGCTGGTAAAGTATCCGTCTGCCATGCAGGAGACCTGGGTTCAATCACCGGGTTGGGAAGATCCCCTTGAAGAAGGGAAAGGCTACCTCACTCCAGTATTCTGGCCTAGAGAATTCCATGAATTATATAGTCCATGGGGTCACAAAGAGTCAGGCATGACTGAGCAGCTTTCACTTCACTTCACTTCAAAGAGTGAAATATAAGTCTCTTAGATACATGTTGTACTAGAAATGGTTCTGTTTCCTCTCAGAAAGCATGTATGTGTTTTAAACCATTTGGGATCATCTATAAGTACATAAGCGGCTTCCCAGATGGCGCTGGTGATAAAGAGCCCACCTGCCGCTGAAGGAGGTGTAAGAGACATGGGTTTGATCCCTGGGTCAGGAAGATTCCCTGGAAGAGGGCATGGCAACCCAATCCAGTATTCTTGCCTGGAGAATCCCATGGACAGAGGAGCCTGGCGGGCTACAGTCCGTAGCGTCGCAGAGTCAGACATGACTGAGTCAACTTAGTGCACACACACATAAGTACATAAGAAACATAACTGAGGTTATCTTTTAAGAATGAGAGAAATGTAGGAACAGTAGACTCATTCACTTTAAAAATTTTTATTTACTTATTTATTTTGGCCCCACCATATGGCTTATAGGATCTTAATTCCCTGTCCAGGGATTGAGCCTGTGCCCTCTGCAGCAGAAGCATGAAGTCTTAACCCACTGGACCTCCAGGGATGTTCCAGTCATGTTTTAAATAGGAACTTAATGCTATTTGATAGTGTTAACAAATAAACATTTCATTTTATGCCACTATTATGGCTAGTTGTATGCAGCATACAAAAACAGCAGTACAAAATGGCTTCAGAAAAGGAAACACATTAATAAAGGTATTATGTGTAAGGTGAAGAAGGTGAAAGTTTATTCTACATTCTGCTAGTCAATTTTATGTTCAGAACCTTCCTTCAGAAGAGCTAGGGTACTGAGAGGAGATGACATTAGGACAACAAGGAAGAGTGAAAGGATCTTAGTGTTGTTTAGTCTGAAGAAGGCAAGACTAGAAGAGTCAGGAGGAAGAAGGATCAGACTTCTTCTATAAGGACCTTGTCATGTTGAATCTTGTTCAGTGAATGGAAAAAGTAGGTATTTCTCAAATTTTGGTTTAGTAGTGAGCTGTTCAGGAGCCTCCCAGGTGGTGCTGGTGGTAAAGAACCCACCTGCCAATGCAGCAGATAAGAGAGGATGGCTTGATTCCTGGGCTGGCAAAATCCCTTGGAGGAGAGCATGACAGCCCATCCCAGTGCTCTTGCCTGGAGAATCCCATGGACAGAGGAGCCTGGCAGGCTACAGTCCTTAGGATCACAAAAAGTTGGACAAGACTGAAGCAACTTAGCATGCACGCACACATGCAAATGATTACAACTAACAATATAAAGAAAACTCTTTTGAGTTTTAACAACTATTGAAATAAGTTGAACCCCTTCTTGTTACCTTCTCTGTGAGATGAAAGCAGTTGTCAAGGGCTAGAGATTTCCTACACTTGGATTAAAAGAAAAGAAAAACAACTCAGAAGACTCTTGTTCTGGAGGATCAGTGCTGGAACAGCTGAGTGTCTTTATGGGAAAAAAAGAAATCGACTTCTGCCTCACACCATAGACGTGCAAGCTCAGGGCATGAAGCAGGGCACCCAAAGTCAAGTGCTCTGGGACAACCCAGAGGGATAAGGTGGGGAGGGAGGTGGGAGAGGGGTTCAGGATTGGGGGGACACATGTACACTCATGGCTGATTCATGTTGATGTATGGCAAAAAAACAGCACAATATTGTAAAGTAATTATCCTCCAAGTAAAATTAATTAATTAAAAAATCAATACCAGGTAGATTTTTGACAAATATGAAAGTCAAAACTATGAAGCTATTAGAAATATAGGAAAATACCTCAAGGTTTAAGTGATATTAAACAAGTTACAAAGATCACTAAACATAAAGGGAAAAATTGACTACATTAAAGTTATGTCAAAAGATAACTTAAAAAGACAGAAAAGAAATGACAGAATGGACGATTTTTGCAACCTGTAGGATCAATCAAGTATTTATCAGTACTCAGAATAAAAAACTCCTTTTTTAAAAACAAAAACAAAAAGACAATCTATAGAAACAGAGCAAAACATGTGAGGGACTTTTCACCACTTTACAATAAAGGACATCCAGATGGCTGGTAAAATTTATGAAAAAGGTACTCAAACTCATTTCTAATGAAAGCTATGTAGATTAGTGGGATACCTTTACAAACCCAGCAGATTTGCAAAAATTAGTACATCTGCCAATATCAAAGGTTGGCCAGGATAAGAAGCAGCTGGAGTTCTTATAGATTTCTAGTTGCAGTGTAATTGGGCACAATTGCTTTGGAAATTAGTTCACATTGTCAGGTAAAATTGAAGATATTCATATCCTGTGATATAAGAATTCTAGTCTTAGGAATATACTGTGTGCTTATGTTTATCACAGTTCATGTTTAACAGCATTCATAGCAACATTATTGTTAGTAGTTCTCAAATTGAAAGATCATAAATTTATTAGCTGTACAATGGAGAAATAAAAGGATATTTAGAAATGGAAAATTAGAAGCAAAAATGAACAAGTATAGCCATAAGCAACAATATGGAGCAAAAGAGAATATATGTAGTATGATTCAACTTTTATGAAGTTCAAAAATAGGCAAAACTAAATTATATTATTTAAGGATACATATATGGGTGTGAAACTAAAGGAAGCAAGGATATGACTATGATCAAAGTAAAGATAATGACTAACTTTAAGGGGATCGGAGAATAACAGAAGATCCATTCTCCAGAGTTTAAGTATAGATGATTTCTAGAAGGAACAAGGTATAGAAAGTTCATGAGTTAAAAAGAAAGTGTGCAAGACCCTCTCTGACCCACCTCCCAGAATATTGGAAATAAAAGCAAAAATAAACAAATGGGATCTAATTAAACTTAAAAGCTTTTGCACAACAAAGGAAACTATAAGCAAGGTGAAAAGACAGCCTTCAGAATGGGAGAAAATAATAGCAAATGAAGCAACAAAGGATTAATCTCAAAAATATACAAGCAGCTCCTGCAGCTCAATTCCAGAAAAATAAATGACCCAATCAAAAAATGGGCCAAAGAACTAAACAGACATTTCTCCAAAGAAGACATACAGATGGCTAACAAACACATGAAAAGATGCTCAACATCACTCATTATCAGAGAAATGCAAATCAAAACCATAATGAGGTACCATTACACGCCAGTCAGAATGGCTGCTAGCCAAAAGTCTACAAGCATTAAATGCTGGAAAGGGTGTGGAGAATAGGGAACCCTCTTACACTGTTGGTGGGAATGCAAACTAGTATGGTTTGCACTATGGAGAACAGTGTGGAGATTTCTTAAAAAACTGGAAATAGAACTGCCATATGACCCAGCAATCCCACTCCTGGGCATACACATCAAGGAACCAGAACTGAAGGAGGCACGTGTACCCCAATGTTCATCACAGCACTGTTTATAATAGCCAGGACATGGAAGCAACCTAGATGCCCATCAGCAGATGAATGAATAAGAAAGCTGTGGTACATATACACAATGGAATATTACTCAGCCATTAAAAAGAATACATTTGAATCAGTTCTAATGAGATGGATGAAACTGGAGCCCATTATACAGAGTGAAGTAAGCCAGAAAGATAAACACCAATACAGTATACTAATGCATATATATGGAATTTAGAAAGATGGTAACAAAAACCCTGTATGCAAGACAGAAAAAGAGACACAGATGTATAAAACAGACTTTTGGACTCTGTGGGAGAAGGCGAGGGTGGGATGTTTCGAGAGAACAGCATCGAAATATGTATATTATCAAGTGTGAAACAAATCGCCAGCCCAGGTTGGATGCATGAGACAAATGCTCAGGGCTGGTGCACTGGGATGACCCAGAGGGATGGGATGGGGAGGAATGTGGGAGGGGGGTTCAGGATGAGGAACACATGTAAATCCATGGCTGATTCATGTCAATGTATGGCAAAACCCACTACAATATTGTAAAGTAATTAGCCTCCAACTAATAAAAATGAATGAAAAAAAAGAAAACAAAGTGTGTCTAAAAAGAGCTATCTATAAATAAGGTATCATCTAATTTTGAAATATCTTAGAAGATAAATTCACGTCGTCCAAACCTAACTAAGTTAACATGGGCTTATTTTACCTGAAATCCTATGAGGGTAGATTATTGGTGAAATTGTAGAATAGGCCAAAATTTTTCTTTGGCTGTCTGGTGAGCTCCTTTCATCTCATTTCTAAGTTACTTAATGAAGATGATAGCTGCCCTCTTGGCTTAAGGGATTAACTCTCCCAGGAATTTGTATTTTAAGAGATTTTTTTAAAGAAGACTGAAAGGTTTTTAAAGACTTCTAATAAAATCTCAGATAGTGGAATTTAAGCTATTTTTTTTAAATGTGGAGCAATTTTTCACAAGAGGACTCACTTGTAAGGTTTTGCAAGCAACAATCAGTCTCTGCTTATAGAAGGCCCACCAAAGAAGAGAGCCCTGTCTAACTTGGAGGTTGGCTTCTTCTGAAGTCAGCAAAGATTTAAAACACTTTACCTGAAGCTTTTGCTCTATAAGAGGTGAAATCTCTACTAACTCAACGATTTGTAAGTAGAGATGCACATTTTAGTTCATATATGAGATGGCTTTTTTCAGTTTAGTGAAATGAAATATAAGCAGCCACCAAAGTATGAAACATATATCCTTTATAAAAGAAACTGAAAGCTTATACTCTTGGTTAGAATGGAATGAATTTCTTTGATTTATAAAGTATAAATTGTTAAGATCATTGGTTTGGCAAAGTTAGAAAGGATGTATTACTATGCATGAGTATAAGACTTCTGTTGAATTTGAAATGCATTCTTTAAATAATTATCCCCAAGATTGAATCAGCTCTCGGGATAAAAGCAATCATCAGAAAGCACTAAATACCTAACTAATCAAGTAGGTAATTTGTGGAGCTATGCTTGCAATGAACAAAAGAATTTAAATAAGTTGGACTATATCCTAACTGTTGAATACCCCCAAATTCATTGAGTGGCAATAATTGCTAATTCAACTCAAAATTGTAGGTGAAAATACTCCTGTATTGGTTAAAATGTTAGCTCGATAATATAAAGAGTACAGTACAGTTGACTCTTGAATAGCAATAGGTTTGAACTCCTCAGGTCTACTTATCTGTGGATTTTTTCAATAGTAAAATAATACAGTACTATATGACCCAAGGTTGGTTGAACCCTCAGATGCTGAACCATGGGTACAGAGGAACTTAGGATATTGAGGGATTACTGAAATTTATATGCAACTTTTCTACTGCTCAGAGAGTGCATGTTCAAGGGTCAACACACACTAACACACACACACACTCTCTTGAGAATTTCATTAGATTCTTTTCTGAGTAGTCAAGGACACCTGTAATAGGTTTCAAAATGGGTAAGTATCCTGATGCATCTTTGTTTCAGAGAAGCCAATCTAGTTGCTACAGTTAATATTTTATTTTCTACTTCTATTACCTGATTTTTATGAAAATCTCACAGATGCACAAGGATATAAGTGTGTGTATATATATATATATCCCCCAGAACATTTTTTAAGTTTAATTTTTATTTTATATTAGAGTGTAGCTGATTTACAATGTTGTGTTAGTTTTAGATGTACAAAAAAGTGATTCAGTTATACATGTATCCATTCTCTTTCAGATTCTTTTCCCATATAGATTATTACAGAATACTGAATAGAGTTCCCTGTGCTATATAATAAGTCCTTGTTGATTACTTTATATATAGTATTGTATATCTTTTAATCACAAACTCCTGATTTATCCTTCCCTCAGCCTTTTCCCTTTGGTAACTATAAATTTGTTTTCTATGTCTGTGAATCTGTTACTGTTTTGTGAATAAGTTCATTTGTATCATTTTTTTAGATTCCATATATAAATGATATCATATGGCATTTGCATTTTTATACACTAATAATGAAAGATCAGAAAGAGATATTCCATTAACCATTGCATAAAAAGCAATAAAACACCGGACTTCCCTAGTGGTCTAGTGGTTAAGAATCTGCCTGCCAATGCAGGAGATATGAGTAAGATCACTGGCCTGGGAGGATTCCACATGCCATGTGGCAACCAAGCCATGAACCACAACTACTGAAGCCCACACCAGAGACCGTACTCTGCAACAGGAGAAGCTGCTGCAATGAGAAGCCCTCACACCATAACTAGTGAGTAGTCCCCACTCGTTGAAACTAGAGAAAGCCTATGCGCAGCAACAAAGAACCAGTGCAGTCAAAAAAAAAGAATAAAATACCTACCTAAGAATAAACCTACCTAAGGAGGCAAAAAACCCTGTACTCTGAAAATTATGAGATGCTGATAAATTAAAGATGACACAAACAGATGAAAAGATAAAATATCATGTTCTTGGATTGGAAGAATCAATATTGTAAAAATGACTATACTACTTAAGGCAATCTACAGATTCAATGCAGTCCCTACTAAATTCCCTGGAACATTCTTTTTAAAGGGAAAAAAAAATCGAAGACAAGCCATAAGCTCATTACAGTGGAATGGTTGTATTATGGTATGATGATAAAATGGGATACAATGATAAAAATGAATGAGCTAGATTTATAGTATAAATGTAAAAGAATTCCTGCTCCTGTGACATTAGCTTCTTTCTCCCAGCCTGTGCCTGTAGTCTCATTGGGAGTTGCCTACAATTAGTTGATAGGGGAAAAGAAATCTTAGGCCTGGTTTATAGATGATTCTGTGCAACATGCAGACACTACTTGAAAATGGACAGCTATGGTACTACAGCCCCTTTCTGGGACGTCTCTGAAGGATGGAGATGAAAGGAAATCCTCCCAGTAGGCAGAATGTCAAGCAGCACACCTGCTTGCTCATTTTTCTTGGAAGGGAAAATGACAAGCTGTGTGATTATATACTGATTCATGGGCTGTGGCCAGTAGTTTGGCTGGAAGGTCAGACACTTGGAAGAAGCATGACTGGGAAACTGGTAACAAAGAAATTTGGGGAAGAAGTATATGAATACATCTCTCTGAATAAGTGAAAATGTGAAGTTATCTGTGTCTCATGTGAGTGTTCACAAAAGTATGTCCTCATTAGAGGAGGATTTTAATAATCAAGTGGATAGGATGACCCATTCTGGGGATACCAGTCAGCCTCTTTCCTCAGCCACCTCTATCATTGCCCAATGGGCTCATGAGCAAAGTGGCCATAGTGGCAGGGCTGGAGGCTATGCCTGGGCTCAGTGAAATGGACTCACACTCACCACAGCTGACCTGGTTGTGGCCACTGCTGAGTGCTCAGTCTGCTATCTACACTGAGTCCCCAATATGGTATCCTTCCCCAGGGTGATCAGCCAACTACCAGCTGACAGGTTGATTACATTGAGCCACTTCCATAGTGGTGGGGGCCGCATTTTCTTCTTATTGGAATAGACACTCTAAATATGAATTTACGTTCCCTGCATGCAGTGCTTCAGGCAAAAATACCATTCGTAGACATATAGAATGCTTTATCCACTATTAGGCTATTCCACACAGCAATACTTCTGATCAGAGAACTCAATTTACAACAAATAAAGTGTGACTATGGACCATGCTCAGGGAACTCGTTGGTCTTACCATGTCTCCCATCATCCAGAGGCATATGGCTTCATAGAATGGTGGAAAGGCCTTTTGAAGACTCATTTATAGTGCCAGCTAGGTGGCAATATCTTGTGGGAATAGGACAAGATTGGCCAGGAGGTTTTATGTACTCTGTACTTTCTGCTGTTCTCCTGTAGCCAGGATTCATGAGTCCAGGAATCAAACGGTGGAAATGGGAGCAGCACCATTCACTATTTTCCCTACTGATCCACTATCAAATTTTTTTCTTTCTGTCCTTATAAACTCATATTCTGCTGGCCTAAAGGTCTTAGTGTTAAATGGAAGAATGCCTTTTTCCAGGAAACACAAAATGGTTTGGAAGTTAAGAATGCCACCCCACCACGTTGGGCTCCTTATACCCCTAAATGGACAAAGAATAGAGTTACTATGTTGGCTGGGATGACTGATCTTGATAACCAAGGGGAAATTGGTCTACGACTTCACAGTGGAGGTAAGGAAGGCCATGTCTCTTAGGGTGTCTCTTTATTATTACCATGCCCTGTAATCAAAGATGATGGAAAGTTACAACAACCCAATTCAGGCAGGCCTGGTAATAACCTAGACCTTCCAGGAATGAAAGTTTGAGTTATCTACATGGTAAAGAACGACAACCAGCTGAGGTGCTTGCTGAGCAAAAGGGGAAATACAGAATGTGGAGTAGAAGAATGTATTGTAAATACCAGCTGTGACCGTATGACCAGTAGTAATAACTGTTGGTGAGGGACAGGTAAGCCTAGCGTGTTAAGGTCCTTGGGGTTGCAAAGAGTCGGACACAGCTGAGCGACTGAACTGTACTGTAACAACTGTAATTATCATGAGTATTTCATCCTTATTTTGTTATGAATGTCTGTATGTGTGTATTCTTAGCAAGTATCTTTGTTTTCTTCTTTTTTTTGATCCTCTTATATAACATAAGGTGTATTAACTTTATAATATTTAAGTTGTATGGTAAGAAGAGTGAACATCACCCAAGAACTTTGCATCTTCTTTTGGAGAAAGGGTTAGTGCTTTTTCAGTTGTACAAAGGATAGTTGTACCATATTAGGTGGAAATAAAATCTTATTGTTATGGACAGAATGTGTCCTTCCAAAATTAATATGCTGAAACTCCACCCCCACAGTGTTATGATATTAAGAGATGGGGTCTTTGGGATTAGGATAAGATGGGGTCATGGTGATAAAACCCTCAGGAATGGGATTAATGCCCTTATCAGACCTACAAGAGAGTTTCCTATCCCTTCCTGCTTTCTGCCATGTGATACAAGAAATCAGCAGTCAGTAACTGGAAGAGTTTCTGGAAGAACTTGGCCAGAACTTCACCAGAACTTGACCATGCTGGCACCCTGACCTCAGACTTCCAAGCTTTAGAAAATACATTTCTGTTGTTTGTAAGTCACCCAGTCTATGATACTTCACTAGAGCAGCCTGATCTAAGACACTGTTATTATCTTTATTTAGATATTAAGTATGATTTTTAAAGTGCCAAATTGACAAAGGGTGTACTGTGATGATTAATCTTATGTATCAACTTGGCTTGTCTGTTGTGCCCAGATGTTTGGTTAAATTCCAATTTAGATGTTGTCAAGGTAGTTTTTAGATATGATTAACATTTAAATCAGTAGTCTGAGTAAAGCAGATTATCTTCTATAATGTGGGTTGCTGAGCAACACATAGAATAAATTCCATTTTTATTAAAAATTTGTATTCAAACATATGGATACCTATAAGTAGTCATAGAAAAAGTTCTGGCAATAATGCACATCCAACCAACAGCGATTACCACTGGGGAATGGGAAAGGGGTTGAGGTGAGGAAAGAGATGGATCATTCCTTTTTGATCTTATAAAATTTCTGTAATTAAAAGTTCACCAATCAGAATGTATTTCTTTCATTTGTACTATATTCCATAAGAAGATTCTACTTTTCTTTATTTATTTTTTATTTTGGTTAAGAGGATCAGTTATCAGACTGACAAACTTTATTCCCCGACATTCACCTACGACTGTCTGCTGGAACTAGTGCTAAGTGTTTCCAAAGCACAGCTATACCATGACCATCTTCCCTCCAACCTGCAGGCTGTATAAATGTGCATAATAAGACAAGGAATACTATAACTTGTTTGAGATCCCTTTTTTTCCTGATAACTACATTTAGTGTCATGAATTATTAAAAATGGGAGATATTTTGAGTGAGTAAAGATGGCCTTTTTTTGGTAATGTACTTGCAGTGTTGCAAGTTGGGTTTCCCAGGCAGCAGACTCTGAGACACAGCTTAGCATGCAGGATGTTTATTAAGCAGTTGCCCTTGGGATTAAAACTTGTTGAAACATGGGGAAGGAAGCAGAGGGATAAATCCAGCTGTGATGCACACTAACCACCATCTCAACTGACCCCACAAAGAGCTCTGAAGCTAGAGTGGCCATTTGGGGTTGTCCTAAGTTGGCCCTAGATGGCTAAGTCTTTATACTTCCACATCAGCCAGTCATTGGATAGGGGCCCCTCTGGAAAGGGCATGGTTTGGGGCAAGGTTTCACTCATAGCTCAGTCGGTAAAGAATCTGCCTGCAATACAGGAGACCCCAGTTCTATTCCTGGGTCAGGAAGATTCCCTGGAGAAGGGATAGGCTACCCACTCCAGTATTCTTGGACTTCCCTTGTGGCTCAGCTGGTAAAGAATCCGCCTATAATGCGGGAGACCTGGGTTCGATCCCTGGGTTGGGAAGATTCCCTGGAGAAGGGAAAGGCTACCCACTCCAGTATTCTGCCCTGGAGAATTCCATGGATTGTATAGTCCATGGGGTCACAAAGAGTCGGACACGACTGAGTGACTTTCACACACACTTCAGGCAAAAGTGTCTGCTTCTGAGGCAGTCCTGGAAGGGGCTGGCTGACAGCAGAAACCTGATTGAGATAGTTCCTGAAAGGTGTTAACATAGGGCAAGCCTGTCTGCCAACAATGTTCTTAGCTGAGGCAACGTCTATCAATGAAGAGGAATCTGGGTGGTGCAGCACAATGTCTACCTCATGCACCCTTCTTAGTCTTAGGATCAACTTCTCAAAACCATTCATATGTCTTTTTTTGTATGTAATTATATTATATAATCATAGCAGTATTAATTCAGTGAGATAAGTCATGTGAAATACTTATGATGCCTATTAAGTGCTCTCATTATCATAATTATTAATACCATTGTTATTCTCACCTAGTTGGCAGATGTCTTGGAAAAAAGAAAACAGTATAATTTCCCAAGCTGTGTTTTTATTAAGCATGGAGAAGAGCTAGTACAAGTGGAAAGGAAAATTATAACATTTCTGTTGAGCATACATTATATTGTTTATCCTGAGAAAGTTTCAAATTTTAGGTTGTTTTCTTGTGGTGTGAGTGCTAATTCCTTTCACATGACAAAGGGAATTTTATTCTTCCCTTTTTATTTTATAAGATATAATTCAGTGTTATCTGATGATTCCTAAGGAACTCTCTTTCCTGGTTTATTGAGAAAAGAGTTAGGCCCAGATTTTAAAGTCATGCCCTTGACAAATGTAATCCCATCATAAATCACAATAAATGAAAAGCTGGCTTTTGCTCTTGGAAAAATAGTCATGTGACACTATTGTGTTAATGCATTGACATTTGGTTTTGTACATTTGACTGCTATGCTGATGAAAAATACCTGTTAACCAGGGGGAAAAAGAAGCTCACACTAAGTACTCTTCTAAGTATTTTACCTGCCTTATTTCATATGTCAATCTTCTGAGATAGATACTATTATTGTCTCTTTTACAGATGATGAAAGTGAGGTTTGATTAAGGTCAAACGTGTAGTTAGAGGCAGCACAGGAATTAGGGCCTAGGATTTTTGGACTGCAAGATTCATATCATTCCTCTCTACTAACATTAAGGACTGATTTGGGTCCATTTCTCTGTTAATTAATTGTTTATTGAAAACATACTGTGAGCCCAGCACAGCCCAGGATTGGAAAGATTTCAAGATAATCAAGGGAAGTGTTCCCTACACCTTAATTATTCATTTACTATTTTTCTTTGTTGTCATGTGGTCCACATGAACTATTTCCCCTCTCTGAACTCTTTTGTTTCCAAAACTTGACTTGTAAACTCAATTCTCCCAACTGTGTTTAAAAAAGAAACCTTAACCAAAGAAATAGTTTTTATTTTATCTTTCATATTTTCTTGAATGATAATTCAATACTTTGTTTAGGACAATAAGAAACTGAAGAATGATGTAATAGTGGTGATTTATTTTACTATTGCAAATACTTCTGGTAATTTAATAATTCTTCTATTTTCTTATTATCTTATTCTTTGAAAATCACAGTTGAGAATAATTGATAAGTACTGATGAACCAATTTCAAGGATGATGGCATAGCAAAATAATTGAATATATGAGAAAAATAAGGTCACTAAAATCCCAAATGTTAGATTTTGAAGGGTTCATTGGACCTGTATGGCAATTGCAAGATAATAATAGTTTAAGCCTAAAAAATAAAAACGCAAAATTTCTCTTTTTACAATCTCTAAAATAAGTCAATCTTCTCAGATGCTGACCTCTATGAAAAGTTAATCTTTACAAATAGAACTGCTCAAAAAAGAAATTCAAAACTCAAAAAGGAGTCCAGTGGACACTGACATTATACCAAGGTAACATTTTGAAACAATTTTATGAGATAGATTCTATTATTTCCATTTTACAGATCAAAATATTCAGTGTTTAAGAAACTTGCAATCAGTCCAGCCTTACAACCCGTGCTCATATATATGCTTACTATTCTATAATAATTCTCCTAACCTCTCATGTTTTAGTTTTCCTTCAAAAACTATACATACATACAGCTTCTTACTGTAAGGACAGAAAGTATGTTTTGCTGACCTCAGTTTATCACTGCTTATAGTGTAGTGCCTGGCACAGAATCAATGCACAGTTAATATCAATCAAATTGAATAAACAGACAATTATTTAGTCATTGTGCTTAGCACCTAATCAGTTAACATGGGCAAAGGTATCTAAACACTTTATATATTAAACACATATTCTGTTAAGAGCAAGTTGTAGACTCTGGGAAAAGAAGATCAAGACATAATCCCTGCCCTCAAGGAACCTTTGATATAGAGGGGATGTAGGGCCTGGAGCAAAGATAGGGGCATAAAGGGTTAATAATAATGCAGGTGGGAAGGTACAGACAATTAGTCTATATAGGGCATCACCCTCCCTAGGAGTTTCTCAGCTTCACATGAGGGAGTCATCATGAGGGTTCCATTTTGTCCAGGACAGAGGGAACTTTCCCATATAAAAAGAGAAACTTATGCCTCCTTTTTCAAATCCGTGGTCTCTTCCAGGAAGTTATTTCAACCTGTATCTTATACGCTCAGTTTAAACAGACATCATCTTTTCCTCTTCTTAGAGATAGGAACTGGTGGTGAATGTTCATATACAGACTTGGAGGATCATTTACTAAGTCACTCTCCAGTCTTCTTTTCTGCAGGCATATAATTTTTAAAAGCTTTCATCATAAGTTTTATTTTCCTGTCCTCCAGTTATAATTACTGCTTCCCTTAGACTTACCTGCAAATTTTCCAGGTTTATTTTAAGTTGTGAAGTTGAGATTTGAACATGGCCCTTACAGTCACTTCAGTTCAGTTGCTCAGTCATATCCAACTCTTTGTGAGCCCATGGACTGCACCATGCCAGGCTTCCCTGTCCATCACCAATTCCCAGAGCCTACCCAAACTCATGTCCATTGAGTCAGTGATGCCATCCAACCATCTCAACTGTCCCCTTCTCCTCCCGCCTTCAATCTTTTCCAGCATCAGGGTCTTTTCCAGTGAGACGGTTCTTCGCACCAGGTGGCCAAAGTATTGGAGTTTCAGCTTCAGTTCTTCTGATGAATATTCAGGACTGATTTCCTTTAGGATGGACTGGTTGGATCTCCTTGCAGTCCAAGGAACTCTCAAGAGTCTTCTCCAACACCACAAGTTCAAAAGCATCAATTCTTCGGTGCTCAGCTTTCTTTATAGTCCAACTCTCACATTCATACATGACTACTGGAAAAACCATAGCCCTTATAGTAGAATCATTATTTACCTATTTCTGCCTATTTTCCTCTTTCTTCTTTTTTTCTTTTCTTTTTCTTTTTTTCCTGTGTTGGCCATGCCAAACAGTAATTTTTCCCCATGCTATGTTTTATTATACAGACATATTAAAGTCAAATTTTACTGATAGTAGCATACTGTTAACTTTACCCAAGCCACAGCTCCTCTGTGGTAAATTGAACTATGCCTTCTGTTATTCAGGCCCCTGTGTTATGTTCTCCTCTTGATTGTGGGCTGGCCCTAAGACCTGCTGTAACTAACAGAATACTGAGAAAGTGACACTGTGCTCATTCCAGGCTTAAGCCTCAAGGAGACCTAGAAGCTTTCTGGGGTAAAGTCAGCCACTGTGTAACATTTCCACCCTGAGACTGCCATGCTGTGAGCAGTTGTGCTCCACATCGCCTCTCCACGAGCCCAGCCTAGCCACATGGAGAGGCCATGTGGAGAAGACCAACCCCTGGCCAACAGCCCTTGCTGATCTAACTGACCATGACAACTACTCCAGCTTGACTGCCCATCAGTGAGGCCATCTTGGAAGTAGATGGAATTCTCTAATCATAGACATGGCACCCCATCTGAAGCCATGTGGAGTGATGACAAACTATCCTTGCCCAGCCTTACCCAAATTACAGAATTAGAGGCAAATAAATGGCTTTTTAAAGCCGCTATCTTTCAGGTTAATTTGTTAAATAGCAAGAGAATTGAAACACACTCTCTGTGCAAGACGTTTTTCATCTGTAAGATGAATTAGTTGGACAAGATAATTTCCATATAGCATAAACTCTCAGAAGTTGCTACTCAACTTCTGTCTGCAGCCTTATGTTGGTCCTACAGATTCTTCACATCAATTTGTGACTGATCTTGTTGAAATTTTTTCTTTTCTCTTTTTTATCTTTGACACAAGTCTCTAACTTGCCAAAGTCATTCTAAATACTGATTTTTATCCTCCAGTGTGCTAATGCCTCTCTCAGCTTCGTGGTGTGTCCATATGACCTTACTTTCTACTTCACCGTTTCCCTCAGCAATCTCACAGCTGCATTCTCACAGCTGGACTGGCTGATTCACTGCCTTTCTTGGCCCTCAGAAAATCTTACTGGCATAGTTTCTAGGATTCTGAATCCTGCAGCTCAACCTTCCCACCATTTTGCTGTTTCTGGCTCAAGAATACTCCTAAATGGGTCATTTTTCCAAGACATAGCATGTCCATTCCTGTGAATTTCTTATGAGTAATATGTGCTATTAGAAAGTTAATGAGAAAAATACTTCCCTTTTTGGTGGTGTCTTGGCTCAGAATATTTCTGAAGCAATCATCAATTAATTATGCCTCAGGACTTCTGTGATATTGATGTGAAACAAGTAATTTTTTCTCACATCATGTCTCAGAATATTACAGCACATCTGCTCTCCTTGAGCTGAATTCTTTCCAGAAAGAACATGTTTCTCAGTACATATCATCCAGTCATTTCTGAAGGAACTTTAAGCTTAGAGAATATTAAAGTAATTGATTCTCAGCATTTTTAAAACTACTTTCAATTTTAGCCACTGCCGACCATCTGTTTATTCACTTCAGAAAGAGTTCCAAACATAGCCTAGAGTCATCATGAGTAATCTTAACAGGCTCACTGGAGCATATGCTATAACCCCCATCTTCCCAGGATTTCAAAGTGCTTTAGAAAAAAGACTGCATGCCATGTTAGGATCCATTTATGCTGTCTCACAAATGATATACTCAGAATATCTAGGAGCTAAACGTGTTAACTGAGGTAAAAACAAAATAAAGAGTTGATCTATGGGACAACTGTAAGGTTGTAAGATTAACTCAACACAAATTCCCATGATGTTAGGTTACTAGTTCCAGAGCAGAAGGTTGCTGCTTTCCCTCCTCACTAAACCTTTCAACTTGGAAAGCACTAATTGCCATAGGCTCCTTAAATACATGCATAAAAATATTCTGGAGTAATACAATTTACCAAACATTCAGCTTTCCTACTACACTGGACTCTTTTTTTTGTTTGTTTGTTTTCCTATCTAGCATCCTTTCTTTACAGGAACTGCCTCTCCTCTACTTCCTGTGATTTTTACAGGCTGCATTTACCAGGGTCTCACTAATTTGGCAACAGTAATGGCACATGAACCAGGCTTGGCCATTCATAGTAACCTCTTCTTCTAAACATAGTGATTGGCTCAGGAGTGGGCATTGATCTAAAGAAGACCAGTCTGAGACTTTCATTGAATTGATGGATGGTGGTAAAAAGGACTCCTTCTGCAAAGCTGCCAGATTAGGATATAGCATGAAGCCTCACAGAGTAATCTTCTCAGGCCTCATGGAGTCTGTTTTATACTAAGAGAAAACTAACACACAGGAGCAGAGTGGAGAAACAGAGAAAATGAAAGTTGCCAATATTGGTCTGGTTCCTGGATATAGTTGTATTTAAACTTTTCCAGACAACCTAGTCATTTGCTCTTTTTCTTAAACTCATTTAAATTGTGTTTGTCTCATTTTTAATTGAGTCATAATTAATAGCAACCTATTCTTTAAGGATCTTCTAGAACTGACATGAAAAACAGATGTCCTTTTCATCACAGGGGACTGGAATGCAAAAGTAAGAAGTCAAGAGATACCTGGAATAACAGGCAAGTTTGGCCTTGGAGTACAAAATGAAGCAGGGCAAAGGCCAACCGAGTTTTGCCAAGAGAATGCACTGATCATAGCAAACACCCTCTTCCAACAACACAGGAGACAACTCTACACGTGGAATCACCAGATGGTCAATACTGAAATCAGATTGATTATATTCTTTGCAGCCAAAGATGGAGAAGCTCTATACAGTCAGCAAAAACAAGACCTGGAGCTGATGGTGGGTCAGATCATGAGCTCCTTATTGCAAAATTCAGACTTAAATTGAAGAAAGTAGGGAAAACCACTAGGCCATTCAGATATGACCTTAATCAAATCCCTTACAATTATACACTGGAAGTGACAAATAGATTCAAGGGATTAGATCTTATAGACAGAGTGCCTGAAGAACTATGGACAGAGGTTTGTAACACAGTACAGGAGCCAGTGATCAAAACCATCCCCAAGAAAAAGAAATGCAAAAAGGCAAAATGGCTGTCTGAGGAGGTCTTACAAATAGCTGTGAAAAGCGGAGAAGCTAAAGGCAAAGGAGAAAAGGAAAGATATACCTATCTGAATACAGAATTCCAAGTAGAAAGGAGAGATAAGAAAGCCTTCCTAAGTGAAAAATGCAAAGAAATAGAGGAAAACAATAGAATGGGAAAGACTAGAGATCTCTTCAAGAAAATTAGAGATAGTAAGGGAACATTTCATGCAAAGAAGGCACAATAAAGGACAGAAATGGTATGGACCTAACAGAAGCAGAAGATGTTAAGAGGGGGTAAGAATGCATTGAAGAACTATACAAAAAAAAAAAAATCTTAATGACCTGGATAACTATGATAGTGTGATCAGTCACCTGGAGCCAGACGTCCAGGAGTGTGAAGTCAAGTGGGCCTTAGGAAGCATCACTACAAACAAAGCTAGTGGAGGTGATAGAATTCCTGCTGAGCTATCTCAAATCCTAAAAGATGATGCTGTGAAAGTAGTGCACTCAATATGCCAACAAATCTGGAAAACTCAGCAGTGGTCACAGGACTGGAAAAGGTCAGTTTTCATTCCAATCCCAAAGAAGGGCAATGCCACAGAATGTTCAAACTACCATACAATTGCACTCATTTCACACACTAACAAGGTCATGCTCAAAATCCTCCATGCCAGGCTTCAATAGTATGTGAACTGTGAATTTCCAGATGTACAAGCTGGATTTAGAAAAGGCAGAGGAACCAGAAATCAAATTGCCAGCATCTGCTGGATCATCAAAAAAGCGTGAGAATTCCAGAAAAACATCTTCTTCTACTTCATTGACTACACTAAAACCTTTGACTACGTGGATCACAATAAACTGTGGAAAATTCTTCAAGAGATGGGACTACCAGACCACCTTACCTGCCTCATTAGAAACCTGTGTGCAGCTCAAGAAGCAATGGTTAGAACCAAACATGGAACAATAGACTAGCTCAAAATTGAGAAAGGAGTGCGTCAAGTCTGTATATTGTCACCCTGTTTATTTAACTTACATGCAGAGTACATCATGGTAAATGTCAGGCTGGAAGAAGCACAACCTGGAATCAAGATTTCTGGGAGAAATATCAATAACTTCAGATATGCAGATGACACCACCCTTATGGAAGAAAAGGAAGAGGAACTAAAGAGTCTCTTGATGAAGGTGAAAAAGGAGAGTGAAAACACTGGCTTAAAACTCAACATTCTTAAAATGAAGATCATGGCATCTTGTCCCATCATTTCATGGCAAATAGATGGGGAAACTGGAGAAGGCAATGGCACCCCACTCCAGTTCTCTTGCCTGGAAAATCCCATGGATGGCGGAGCCTGGTAGGCTGCAGTTCCATGGGGTTGTGAAGAGTCAAACATGACTGAGCTGCTTCACTTTCACTTTTCACTTTCATGCAGTGGAAAAGGAAATGGCGACCCACTCCAGTATTCTTGCCTGGAGAATTCCAGGGATGGGGGAGCCTAGTGGGCTGGCCTCTATGGGGTCACACAGAGTCGGACACAACTGAAGTGACTTAGCAGCAGCAGCAGCAGCAGATGGGGAAACAATGGAAACAGTGACAGACTTTATTTTCTTGGGCTCCAAAATCTCTGCATATGGTGACTGCAGTCTTGAAATTAAAAGACATTTATTTGCTCCTTGGGACTTTGCTGGCACAGGTCCATCTAGTCAAAGTCTATGGTTTTTGCAGTAGTCATGGATGATGTGAGAGTTGGACCATAAAGAAGGCTGAGCATTGAAGAATTGTTGTTTTTGAACTGTGGTGTTGAAGAAGACTCTTGAGAGTCCCTAGGACCTCAAGGATACCCAGCCAGTCAATCCTAAAGGAAATCAACCATGAATATTCATTGGAAGGACTGATACTGAAGCTGAAGCTCCAATATTTTGGCCACCTGATGCAAATAGCTGACTCATTAGAAAAGACCCTGATGCTGGGAAAGATGGAAGGCAGGAGGAAAGGGGGAGAAGGAGATTGTTGGATGGCATCACTGACTCAATAGATATGAGTTTGTGCAAGCTCTGGGAGATGGTGATGGACAGGGTAGCCTGGCATGCTGAGGTCCACGGGATCACGAAGAGTCGGACATGACTGAGGAACTTAACAACAAAATTCTTTAAGGAAAGTCTATGCAACCCAAAAGTTGATTTCCTCTCCAGTAATCCCACTTTTTGGTATATATATGCAAAGGAAATGCAGCCATTATCTTGAAGCAATATCTGTACTCTTATGTTCATTGCAGCACTGTTCACAATAGCAGTGGTATGGAAACAACCTAAGGTCCATGAGGGCTTCCCAGGCAGCACTATTGGTAAAGAGCCTGCCTGCCGATGCAGGTGACATTAAGACAGCAGGGTCCGATCCTTGGGTGGGGAAGATCTTCTGGAGGGGGCCATAGCAACCCACTCCAGTATTCTTGCCTGGAGAATCCCATGAAGAGAGGAGCCTGATGGGCTACCATCCATAGGGTCTGAAGCAACTTAGCATGCATGCATCCATTAACAGATGTCTGGATCAAAAAAATCTCTTCATCTATCTGCACACACAGACATGGACACACACACAGGAATATTAGTCAGCCTTAAAACGGAAGGAAATCCTGTCATTTGGGACAATGTGGCTGAACCCGAAGGGCACTATGCTAGGTGAAAAAAGCCAGACAGAAAAAGACAAGTATTACCTGGTTGGGCTACAGTCTGTAGGGTCGCAACGAGTCGGACACAATGGAAGTGACTTAGCACACACACACACACCATGTACCTGTGGAATCTTAAAAAAAACGTTCAAACTCAAAGTAACAGAGTAGATTGGTAGCTACCAGAGTCTAGAAGATGGGGGGAAAGGGGAGATATTAATCAAAGCGTGCAAACTTTCAGTTATAAGATGATTAATTTCTGAAGACCTAGTGTACAGCATGATGATGGCAGCTAGTAGTAATGTATTGCATACTTGAAATTTGCTAAAAGGGTATATCTCAAGTGTTCTTACCACACACACACACACACACACACACACACACACACACTACACATAAGGTAACTACGGGAAGTGATGGATATGTGAATTACTTTGATTGTGGTAATCATTCCACTATATATATATATACAACATCATGTTGTACACCTTAAGTATATACAATTTTTATCTGTCATACATAAAAATTCAGACACAGTTTAAACTGAAAATTACTAATCAAAGTAAACAGACAAAATTCCACTTAAAAAAAAAAAACATGGGGAGGGAAGAAGTAGAAGGGAGGAGGCATTCTTTTTTGGGGGGGGAGGAGGAGGCATTCTTAAGCTTGGAAAATCTTGGAGGATTATGCCAGTTTTCTTTATAAAGGTAAAAACATTTAATTACAAAGACGGCAGTTAAGATGAAGTAAAAACAGTTTACTGATCATCTTTGCTTAGAAATGTCCTTTTTCCATCTTCTGACACATCCATCAGAAAATACTTATGTTCTGTGGACTCTACATCATGATCACATCTTGAGATCAGTACCCCTTGTTCCCCCATCCCTCAAGAGGCACATGCCAGAGTTCCTTAATTCCAATTATTTCTCTGGGTTCTCAGTTTCTCATATTTCAGGCTAAAGAGATGCTGCAACTATATTCCTTGAGCTAAAACCTACCAGTAGGTAAAAATACATTTTTTTGAAAGAAGATTAGGATGGAGAATCTTATCAAACAAGGCTCTATCTGCCTGGATTTAGGATGCCGCTTCTAGCTCTGGCACTCTTGCCTTCTGGAAAATTAGCAAATTATATGAAAATTCTGTTCTAAAATTTTAACACCTGTCATTTACATTTCCAAAAAGAAGGCTATTATTTATTTATTTTGGCCATGTCTTGCAGGATCTTAGCTCCCCAACCAGGATTTGAACTCCATGTTTCTTTGAATTGTACATTTTATAGTGGAATTGACAGTTGCTGTGAACCAGTGACTACTGTGTATTTCCCATTTTTCCCTTTTCTGACCTGGAGTTTTTATTGTGGTTATCTTATCTTTGTCATACTACATATTGGAATGGAATGTGTATAAACATTATACATATACATATACACCACATTTTCTTTATTTTTCTTTATCCATTCATCTGTTGAGGGATACTGAAGTTGTCTTCATACCTTGGCTATTATGAATAATGCTGAATTAAACATGGGAATAAAGATATCTGTTCAAAATGTAACTTTATTTCCTTTAGATATGTACCCAGAAGTGGGATTGATGAATCATATGGTATTTCTATTTATAATTTTTTTGAGGAACCTCCAAACAATTTTCCATAATGGCACACAGTTTCCCTATCTACACATCCTCACCAACAAGTGTTACCTTTTGACTTTTTTGATAGTAGCCATTCTAACAAGTTTGAAGTGATATCTCCCAGATTGTGGTTTTGATTTGCATTTCCCTGAAAGTTAGTGATGTCGAGCATCTCTCATATACCTGTTGGCCATTTTTATGTCTTCTTTGGAAAAATGCCTGTCCAAGTGTGTTTGTGTTTTATATTTTAAAGTACCTTAAACACATTTGAGAAGTATAATAAATGCACATATATACATACAAAATAAAGCTAGAGACTTCTGGCAAGATTGGAGGAAATAGTAACAGAAACATACTTTGAATTTGGACTCAATATTATCCTCTAAAAAATTAATTAGCACACTAGAGAACCTAGTAAAAATGATGCTCTTGATAAGTACTTACACTGAAGTAATCAAATATTTTTGAACACCCGTGTACAAGAAATCATGCCAAATACTGAGAATGAGAAGATGGAAATAATTTAACTCTTCACCCTTAGGAATTTAGTAAGGGGGGTAGATTTGATTTCCCAAAGAAGCCGGACTAATACTTCTTCCAGTAGGCTCTTATTGTAACTATCTCTATTACAGCACATATTATAGTTATTTCTTTAAGTATCCATGTCCTTTTTTTTTTTTTTTTAATTTTGGCTATGCTGGGTCTTCACTGTGGCATGTAGGCTCTTTGTTGCAGCCTGCAGAGTTCTCTAGATGCAGTGCATGGGCTTCTCTAATTATGGCCTGCGGGCTTAGATGTCCCGAGCCATGTGGGATCTTAGTTTCCTAACCAAGAATTGAACCCACATCCCCTGCTTTTAAAAGATGGATTCTTAACCACTGGACCATGTCCTCTTTTAGAATAAAAATTCTACAGTGGGCCAGTTGACTGTCTTCATTTTTATACTTTCAGTGTCAAAATCTGTCCCTGATACAGTAGATACTTAACAGAAACTTGATGATGCAACTCATGAAATATGCAACTCAAGCTGACTTAAAAATGAGGAAGTGTGTTAGTTCACATAAGGGGAACTCCAGTGTTAGGGTGGATCCAGCAGTCTCAATATGTCGTCAAAGACAGAGTCATTCTGTTGCTGTGTTCTGTTTCAATCTGCAGACAGATTTCTTTTGGTGTTGAAGGATGGTTACTAGAACAATTAGGGTGCAGGCAAACTTGGCATGTGATAGGATAGAGAGACAGACAGAGAAGGAGGAAGTCACACACCCACACATACACACACACTCTGAAGCTTCTTTCTTTTTTTTTTTATTTTTTCTTCCCAAATATTTTTATTAGTTGGAGGCTAATTACTTTACAATATTGTTGTGGTTTTTGCCATACATTGACATGAATCAGCCATGGATTTACATGTGTTCCCCATCCTGAACCCCCCTCCCACATCCGTCCCCATCCCATCCCCCTGGGTCATCCCAGTGCACCAACCCCGAGCACTTGTCTCATGCATCCAACATGGACTGACGATCTGTTTCACACTTGATAATATACATGTTTCAATGTTGTTCTCTCAGATCATCCCACCCTCGCCTTCTCCCATAGAGTCCAAAAGTCTGTTCTATACATCTGTGTCTCTTTTTCTGTCTCTTTCTTAAGAGAGATGAGCAGTTTTCCCAGAACATCTAGAAAACCTCTTCTTGTTGGTTGGACTTGGGTCATGTCATCATTCCTTCTCATCAGAGGGATGGATTAGGGCTTCTCAGCCTTGACACTGTTGGCATTGGGCTGGGCCAGTCTTTGTTGTGGAGGACTGTCCTGTGCATTATCAGTCATCTGGCAGCACCCCAGGCCTTTACCCCCTAGATACCAGGAGCATCCCCCAGCCAGTTGCAACAACCAGAATGTCTCTAGATATTGCCAAATGTCCCCCAGAGGCAGAATCACCCTGAATGAAAACCACTGGTTTAGATAATTCAGGATTACTCCAGAAACTGATGGTAGATCAGCTTTGTGTAAGGCAGATGGGACTAGACTTAAACTCATCAGGGTACTGTCAGGAAGGTAATGGATCTGCTTAGGTAACTGACTGACAGTGTGTACTATGCTTCTTGGACATAGAGACATGACATCTTCAGTGTCCAATTTAAAATTTTAGTTTTCTTCCTTCTCATATGTCCTCAAAACCAATTTCTGCACAGTTTGGTGAAATTCAGTTCAGTTTAGTTCAGTCACTCAGTCGTGTCCGACTCTTTGCAACCTCATGAATCGCAGCACACCAGGCCTCCCTGTCCATCACAAACTCCCAGAGTCTCTCCAAACCCATGTCCATCTAGTCGGTGATGCCATCCAGCCATCTCATCCTCTGTCATTCCCTTCTCCTGCCCCCAATCCCTCCTAGCATCAGGGTCTTTTCCAATGAGTCAACTCTTCGCATGAGGTGGCCAAAGTATTGGAGTTTCAGCTTCAACATCAGTCCTTCCAATGAACACCTAGGACTGATCTCCTTTATGATGGACTGGTTGGATCTCCTTGCAGTCCAAGAGACTCTCAAGAGTCTTCTCCAACACCACAGTTCAAAAGCATCAATTCTTCGGTGCTCAGCTTTCTTCACAGTTCAACTCTCACATCCATACATGACCACTGGAAAAACCATAGCCTTGATTAGATGGACCTCTGTTGGCAAAGTAATGTCTCTGCTTTTTAATATGCTGTCTAGGTTGGTTATAACTTCCCTTCCAAGGAGTAAGCGTCTTTTAATTTCATGGCTGCAACCACCATCTGCAGTGATTTTGGAGCCCCCCCCCAAAAAAGTCTGACACTGTTTCCACTGTTTCCCCATATATTTCCCATGAAGTGAGAAGTGAGAAAATGAATTTGTGTTAGAATGGTTATTGTCTCTAAGCGGTTTCTTACAAAAGTAAAATTGAGTCAGGCCACTTTAAGTTGGAAGTTACAGAAACACAATCCAAACTGTTTATGCAAAAATGGAACTCACTGGCTCATAATAATAATCACAGCCAAATTTTATCAAGTGCTTCCCCTTAACAAGAATTGCTCTAAATGCTTTCCATGTGTCAACAGATCTAATTCTCATAATAATTCTGTAAGATCTTTGCTATTATTTCCATAAGGAAACCAAAGCACAGAGGCGGTAAGTAACCAGTAACCAGCCAGTAAATGATCACAATTTGTAAGTGCTGTTGGAGCCCTAAGGAGGAATTGATTAATCCTGACCTGGTTATCTTATAGGAGATCTTATAGAGAAGGGGCATTTCTACTTTGCTTGGAAGGAAGAGTAAACTATTTATATGGTTAGGATGACATTGTGTTGAAGGTTGAATAGAGAGAAGAAAATGTTCCCTCCTACTGTGTAATGCTCACTCAGGGGTGTACTTTGATAAAAACTCTGGATCCTAAAAGGTAGGGTTCTGCTCGGTTTACAAGTCCCCACTATTTCCTGCATAGGCACACTCAGAGCTCTGATGTGGTTGGTTCAGATGGGTTCTGATATTAACTGCAAAGTACTTGGAAGCAGCACTCTTTCAACCCTTCTTGGGAAGCTTGGCTCATGAGTCTAGACTCCTGTCTTCACAGTGAGTGTCTTCTAAAGGCTTCCTTGTCCTTTCCTGTAATCTGACCTCACTCAGGACTGGGGCTATCACAAATACCCTTGCAGTTTGTGTACTATACAATTCCAGGTGCGTCACTCACAGAAAACTATTAAATGTTTGCAAGAAACCATAAACCTATGCTTTTTCATACCCCAATACAACACTGGGGCCCACACCAGCAGGAAACAGACTGAGAAAATTTCAAATCTCCAAGAAGGACATAGTTTCTAATACCAACTTCAGAGGTGGTTACAGGGGATATTGGTGAAAGAACCCCATATAGCAGAATTGGGGTGATCAGAAGAGCCAACCAAGGGGCTTAGTCTTTGCTGGGGCAGGGAACCTTTGCAGTTTTTCTCATTAGGAATTGACAGTTGCTGTGGACTATGACCATATTTCCCATTTTTCCCTTTTCTGACTTGGAGTTTTTATTGTGGTTATCTTGCCTTTGTCATACCACTACATATTGGCAGTCTTATGAAAAGAAGCCACATCCAGATATGATGGAAAAGACTGCTTAGTGCTCACAGAACTTGGACTCCAAGATGGATGTGGTAATTGGGTGGGATGTTGGATGGGTTCCCATGGGAAGGAAGTGAATGTGCTCTTATGTATCAGAAGGGTGTGTCAATACTAGGGTGGCCAGAGAGGTGGTCTGTAGGAAAGCCTACTAATTGACCTCTGGTAATTATTCTGTCAGTCTTCTTTTTTTTTTAATTAATAGAAGTGCCAGTTGTTACTTGGGAAAATGATTATCAAGCTAGAAACAGCATTTTCCAGCTTCCTCTGAATGTAGGCTGTGTAACTAAGTTCTGGCCAATGGGATGTGAAAGGGATTGTCACTCTTAAGGAAACATCTTTAGTCCTCTTTATACCCTTTCACACAAGCTGCAGGGTAGTGGTGAACCAGCTTTGACTTTGCAGCAGAAAACTTCATTTAATAGTTTTCTTTGCAGAGGTTGGCAAATTTTCTTAAAGGACCTGATAGGAAATATTTTGACTTATAGGCCATAGGGCCTTTGTCACAACTCAGTTCTGCTGTCATAGGTTAAAAGCAGCCATAGCCAACACTTACACACTTGGGTGTGGCTATGTTCTAATAAAACTTTTTTTTTTTTTTTTTGACAAAAGTAAGCAATCACCCTCTTGACTAGTTTCTCTATCCCTGCTCTTGTGGAACAATAACATAGGTAAAATCTGGGTCCTTGGGTAACTTCATGGAAGATAGCCACCCTACACTCCGCATCATCTACCTACTCAGACTTTTACGTGAAGGAGAAATAATTCTTTATTCTTATTTAAGTCACTGTTATGTTGGATTCTGTTAAGTGTGCAGACCAATGTCTTAATGCAGCCATATCTTATTGTGAGAAATTCCTAAATATATGTAATCATGATCCACTAGAAGTATTATTGCTTTATTTTAATCACTAATCTATTTCTAGAAAAAAGAACATTGATTTGGGAGTGACTTTCTCAAAATCCCATGGCAAGTCTGCAATGGTACTGAGAAACACTCTCATTTCCCTTGATTTTGAAGATGTCAATCAGGCATAGCAACTAAAGTTTTTTGGTTTTGTTTTTAACTTGAAATCATTGTGAAAGTTCTTGGAAAATGTCAAATGATCTCTGAGCCGCTTATTTATTGGTAAGGATACAATGAATAACTTTTCATTAAATGCACATTAGTTGCAAGTTCTTACATGAAATTCTGGTTAAACATAAGTATTTTAAAGGTAGCATGTTGGTAAAGGAAATTCCAATATGTTGCATTAAATTTACATTTTATCCATCATTCAAAGCCTTGTATGCACTATTAACTTCTCTAACCACCCTCTTTATCCATAATCAATATAAAATTGAAAGGAACTTCCTCTGCTGTTGTTGACAGCTTGATGTTTTCTGAAGAGCAAAATAATCAAAACAAAAGAACAGGTCACGTTGAAAAAGAAAATTTACTGAATGAAGCAGGTAGTTGGAGGGAAGGGGTTATAATTATTTTTGAGAAAAGTTGCATAGATTGTTCATTTTAAAAGATCTTCAGAGTATTCTTTTTATTTGCTCTTTTTAGTGAAGGCATCGGTGTATGCTGTTTAATGTTCTCTTCTCTATAGTAAATGGCACATTCATTCACTTACCTAAAATTTCATCTTTTGGCTCCATAGTTTTAAAAGTACCAAGGGATATTTATATTACCAGTTTGGATTTTTGCAGCAGTAGGTGTGGTTGCCTTATAAAAAGCTCTTTTATTTGATACAGCGAATGTCATGTTCCTTATTTGTGTATTATTTGCTAAACATATTCAAGGCGGCACCCCCTGAGACAGCTGTGACAATAATGCCCCACCATGACAACAGAGGAACAGTGCCAAAGCTCAGCAAAACAAAATTTACTTGGCAGGGAAGAGAGAATAGAGGCTTTCACTGCTCTTTGGAAATGCTAATAAGGTCTCAACCTTGAACCATGCTCACTTTTTATCTTGGAAACCCTTTCCAGTTATGATACAATCTGTATAAGTAGAAGGAAGAGATTCCAAGTTGGGAGTTTATACAGCAGCAGATTTGTGAGAAGGATTAGTCCAAAATCCAGGTGCTCTCATCTGGGAGAAGGTACACATGGGGCCATTTTAAAGTCCATAGTCAACTTCTTTGGGCCCTTAAAACTTGACAGTCTCCAGCTTGGCAGGCATCATCACCAGGGGTGGTGTTGTGTTAAACTGGATGAAATACATTTGCATTGTGTAAACAGTTGACTCAGAGCTCAGATTTTGTTCTGATGAATAGCTCTTTTAAGTTTACCTGCCCATTTTGTCCTACATTGCATAGTTGAAGAAAAATATTGTTATTTCATGGCTGAATTTACAGATCCACGCTAAACCAACTAAATTCAGCCTTCACACTCACATACTTCCTCCGATGTGTGGCAGTAATCTTTTAAATAAGAGATCAGAGAAATACTGTTTTATGGGTGTGTGAAAACTGGTCACTGTTAAGTCTCAACAGCTCACGAGGACTTGAAGCTGGGTTACTGGATGAAAACTTTCCCTTCTCTTTCTCTGCTGTATCCTCTTTGGAATAATTAGATGGATGGTGCTTTCCTTCTGTGATTTATCTGTGTTTTCAATGGCATAAATCCCATGAAGAGATGGGCTATTAAGAATCACAAAGGTCAACACTTTTAAATATCTGTTTGAAATTTTTGTTTCTTTTTTACTGTTTCTAAAAGACTAAGAATCTTGATAAATAAGCTGTAACTCTCTTGTTGATCATTTTTAGTAATTTAAAGCCCCCACCCAATTATATAAACTGACACTGTTTAGTATAAAAACAGATAATACAGGATCATGGGAAACCCAAGTTGTATCATTGCAGAGCAGAAGTCAACAATTGGTTATGATTAACTGTCTTAAAATTTATCTCTTCCTACAGAAGGAACAGTATTATTATTAACAGGCCCCTTTGGAGCCTTATTGCTATTTGTCTTTAGTACTGGATGTCAAGTGATATTTTTCTCTGTATTTTCGTGTATGCTCTAATAAGGGACTTCCTTGGTGGCTCAGATGGTAAAGAATCTGCCTCCAATGCAGGAGACCCAGGTTCCTCTAGGGAAGATCCCCTGGAGAAAGGAATGGCAACCCACTCCAGTATTCTTGCCTGGAAAATTACATGGACAGAGGAAGTTGGTGGTCTGTAGTCCATGGGGTTGTGAAGAGTCGGACATGACTAACGGACTAACACACATACTTTAGTAAGAAAAGCAGATGAGATAAAAACAACATAGGAATATTACGTCTTTGTAAATGAATAAGGCTTAAGCAAATATTTTATGGCAATTAAATTAGTAATGTGAATAATAATATGTAATCACTGAGTGGTCTCCATAATAAAATGTTGGAAGTTATATTTAAGTAGTTTTCAAATTAAGATGATTTAGGGACCAAAGCATACTTTCATAATAAAATAATTTTTCAGTGTTTCTGCAAACCAAAATATATGTGTATATCTGTATGTAAGAAAAGAATGCTTGTAGAAAATTTGGAAAAATTTTGCCTAAGATTTTAAAAGAGATAAAAACAAATACTCTGTTACATCTTTGTAGTCTTTTTCAAAAATGGACACAAGCATTTTCTCTTTTACAAGACTGAAATAAAAATCTATATAAATCTAACAGTGCTTCACTATCTGCTTTTGCTTTCACCATGTGATATTTTACACATTTTACCATTTCTTTCAATTTATTTGGTAACATGACTTTAAAGCTTAATCAGATAAACATACCACAATTTATTTAACAAAGTAATGCTGGTCATTTAGATTGGGCTAAATTTTTCCTTTTTATGGTAACATTCAGCATAATACCACTGAACATAAATCTTTGGATGCATCTTGATTATTTCTTAGGATAAGTTCCTAAGTCTAACGTTAGTGACTCCAAAGTTACAGTCACCTCAGCTTTAATGGGCGAAATAACTTAAAAAGTTATTTTCAAGTCAATAGTTTCCTTTAATTTCTATATGTGAGAAATAAGTTCTCTAACAAAATAACCTTTTTCCTTTTAAAGGTAAAGATAGTTTGGCTTATCCAACAAATGAAATTTTATGTCAGTGTATATGTGATTTTGTAAGCATTGTAAAACATATTTGGGGAACAAATTGCCTTGGAGCCCCCCTTCTGCATGAGTGCCCCATTGCTTCATTTACAGCAATCCATTTGCAGCTGTTTTTACCACCCCTGTCATTTGGGAGGGTGGAGGTAGAAACAAAGACTGATGATCAAAGATGGATTAGGAATTAATACCAAATCAGACAAGAAGAACGTAAGTAAATGGTGAGAACTGCTCAGATAGTTCTGAGAACCAGAGTAAATAATTTAATCGATTTTGATGCATGCTAATCAGCTGCCTTAGTGACAGTCTTGCCTTAATATGCAAAAATACAATGGCTTATGCAAACATTTGAGTATTGAATACAGTTTAGTTATTAATACGTGGCCCTAGGAACAGATTACACAGTTGTATTCTTCCTCAATCATTTACCTTTCCCAAACATGCCCCAAAATGCAGCTATGTGAATCAAAACAACTGTTGAAAAATATTTATTTCAGAAGTGTAGTGTTTTGAGTGAAAATGTAGTCCAAATGTTGTAGACAAGAAATAATTAATTTTTTATAAATAATTTTTATTCATGGAACAAAGCCAGAAGGTTTGAAAGCTATTTTGTGGTTGCACTGCTACTATGGAACAGTGAGGAATTTTCTTTAATAGGAATAGAGGACCAGATGCTCAGGAAAGTTGTTGCTACCTAGGACAGTCTTCGTTCGATGTAAAACTAAAGAGCAAGCTTAAATAATCCCTCCTTCCAAATTAAAGCAGAGGTAAGAAGGATAATTGAAATCTTGTGAGTCAGAATTTACCAGAGAGATGAGATGGTCAGACAGGGAGAGGTGATGTTAGAAACAAACAGATGTGATCACTGCTTTCACTGCGACTGTGTCCTCTGGCCAGGGTTGGATCCCTTAGAGCCGTGGTTTCCGCATCTGAGCATCAGCTACAACTGAGGCATTGACATGTTCTAACTCAGAACCTTTGGCAGGAGGGGGCTTGAGATTCTATCTTTTAAAAAAGTTTCCAACTCTGTCAGGCTAGGAGCTACTGTCTTAAAGCTTTATCATTTTAAAATGTGACTGTGGGCTCGGCCATCAGACCTAGTAAGAGTTTCTTAAAGTTATATAGTCTCCAAAGTAGGGATGTTGGAAAAATATTAGAAATGCCGTTATTTTTAAAATCTCATTTAAAACATTGTACATTTTTCATGCTTTATGAAATACATGATACAGGAGTATGTATTATATAATATGATTTATAACTCAGGTGGCTCGGTGGTTAAGAATCTGCCTACCAATGCAGGAGACACAGGAGACAAGGGTTTGATCCCTGGGTCAGGAAGATCTCTTCAAAGAGGATGTGGCAACCCACTCCAGTATTGTTGCCTAAAAAATCCCGTAGACAGAGGAGCCTGGTGGGCCACAGTCCGTGGGGTCACAAAGAGTCGGACACCACTGAGTGACTGAGCACAGACAAACGTGCATACAGTGGAACTTGTGCTCAAACTGATAGAGTTGAGTAGTCAAAATAGAATTTGGCAACCACTGTCTTTAGATAACCGGGAAAATTAAAACTTATATGTATCCAGAAAGACTATTTGGCCTTCAGGAGCAGGTATAATGGACACCACACTTCTAGCATCACTGTATCGTAGAAAATGAATGATCCAGACAGGACAAGGGTAAAATGCAAAGAAAAGGAGAAACCAGGGCAGGAACTGCGGTTCTGACCACTGATAGTTCAAGAGGGGTTCATGATCGTTCATGACATAGCAAAAAAAGGGTAGACTTAGGAGTCAGGGGTCTGACTGAAACTTTGAGTTCTGCCACCTCACAGCTGTGGAGGTCAATGTTTGGTTTCACATATCATGCTGTCTATAAGAAATGATTTGGAAGTTTATAAATTAAAAAAGTCTCAGACTTTTGTAATATCATATAATAAAGCAGAATAATTATATGGATAAATATATACTATTTGTCAATGAGTAAAACATTTTTGTGTACATTTAAAACATTGTTCCATTTTCATGCCCTTTTTACTATACAGATTTTCAATGCTACATTAAAATGTAATCTTGAAATTATTTTAAGTGACATTAAATATAAATTTAAATATTTATGAGAGTATGCAAGTAACTGATAAAACCTGCATTATGGTGATGTTCTGTCTGAGAATCGATAGCATTTTAGAATCAAAGAATTTGAAATGTCTCTTTTCTATGTATAGAGCAAGACTCCTCTGTCTGTTACCTCTTTTTCTTGGGGAGATCTGTTGTATTCCAGTTAAGCAAGATTAATCACATAGTCCAAGCCAGGACCAGGAGAACTCCAGGAAAGGGATATAGGCACTATCTTTATCTTAGAACAGAGGAGAGACTATAAAAAGAGCTGTACTGGACTTGGTGAAGTCAGCTTGGACTGTTAATGCCTGAGTTCTGGTGTTATTTAGAGAAGGAATGACCCTGGGCTTTTGGAAGTATATTGAAGTGATTATCTTTGAGACTCTCAGAGTTAAGACCATGCCTTGGTGGGTTTTGGATGGTTTTTATGATGACAGTGGAAATTTTTCATCTTGAAAGAAGCACTTCCTGGGACAGGAAATAAAATAGAATTTGGGTGAGCCTTTTCTCTCACTGGACTCTTTGGCATTTTGCCTGGGTTTTGCTACATGGACATTCCAGTACACTATTAGTGGTCAGGCTGAGCCAATGTCTACCACATGAATGCAGGTTGAAAATTAGACATGGATGTGCCCTGAGGGTTCCTCATACTGGCTGCTGATCTTCTGGGCTCTGAAAGAAGTCACATCTTATAGCAGTTGTAAATTACTTCCCATGCCAGTGATTCAAATATTGGTGTGCATGTATACCTTCTGGGGAGATTATTATCATATCTGAGTCCCACTTCCAGAAATTCTAACTAAGGGCAAAGTGGGGCCCTTAACCTTGTTTGTTAACAAACACTTCAGATAATTCTAATGCATGTAGTTCAGAGTTTATCAGATAATCTTAGGGTCTCTTCTAGTTTGTTACTTTTGATCCTTTGTTGAAGCCTTGTTATGGTATAGTCTGCCATGATGAATTATTAGAAAGGCCTGTTGCATGCTTGAAGAGATGTGGCAAAGAGGAGAATGATGCCACATCTCTAGGGCCAGAGAAGTGGGAGCCGTGGTGGTGACCGAGCTGAGGAAACTACGCTTAATAAAGTAACGACCTCACCAGGGACATCGTGATAGGCAGCAGCCTTACTCCGGCTGCTGCGGAGGTGGCAAGGTCGGTTTGCAAGGGTTTCTCAGGAGAAGAAATAAGAGGAAGTAATTTGGAGTCAAGGATCTAGCTAATTTAGATAAAAGGGCTCAAAATTATAGAGTGGTTTCCAAAAGAAGGAAAGGCCACCCTTTCTCCCTGATATTCCACCCCCAGATATATATATATATATATATATATAGCCAGGAAAGGTTGACTTCAGTTTCCCTCAAGGGTGGCAAACAGGAAGAGAAGACTTCGACACTGCTGCTCTCGGGAGCCGTTCTTATCAGCGGGGCTTGCTTGGAAGCTCCCAATGGCACTGCTGTTCTTGGGGACTTCCTCCAGTTTGTGTGTTTGATAACTATCGTGTGTGTGTGTGTGTGTGCGTGCGTGTGTGCGTGCGTGCGCGCGCGCGCGCGCGCAGTCTCTCAGCCTTGTCAACTCTATGAGACCTATGGGCTGTAGTCCGCCAGGCTCCTCTGTTCACGGAATTCTCCATGCAAGAATGCTGGAGCGGGTTGCCGTTTCCTCCTCCAGGGGATCTTCCCGATCCAGGATCTTCCCGCCTCTCCTGCATTGCAGGTGGATTCTTTACCGCTGAGCCAATGGAGGAGGCCCGGAGAAGCCCTGGTGGTGGTGGTGGTTTAGTCACTAAGCCGTGTCCAACTCTTGCGACCCCATGGACTGTAGCTAGCCAGGCTCCTCTGCCCATGGGATTCTCCAGGCAAGAATACTGAGCGGGGAGAAGCCCTGACCCCTTCCCAAATATCCTTAGGCCGCGCAGTGACTAGAAATAGCAGTATCGCCTCTAGAGGGCGCCTGGATCTCTCCCAAAGCCGTCAGTGGCCTGACTAATCTGAGATTTCCACTCATCTTTTAAGAAATTCCTTTTCTAAGGTTACACAAGAGAGGGAGGGCTGTGGGGTCCTAACCGATGCCCCGTGTTCTCTATCTTCTTCAGTGCCACGCTGGGGGCCAGGTTCCTCTCTCTCCCCTGGCTCAGGACTCATTCTTGAATTTTGCGTTAGGTACCCTCTTCCCACTGCTCCTCCTGCACTGCAGGGTGTTGATACCACTTTCTCCTGCCAGATCCATTCTCAGGAGTCTTGTGGTCTTGCAACAGCCCTAATGACCTCCTTCTGTGTTGCCCCAAGTAGGGTGCAGGACCACAGAGGCAGACTGGGCTCAGGTACTGCTATAGGAATTGATCACAGAGAACCCTAAGGTAGATTTGCAAGCTAAACTTTGAAAATCAGCCCCAGGAAGCCCTGATCATATCAATTTCCAGGCAAGAACAAGTGACAAGAAGTTCTCTGTCAACCCTAAAGAAAAGCAGTTTTGACCTCTTTGTCCTCAATAGATTGTTTGCTCACAGTAAAAAATGCTCACATGGGATAGCTGCCATTAGTATGGGTGACCTAAAGGTTAATATAGCCCAGGGAATGCTTCTCATTGTGCTGTATTGTTTGTTTCCCTTTTGTGAACTTGTGGCCAGGGAACTGCATCGTTCCAGTATGTGGCCCAGTAGCACATTACTAATTGCATTCTTTAAAATACAGATTTATGTTGATTTGTTTGGCCATACCAGGAGAGAAACCAGTGCAGGGGGTTATAAAGCGTCAAGGTTATAAACTTCATGGGGCTTTCAGGCAAATGAGGAATTTTTATTAATTCTTTAAATGCAAATGTCTAGTAATGTCCTCACTTGTCACACCCCCTGCAGCGCTCCAGTTAGGAAAGGATTGCAACCCGCTCAGTTGGGGGCCGAGTGAAGAAAGAAAATCTGATTATTCAGGGGCTCTCCGTTGTTGAAGTGTATAACTGAATTTAAAAACTCCCCTTCTCCTCTAACTCCTCTCCTAAAAAACCATGTGTCACCAGAGGAATCCCTCTCATTTGTAGCCCCTGGCAGGACACATTTTAGAATGAAATCAGCAAGTACTTGGCAGGCACCCAAGGTATCAGGTAAATTGTTAACTATCTGACTGTTCTTTTACAACCCCCAAATTGAGTGTGATGTTAAAGCAAAACCTCTTTATTTTAAACTAGTTGTTCAAGATCCTATTGTAGATGTCCCTAAATAATCCTTCTTAGGAACTTAAAAAAGTGTGCTTTTCTTTTCTCTCTTTCGTACTATAGCAACGAAAGTCCAAACTTAGAATAACAAATCAACATGTATCAATCACCTTCATATTCCTGTCAAGGGCATATTGGATTACCATGAAAAAGATCCTAAATGTGTCTTCTTGTTTCCAAGTTAGCATGGGATGAACTTTTCACACTTTAACATATTATTATCTGTAGCCATGTGTTATTGCTGACCTGTGTTTTTGTTTACAATGCATACAGTAGAGATTTGATGGTTAAAGGAGGAGGAGATTGCTTTATACCAGTAGTTCTCAACACGTGACAGTGGGGAATTAGAGACAGGGTTCTCTAAGCAGCATGTGACACAGCCCTGTGTGTGGATCATAAATAACAAGTCTTGGGATGGGGTGGGAGATAGGAGGAAGGTTGAAGAGGGAAGGGACAAATGTATACCTATGACCGCTTCACGCTGATGTATGGCAGAAACCAACACAATATTGTAAAGCAATTATTCTTCAATTAAAAATGAAGTAATTTTTTAAAATGTATATGCATTTTATATGCATATACATGTATGCATATATTTACATGTATGCATATGCATGTGCACATATATACATATATGCATATGCATGTGCTTTATGAAGTCAGGTGCCATATTGGTTTTTTACTCACTTCTGTACCTTCAGTGCCTGCCTTGGTACCTGGGATATATTCCAGAAACAAATAAACAACTATAGGAAATAATGAACATGGTTTTCCTAACATATGTAAATGCCATAAAAATACAAATTTTTTTTTAGTTTTTATCTTTTTATTGAAGGATAATTGCTTTACAGAATTTTGTTGTTTAAAAGCATCACTAAATTCATATTTTGTCATCCTGATTTTTTTATTGTAGTAAACTACTCATAACATTAAATTTACCATTTTAACCATTTTTAACTGGATAATTCTGTGGCATTAGCCACCACAGTTTCTTAATACCAGGAGTTCAAATACTAACTTGATGATTTCAAAGGGGACCTTATACTTACAAACGTTGGAGACCACTTGCATTCAATTTTACTGATGGGAAGTCATCCAATATTGACTATTTCCAGTATCATAGATCTCATCCTTTTGAAGGGGTGGCATGTTTCATGATTGGGCCACAAAAGTGTATTTTAAAAAGTTATTATTTGTATCGAATTGAAATCTGTCTCCCGGTATCTTCCCATCCGTCTTATTGATCCTAGCTGGAAGAAACAGCATCAATATACATTATGCTTTCTTCCAAGGAACAGCCCTTATTAGATGCCAGCTTTTAATTTTTTTTTTTTTCCTTTTAAAGCAACTTGTTAGAAAGTCTTAATTAAATCTAACCAAAGTTCCTCCCATTTAAATTTAAAGACTTTAAAGTTTTTCTGCTTTCTATCAATTCTGGTTAGTAATATAAAAAGCACATGTAGTTTGGGTAGGCCAGGTATGCCTCTCTCACACCTCAGAGACCAAGGCCTGGTAGGACAGCTCAGGTTTTTCCTGCAGGGAAGGCCTTGTCCAAGACAGAACCCCACTTGTCTTCTTTTTGTTGTTACTGATGAACCTCACAGTGGGCTACGCTTGACCTCTCCTGCTCTTCCCCACAGCCAGGCCAGCACAGAAGAGACTTGACGTTCCCCTTCCACAATCCTACATGTGCCAACTTTAATAGCATCTTTGAATCCAAAGTTATCACTTTCTTTTCCCACACCACCCCCCCCCCCCCCCCCCCCCCCCGCCCCCAATCTTCTGTTATCCTTTTCATCAGATGTTTGGGGTATATTTTTTTTAGAAATGTTCTGTCTTTCTCCTGTCTATTTTCTTCTCCTGTCTTTCTGTTTTCTCTCCACTGTTCTGCCTTGTGTCCTATAGACCACTGCTTTCCTTCTCTGATTTGTTTGGCAACAATAATCTCTGAGTTATTCATCTCAATTAAGAGTGAATGTCAGTGTCAAACCAGACTCCCGGCTTCATGTTTTGATGAAGAATTATTACACTCAGAAAACAGTGGGCCTAGGGCTAGGTCACACTCCAATGAATGTTGAAGGAAGGTTGACTATTGAGTGAAAGACAAAATAACAAAACAAGCTAGTTGGAGCTGCCAGTCTATACTTGGCTGCCTCTTGTGTTTCCCTGATTACCAGAGCCAAAATTAGCTATGAGTGGGAGATCATGCTTTCTTTTTCCAACTCCCACCCCGGGTTGACTCACATGGACATTTCAAAGGATCCTCAAGTCCAAAATAATTTGTCACAAGTACAAATACTTCATTTCTAATTCTGGCCTTTAATTAAGGTATATAAAGGAAGTTTGTACTTGATGGTTAAAGTGTATGGGAACCAATATCTAAATTTAAGTTTTTTACTTCCTTCTAGAAGTTAGTTCCTGGACAAGTTCTTGACAGTTGAGCTTCTCGGTAGTTATTTCCACAAATAAGCCTTTGGCAAAACTTCCATAACATGATATGGAATCTATAGTGGCTACCTTTACCTGGTTTTCTTTTCTCCCAGCTGAAAAAACCACTTATGCCCCGTCAGAATTTTTCAGCACCCCTTTAATTCTTTTGGGTGTTGTTCTAGAGAATTACTTGAAAGAACTAGTGAAAGTCAGCTAGCTCTAGCTGTGATTTCAGGATTGAATTTAGCTAAGCCAACCCAATTGGACCATAAGTTCTAAGGGCAATATAGGCCTTCCATGGTAATAACTGACCTGTTCTCTTTTCGACTAGGACAGGAAGTAATCTTGTCATTTCTTCCCAACAAGGAAAACTTCTGATTGCTCTTTAATGTAAAACAGAAATTCTGTTGGTCATTATCCCATGGTGATCCTCCGAATACATATCTATTGATGGGTTTCAGAGGATTCTAGGACTGCAAGGAAGCACTCAGGTAATATGGTACATTTCCACAATAGTTCTTTATGTCCATGTTAAAGAGTCTAAGTCTGCTCTTGGTCATTTCCTCACCATGTTAAATGACATTATCTATACAAGATTTGCTAGTGTCAGTTTACTCTCTTCAAAGAAGAAAACATTCCTTTTTCTGTCTGAAAGCATTTGTCATGTGTCTACAGTACAATACAGTATAGGTTTTTTATCTTTTGCAAACGGAGCAAACATTGCTAACATGCCATTAATAGAGCATATTCTTCAAGTGACAGTTTCTTCAAAAACAGACATCATAGGGGGAAAAGAAGAAGGAGGTACCATTACAAAGAAAAGGAATCTTGAGGGCCCTATCAGTCAACCAAAATCTATGGGCCTGGTTTAGATCCTGATTTGACCAAAACAAATTGTAAAAATGATACTTTTGACACAGCTGGGAAATTTGATCATAGAATGCGTACTAGATGATATTAAGCAACAATTGTTTTAAGAAAGAAATGATTGTTAGTTTTGTTAGATATGATCATTATATTGAAGTTATGTTAAAAAGAAGTTCTTTTCTGTTAGGGATACAAACTGAAGTATTTATAGTTGAGATGATAATATATTTGGTATTAGCTTTAAAACATTCTGGAAAAATAAGAAAATAAATAAAACAATTTAGAAAGTAAATAAAACAATCTAGAAAAATAAGATGAAATAAGATTGAATAAATGCTAATTATTGATACTGTGTAAATGGAGATTCATTAGATTAGTTGCTTTAATTTTGTATATGTTTGGAAATTTCCCAAAATAGAAAGTTGTTTTTTTTTTTTGAAGGAGAAAGAGCAATTCCTTTATTTTTCCAACTATTAATTTGTTATTGTTATTATTCTAGAAGCAGATAAGAAATATTATTCAATCTGGGTCTTACCTGTATTATTTGTACTAATGATAAAATAATCCAAAATTTAGTCACTAAATTAAATAACTACACTGGCTGATTTTTTTTCCAGAGCTAACCACTATATTTCAAGTGCTTTATAAATATCTCATTTAATTAATTGCTCTGTAGTAGATTATGTTATTCTCCTTTTACAGTTGAGGAAACTGCACTTCAGAGAGCTTGAATAACTCTCTGGGTTAATAAAGTAACAGACGATTGAGCCTAAGGTTTGGACCCAGAACTACCTCGTTCCAAAGCCCATGCTCTTTGCACTGCCACCCTACCTCTCATTCTATGTGTAGTTTGAGGCCTTGGTGACTAGAGGAAGCCAAGTCAGTAGGTTAATTAATTGTGATTCTCCTAAAACATAATCCAGAGTACATCATTCCTCAGTTGAAAACCCCCCAAAGAATTTCCATCTCCCATAGTGAAATTCAGAACGCTTTCAGAATCTACAAGGATCTTAGTCATCTTCCCCCCTGATACCTAATTCCACCTCATCTCTTTGCACTCTTGCCTTTGCTTACTCTGCTGTAGCCACTACTGGCAACTTCAGTGTTTTTCCTGAAATGTACAGAACATCCTTTTGTACAAGGCCCTTCACTTGGTGTTCCTTCTGCCTGGAGTGCTCTTTCCATGGACATCACATGGTTCACTTTCTTCTCCCTCCCCTGAGTTCCTTCAGTCTTTGCTCAGATGTCTTCTTATGAGAGAGGACTTCCCTGGCCATCTAAATTGAATAGCAACCCCCCCACCGAAGTTTTCTCTTTTCCTCCTTAACCTTTTTTATTTTTCTTCATAGTGCTTATCCCTACTTGACATCATTATGTACTTAGTTGTCTGTTTCCTCTTGCGTATTCAGTCACTTCAGTCATGTCCAACTCTTTTTGACTCCATGGACCTGGCAGGCTCCTCTATCCACGGGATTCTCCTGTCAAGAATACTGGAGTGGATTGCCATGCCCTCCTCCAGGGGATCTTCCCAACCCAGGGATCAAACCTGAGGCTCCTGCCTCTCTATCATTATAGACAGATTCTTAACTGCTGGGAAGCCCTGTTTCCCCTTATTAGAATGTAAACCCAGCGAGGACAGGGACTTGGTCTGTTGATTCACTGCTGTCTCTCTTATACCTAGGGCAGTGCCTGGCACACAGTAGTTTCTCAGCAATATTGGCTACAACTTAGTGACTGTGGGACTCCTCAGCACTGTGAGCTGAGTCATCAGCCACCAGGTGACATGTGGGACTAACATGGGTCACTGATAGAGACCCGCAGCACCTGCTGACATTGTTTTATGATGTGGACGTTGTGGGAAGATGATCGTTCCAGATCCATCATTTCCCAGCTGCCTGTGAGGACACTTCTCAACTCTTTCTAGTCTTACTTCTTTAAATGAGACAATAAGGTAAAAGATGAGATAATAATTATCAATTACATGATTATTAGATACTCATGTAGAATACTGAGCAAGTTGTACAGTCCAAACCTCTTTATGGCATATCAGATGGTCCTCCTTTAGCTCCAAACACTTTCTTTCATAGATCTAGACATCTGATCAGGCAGCCAAGAGCTCTGAAAGGCCCTTGGCTGGAAACTGAGGATTTACTAAAGCCCATGTGCTCTCCCTCTTGTTTAAGCATGTAGATGACATGGAATAACCCCTCTGATTTGTGGAATTGGCTTTTCCAGGGTTGTTTATATTGCCAGATGATCACTTCCCATTTTGATAAAGATCACTTCATAAGGGGGATTAGATGGTGCAAACATGACAGTGGTCTCTGCCGGATCTGTCAGTCTTATTTTTAACCAAAAATCTCCAGCATGCAAAAACTGCACAAAGACTTATTGTTGTACAAGTTTCCAGGACTTAATAAATTACCCATTGTTATGAGATAACCTCAAAACATTAAATGACCCTGGCTAGGAGGCAATAAAATAATTTAAAAATGGAGTAGAAGTATGGATGCATCAGTTAAAAAAAAGCTTTAATCCCAGATAGTATATTTTTTTTTTTCAAGTTTGAGTGGAAAGTAGTGTAACCACAGGAATGTACATTAACAAAAAAAATAAGCTAATTAAATAACACACAAATGCTTTATTGTCTGGGTATTAATGCTTAAAGGTCATGCCTTAGTTTGATGGCGAAGGGAATTTATTAAGGGAGGGTTATTTGACAGGAACTTTTTGTCCTACAAGTTATGTGGAGGTTAAGATAATTAACAGTTCTTTCTTATTTATTTTTTCCTATGAGTGGAACCATAGAGAAGAGAAGTCTCTGCAACATACATGTCTTGTTTGTTACATTATGGTGTTTGGCTCACAGGATCTTGGGAAGAGGAGAGGAGAGGAGAATACTCTCTTGGGCATAAAGCTGGGGGCTAGTGTTCTAGCCAGCTGGCCATAGTAAGGGGCACTGAGTCTTGCACAAGTTTCTGGGATTTGATACCTAACAGAGCAGGAAGCAAATGAGCGCTGAGCAATGTGGCACTGTTTTCCTGTCATCTCTAAACAAAGAGCAAACGTCCAAAAGCAAAAGGTGGGCCCGGCACATGCAGCAGGGTTTTCTGGTGACTTTATCTCTGTCTTGGCACTTGGTCTGTGTTTACAGTCTGAGTAACAGATATGAGGTAATGAAGCGAAGGAGAGAAGTGCTAAATAATGGCCGTAACGCAGAGGTGCTGTTTACTCGGAGCCTTTTGGAGGGTAGAGGAGGGCTGGAGAGCTCAGCTGTACTTGAGTCTGTCTGCGGTCCGCCTGTGGCCCAGGCTTGCTCCAGTCACAGTCACCCAGGATTGCGCCATAGCTCCTGGAGGGCAGTGAGGGCTGTGAAAAGCATGTGACATAATGACGCTTTCAGGGAAAACTGCTGGGACCAGCGACAATAACTGGGTGCCAAGAACTGCTTGGTGCTGGGCATAAAGAAGGTTCTCAACAAGTACTTGAGGTGACTTGACCCTGACACAGGCTCTAGTCAGAGACTCGTCTCCTTTCCTGGTATAACCTCGGCTGTTGTGGGTCTGTGTGGGGGAATTGAGAAACACTCAAGGCTTGTTTTGCTCAGGTGTCCCTGTTTCACCTGGGAGTGGTAGACGTGCTGGTGGTCATGGAGGAAGGGCCAAAACTACACTCAAAGACGGGGGCTAAAAGACAGTCGGTGGGTCCATGCCCTGCTTCAGAGACTCAAATGGTAGTCAAGAGGCAGTCTTGAGTGTGACTGCGGTGTGTTCCCTTAGCTTCCCTACTCTAATTTTTTTAGGGCCGTATGCAAGTTTGATTCAGAAAGGTTTTGGGGGATGAACTAGGAGACATGATCTACGCAAGCAATATATATATTCAGTGGAGAGACTGCTCTGAGCCACTCTTTGACAAAAGTATTGCGGGGTCCCTTTAAGAAGTGTAACCGGAGCTTCCCTGGCGGTCGGATCCCTGGTTGGAGAACTAAGGTCCCATATGCTGCAGGGATGCAGTCAAAAACAAACAAAAAAGAAAGTGTAACCAACTCCTGAGGCAACAAGAGGCATCAGCGTGTGCAGGAACTTTGCCACTAGGGGGAGCCATGGCTGAAGGGAGTAACAAGGAGCCTGAGACAAAGAGACTCTGGTCCCCACCAGGCAAAAGTAATTCAGTCTGGGTATGACAAACTCTGAAGTAAATCAAATAATGAAATAGTCTTAGAGCAGAGACCAGAGTTAAAGCTGCTTCTGAAGATGCCTGAAATAATGTGATAACAGGCAGCTCTGAGTGGCTCTGTCATCAGGAGGGCAGCATAGTTACTCCACCTTATTTGCAGGGCAAAGAACGAAGGAAGAGGCAGAGACCACAAAATGGTTTTGTGGCAGCGAGATGTAACTAGAACCCAGGAGTGGTGAAATCTGAGGGAGTTTCATGGGTCACTGGAAATTTCCCAGTTAGCACCACGGCCAGATGAAGTACTGTTGGGTTCAGGGAAATAAATTTTCACTAAATGACACTGACCAAGCAGAGTTAGCAGTTTCCAGCCTTGCCAGATTCAGGGCTTTGTTACCACCGCAAGCCAGAGTTAAAGCAGAATACAGTGGGCCCTGCCTGTCTGTGGTTTCGTGTCTGTGGGTTCAACCAAGGATCAAAAGTGTTAGAAAAATAAGTTTCAAAAAGTAAAACTTGTATTTGCTGTAAACTGGCAACTGTCTACATAGCATTTACATTGTGTTTACAACAATTTACATAGCATTTACTTTGTATTAGGTGTACAAGTAATCTAGAGATGATTTAAAATACACAGGAGGATGGGACGATATCCATAGGTTTTGTGCAAACACCATGCCACTTTGAGCATCTGTGGATTTGGGTATCTGGAGCGGGAGGGGGCTTCCTGTAACTAGTCCCTGCACATACCAAAGGACTATGGTATTTGTTTCCATATTGTCTTTTGTGATTTGAACACTGATGTCATTACTTCCTAATCTCCAGTTTTATGATTTTCTCCATACCTCACTAGGACCAGTCAATGAAAGAATATTTAGCTGCCAGGCAACAGGAAAATACCATTCATAGCACCTGAAGATGTATGAGTTTAGAAAAACATGATGGCCTCAGAAAACCAACAAAGAAAATCCTAGCATATATCCAATAATGACTTATTTTAAACTATAGCTCATTTCAAGTAATCCTTCTGTTCCAGGAAAAAAGCACCTGTTCATTGGAATTCCTGGCATGAGACTGTAGGAAAAGTTCTCCAAGCCAAACTACTGTGTAATACAAATAATAATATTTCATTATGTGAGATATTTGTTGGTGCCTTTTAGGCTTCTTGGAAAATGCTGCAGATTAAGCCATGTAGAAGACAGAATGGCTGCTCTTCGAGATCATTACTTGCTCACACTCCCTTCCCACCTCAACCCTCTGCTAAGAGTCCCTAGGACAGACAAGTGAGACTTGAAGTAAGGTAAGCATTTGCGCAAGGTGGAAATCCTTAATATGTCAAGCCTGAGGTGAGGAGGACTAGAAGAGAAAGACAAGAGCCTGTGCTAGCAAGATGAAGGCCATGACCATGTTCTGAACTCCATGAGCTCTCCATGTGTGGTGAGCTGTCTGGGAGGACAGACAGGGTTGGGCTTAGGGAAGGAAAGCAGCAGGGACTGGGGGATGTCTGAACTGCAGCCTAAAATTGTGAGCCTGGCCTACCCACCATTCTACTGTCTATTTTTATGAGTTTGGCTTTTTTAGATTACACAGATGATATAAAATGTCTTTGGATTATCTCACTAAGCCTAATGCGCTCAAGGTCCATCTGTGTTGTGCAAGTTCCTTCTTTCTCATGGCTGAATAAGATTTCAATATTTATAATAGAATATTAAATATATATGTACATATGTCTTCTGTATCCATTCATCCACTGATGGACATTTAGGTTTTTCTGCATCTTGGCTGCTGTGAATATAGTAAACATGGGAGTGCAGATATTTTTTCTCATTCTGTTTTTATTTCCTGGGCCTTTCTCAAGGCCTTGCATGTTTCTTCTTGTTCTCTTGAGTCTCTGCCGCTATCTTTGCTTGGCTGGCCTGCTGGTCCTAGGAGGATGAGAGACATAGAGTATAGCTACCTGTCTGACTCACGGACCTGCAGATAACAGCAGAGATGCTTAGATTAAACCACAGACAATTTACAGATGTGAGCAAAAACACATTATTGTTGTTTTATACCACTGAGTATTGGGAATTGTCATGTGCCAATAGCTTCCCAGGTAGTGCTAGTCGTAAAGAATCCTCCTGCCAACACAGGAGATGCAAGAGACGTGAGTTTGATCCCTGGGTCAGGAAGAGAAGGTTACCTTGAGAAGGAACCCAGTCCAGTATTCTTGCCTGGAAAATTCCATGGGCAAAGGAGCCTCATGGGGCTATAGGCTGTGGAGCTGCAGAGAGTCGGTCACGACTGAGTAAGCACACACATGTGGCAATAGCAGCATTTGTTTACCTTTCCAAACATAAATCTTTAGCCTTTGGTGTCTCTTCTTTTGTGCTCTAGACTTGTATATCCAACTGACTACTTGACATCTCCACTGTGTCTAGTGGGCATCTCAAATGAAAAAATCCATAGTAGACTCTATTTTCAACCCTAAATCTGCCTTTTACCATCTCAGTGGATACCACCATTCTTCCAGTCGTTCAAGCCAAAAAACCTAGGAGTCATTCTTGAGTCTCTTTTTCACTTTCCACATTTAATCCTTTAACAACCCTGTGGGGTTTCCTGCAGAGTACTACATGTAAATACAGCCACTTTTCTCAAGTTCATCAACATACCAGCTGCTGCTGCTGCTGCTGCTAAGTCGCTTCAGTCGTGTCCGACTCTGTGCAACCCCATAGACGGCAGCCCACCAGGCTCCCCCATCCCTGGGATTCTCCAGGCAAGAGTACTGGAGTGGGTTGCCATTGCCTTCTCCACAACACACCAGCACTTGTTAGGAAAACTTCAATAACCTTTTAATTGGTCTTTCTGTCTTCACTTGTATTCTTTCTTTAATCTATTCCCAAAATACCAGCCAGAGGGATCTTTTTAAAAAGTAAAACAGATCCTGCCTCTTTACTCCAATTGTTCCTCATCATTATCTAGAATAAAATCCAAACTCTTCCAAGGTTCTCATGCTCTGGCCCCTGCCTGCCTCTTCAGATCTCATTTTCTACCACTCTCCACCCTGACTGGCTGTTTGAACTTTGAACACTCCCAACTTGTTCTGTCCTGGGGGACACTGTTCTGACTATTTCCTTTAATAAGAATGCTTTCCTCTCTCTATTTTATGGCCACCACTTCCTCACTGTAGAGTTACCAGCTTAAACATCACCTCCTCGACAAGGCCTTCCGTGCCCACATTTCCAGGCAGTGGCCTGTCCCCTCCGTCGTGTCTTCTGGGTGGAATGCACACGGTGTGCTGTCCTGTCTGCCTTCCATGGCCGCAGGCAGTCTTCAGCTGGCAGACCTGTTAGGAACTCCTTCAGCTGCAGAGACCACGGTCATGCCCCTTCCTAGGGTAGCCCACATCCACAGAGGTATCTGAAAGCCTGTGTACCTCAGCCCCACTCAGGACAGCCTGAAGTTCACTCTGCTCCAGCTGTCCTCATGGCGTGGGCTGGGGCTATGGTCAGGCCTGCTTTGCTGCGCAGCTCCTCCTCTGATTTCTTCTGTTTCCATCCCTCCCTTCCACAGAGGCTGATCTCTCCTTAGTAAACATTCTAAATCCCACCTCAGTGCTCATTTCGCAAGTGGCACTAGTGATAAAGAACCTGCCCGCCAATGCAGGAGATGTAAGAGACACAGCTTCCATCCCTGCGTCTGGAAGACCCCTCAAGAGGGCACGGCAACTCACTCCAGTACTCTTGCCTGGAGAATCCCACGGACAGAGGAGCCTGGCGGGCTACGGTCCATAGGATCGCACAGAGCTGGACACAAGTGAAGCGACTTAGCACACACACACACTCATTTCTCAACACCAGGAAAGTGTCATTTCCTTCTTAGTGTTTAAAACTATTTGAAATTGTTTCACTGACTGGTTTATAAGTTTATTATTTGTTTATCCCACTAGAATGTAAGTTATATGTACACAAGGTCCTATCTGACTTTTTCACTAATGTACCCCCGGTGCCCTGAAGCTTCGAACATCATCATCGTCTTCATCATAGCAAACACCTACTGTTTATTATATGCCAGGTGCTGTTTTATTTATTTGTTTATTGGCTGCATCACTTGACATGCAGGATCTTAGTTCCCTGGCCAGGAATTTAACCCATGACCGCTGTATTGGGAACATAGATTCTTAACCACTGGACCACCAGGGGAATCCCCAGGTGCTGTTCTAAGAACTTAGTACCTCTGTTAATTCACGTCTTCCTTACAACAGTCCTGTGAGGTTGGGCCATTACTTGCCCCATTTTACAGATTGGGAACATAAAATACAGAAAGGTTAGTTGGTTGGCCCAGGTCCACAGAGCTGAGAAGCGACAGAACCAATATTTGAATCTAGGCAATCAGAGTTTACATTCTGTGTTCTTAAACACTCCGTTAAGCTATTTCTTTTAGTAACTGCTGTTCAATTAATTTTGAGTAATTAAATATATAAAGAAAAGGGAATAGTTGAATATGTTTTGGGAGATATCACCTATTTATTCATTTGACAAATATTTTCTGAATACCTGCTATATACCAGGCACTCTGGTATGCCTAGGGGATATAATGTGAAGAAAATAGATATAGTGGGTCCCCTACATATGAACCTTCAGGTTGTAACCTTTCAAAGATGAGAACCCTGAAAGGAGTTAAGACTTCTTTAAAAAGCCATAAGTAGTAATAGATGTGGATTTCCAAAGCTTAAGGAAAAGCTACTCTGCAAAAATCAGATCACAAACAATGTCTTAGTGCTCTGGGATAGCAATGCTTTATGTTAAAAAATCTTCAAAGCTCTGAAATGTCATTGCCCAAAGCCTAAGGATAATTCACCAAATCCCAGATTGACCTCCTAATAGAATCAGCTTGTGGTTCATGATAAAAAACAGCAGGGAGAGAACCTATAGAGTTAATGACTAGACTTTGGTCTATTAAATGCACAAAGCATACAAGGACGGTGCTGAAGCTTTGACGTAAGTGGAGGAATGTGAATTCTTTTGCAGCTGGAATGTGCTGGAACTTCCCAACAGCTTGAAAGAATGCCTAGTATTTCTTTTTCTATTATGATCACTGTTATTTCTCACAGGGGCAAGTGAATCTTCCCAAACTCTCGTGACTGGAGTTGATGAGACCCCAGTAAACTTGTGTAGGGAGCAAAGCCAGCCAGCGCACCAAGGCTTGGGCACCTGCAGTCCCTGTGTTTCTCACGCACGTGTCACACAGAGCTGTTGTGCGTCTCTGAAGCCAGCAGGAAGGTTAACCAGCACCGCTCGGAGTCAGTCCCGTAATGGGTGGTGGGAGGCAAACTCTGCTGCTTCCCACCCCCACCCCCCAGGCATTTCGTGTAACTCAAACATGTCTGCTCTGTGACCATTAGCCAATTGTAACAGCTCTCCACTAGGAAGAATTTAATCATTTATTGCTTTCAGTTCGTCTGGGAGAAAATAGTGTTCAATGCAACCAAGATGACAGGGTTCATTGCATTGGATTTTCCCTTTAGTGATGAAAAGAGAATATTCCTCTTGAATCATTTAGGGCCAGGGAGCGCTCCATAAATAATCCCTGCAGCGTGAATATAGAGTAGGGCTTAGTATATGTATCTTATGAACGGCCTCTCCCAATACGGTGTAAGCGCCATGACAGTAGGGATTTTGTTTCATTGACCACTGTATCCCCAGGACCCAGAACAATGCCCACTGCATAGGAAGGTCATTAGAAATACCTGTATTCAAGACGTTGTTCTGAGGATCAATTGAGATGAAAATTGGGATGATGTTTGACACTCTGAAAATGCTGATTCTACCCCTGCCTCCCAAAGAGCACGTTGTTTCCTCAGGAATTTACATGATGGATGACCTGCTCGGTGGGAGACTGGACAAGGCAGGCACCTCTTTGCCGCCTTACTCTTCATGTTGCAGGATGCGTACTCTTCTTTTCTTTAATAAGTGTTATTTTTCTTTCTACTTAAAAATGGAAAGCACATTTTGAATCAGAATCCTGAAAAATCAACCGTGGCCTATATGAGGCTTTAAAACACCATTTCTCAAATAGCTTTTACCTAATCCTAGTTGGATAACATTTAGGGTCAAGCAAAAACTTGGAGGGATCTTTCCTAAAGTTTTGGATAACATTTAGGGTCAAGCAAAAACTTGGAGGGATCTTTCCTAAAGTTAGCTTTCTTTCCTGAGACATTTGGTGAAACTTGTAAAATTCTGGAGGATGCAAATTAAGTATACTTGAAAATACTGCATTAAAACAATGTATTCACTGTGTTTTTGCTTCAAACTACTTGGTACAACATTTATCAAAGGCAGAGAACACTGATAAAAATATCCAGTTGTGTATTCTCAATTATTATAAAAAGCTCTCAAGGTTACTAAGGTCACTGCTGGCCAAGTCTCTATGTGTAAGAGGTTGGAGCTTGTATGTGTATATAACAAGTATTACTGAAGTTAAGGAATTCTATTTGCTGTGATACAAATTGTGTACATTTTCTCAATTTTTCTGCCCATGTGTATAAAGGAAAATGTTACCCTAGACTTTACTTCTCATTTACAGGAATGAGAAAGAAAAATGTGAAGTCTGTGCAGACTATTATTTGTGGCATGAATCCTTATTTCTGAGAGAGGGTAAGTTAGGGTTCTCAATGCTTTCCTTTCCCAATGTCACTGCTTTTTATCTTTCTCCTTACTTCTTAAGCTTCTGAGTGGGTAGCTTACACTCACAATTGAGTGTGTGAATAGGACTGGCGCTGCCTAAAGGGAAATCAGGAAGCTGCCTAAGCCGCCTGATTTATGAGGCATTGAAAAGCACAACTGACCAAAAATATCTCCTCCACTGGCCTGCCATCAGTGCCTGAAATTCCCATGATAAGAATCACCCATTAAAAGTTTTCTGCAGACACGCATGGTTTATTTGGGTCAATAAAACATTGTGTTCGGGAGAAAGAAGAGAGTGAGAAAATGGGAAGGTGTCACATCACGATGGCTTCTTTTACCTTATCCGTTTATGAGTCTCTCAGTAAAGAGCAGCATCTTGACAGGTAGGTACAGTATACTGTTTAAGGCTGGAGGGAAAGTTGGGAGTTCAGACTTTCATGCAGCATCTTCATGTAGACTCTGAGCAATATTACGGCAATACGTGCTTGGGAGAAGATTGCCCAAATGGACCAAGGAGCTAAGATGTCGAAGACAAATTCAAATACTTCACAGTTCTGTTTCAGGCCAGGTTAAGAAGGAGGGTACATGATAGTTGGAGGAATCTGCTTTCACCTCCCTTTCCACTGTCTTTGTTGTTCAGTGCAACCCCATGGACTGCAGCACACCAGGCTTCCCTGTCCTTCACGATCTCCCTGAATCTGTGCAAACTCATGTCCACTGAGTCAGTGACGCCATCCAACCATCTCATCCTCTGCTGCCCCCTTCTCACAATCTTAGTTCTTGGATAACCATAACAGGACTAATGATTTGGTTATTCATAAAATAATATTCATGATGAAGGCCAAGTGGATTTATGACCAGAGGGACATAACATTTGTAGAAGCAGAACTAATGATCATGCTGACCTTGTTGAGACTATTCTGTAAAAGTGTCTAGAGCAGTTGTATCTGAATCACCACACAGATTTAATTGTCTCTCCCCGGTTCCCACCCAGAGTCTCTGAAACAGATGTTCTGAGATGGGGTCTGGGACTCTGCATTTTAACAAATATGTCTGTTGATTCTTATGCACATCATTTGAGAATTATTGGTTTCAGAGAATTGGAGGTTTCAGTAGATTATAGAGGTTCACATCCCACCTCAGCTGCTTGCTTGCTTGGTGACCTTGGACAAGCAACCATCTAGCCCTCAGTTTCTGCCTAATAAGAATACCAACTTCACAAGATTTTTAAGTGAGGTCCGAGGAGCTAAGTTGTATAAAGTTTAGCACAGCATCTGGCACTTAATAAGGGCAAAAGTGATATCATTATTAAGATGAGTATATTTATTGGAAAAGACTCAGGCAGGACTAATACTTGGGTATTAAATATTTTGATGACCATGTACTTTGTAAAAGATAATTTCAAAATTCTATTGCAATATATGGTAAAACCAATTGGTTTCCTAATTATTGTTCCCTAAGGTTTTTCTGATGCTGTATCTTCTTTAGCTTTTCTGACTCCTCAAACATACCTAATAGCGAAAGAGTTGGATGGAATATTTTGTAATAAATGTTTGGAACAATCTCACCTAGATCATGGTATCTAGCAATGGAAGAATTGATTATGTTCTACTTTGAAATATTTTGCATATTCTTACTAGAACAGACCACCTGGTTTCTTTTCCAGTTGTCACTTTCCTTTTTTTCTCTTGTATCTTTACCCCTTGTTCTTACCTTTTGCTCTCTCTCCTTGGTCACATAGTGCCTACATTCTTTATTTTCTTCTGTTTCCTTGTCTCTCTGGTGTAATTCCTTCTCATTCATCTTGCAAGCAGAATTGCTTACATAGCAAAATTTAAAGCCAAGAGAACTGATTGAAATTCTGTTAAACTGCATAGTAACTTATTCAGGGTCATTACTGATACATGCAAAAGTGGACCTTATACCTAAATAGATCTCAGAAAATCAAACCAAGAGGAAAAGAGCAAAGATAAAAATGGACTCATTGTTTCATCTTAGTGTAAACTATGGTAAACAGTTTTATGCTAATGGCAATGTAATAATGAGAAAGAAAATTACGTAGTCACAGAATAATGGGATACATTATAATTTGGAGGGTAGAGAAGGAAAACTGGGAGAAATGCTGAACTTTAGTGCTCTTCCTTCAACTGCAATCCAAAAGAAACAGCATGTGGAATCTAAAATATCACACAAATGACCTTATCTACAGAACAGAAACACTCACAGACATAGAAAGCAGACTTGTGGTTGCCAAGGAGGGTGGAGTGAGGAAGGGTCAGAGCTGAAGTCTGGGGACTAGCAGATGAAAACTATCATATATAGAATGGATAACAACAAAGTTCTATTGTATTGCCACAGGGAACTATATTCAGCATCCTGTAATAAATCATAATGAAAAAGAATATGAAAAATATATATTAATATATATATAGCTGAGTCACTTTGCTGTACATCAGAAACTGACACAACCTTGTAAATCAACTATACTTCAATAAATAAATAAAAGAACCAGCCAATGAAAAAAATGGTGCTGTTGGCATCATCTCACATGAATTCCTCTCTGAATACTAGGATCCCATTTTAGTGGTTGAAATATGAACTCTGGCAGCTAGAATGCTTGGGTTCAAACCCAGGCTCCACAATTATTGGCTGAGTGTCCTTGGACAATTTAGTCTCACTGTGCCTCAGTTTCCTTGTCTGGGAACGGAGATAATAATAGCATGTCCTTTAAGGGTGCTTAGGAGGGTCAAATGAGAATAACATGTGTAAAGCACTGAGAGAAGTGCCTTCTTTGTAGCAAACTCTTAAGTACTGATTGCTATTGATGTATTATCTTTCTTACTGTTCATTCACCAAGTCTGAAATCCTCCGTGGTGTCCTGGGTGAGGAGGAAGTGTCCAGGGAGTTTCTGGACAGACCGTTTTGCTCGCTCACATTGTGAAAATTTGCTGACAGTGGTTATTTTTCTTTCTGGTAAGCAAGGTTCCTTGCCTGGCTGCCATTCCCCTTTATTCAGATAAATGCACTATGATTTGCTCATCCCCAATAAACCTTGGATAGTTTTAGATTTATAAATTAACTCGTTATTTAATGATCACACTTTGGAACACAATCACCCATCTGTGACCACATATTAAAAAACTAGAGGTGTATTCAGTATTTACTAAAACTCTCTCTTAACAGAACATGCATCTTAATTCTGGAAATATCTATTTGGCCCAGTGCATATTTCTTTCTCTCTCGTAACTAATACTGCTTTTTTGTCTTTCAGCATATATAAACAGGCTAATAATAAAGCTGAAAATTTGTCATTTAAAATATTGTAGGTCTCAAACACAGTCAGTAATGTTCAAAAAGTAGAGAAATGTTTAAATCTCTTTGGCAGAAGTGTAGGAAAGCAGGAACAAGGGCATCATTTTTCAGAAAGTATTCTCAGACAAATCATTCTCTGAGAGATTAAAAAAAAATCAGTCATGCAAGGCACACCCCTTTGCTTCTATTCCATTTTTATCATGGCAATCTCCCCTACAAAATTGAGGTTGTTCGTAAATATTTTCCTTCCAAACTGTGGGAAATAAATCATGAGTAACTTTGGATCTTTGATAAAGTTAGGTTAGGGGACTGCTTATCATTGAAACAATGAACACAAAGGCAATTCAGTCCTGGGGCCTCTGACAAAACTCTCAACAGCTGAGGCACTGCTCACGCTCCTTGTTCTCAAGCATTCCAGGGGAGTGGCAATGGGACAGCCAGCACAAGGAATTTTCAAGGTTCTTTTTCCCACCCTTCAGAGTTGATAAGTCTCTACTCATTTAGAAAAGGATTTGTTCTGCAAGAACCCTAAGTATCCCAAAGAACTATATTTACCCGTAACAGGCCTTGCTCTCTGTTTAATCTAGCCAGATGGACACTGCTTTTTGGACTCACAGTCATATCCCTACAGATTTGACCTCATTTAGCAGACACTATTAAAAGATTATCCTATGATTGAGAATTTCCATTGCATCAAATACTAAATATTAGTAACATTCCTCTATGGGGAAAGTGATGTAATAAAGGGCATAGACTGAGTTGACCTCAGACAAATTGTACAGATAGGTATGTGGAGATTATGCAACTAATCTACTGGCCAATAAAGCCCAGCAGTTCAGGGAGCAGAGACTTTCCCACCAGCTCTCGAAGGAAGCGTTCATGTTCATCTGCAGCCACAGATGGAAGCTGTATGTGATTCTGTTGCCTTGGTACCGTGATGGTTATTTTGAAAGATGCCAAGGGTGAGAAAGTATACAGAAGTGTGGCAGAATGATGGAATGGTGGGATGGGAGTGGGGTCATGAGGCGGCTTCCCCACATTTCATTTTGCTATTTACTTTTACAAATGGGGAACATGAGGTTTCTTGCCCCCCACCTCCGCCCCACCTTTGGAAGCCAACAATGCTCATAGGAAATTAAAACTGCAGTGAAGGGGCTACAAACAATATGAAAATCAAGCCATTAAGAAATGACTATAACAGGGGCCTATTTTTTAGCATGTTCCCAGAAAAGGTGTTGAAAGAGTACCTAGTGAAGATTCTAATCATAAGGACTGGATTCTGATCAAAGACATGTTTTACAAGTTGCTTGTAAATGGAAAGCCATATAGGGGGGCCCAGCAATGTGGTAAACTAGCTAAATTAAATTTTTGCTATGATTTTGCTTGAACATACTTTAAAAACAATTGATTAAATCTTAATTATTTAAAAAATAAGTTACAAAACCAGTACGTAATCAAGAAAAGAAAGTCAAGCAATGCAGACATATGCAAAATGAAAGGTGAAAGTCTCCCTCCTTCTTTCCCCTGCAGGGGCAACTACTACTATTATATAATCTGTCAGACCTTTTGAAACACTGTATATTTATAAATGTGTTTTAGGGGTGGGAGCTAATACTGTACGTATTGTTCTGTTATTTTCTTTTACTGAATAATATATTATTAGCATCTTTGTACTCTTTAAAAATAGACATTATTTATATTCTTCTTTTCAATGGTTTATTTTATGTAAAGTGAAATGGAAATGAAGGCAACCTGGCAATTCTGAAACTTAAGAAAATCATACACTTGGTATATTTAAAATATTTTTCTTGATACAATGTACTTACCACTATGTTTTGTAAGTTGCTTGTAAATTATACCTAGTAGGTAGATAGCAATCCATCTACCAGGATAAGATAGGAATAGGGAAGAAACTGAGACCTATGCTACAGGTTATAAAAGCTGATTTCCTAAGAGTATGTATAGTATACTTCCAGTTCTATGAAAGGTATTTATATGCATAGAAAGCAGTCTAGCAGCGTCTACACTGAAATGCTAATAGTTGTTATCACAGGATTGTTGGAGTAGAGCCATATTTTTCTCTCATTATGGTTTTCTGTATTTTCAACAATGAAATTTTATTGCTTTTTAAAATTAGTTAAAAAGTAAATGTAATATAAAAATGCAATGCATCTGATGAAAAAAAGCTCCCATTCAACAGCTACAAAAAGTAAATCCTTCTGAATTAGCTTCCACTCCATTCCCAAACCCCACGATATTTGATTTTCTTAATTTAAGGGATTAGAGTTGAGCTCCTAGATTGAGAAAAAGCAATCTTTAGTATCAGTGAAAGAGTTGATCAGAAAATGCAGCAAAAATAAGGAGATCATATTCCTTTATTACATATATGAAGTATAAAAAACTTACCAGAGCAATATATATATATTTTTGCTAGTCCACAGGACCTCAGGAAAAAAAATATGTTCTGTATGTGAAGTTAATCTTATGGCACTGTGGTTCACGTTTTCTATATTCAAGTACAGAAGAAATGGTATGTATAGTGGTATGATGGATACAGAAGATGAATAATAATGAAAAACTGTAATTTGGTGAACTATCACATACATTGCATCCAAAAAGGAGTGAATAGAATGACCATATACTGTTAATAAAGACAAGGAGGAAACTGTCTCAATATTCAGATTTAAATACTAAACACAAAAAACAAATTCTGTGTCTACAATAATCTTTGAAGTGTATACAAGTGCATTGCAATAAATGGGTTTTTTAAAATTTAAAGTTCATTTCCTCTTTATCCAAGCATTTTCTATACTTAGGACTCCGTTCTCTTAATTTAGAATCTCTTCTTGTTTAGTTTTTTTATTTTTCAAAGTTTCATCATGGCTGGTATCTGTGGAATCTAACCTCTAGCCCAAAGCTGAGACTTCATGCAAACATATTCTCCTTTCAGGTTGCATCTTCACATAGTCTCTCTAAGTGTTCAAGGTTAAAGAGTACAGCTTCCTGTATGTGGCCACTTTTCCCACACGCAGTGGCAGTGCTTCTGTTTCTGCAGGTTTTCTTCCACGCCTTTTTCTCTTTTTTTTCTGTCAACACCAGTCTCCAAACTTTCAGAACACAAGTGGTAGGTAGTAAAGTGCTTTATACAATGAAGTACTATATACATGTGGAGAGGATCCATTTAACACCCCACAGACCAAAGTTCACACACATCACGCAAGAGAAGGCTCTTTTTAAGAAATACCTTTTCTGATAGTAGGGTTGGGAATTCCTTAAAATCTCATTAATTACTTCAAGTAGCACAAATGTAAGTAACATATCTGAAGATGGGAAGAATCCTTGTTAGGTGCATTGGCCTTAATAGATTACTGCTAAATATCATATTGCTATTAAAATATCCTTAATGGTTATGAATTTCAGAATCAGTCTCATAGAAAGTAGGTATCAGTATTAGGATTTTTCATTCTTCTTTATGAAACAAACTGCATTTAAACATGGGCCCCAAAGAGATACATTAGATAAGGTCCATGCATTGGAACATTTCTATATATTTTGGCACTTAAAAAAATTTCCAGTTTCATTTTTGAGGTCTCCTTTCCATTAAGTTTGTCTTTTGTATGTAGAGACGTGCCATTAAGTGCTACACACCTTTACTGTTGCTTGCACTCTCTTTTCAAAATATCCATGACTTTTCTTCCAAGAGATGGTTTCCAGTGCTGGACAAAACTTTTCATATTCACGACTAGTTTGCCTGTTCTTACATCCTCGTGTCCTGCTACAAGGTACTCCAAACCTAAAAGAGAACAATATTAGGGGCTATGTAGTATCATAATTTATTGAAGGGAGAGATATGACTTTAGCAGTTTTATATATACATGGTTCAAGGTTTTATCAATTCACGGTTGAAATAGGGAGTCACAGGCAATAATTTGGTAAATATTTTTTGTGTGCTAAATGCTTTAAATGTATTATCTTATTTAACCTTAAAAATAACCCTTTGAAGTAGGTATCACTTTTCTTCTTTCCTTGATTTACAAATGAGGACACTGAGGCTTGGCAAGATTAAGAAACAGTGTTTCCCAGTAAGCAGTAGCTCTTTGACTCAAGCTCAGCCCTGTGTGATGGTAGACGTTTTACTCTGCTATATACCACAGTCCATAGTGAAGAAGTGAGGATTCTGTGGGTACTTAACATGCTGCTATAAATCAATAGTTCTTGGAGACTCACTATAGATGGTAGTATATGTGAAGGAGGATTTTATAAAACTGAAACAACGATTTGGGAGCACACATTGAAAGAAAGAGACGCACTGGTGGCTCAGCAGTAAGGAATCCACCTGCAATGCAAGAGATGCTGCAGACGTGGGTTCAATCCCTGGGTTGGGAAGGTTCCCTGGAGAAGGAAATGGCAACCCATTCCAGTATTCCTGCCTGGGAAATCTCATGGACAGAGAGGAGCCTGGCAGGGTACAGTCCATGGGATCACAGAGTCAGACACAACTAAGCAACTGAACAACAACATTGGAAGAGAAGCATGGATTATACAAAACAGCACATATCTCCTAGATAAAGTGGTTTTGGAATATAGAATGTTTGTTTGACATACTTTTAAAAAATGATGAGACTTGACAAGACCTACTGCTGATTTTATAATTCAAAATTCTTTTCAGGCTTCAAGTAAAATTTTTTGACTAACAAATACAAAAAACCAAAAGGACAATCTCATTATCTATACATTAATAAATAGAAATATGATAATCTCCCTCAGTAGATGTCTTTAGTAATATCAATATTGGTATTTTGAAACAGTTTTCTGTAACATTATAGGGTAGAACAAATAAGTAATTACATTCATAGAATAAAACTGTCCAATATAAGATAAAGAGACATATACTTTAAAACTCAAGGGAAAACACAAGATACTAAAATTCAATTGGAAATATCCATTTAAGCTCCTGATTGTATATATAGTCTGTTCATTCACTGAAGTGAAAGTAAAAGTGCTGGCCTCTCAGTCCTGTCCGACTCTTAGCGACCCCATGCACTATAGCCCACCAGGCTCCTTCGTCCATTAATTCTTCAAGTAAGAATGCTGTAGTGGGTTGCCATTTTCTTCTCCAGGGGATATTCCCAACCCGGGGATCAGACTCAGGTCTCCTGCATTGCAGGAAGATTCTTTACAGTCTGAGCCACCAGGGAAGCCCCATTTCATTCTCTGAAATGGTTTTAAAAAACATCATTCTAACGGTAAGAATTACCTATTACAAACATAATGTGGTCTCTAATAACAAGTATCACTAAAAACAACACAAAACAAAGCTTCTCAAAGAAATGCTTTTTCTAGTTCCAAGGCAGAAAGATACAGGTACACATGGGACTTGTGCTAAAAAGGCTCGTGGGCATCATTTTAAAAGGGCACAGTAAAGGAGTCAGTGAAGGAGGGTTATAACCTGTCAAAGTTATGATAATCTGAGCACCAAGAGCATAGTCATTGTGTGTTAACATACTGAATCAACAAAAATCCGTAATTCCAAAGTGATACTCAAAAAAGAGAAATCCAGAGAGAAATTAACTTGCCATCTTGAGACAGTTGGTAAAACCATTCCTTACTTTGGAAAATGGCGATTAAAGGAAAGAATTTAGCCTTTATCCTGCTTTTATAATAGGAACTATATTTCATGGTAACCTAATAGCCCACCATGGGAGAGGAAGTCCTCTTACAGAATAATGTCATGTAATAAATGAAGGGAATTAGACAAAATTAGAAAAAGCATTTCTCAAACTCGAATTACATTATTCATCCAAGAAGGGACTGCCAATTGTGTGACAAAATCATTAAGTGAATAGTTGATGGGGAACTGGATGTTTGCACAGTGACTAAATAACTCAAATTCATTGTTACCTAGTCTCAAAAGGGAAAACAAAACTCCCCAATGGAGAGATCAGACTGTTCAGTTTGAGCAACCCAGAAGTTTAGACCTGCAATGGTGGGTCATCCAGGTACTATGTATCCTGTGATGTGATTTAACATGAAACAACACAACAATATCTATAACAAGTGCTAGCCAAAATGCTTATCTTGAGTCTATCAAGATAGACTGTAGAGATTACAAGAAAAATAGGAAGTAGAGAGACAAGCTAAATGACACTACAAAGAACCAACCAAATACAGAAGGCAGGATAATCTACAGAACACCTGGCCTAGTTTTTTCAACAATAATTTCTAAAGCACTATAAAGAAACTCATCATAAATCAAAGATATTTGAGGGACTTAAAAACTAGATACAATTTGTGATTCTGGATAGAGTACTGGCAAGGACAAGCCCTAAAGAACATTTTGGGATCAGTTGGGAAATTGGAATATGATCTCAGTATTAGAGTATATAAAAATAAACTAAACTTTAAGGTAAAGATCGTTAACTGAATAAAGTAGGTTGCAGAATGAAGTGTATATTATGACTTCATTTTGGTTAGAAATATAATATATACATATATAGAGAAATATCTGGAAGGATTCACAGTAGGATGTTAACAGAGATGATCTTTGGAGGACAGAAGTGTAAAATTTAAAAATTTCCCCTAAATTTCTATAATGTACATGTGTTGCTTCTATAATAAGAAAAAGGTTATTTAAATTATTAAAAGAAATCAAGATTATTAAAAGAAATTAAGTCTAGGACTTAAAAGCTTTAAGTCCTAAACTTAAAAATAGCTATGATGATATTTTCCAAAAAAAAAAAAGAGAGACAAAAGAAAAAGGAAAATAATGACATAGGTTTCAAACACCAGAGAGCAGAAATGTAAGGTGGATTATAAGGTATTTAAATTCCTTAAAGGGTAACCTTAGCTTCTTCAAGAAAAAGAATCCCAGTATTTAATTGACAGACTAGTTGAAACATAATGGTTGTGATTTTTTTTTATCATACTTAAATAATAAAATCCTCTTTAAAAATACAATAAATAATTTTTAGGAAACTTTCAGTGTTAAGTCTAGTATTTAGATGAATTTACTTTGAAAGTATAAATGAAACAAATATTATAAGAGTTTGCCGTTATGTAAAAGTATAAATATAAATTAAACTATGAAAATGATTTTGAATAAATCTGTAAATTATGGAACAGCATCATACTAAAAGCATGAAAAACAACTTTATCTGTTGTATCACTTATTAGCATTTACATTTAATTTTGATATCTCTTTTCTTTTGACATCTACCTTGCTACAAGTTTGAGGGCATAAAGTTTACTTTGTATCCACAGAAAAAGAAAATATAATATTTTGGTGCTAGTCTTGACATTCTAAAATATTCAATAGATGAATGAGTAAATATATGTATGAAAGTAGGAGTGAGTGAACTTTTAGGGATGCCAACTAGATTACTCCTTTTTTCCAAAGTAGCAAAGGAAACAAGTTGGCGTGTAAGGTTTCAGAGTTTTCTTATCAGCTTTCTTTGGCCTCAGCTATTAAACTTGTAAAAATGGAAAAACAAAGTGAAAGAGTGTCTGGTTTTGCTTTGGCAAAGTCTTTTCATCAAAGTGCATAAACATGTTTTCAAGAATTCTTTGAATAATTGTGCTTATGTTTTCTATTGTGATGAACTCAGTTGATTCTTTCACTCTGTTTGGCAGAAACCTGATGAGGAAGTATAGTTCACTTCCTGGAGGGTGGCTCAGATGGTCAAAGCTTTTGTTTTTAATGTCTTACTAAAAAACGGGGTGGGTTTATTAGTTTTTTTTCTTTTGCCAGTTTAGTTGAAAGTGCTTATAGTAAGAGCCCCTATGCAGAGATCATTGGGAAATAGAACTTAATGACTCAGTCTCCAGTATTCAAAATCTAAGATTCTGATTAGTTCATTTGTTCTTTGGAAACATATTTATATTAAAATGTCTTTTAAATTTTCCTTATTAAAATTTAGATTAATTCAAATAAAATATGAAGAGCTATAAAAAGAGTGTGAGATGTTACTCAACAAAGTCAAGAGTTATATCACTGTTTAGATTGGGGGATATTTTATTGATAGTTTTTCTCTCTCTCTCACTCAGTTATCTGTTTCTCTCAAATTTATTAACCAAAGACCATAAATGACTTCTTAACGTAACTGTGCTTTCCTGGACTTAACTTTGAAAAGAATTAGATCCAGAACACAAATTATGTACCTGTTTCAGCAGTTTCACTAAGATACAAATGGCAACTTTGTAAACAGGGAAGTACAGAAGATTTAGAAAATATATTATTTGTTTTGCTAGAATTCATTATTTGTGTACTGCAGTACTATTATCTGGGAAATAATGGTAGATCCTGGAGACAGTATGGTCAGAAATCTAAATCCCATCCTCAAATTTAATGAGAGAAACAGAGAAATAAGCAGGTTATGACACAATGTGAAGAGTGTGCTTATAAGGTAAACAGATCAGAATCCCATGTTTACTTGCTTGCCTCTGCGTCTGCCATATTATTTTAAGGTGTAAATTTCCCTCCATTCCAAGTTTCTCTAAGATTCTGTAGTTTTGCTGCTGTTTATTTCTACTGTTCTTGATTTGAAACCAGAATGATCATTTAATGAAAAAGAAGATGATGAAAACTTGGGAGTTGTTTTCTATCCAGAAGAAACAGATGCTTCCCATGCAATAGTAAAAATGAATTCAATATTATTTGCACAGATGGAATTTTGCCTTTGAATTTCCTTTGGGAGCAAGTTCTAACCAGGGCACTGTAATAGGACCTAGCTTTCCAGTACAGTATTAGTGGCAGAGGAATTCATGAAAATGTTTTCTTTGCTACTGCCATTGGAACCAATCTGAGACTTCTCTTCGAGACAGAAAATATTAAATTGCTGGATTTAAAATATTTTACTTTTATAGAGCATGTGAAAGAGAAAAAAATTTTTGATACCAGTTCAAAGAATTCCGTTTGGACTTTCCCCAGAATTCAGATGGTGAAAAGGAGAGATGCTCTTGCCGAGTTTATTTAGCTTGTGATTCAGAGAATGTAAGACAAGCAGCAAGTCAGCAGAGACAAGGTAGGGATCCAGCTAGTAACGTCTAATGCTCACCAGGATTGAGGATTGGACAAGTGCAGCCTCTGTTAGTCCAGGATTCTGGATACAGTGTTCGCTTTCCTCGTAAAATTTTCAGTTTGGTGGATTTTAAGACTTTTTTAATCTTCACGTTGACCTCAGCATGAGATCCTTTATCATGAGCCGATAAGATCTTTATTTTTAGCACTGTAGGAACACAATTCCAAAAGTCAAAATGAATAGAATTTCATACTACCCTTTGAACTTTGAACAACTTAGATGCACAAAAAAGATGCACAGGAAGTAGAACTGTTATCCTGGCTTTTATTTAGATTCTGACTATATTATACTCTATGGTTGGCTTTGTGTAATGTTATGACAAAAAGCAAAATGTTATTGCCAGGACATATTTTACATAGTCTAAAGAGATTAAATATTACTGGTTACTTAATTTTCCTCCCTGGTGTAAAATTCAAGCTGACTGGGATTAGGAAGCTGTCCTGGGTGATGGTAGAGCTCCAGTTTCATGATTCAATTATGCTCTTCCACTTATGAAATGGATGTGGATGGGGATTATGTATATTTTGGGCTATATAAGTTATGGAATTATAAAAGACTCAGACACTAGTCAATGATATGTCAGCAAGATAAGGCATCTTTAATATATGGAAAGTGAAAGTGTTAGTTGCTCAGTCATGTCCGATTCCTTGCAACCCCATGGACTGTAGGGACTGTAGCCCACCAGGCTCCTTTGTGCATGGAATTCTCCAGGCAAGAATACTGGAGCAGGTTGCCATTTCCTTCTCCAGGGGATCTTCCCAACCCAGAGGTTGAACCAGTGTCTCCGGCATAGTGGGTCAATTCTTTACCATCTGAGCTACCTATACTTATTTAATAAGAATAAAGCCATTTAGAATTTAAAGATAGTAACAGTCTTTACTTAGGGCAATGACATTTTCCTTTGTCCATACACTTTATTTTTAGGGTATTTGAAAGGTAGAGGAGTAGACAGAGATGGCAGGGAAGAGAGTCAGGCAGAGAGGTAGTCTCAATGCCTTTCCAGTATATTTCTCCTTCCCTCCTACCACTTACTGAGCATCTAGTATGTGCAAGGAAATGTGTTGTGTGGTTTTCAAAAATCTCATTTCATGGGGAAGATGGCATCATCCCTGTTTTACAGATAAAGAAGTTTGGAGATGTTAAGTTACCCACCCAATAAACCAGAAATAAAACCCACGTAGGTCTGAATCCAAAGCCTGAGCTTTTAATCACTGTGAACACACTGCTTTAAACTGATTTCTGCTTAGTAGTACTACTGGCCAAGGAATCATTGAAGTGGCTAGAGACCTTCCTTTTCAATTACTAAAACAAGAATCATTCATGGGAAAGGATTACATGTCAAGATTTTGTTGTTGTTGTCTGCCTCTTTTCCACATAGTAGGATAACCTTGCCTTTGCTCTAAAAGCGTCCTACTCTAAGACATTCAAAACCATCTCTCTTAGGAAAATCTAGGTCAAGACTAGAATACTGTATTTACTACTGTTATATTAGACTAATGCTTTGATTTATTGAGAATGTCATAAACCAAGCCACTCATTTCCTTCAACACTTTTTGTACAGGTAGTTTGTATAGATCCTTGGAAGCACTCATGGACTTCAGACTCACCATATGAGTATTTCATTCCACAGAATGCCTTGGAGTTTCCTAACACCTGTTCCTTACATTCACATTTACCTGAAGAAAGTAAATAAACATGGTGTTGGTAATTTGGAAACAAAGTAAAAAAAAAAAAAATCAGCAAGTAAATCTAAGTGGCATAACCTTTTAAGACTTAAGTGATCCATACAATATAATCCATAAGAAACCATGAAAAGTCTCTCAAAAGAAAACTATTTTAATTGAATTAGTTATCATCCAATAAAGTATTGACCTAAGAGAAATACAGAAATGTAGAAACAATGATATATTTTAATGCTTGTAACTGATGTAGGTAGATACAGATATGTGGGAAACATTGACATATTGGCTCTAGCTAAATTTCTTGAGAAATCAGAGCACAAGATTTGCAAGCTGAAAATCACAGTGGGATTAAATAGTGGGAAAGATAAGTCAAAGGTGCTTAAAATGAGCTGTTGTGATTTGTTCAATAATATTGCTTGTCATCTAAACAAAGCAGAGGATTGCTCATGCAGAAATTGTAACAACCTGAGTGGATACTTCATGGCCTTTGATGATTCTACCAAAGAAGGAGAGTATGGTAACTACCATGTTAATTGAACTCCAAATGCTAAATGAACTCCAAAACCTATTTGAACTCCAAATGGCATATCTTTTTTAAAAAATTATTTATTTAGTTATTTGGCTGTACTGGGTCTTTTTCACAGTTGGCTTAAATCTCAACATTCAGAAAACTAATATCATGGCATCCAGTCCCATAACTTCATGGCAAATAGATGGGAAAACAATCGAAACAGTGACAGACTATTTTTGAGGGCTCCAAAATCACTGCAAAGGGTGACTGCAGCCATGAAATTAAAAGACGCTTGCTCCTTGGGAGTAAAGCTATGACCAACCTAGACAGCATATTAAAAAGCAGAGACATGACTTTGCCAACAAAGGTCCATCTACTCAAAGCTATGGTTTTTCCAGTAGTCATGTGAGAGATGTGAGAGATGGACTATAAAGAAAGCTGACTGCCAAAGAATGGATGCTTTTGAACTGTGGTGTTGGAGAAGACTTTTCAGAGTCCCTTGGACTTCAAGGAGATCCAAGCAGTCCATCCTTAAAGAAATCAGTCCTAAATATTCATTGGAAGGACTGATGCTGAAGCTGAAATTCCAATACTTTGGCCACATGATGTAAAGAACTGACTCGTTTGAAAAACCCTGATGCTGGGAAAGATTGAAGGCAGGAGGAGAAGTGAACGACCGAGGATGAGATGGTTGGATGGCATCACCAACTCAATGGACATGAGTTTGAGTAAACTCTGGGAGTTGGAGATGGACAGGGAGGCCTGTCGTGATGCAGTCCATGGGGTCGCAAAAAGTCAGACACAACTGAGAGACTGAACTGAACTGGGTTTAGTTGCAACACGTGGGATCTTTGCTGGGGCATGTGGGATCTTTCAGTTACTGCATGTGAACTCTTAGTTGTGGCATGTGGGACCTAGTTCCCTGACCAGGGATCAAGCCTGGGCCCACGCATTGGGAGCACAGAACCTTAGCCACCGGACCGCCAGGGACGTGCCCTCCCCCCCACCAACGGCACATCTTATTCCTCAGTGTAATGCTCCTTCAGCCACAAGGACATGAGGGGGGAGGGACAACACAGGGGTAGGGAGCGGGAGGTGCAACCTGCTGAGTGAGAGGCTCAAGGGGGTATTGTACAACGTGGGGAACAGAGGGAATATTCAGCAGTAACTGTGAATGGAAAGTAACCTTTAAAAATTGTATGAAAATAAAACAGGGGAAGAAAGAAAAAAAATTTTTAAAGAACTTGAATAGGTCTGTCATTTGAAAACCTTTTCTTGGCTGCTTTCCAATACTCCCTTTTCATATGCTAAGAAATCAGACATTAAAATTTGAATAAATCTTTCTTGATTAGGCCCCAGCCCAGATATGTTTTCTTAAAAGAAATCTGGAAGAGGAGGAAAACCTATTTAGTTATACTGGGTTGTTAGAATGTTTCAAAATAGAAGTATTATTTATAGTTCTGTTGTACTAGTTAAAGCCAGTTAGTGACATTTTCATCTGATGTTCTCCATCTCACAAGACATGGTAGAAATTAAGAGTATCTTCATGTAGTGCATTATATTCCTAGTATGGAAACATGGCAGATAAATAGGTAAGCAAAGCTGGAGAATTTGAAAAACCATTAGAAAAATAGAAGAAATCTTTCAAAAGCAATTGTTCAAACATAAAATTCAGACTAAGTAGCATTAAGGCACAAAATTAATGGGAAAGATTTTTCCTTTTCAAATGCTAAAAAGATAGATACAACTTCATATTATCTAATCTTTCCTACCTTCTGTCCTGTTGTAAATTAAAGTGACACCAATTAAGAAAATGATCTTAAGATTGTTAAGTGAAAAAAATCATGATACAAAATTGCTGATATTGAGTGTTCTTGATTCTTGAAAGGGCCATAATTCTCTACGAGAATACATTAAAACTGTGGTTTCTTAACTCTGCTCCAGCCACACTTGCCTCCTTGCTGTTTCTTAAACAAGCCAGGCCTAGGCTTCCCAGGCGGTGCTAGTGGTAAAGAGCTGCCCGCGAACGCAGGAGACCTAAGAGACTTGGGTTTGGTCCCTGAGTTGGGAAGATCCCCTGGAGGAGGGCATGGCCCTCCAGCATTCTTCCCTGGAGAAATCCCACCGACAGAGGAGCCTGGTGGGCTAAATAAAGTCTCTAGGGCTGCAAAGAGTCAGACACTGCAGCGACTGAGCTGGCACGCAGACAGTCTCAGCCCAGGGCTGCTGAGCTTGCTTTACCTCTTGCCTAAAGGCTTTCCTCTTGTATCTGCATAGCTCATTCCCTTACCTTTGTCAGGTTTTTTTTTCCCTCAAAAGTCCTTTCATAGGACTTTTCTGACCCTCCTATTTAGAAGTATGTCCCTCGCAAGTCCTTCTTTTCCTCCATCCCTGCTTTATTTCTCTATGATACTAAACATCATTAAATATTTCGTTTATTTATTAGCTACCTTCCTCTGCATGAATGTAACCTCCTTAGAGACTGAGATTTTTGTCTCTATTTGCAGCACTGGCACATAGCATAGGCTACTCAATAAATATCTGCTAAAAGAATGAGTTTATAAAGAACACTTACAAATTCGTAAGAAAATTACAAACGGGAAATTCACAGAAAAAGAAACCTGAATGTCCCAGAAGTCATGAAAAATTACTAATCAGGAAAATGCAATTAAAATGGCAAGCTCCCATTTCACACCCTTCAGATTGGCAAAAATGTAGAGGTTTGATAACATTAATTTTAGAAGTCCAATAAATATTAACTGAGTTAAACTGCCTGAGTGAATGAGTTATGATAGTGCTTGGCCCCTTGTATATGCTGTATAGATATTTGTGAAATACATACAAAGTACTAGTGAGTATGAACAACAGAATGTCATTTTTGCTGGTGGAATGCAAATGGATACAACCACTTGAGAGAGCTATTTGGCAGTAAATGATAAATTTTACAGTAAGCACTCTTGCGACCCAACAAAATTCCAGTTGAGCTATTTCAAATCCTAAAAGATGATGCTGTGAAAGTGCTGCACTCAATATGCCAGCAAATCTGGAAAACTCAGCAGTGGCCACAGGACTGGAAAAGGTCAGTTTTCATTCCAATCCCAAAAAAGACAATGCCAAAGAATGCTCAAACTGTGCAACTACACTCATCTCACATGCTAGCAAAGTAATGCTCAAAATTCTCCAAGCCAGGCTTCAACAGTACATGAAATGTGAACTTCCAGATGTTCAAGGTGGTTTTAGAAAAGGCAGAGGAACCAGAGATCAAATTGCCAACATCTGCTGGATCATCAAAAAAGCTAAAGAGTTCCAGAAAAACATCGATTTCTGCTTTATTGACTATACCAAAGCCTTTAACTGTGTGGATCACAACAAACTGTGGAAAATTCTTAAAGAAATGGGAATACCAGACCACCTGACCTGTCTCTTGAGAAACCTATATGCAGGTCAGGAAGCAACAGTTAGAACTGGACATGGAACAACAGACTGGTTCCAAATAGGAAAAGGAGTACATCAAGGCTGTATATTGTCACCCTGCTTATTTAACTTATATGCAGAGTACATCATGAGAAACGCTGGGCTGGATGAGACACAAGCTGGAATCAAGACTGACAGGAGAAATATCACTAACCTCAGATATGCAGATGACACCACCCTTATGGCAGAAAGTGAAGAAGAACTAAAAAGCCTCTTGATGAAAGTGAAAGAGGAGAGTGAAAAAGTTGGCTTAAAACTCAACATTCAGAACACTAAGATCATGGTATCTGGTCCCATCACTTCATGACAAATAGATGGGGAAACAGTGGAAACAGTGAGAGACTTAATTTTGGGGGGCTCCAAAATCACTGCAGATGGTGACTGCCGCCATGAAATTAAAAGATACTTGCTCCTTGGAAGAAAAGTTATGACCAACCTAGACAGCATATTAAAATGCAGAGACATTACTTTGCTAACAAAGATCCATCTAGTCAAGGCTATGGTTTTTCCATTAGTCATGTATGGGTGTGAGAGCTGGACCATAACGAAGGCTGAGCGTTGAAGAATGGATGCTTTTGACCTGTGGTGTTGGAGAAGACTCTTGAGAGTCCCTGGACTTCAAGGAGATCCAACCAGTCCATCCTAAAGGAAATCAGTCCTAAATACTCATTGGAAGGACTGATGCTGAAGCTGAAATTCCAATACTTTGGCCACCTAATGAGAAGAACTGACTCATTGGAAAAGACCCTGACGCTGGGAAAGATTGAAGGCAGGAGGAGAAGCAAACGACAGAGGATGAGATGGTTGGATGGCATCACCGCCTCAATGGACATGAGTTTGAGTAAACTCTGGCAACTGGCGATGGACAGGGAGGCCTGGTGAGCTGCAGACCATGGGGTCACAAAGAGTCAGCCACGACTGAGCGACTGAACTGAATGGAACTGAACACTTGTGACCCAACAAAATGAGATTGTATCTTAGAATAAGGGTCAGCAAACATTTTCTATAAGGATCAGATAATAACATTATAGAGTTTGTGAGCCACAGGGAAAAATTAAAGATTTTATGTAGGTATTTATGTCACCACTTAAAGTGCAACTGTTTAAACCTTAGAGCAGTTAGCTTTAGCCTGCAGAAAAGTATAAGGCAGGCCAGATTTGGCCTGAGGGCTGTAGTTTGCCAGCCCCTGATCTAGTGAAACTCCTTCTGAAGTACACAATATAACATATATAGGAAAACATTCATGGTAACACTATATGTAATAGTGGAAAATTGGAAATTAGAGATAACCTAAATGGCAAACAATGGGAGAATAAAAATGGGATAAATCTAAAAAAAAGTACACACTTAAGTAAAAATAATTTTAAGGGGTAGGTAAGTTATCATGTACATAAAATTTTAAAAATATTAAATAATATACTAATTATATACTATTTACTATATATATAGTAAAATAGTAAAAATATGAAAGTGAATGGTGAACACCAAAATTCAGGTTAGCGGTTATTCTGTGGCATAAAGAAGGCTAATTGAGTTTGTAGATTGGTACACCTAGGGCTTCAAATGTATCTGTAATATCTTATAATTTAAATGAAAATATGACTTCCAGGTGGCACTAGTGGTAAAGAACCCACCTGCCAATGCATGAGACACAAGAGATGTGGGTTCCATCCCTGAGTCAGGAAGAACCCCTGGAGGAGGACATGGCAGCCCACTCTAGTATTCTTGCCTGGAGAATCCCTAGTGGGCTAAGTCCACAGGGTCGCAACGAGATGGACACAACTGAAGTGACTTAGCACATGAGACAATTATTGCAAAGTTAAGATTTGATAGCATTACAAGGTGTTCATATGGGTGTTCATAATTGGTGTTTGTGATGTTTAATAATAAAAATATTTTAAAACTTATTTTAAGTTTTATTTGGATGATTTGGTGATCACTTTACAGCCAAATGCTGACAAAATTTTTTGTACACATTTGCATTTTTGATAAGAGTAAGTTGGTGCTAAATAGAAACACTTGGTTTTCTATCAGAAAAGAATACAAACAGGATGAACCCAGAAACTATGTATTCACACCAATATCCCAGCATGCCCCTCAAATGACAGAGCAGATAAATATCAGAGCAAAACTGAATCAGAAGGAAGAGCAGTATAGACTTGATAAGCTCAAAGAATCATCTTTATGTAGTAAACAGTGTTTTGACTTCAGTAAAAATCATTTTTCATATTCAGTTAATGTTGTTAATATGAATTTTATTAGTTTTATTTGGCTTATATTTAGTTTATAAAATTACTTTTGTTTTAGAGTTGTAACAAAGCTATAAACATAAGGCGTTCACAGCTAGTTTTTGCTTTGTACATACTGAGTTACACTAGGTCTATAAGAATATTTTTCCTTTAAATGGATCTGTACATTTCCATCAAAACAGTATATTTTAGAGAGAAGTAAACACACCAAAGTACTAAGAGTGGGATAGTGAGATTTGGGTATTTTTTTTACTTTGATATTTTGTGTTTTCCAATTTTTTACTCTAATTATATGTTATTGTACCAATAAAAAAACTTAAAAAGCTTGTTAAATACCATTAGTTATATTTAATAGTTTTATACTTATGGGGTTCACCACCTGGTTAACCTCAGAACTAAAGCATTCCCCTTATAAGATCCAAAATCTGTTCTCTGGTTTGTCATGGATCACTGCTACTCGAGACCAGACCCAGAAATATTGTCTCCAATTATACCTCAGGTCCCACCTGAATGTCGAAGTGCAGAAAATCCTTGCTCATCCTTCCACTCCCAGGTTGGCTCACTCTCATTGTGCATGGAATGGAAGTCAGGAACTTCATGATACCAGTCTATGTCTGTGCTGCTAATAAAACAGAAAATGAGGAAGAACATATTAAGGAATTTCTTAGAACTTGAATGAAATGACTATATTTATAGAGATTTAAACCTTGTCAGCTACATTCCTATCTTTTCACTTTTCAGAAATAAATAGTATCATAAAGGGCCTATTGTTAAAAAGAATAATTCATCTTGCAAAACGAACCAGACCATCTCTAGAATCTTGCAAGCACAATTTACTTGACTCTGACAAAAATTCTTTAAAGAGATGTGAAACTACATCTTTGCTCCTCCAGTGGCATGCGAGGTTTTCCAGATCCCCATCAGATCTTCAAAAGACTCTGAAAGACACAGAGATGAGAGCAAGAGCCACGCTTGTTCACCTGCTGAGGCAGTCTCCTGTAAGAGGGTCGCAGCTCCCCGCACAGTCACAAGGCCGGCAGCCGTGGTCTCCGAAGCCCCAGTACCCCACCATGCACCTCTCACAGTGTGGCCCTGCCACCCCAGGCTTGCAAGGGCAGTCACCGTTGCTGGGGTCACAGAAGGTCACCGAGCTGAAAGGGAGGACAGCTGATCCAACTGGATGACAGGAACACACTACAGCAGAGAAGACACAGGGGCGGCAGTGAGTGAACCGGCTATCTGCAGAGACTGGTCCCCAGCTGTTTCCTCCCACCACACAGCACATCTCTGAGGCTCCTCCTTTACTCACTTAATGTATGCTCAGCGAGCGAAAGCTAATTAAACTGCAGCTAAGAAGAATCATCAGAAAAGCACATCTGCTGCTAAGCCACCTAACTTATAAAAGTAAAGGCATTAATATGAATGGCTTTTTGTCTGGGGTGATGAGGATGGATAAGCAAAGAAGACAAAGAAGAAGCAGTTAGTGAGAAAGAAAAAAAATCATGAGTGCATGGTGCTCTGGAAGCCGAAGCTTCAAGGAGGTGGGCAACATCAACTGTTAAATGCTGTAAGTGCAAGCAGATGAGGGGCAGGAATGGATCACTGCACCTCACAGCATGAAGACCACTGGTGTCCATGACAGGAACAGTTTCAGTGTAACAGTGAGTAGTGAGCCTCATTGAAGCAAACTCAGGAGAGAATAGGAGCAGAGGAATGTGAGCATGCTGTTGAGAGCTTTTCTATAAGGGCACAGAAATGGGGTGGTAGCTTAAACTGGAGATGGGAACTGGAGTGAAGGTTTCAGTTTTTGTCTGTTTTGTTTGTTTTAAGATGGGGGGAAATTACAGCATGCTTGATGTTGGTGGAAAAGATCCAGTATAAAGGGGAAAATTGATGAGTAAAAGAGAGATGGGAGAATTTTCAAAGGGATATTTGGACATACTTGGGTAAGGATAAAAGGATGGGATTTGGTGTAGAAGAGGAGGTGTTGGCTTTGGGTAGGAGCATAATTAGTTCATAGTAATAAGGTGCAAGGCAGAGCATGTGGATACAAGTGCAGGGAAGTGGATAAATGCCATGGTGGGAGCTGGGAGTTTTCTTCTGACTGCTTGTTTTCTGAATGAAATAGAAAGCTATGTCATCAGGTGAGAGAAATGATGAAGAATGGGAGTGGAAAAGTGACTGAGAGACTTAGGAAGTGAAGTATAATTGCCAGCAGCATAAAGGGCACCTTTTGAGATTAGCAGTCATGAATTCATAGTGACCGGACAAAATGATCAGTTGCTTCTTCAGTTCTGCACGACTGGGGGAGTTCAGATGTGGCACAGGAAGAAAGCTGGATTTGATTTGCTGAATGTTTGTGTCCTTCCCACTACATTTGCATCTTGAAGCCTAATCCCCACTGTGATGGTATTAAGAGGTGGGAGGCCTTTGGGAGGTTTGAATACAGTTTAGGGGAGATGAGATTGGAGCCCTTATAAGGGACAAAGAGTGCAGAGCTCTATTCCTTGTGAAGGATGTGAGGCAACAACAGAAGTTGGCAGTCTGCAACCCAGAAGAGAGCTCTCACCAGAACCGGGCCATTGCTGGCATCATATTGCACACTGAAACCTCCAGAACTGTGAGAAATAAAGGTTTCTGTTTAAGCCACCTGCCTGCCTGTCTGCTAAGTCGCTTCAGTTGTATCCAACTCTTTGCAACCCTGTGGACTGTAGCCCACCAGACTCCTCTCTCCTGAGATTCTCCAGCCAAGAATACTGGAGTGTGTTGCCATTTCCTCCTCCAGGGGATCTTCCCAACTGATGAAGCAGAAGAAAAAGTGTAGAGTTAGATTTGGAGTCAGACCATGGCAGAACCTAACCTAAGAAGTTGAATTTTGTCTTAGGGGTATAAAGAATCATAGGAAGGAAACTGTTTTTTTTTTTTTAAAAAAAAAAAAAAAAAAGCAGAATTATGACATGGTTAGAATTTAATTTTGACAGTTACTTTGGTGACATCACAAAGAGACTACCGTAGGGAGGGACTGATGTCAGGGAAACCAAACAAATGAGAGAGAACAAGGAGCTGAACTAAGACAGCAGGTGAAGGAACAGGAGAAAAGGCTGGATGTGAAAAGCTTTTTAAATATTGAATTGATAGGATTCAGGGGCTGGATGATGAGGAAGAATACATTGTTGAGGGACAGCAGAAACTGAGGAAGATTTTAAGGTTTCTAGTTATGAAAGTGAATAGAGCAGGTTGGGGTAGGTGAATCCATGTTGGGGTGGAGATAAGGAAGAGAGGGAGAAAAATATGCGTTCAGGGTTAGACATATTGAGATGTCTGAAGAATACACTAATAAGTTATACTGTGTATGTATGTGCTTAGCTGCTCAGTCATGTCCAAATCTTTGCGACCCCATGGACTGTAGCCCACCAGGCTCCTCTGTTCATGGGTATTCTCCAGGCAAGAACACTGGAGAATTGCCATGCCCTCCTTCAGGGCATCTTCCCAACTCAGCGATTGAACCCAGGTCTCCCACATTGCAGGTGGAATCTTCACCATCTGAGCCACCAGGGAAGCCCAATAAGTTATACCAAGCAACTGGAAATAATAATCTGAAGTGTAACAGAAGGTTGGAGTCACAAATACAGTTTTGAGAACTGTCAGCAGATGGGAATTGAAACTAGGACTACTGGGTGAGATTTCCCAGAGATAGTATACAGAGTAAGAAGATAACCAAAGTGGAACACTGGTGAACACCCACATAGTCCAGGCACTGGGAGGAGCAGTAACTTGTGAAGCAGATAAGGACCAGATAGAAAAGGAGAAGGATCAAGTAGGTGTTGTTATGAAAACCAAGTGATTAACAATGTCAAACAAAGCAGAATGTGTAAGTCCCATAAGATATATAATAGGACAGTAACGCTGTCACACAGGAGGGCATCGGTGACTTGGAGGAACAGGATCTGAAGAAATGGAGGTATTAATGGTACAGTATCCTGTTTAGATCTCCTTCACTTTGTTAAGCCTATAATCATTAGGGTAGTAGTTTTCAAACCAGCAGGAATGTGAGAAGTCTGCAAAAGTTCTATACATGTCATATCTGTGAAACATACCTTTCCTTTCCTCTCTTATGCTCCCCTTGGTTGAGAACCACTAAAATAAGAACATGGAATATTGCTCTTTTTAGAAACAAAAGGTATAAATTACCTTCTTGGGACTATTCATTTATTTGCTTACTCAACCAACATGTGTTAGTTAATAATTCTAATGTTTATGAGGCATTTGTAGTTTACAAAACACAACTACCCCTTAGTCAAATATTTAAGGTCCTTCATACTATGGCCCTAGCCCACTTTTCTACTTTAACTTCTCATTACTCTCTTGCGCACAGCCCTTATTCTAATTGAATGAGATGAATTCTTGCAATTAGGCTTTATTCAAATTAAGTGGAACCCCAATCTTTCCTGCTTTTTGTACCTTTATGAGCCCCAATAGGGAAATCTTTTCTCCTACATCTATCTTTCAAAATTCTACACATCCTTTAAGATCTATTCAAGTGTCAACCCTTAAGGTTGTCTCTGGAAGGCCATGGTCAAAATGATTCAATGATTTGGAGTAGTGGAAGTGCTCATGGTAGGAACCCTATTTGCATCTTTCTTATAAAGACAGAACCTCACGGTTGAAATTCAGTGATATTCAGAAAAGACGCATCACCCTTCCCGCTGCAACCCCCTCCCACCCCACCAAGTATGAAGCCCAAAGCAGCCATTCCATTTATCCATCTAATGGGCAAGCTTACCTTAGAAATCATTCCCTATTTCAACATAGTTGAATATGATTTCATCCTTTATTTGAAAGCCCTTAGTGCTTTAAAAATAGCATTTTTTGTTATAGCTCTGCTCACTTCTACTTTGCATTTCAGACAGTCAGGTGTCTACTTTTCCCTGACCAACCAGTATGTAAATTCCTTGAAGGTGAGCATGGGTTTCACTCACTACCCCCTGAAGTCTTCAGAGACTTGAGTTCAACTCCAAGCTAAATTTTTTCTTTATGAGCCTCATGTTTCTATTTTACCAGGTTGTATTAAGAATTAAATGAGTCATATTGTATGTCCCTAGGACTTAACAGGCAACTAGCAAATAGCAGATTCTGGCTACTCAATAGAAGACTGTTTATTTGAATTAAAAGGCAGTGATGAAAAAGCTATTTATAAAGGGCAGCAGAGGGAAACACCGTAACAGACATTGCTTGAAAAGATAACAGTGTGTGTGTTTGTTTAAGGCAGCGTTTATTTATCTGTTCACTTATTCAGTAGGCATTTAATGAGCACTTACTGTGTGTTAAATACTGAACAAACTCCCAGGCACCAATTTGATATTTTTGGCTTTTAAAGATATCCAGAATTTAGCAGAATAATTATTAGACGATTAAAAAAACTTATCTAATGCAAGGAGAAAAGTAAACATTCTGCCTCTAAATCACTGAGTTTTTCAGGAGACCAACTTTATTTCAGTTCACACAGTTATGGTGATTGCTGACATTAAATCCCCTGATTTTTTTTCTTTTGGTTGGGTTTTATTATGAAAACATTAGGCATTTTCTCTTGATAGCAAAGTATTTTTGATTTTTCATTTGTTTTTAATTAAATAATTTGGACAGATTATATAGTATGTAACATGAATGTGTCAAAATGCTATGTGAAGACTTTTCAATTAAATTAAATCCCATAATCCAATAGAAACATTTCATCATTTTGAGGTGACTAAACCAATAGTTACTGTATCACTCAGTTAAGTCAACTTAGTTCTTGACAGCAGACAGGGGACCAGAAGAAAGACAAGGTAGGACTCCTCTACTGTATCACATGGCATTCCACCACTACCACCACTATCTTTCACTCTTATGGAAAAACCCAATCCTTTCTAGGATTTGATCTCTCTGTACTGCCATATATTTTAAAACCTACACACATTTCAGAAATGGCCAGAGAATAATGTGATTCTACTACATGTGCTAGTGGATTTCTGTCAATGTGCCTTTGCACATAATTAAAAGATAAAAATACCATTTGGAAACTATGCAGAATTAGCACCAGGCAAAAGCCCCTGACACCTTTCAGGGCATACTTTTTCAGACTGCACACCGAGGCTCACTTTGCATACCTATCTCCTGAAGTTTCTATAGCAAGCAATATCTGTTACATACATGATCTACATTTCTTATTTTCTTCCAAAATGGAAGTATATTTTCTCCTTGTTTGGAAGGAGGAGGGAAGGTTCTTCTTAGCTGGTTCAGGTTATGATCTTCCAACATAAACAGTAAGTGCTTGGGTTGAATTTTAGAATCAATAATTTACTAATTGTTGTAAATCAATAACTTACTATTTGTTGACTCTAAAATTCAACCCAAACACTTACATTTTATGCATTCATTATGGTGAGATTCAAATTAAAACCAAGGGGGCTTTCCTGGTGGTTCAGTGGTAAAGAGTCCACCTGCCAATACCGAAGACATGTGTTTGATCACTGGTCTGGGAAGACCCCACATGCTGCAACTAAGAGTTCACACGCCACAACCAAAGATCCCATATGCCACAACTAAGACCTGGTGCAGCCAAATAAATTTTTTTAAAAATGAGAATCCAGAGTGACATAAACCCTTGACTTCAGTTTCGTCTTCTCCTTGTTAGACATAAAACCCAATAGTAGAGATTGAACTAACATCATATACTATTATACTAAACTTAATTATTAGTTTCATTATCATTTGGGGGGTATTCAGCTGTGGTAAATTGTTCTCAACAGCCAACATGGTGCTTTGAGTAGTAACCAGATATACTGGGTTGGCCAAAGTTCGTTCAGGTTTTTCTGTAACATCTTATACAAAACCCTGAATGAACTTTTTGGTCAACCCAATATTTAGAGGCTATGTGGCCTATCGATGTAGCAAATTACTACTGGAGTAATTATTAATACCACTACCTCCCAAAAGAAAATTCACCCTAGGCTGCTCTCATACAACCATATTGATAAAGCAAAATTATTTAAAAATGTCATTTTAATTCCTCATTATTGTCACAAGATTTCTTTAATAATGAAAAGAATGTATTTTAAACAATATGTTCTGTCTGGTATGTCCTGTTATAAAAAAACATGACACAGTAACACAAAACTTCCAGGACAGATGAGACAGAGGAAACGAGTACTTCACAAAAGATTTCACAAGAATTTTCCTTCAAATAATGAATTTAGATAATTGCTAAATGTTGTACAGATCTTATTTATAGATACGTATTAGTAGCATTACATCTATTTTGTAATGTATTGTCCCTCCACAGAGCATGTACAGACAAGAGTGAGGACATAAGGCCATTTTTTTCTTAGAAAAGGTAACTACAAATAGAACAACAGATGAACACTTTTTAAATAACCTTGTGTATATAGAAGGCTCTGAAACTAATATCTGTTGCGATCACAAAGACTGACGATAAATACAACTGTTAGGAAAGTACCTGTAATGTCTCAGGAAGACATTACCTACAATACAAAGACAATCTAATAGAGCTGGTAAGGGCAAAAACTTACAGTCAGACTAAGAGTTCAGATTCTGGTTATGTGGCTTACCCCTTATATAACTGTGAAATTAACCCCCTCAAGTCTCAGTCTTCTCAATCATGAAAGAAGAGTAGTAATACCTATGCTACAGAGGTGTTTCTTTGAGGATTAAATGAGATAATGTATATATGTAGCAATGTCTCAGGCATTTAGTGGCACCGTATGCTTAGATAATCAATTATTGTTATCTGCATGAAACATACTAGCTTTAAATGTCCACCATTTATTCATTTATTCGTCAAACCTTTACCAAAGAGTTATTCAGCTTTGGTGTTAACATGAACTATGCTAGGAGATGAAGATACAAAGACAAATAGAGAGCCATGTCTCTTCAGAGAGATATGCAAATAAATAATTGCTGTTGTTTAGTCACTAAGTCGTGTCCAACTTTGAGACCCGACGGACTGTAGCCCGCCAGGCTCCTCTGTCCGTGGGATTTCCCAAACAAGAATACTGGAGTGGGTTGCCAATTCCTGCTGCAGGGGATCTTCCCACATCTCCTGCACGTCTCCTGCTCCAGGGGTTCTTCCCACTGAGCCACCAGGGCAGTAAGCGTCAGAACAGAGCTGGACCAGGGGGCATGGGACACAGAGGAAAGAATAAAAACTGCCTCACTAAAGATATGAGTTTTTAAGGAAATTAATTATCTAACTGGCTTTCAAAACAGGCTGAAATTCCTTGCTTTGCACCTGGGAGGGATCGGTGGCAAACAGCTTTTTTGACTAATCTAAGTCCTATAGAATTCATCTAAGTCCTATAGACAAGCTACCCCACGCCCGAGGTCAGGGGTGGTGGCCGGGAGGAGCTACCCCACGTCCACGGAGCGGCGGCTGCATGGGCGCAGGAGGGCCGAGAGGAGCTACTCCACATTCAAGGTCAGGAGGGGCGGCCTGAGGAGACACCCCACGTCCAAGGTAAGGAGCAGCGGCTGCGCTTTGCTGGAGCAGCCGTAAAGAGATACCCCACGTCCAAGGTAAGAGAAACCCAAGTAAGACGGTAGGTGTTGCGGGAGGGCATCAGAGGGCAGACAAACTAAAACCATAATCACAGAAAACCAGCCAATCTGATCACAGGACCACAGCCTTGCCTAACTCAGTGAAACTAAGCCATGCCGTGTGGGGCCACCCAAAATGGAGGGTCATGGTGGAGAGGTCTGACAGAATGTGGTCCACTGGAGAAGGGAATGGCAAACCACTTCAGTATTCTTGCCTTGAGAACCCCATGAACAGTATGAGAAGGCAAAATGATAGGATACTGAAAGAGGAACTCCCCAGGTCAGTAGGTGCCCAATATGCTACTGGAGATCAGTGGAGAAATAATTCCAGAAAGAATGAAGGGATGGAGCCAAAGCAAAAACAATACCCAGTTGTGGATGGGACTGGTGATAGAAGTAAGGTCCGATGCTGTAAAGAGCAATATTGCATAGGAACCTGGAATGTTAGGTCCATGAATCAAGGCAAATTAGAAGTGGTCAAACAGGAGAGGCAAGAGTGAATGTCGACATTCTAGGAATCAGCAAACTAAAATGGACAGGAATTGGTGAATTTAACTCAGATGATCATTATATCTACTACTCTGGGCAGGAATCCCTTAGAAGAAATGGAGTAGCCATCATGGTTACATGTTGAGTAGCCATCAACAAAAGAGTCCGAAATGCAATACTTGGATGCAATCTCAAAAATGACAGAATGATCTCTGTTCGTTTCCAAGGCAAACCATTCAATATCACGGTAATCCAAGTCTATTCCCCAGCCAGTAACACTGAAGAAGCTGAAGTTGAACAGTTCTATGAGGACCTACAAGACCTTTTAGAACTAACACCCAAAAAAGATGTCCTTTTCATTATAGGGGACTGGAATGCAAAAGTAGGAAGTCAAGAAACACCTGGAGTAACAGGCAAATTTGACCTTGGAGTAAGGAATGAGGCAGGGCAAAGTCTAATAGAGTTTTGCCAAGAGAACGCACTGGTCATAGCAAACACCCTCTTCCAACAACACAAGAGAAGACTCTACACATGGACATCACCGGATGGTCAACACCGAAATCAGACTGATTATATTCTTTGCGGCCAAAGATGGAGAAGCTCTATAGAGTCAGCAAAAACAAGACTGGGAGCTGACTGTGGCTCAGATCATGAACTCCTTATTGCCAAATTCAGACTTAAATTGAAGAAAGTAGGGAAAATAGATATTGAAGAAAGTAGACCTAAATCAAATCCCTTATGACTATACAGTGGAAGTGAGAAATAGATTTAAGGGACTAGATCTGATAGACAGAGTGCCTGATGAACTATGGATGGAGGATCATGACACTGTAGAGGAGAGAGGGATCAAGACCATCCCCATGGAAAAGAAATGCAAAAAGGCAAAATGGTTTTCTGAGGAGGGCTTACAAATAGCTGTGAAAAGAAGAGAAGAGAAAAGCAAAGGAGAAAAGGAAAGATATTCCCATTTGAATGCAGAGTTCCAAAGAATAGCAAGGAAAGATAAGAAAGCCTTCCTCAGTGATCAATGCAAAGAAATAGAGGAAAACAACAGAGTGAGAAAGACTAGAGATCTCTTCAAGAAAATTAGAGATACCAAGGGAACATTTCAGGCAAAGATGGACTCAATAAAGGACAGAAATGGTATGGACCTAACAGAAGCAGAAGATATTAAGAAGAGGTGGCAAGAATACACAGAAGAACTGTACAAAAAAGATCTTCACGACCCAGATAGTCACGATGGTGTGATCACTCACCTAGAGAAAGACATCCTGGAATGTGAAGTCAAGTGGGCCTTAGAAAGCTTCACTACGAACAAAGCTAGTGGATGTGATGGAATTCCAGTTGAGCTATTTCAAATCCTGAAAGATGACTCTGTGAAAGGGCTGCACTCAATATGCCAGCAAATTTGGAAAACCCAGCAGTGGCCACAGGACTGGAAAAGGTCAGTTTTCATTCCAATCCCAAAGAATGCTCGAACTACCGCACAATTGCATTCATCTCACACGCTAGTAAAGTAATGCTCAAAATTCTCCAAGCCAGGCTTCAGCAATACGTGAACCGTGAACTTCCAGATGTTCAAGCTGGTTTTAGAAAAGGCAGAGGAACCAGAGATCAAACTGCCAACATCTGCTGGATCATCAAAAAAGCAAGAGAGTTCCAGAAAAACACCTATTTCTGCTTCATTGACTATGCCAAAGCCTTTGTGTGTATCAAAATAAACTGGAAAATTCTGAAAGAGATGGGAATATCAGACCACCTGACCTGCCTCTTGAGAAACCTATATGCAGGTCAGGAAGCAACAGTTAAAATTGGACATGGAAAAACAGACTGGTTCCAAATAGGAAAAGGAGTACGTCAAGGCCGTATATTGTCACCCTGCTTATTTAACTTACATGCAGAGTATATCATGAGAAACCCTGGGCTGGAGGAAGCACAAGCTGGAATCAAGATTGCCAGGAGAAATATCACTAACCTCAGATATGCAGATGACACCACCCTTATGGCAGAAAGTGAAGAGGAACTAAAAAGCCTCTTGATGAAAGAAAGAGGAAAGCGAAAAAGTTGGCTTAAAACTCAACATTCAGAAAACTAAGATCATGGCATCTGTTCCCATCACTTCATGGCAAATAGATGAGGAAACAGTGGAAACAGTGTCAGACTTCATTTTTTTGGGCTCCAAAATCGCTGCAGATGGTGATTGCAGCCATGAAATTAAAAGACACTTACTCCTTGGAAGGAAAGTTATGGCCAACCTAGATAGCATATTAAAAAGCAGAGACATTACTTTGCCAACAAAGGTCCGTCTAGTCAAGGCTATGGCTTTTCCAGTGGTCATGTATGGATGTGAGAGTGGGACTGTGAAGAAAGCTTAGCACCGAAAAATTGATGCTTTTGAACTGTGGTGTTGGAGAAGACTCTTGAGAGTCCCTTGGACTGCAAGGAGATCCAACCAGTCCATCCTGAAGGAGTTTAGTCCTGGGTGTTCATTGGAAAGACTGATGCTGAAGCTGAAACTCCAATACTTTGGCCACCTCATGCGAAGAGTTGACTCATTGGAAAAGACCCTGATGCTGGGAGGGATTGGGGGCAGGAGGAAAAGGGGATGACAGAGGATGAGGTGGCTGGGTGGCATCACCAACTCGATGGACATGAGTTTGAGTAAACTCCGGGAGTTGGTGATGGACAGGGAGGTCTGGCGTGCTGCGATTCATGGGGTCGCAAAGAGTTGGACACGACTGAGCAACTGAAGTGAACTGAACTGAAGTCCTATAGAATTAATCTAAGACCTATAGGTTACTCGCCCTGTTACATGTTCCCTTCTCTGCTTAAAAGGAAATTAACCATCTATTACTCTTATTTTGTGGATCAAAGTATGTTGATAAAAGTAGGGTATTATCTACGGTCCTGCTGCTTATAGGGAGATACCCTGCAATGGAATGTAGGACAAGAGTCACAGCTGACAATCTGCATGAACATAATAAGCACATCAACATGGATACAGAATGGCCAGGAACATAATGGAACAGCTATGGCTTCCTTTATTCCGATGGGATTGCTAAAGCCTTTGGTGGCGGAGACCACTGCTGCCTTTTCTTCTTTATTCCCACCTTCACTGCAGCTCAGTGAGTCTGCATATCATTCACTCAAAGAGTGATCCAGGATGCCAAGTGTGGGAACGACCTTGGGAACCACAGAAACCACCTGCTGAGTTTAGCATCTCACTTTTTTTTAAATTGTCAGGACGTCTTAGTATTACCTGATGGCTCTAGCTTTTGGTTAGTAAAAGCTACACTGGGAGCAAAATATCCTGGAAGTATTTGCTCCTGATTTAGCTTTTCTAAAAACAGAACTCCAAGGTCAAGGCTCTCAGCTGGGAAAGAAGCTGCTCATGGAGCCTTTTCACCACTGCTCAGCAACCATGCCTTCAGCAGCACCTTCTAGCCTCCCAACATTGTTTTCTGCTGAAAAGGCCAAGGCCCTACAGAATTTCTGATGGGGAATTTCTAATATCAAAGCCATTTCAAAAGTTGCCCAGCTTCCTGCCAAGGTTCTTAGAAGGAACAGGAAATGACTTTGAGATGCAGCTCCAAACAGAAGACAGTATGAACTGTCATTACTATATTAAGTGTGAAGTTAAGCGTTAGATAAAATGAAGTTGTCTATTTTTTTGACATTATTTTCTCCTTTCCTTCTACTATCAACTATTTTTTTTTGCTAGTGGATGGATAGCTATAAAAAATAAACAAAAAAATTGCACACGAACTTTACTCAAAGAAAATATGTTTTACCCCTTTATTCTCCTAAGGAGCATGTTTCTATTCACTTTTTAAGTGTTATACACATTGTATTCAAAGATGGCTAGTTCCACAGTATTCAAGGTATATATTAATTTAAAAAATTAGAATAAACTTAATAAGAAAATAATCTAAATTAAGATATGCCTATCAGTTACTAAAATGCAATGTCTCCTGAATTGTACATCCCACACAAAAGATAGAGATTCATGTATGCCTCAGATCTATCCATTCTTGCCTCTATTGAATGGTTTCTAAAAATAAATGGAAGGTATTTAAGTATATTTCCTATCTGTCTTCTATAAGGTTTAAATGAGTAATGCAAATAAATACAAAAGTCATGCCCTTTATTTATTTTTGGAATTGAATTGTTTGGATATAATCCCACTGAATTCTTATTTTATTTATTTATTTGTGTATTTATTTTTGGCCATGCTTTGCAGTATTCGGGATCTTAGTTCCCCCACCAAGGGTCAGTCTGTACCCCCTGTAATGCCCCCTGCAGAATCTTAACCACTGGATTGCCAGAGAAGTCCCCAAGCTGTTTATTTGTAATGCTTTACTATATGACCACTGCTCAGACCCTCAGTTTGATTTCTGTATCATTCCTTTCCTGTTTACTAGTTGTAACTGAGCCAGTTCCTATTTATTTCTAAGAGATCTTTGAGAACTAAATAGCTGATTTTATATTCCTGGGTTGCTACTTTAGTTAAAATTGAAGGAAAATTGGGTGTATAGACAAATTTTACTGTGGCAAAACTTTTTGGTACAGTTTTGGACACTGTATTTGGAGAATTTGGTTAGATTATACACCATTATCTTTTTGTTGAAGACAGCCTTCTGTATTCCCAGTCCACTCAGGTACCATCCACTTAGTCATCTCTAACTCCTTTTTCCTGTGAAGACAGAATCCCTATGGACTCCATTTATAGCCCCTGCTAGACTGTCATGGTACCCCTTCCTCCTTAATACTTAATGTGGTTTTTTTCCTTAGTGCGGTTTTTAATTTACACATTTTCTTGGGTAAATTTATTTATAGCTTGTTCACATGGAGTTAGGGACTCTTGTTTTGTTGTTTGTACCATGAACAGGATAGACCAGACATATGTTAGGCACTGGGTAAATCTGTGTTGTTTTTTTTAAAAATGGGTTAATTATAGTCAGTTAATAAATGTTTCCTTATGATTGATGGTCTTCTGGCCTCCAGTGTAATTTCATTATGATTTTTCACCTCACTGCCATCTCTATAGGATAGTGTGAAGGCCTAGAAGGTAGAGGCCATGTCTTTTCATCTCTATATTCCCCAAAACCTAGGACCATGACTGACCCATTTTTAGGACTTAATCAATCTCTATTGAATGAATGTGCCTCTCAGTGAGCATCAACCAGGAGATTATTTTATGTTTTCAAGAACCTCCTAAAAGGCTCATACTATTTCTTTTACAGGTTTTAGTAACACTAAGGTATTAGAAAGAGAACAAGCAGAACAAATTCATAAAAAATGGAAATGGCCAAATAGAAGAGGATCTTCCTAGAGCAAGGCTGTTCCCTGCATGAGTACAACTGCTTCCTGCACTTAATGAGTCACTCAGTCAAGCAATATTATTTATTATTTGTAAGAAAAGTTCTTTATTCTAACTCTGTGGGAGACATTCCCTACCCATAAATCCTCTCACTGGCAGCAAAATTTTTTTTCACATTAATCAATCTGAAATTCCTTTCCTCACTTTCAACCAATTATATCTAATTATGACTCTTTGTTCTAGGAAATTCAGTTCTTTTTTGCCATTCCCTATGAAAGCTGGTAAAGAATCCACCTGCAATGTGGGAGACCTGGGTTCGATCCCTGGGTTGGGAAGATCCCCTGGAGAAGGGAAAGGCTACCCACTCTAGTATTCTGGCCTGGAGAATTCCATGGACTATATAGTACGTGAGGTCACAAAGAGTCCGGACACGACTGAGCCACTTGCACTTATGTACCTTTATACTTTGCAAGTATATGGAAAAAGCTATTGTATTCTCCCGGAGCAGTTTCCCCATTGATCTGCGAATATTTATTCTCTTCCATGTTTATTTATTAGTATCTCTTTTCCTGATTCTTTTGTTGGTCTATTTGAAGCTCTCTCCATTTACCTTCACCTTTGTTATACTAAGTTTAAGATAAATACGGTTCTTAAGGTCCAAGAATATAAGTAGACATACATAATTTCTGATTCTATCTGCCTCTGCTTACTCCTTTTGTTTTCATCAACTAGGTCACAATGTGGCGTGGAATCAAGTTCTTTGGATCTTAACAGGTCTTTGGATCAAAGTCTTCGGGACCAGATAAACCTGAGTTCAAATCTCTGTGCTGATCAGTTGTGTGAACTTAAGACAAATTATATAGTCAATTTAAGCCTTGATATCCTCATTTATGAAATACAATAGATACCATCCAACTCATAAAGGTTGCTAAATGGGAAAACTTATGTAAACTGCCCAGCACAGTGTCTGACCTATAGTAGCCACTCAACAAATGCTAGTTCTCTTCTTTATAGCCTCTCTAATTGTGTCTAGGTTTTCTGAGAGTTTAAATATTTCATCATTGTTTGCTTGATTATTTAATGCTTCTTCTCATCAAATGCAAAATAGCATACTATTCATTTATTCAGTGAATTGTCCTATAGACATTTTAGAGAACAACGGACTGGTTCCAAATTGGGAAAGGAGTACATCAAGGCTGTTTATTGTCACCCTGCTTATTTAACTTATATGTAGAGTACATCATGCAAAATGCTGGACTGGATGAAGCACAAGCTGGGTTCAAGATTGCCGGGAGAAATATCAATAACCTCAGATATGTAGATGACACCACCCTTATGACAGAAAGTGAAGAAGAACTAAAGAGCCTCTTGATGAAGGTGAAAGAGGAGAGTGAAAAAGCTGGCTTAAAACTCAACATTCAAAAAACTTAAGATAATGGCATCTGGTCCCATCATTTCATGGCAAATAGATGAGGAAACAATGAAAACAGTCACAGACTTTATTTTCTTGGGCTCCAAGCTCACTGCAGATGGTGACTGCAGCCATGAAATTAAAAGACGCTTGCTCCTTGGAAGGAAAGCCATGGTAAACCTAGACAGCATATTAAAATGCAGAGACATTACTTTGCCAACAAAGGTCTGTCTAGTCAAGGCTATGGTTTTTCTAGTAGTCATGTATGGATGTGAGAGTTGGACCATAAAGAAGGCTGAGCATTGGAGAATTGATGCTTTTGAACTGTGGTGTTGGAGAAGACTCTTGAGAGTCCCTTGGACAGCAAGGAGATCAAACCAGTCCATCCTAAAGGAAATCAGTCCTGAATGTTCATTGGAAGGACTGATGCTGAAGCTGAAGCTGCAATACTTTGTCCACCTGATGCTAAGAGCTGACTCATTAGGAAAGACCCTGAGGCTGGGAAACATGGAAGGCAGGAGGAGAAGGGGATGATAGAGGATGAGACGGTTGGATGGCATCACCAACTCAATGTACATGGGTTTGAGCAAGCTCTGGATGATGGTGTGAAGGACAGCAAAGCTTGGTGTGCTGCAGTCCTCGGGGTCGCAAAGAGTTGGACCTGACTGAGTGACTGAACAACAACAAATAACCTCTCCCATTTCTCTTCCCAAATTTGACTGACTTTTATATTTATCAGTTCATAAAATAGCTCCTTTTGACAGTGAATTTTAATGTTATTTAATCTTTTAAAGGATAGTCCTAGTATGATTATTACTATATATATATATATGCATTTTATCTATCTCTTTGACTACTTAGCATTCTGGCTTTACATCCTAGATTTTTTTAAAACTGAGATTAAAGTGTCTCAACTCTTATTGCCAAGTCACTGTTCTATTTAAAGTTTCATTTTCAAAAACAGTTACTTCATATTGATTCTATGCTAGAATCATTCACAGTTGCTTCCAAAATAAAACAAAGATGTCTGTGTTGTTTATACAACATAAGATAAACTCATGTGGCTTTGCTAAAACTACAATTTCAAAGAAAAAACCCACTAAGCTACTCCTGGAATCTATGTCAGTACCCTTGGGGAACAATTCTTTTCTGAGATGGACTGGCAGGAATACAGGCACAAGAATGAAAAATGGAAGGTAATACTGTGGTAAGGTAGTCTGGATTTGATTACCAGTTTTACTTCAAAGACAATTTGAAGGTAAAGAATAACTATGCCAGAGGTAGAATGAAATACTTGCTAAATAGGGGTACAAGCAGAGATTGATTCTTGTGAATCTTCTTGGGACCATGATGAGAAGGTGATGTCTGAGTAGGACTGTGAAGGATGGAAAGATGATCTGTGGCAAGATAGTTCCCATTCAAGGCACTTGTATTTCTATCAGCTGAACAGTTTTCATCTAAGCCAGAATAAAATTTTTAAAAAAAAGAGGCAAGAAGAAACAAAAGAGAGATTTGAATGGATGATAAAACTTATTCTTTACAAAGATAGTTGGCTACATAGGGTGATGGTAACCAAGTAACCAGACAGTATCTCGGTAAACATTTGGCTTGGGGTTTAGGGCAGAGGGACTAAGTTTATTTTTATTCACTCTCTGCTAAAGGCTGTTGACTACATTTATTTTGTCCCACCAGGGAGGAAGGAAGGGCATGTCAGTTTTTCAAGCGGTTGTTTAGTTTGACAGAGAATGAGTTCTACTTTCTTTTCCATTCGCTGATTTTTCTTTAAAGGTGGAAAGAGAGTGTGCAATAGGTAAAAATATATCTTCACATAAAAGTCAATTCATTTATTGTAAAGTAACTTTCCCAAAAAGAGAACTAATGCTGTTCTACAAAGCATTTCTTCAAACATCTGTTTTAAACCACATGTCCCACTAAAGTAAGGGAAATTTTCTATAGAAAAATGTCATGGACTAGCTGTCAGTCCACATGTCAGATTCCACATATAATCAATTTCCCACCCATCGAACATTTACCATATCTTGTGGTGTTAAAAGAACAGAGAAGGGGGAAGGATGGGACTTCATGAAGTACTGGATTCAGTAATCATTTAAATACCAACATAGTGTACTTATAATAGTTTAATGCTACTTCTGGAATATGTAATATAGAAGTAAACATAAATTGTCAATGTGGTGGTAAACGAATTTTATTATAAATTCCAGTCTCATTACAAGAATTTACTTTAAAGTATGAGGTATTTATGATAAATAAATCTGTATACTATGAATGGGGGGGGTCTGAATGGAATTGCTAGGTATTTATTTTGAAATTGTTATATGAAAAACAGACATCCTAGAATTCTGCCAGAAATTTTCTTGGAGAAAGACAGAGATTCTGAGTTAGACATTCTTAAGTGGGAGAAGATAACTGAACGAGTGCTTATCAGCATTCATATCTATCATTGAGTTAGGAAAACATGTCTAGCCAGAGTTTTAGTAATCCTTTAGAATTTTCCACCAGAGATATAGCTAATTCAGTGAGTAGACTAAGTTATAATTAGCTCAAAACCTTTGGTCCAAGAATGAAAGTGAACAGAGTTCATCCTAGAAATAGGAATAGCATGTGCAGTGCTATCACATGCTAACCTGGAGACCAGAAGGCTGAATTAGAATCACCAATGATGTCACAAATTTCTATCGCCATTCCTGTTGGAGATTCTGATTCAATAGACCTAGGGCAGAACTCTGGGATTTCATATTTCAACAAGCCTTCGCAAGTGATTCTTTTTTTAAATTTCTGATGAATTTTTGTTGGGGTATATAGTTGCTCTACAATGCTGTGTTGGTTTCTATTGTACAGAAAAACGAATCAGCTCTAAAGTATACATGTATCTCCTTCCCCCCATACCTCCTGCCAAGTGATTCTGATCCACATCAAGGTTTGGGAACCAGTGACTAGACAGCAACAGTGCTTGAGATGAGATAAGGGTACTGTGGGAGCGGAGGCAAGACTTTGTTCCAAGGGAAGAAACCATCCTACTTTTGGTTTAGCATCTGAGTTTCTGACTTAAAAAAAAGGCTGGTAGCTTGAAATTGGTCACTGTGGGAATATTTAAATTGTAGAAACTGACCAGCGCTGCAAATCAGGGCTTCCTCCCCGCTAAAAAGCCAGCACACCACTGTCTAGTAGGGTTATCTCATATTTTTAATAGGCCTGCCATAGGAAAATCTATCAAGGTTACAGGCTACCAAAGGCACGTTAGTGTCTTTAAGGATTTCAAGTGAGTCACTCTAGAAGAAACTGCTGTTTTAGAACAAAGACAGAATTCCTCCACCATGTGTCAGTACACAGTGATAGATTTCTCCTGTATCTTAACAACTAGTTTGTGCCTCCATTTTGTTCTCAACCGTAAATTCAGCTGGAGAGATTCACAGTGTCCCTTGTGTTTGCAGACCTTAAATGCACAGTCCTTAAATAAATTTTTTTTCTAAGTTGTAGAAATAAATTCAGTTTCAATGATCCTTTCTAGTTTAAAAAAAAACAAACAACATCTCTAAAATCCTCAGAAGTGATTTCTTGGCTATGAAAATGTGTAGTTGATTATTTGGGTCCCACAGGTGACTCTAGTTAAGGTTAAAACAAAGAGGAAGTGAGACTTGAGATGATTTAATTTCTCACAGGAATAAATCTATTGGCTAGTAGAGTTGGCTCGGGGCCCTGTTTATTCAGGTTTGGTGAATTTATGGCCAGTAACTAAAAGTGTACAAACAAGGACCATAGTGTTTAGCATGGTGTTTGTTAGGAGGGCAAAAAAGCCTAGAACACCCATGGGACCAGTAAGTCCCTGGCTTATCTGGCAGGGAACTAGTTACCTAACTGTGAATGGAGTCCCAAGAGCAACATTACCATTATTTGTTGAATGAACTAATGTGCCCAGGTAAATGTTCTATTAAACATACAGTAGATTCTGTGAGGAGGAATAACATCAATTCATTACCTTTTCCAGATCACCTCATTAAAGGCAACAGAGGCAATCATTGATTAGAAAGTAGGACAAACTTTTTTTGGCACTTTAAGAGGGAAAAATAAAAACAGTCACCAAAGAAATATTGAAGACATATCTTAAAGGAAGTCTCCCCTTATGCCCTCACACCACCCTCAAACTCTCCTTAAGGCACTTCATGTATCACTTTCATTGCATTTTCTTCATACAATAGGGGACAATAATATTACCTACATGAAAGTGTTTTTGTGAAAGATAAATGAGTTAATACTTATACAACCCTTTGAACAGTGAACAGAAAAGAGCAGGCACTCAAACGTCAGCTACTACTATTACATTATCACCGCACCACAGTGTATTGAAATGATCTATTATAATAAATTTCTCCCCATTGAGGATATAAGATCCTTTAGGGAAGACCTCTTCATCTTTAAAGATCCAGTGCTTACCACAGTGCCTACTGTAGGGGAGACACTCAGTGAGTGTTTCTTCAGCTAAACCACACTCTGATTTTTACACTTCTAATAAACTTTGGCCTCCTGTTTCAGGTTTTCAATAGTTCCAACTCCTGAAAAGACATAAGCTAGGAAATACAGGACAGAAGCACTTTGATACATCACTGATGGCCATCCAATAGATTATAACTGTCCAGGTCCATTTAATATTAAAGAGCAATGCTGTATAGGAACCTGGAATGTTAGGTCCATGAATCAAGGCAAATTAGAAGTAGTCAAACAGGAGATGGCAAGAGTGACCATCAACATTTTAGGAATCAGCAAACTAAACTGGACTGTAATGGGTGAATTTAACTCAGATGACCATTATATCTACTACTGTGGTCAAGAATTCCTTAGAAGAAATGGAGTAGCCGTCACAGTCAACAAAAGAGTCCGAAATGCAGTACTTGGATGCAATCTCAAAAATGACAGAATGATCTCTGTTCACTTCCAAGGCAAACCTTTCAATATCACAGTAATACAAGTCTACGCCACAACCAGTACTGCTGAAGAAGCTGAAGTTGAATGGTTTTATGAAGACCTACAAGACCTTTGAGAACTAACACCCAAAAAAGATGTCCTTTTCATTACAGGGGACTGGAATGCAAAAGTAGGAAATCAAGAGATACCTGGAGTAGCAGGCAAATTTGGCCTTGGAGTACAGAAGGAAGCGCAGCAAAGGCTAATAGAGTTTTGCCAAGAAAATGCACTGGTCATAGCAAACACCCTCTTCCAACAACACAAGAGAAGACTCTACATATGGACAGCACCAGATGGTCAATACTGAAATCAGATTGATTATATTCTCTGCAGCCAAAGATGGAGAAGCTCTATACAATCAGCAAAAACAAGACCAGGAGTTGACTGTGGCTCAGATCATGAACTCCTTATTGCCAAATGCAGACTTAAATTGAAGAAAGTAGGGAAAACCACTAGACCTAAATCAAATCCCTTAAGATTATACAGTGGAAGTGACAAAGAGAATCAAGAGATTAGATGTGACAGAGTGCCTGAAGAACTATGGATGGAGGTTAATGACATTGTAAGAAGGCAGTGATCAAGACCATTCTCAAGAAAAAGAAATGCAAAAAGGTGAAAAAGTTGTCTGAGGAGGCCTTACAAATAGCTGAGAAAAGAAGAGAAGCAAAAGGCAAAGGAGAAAAGGAAAGATATACCCACTTGAATGCAGAGTTCCAAAGAATAGCAAAGAAAGATAAGAAAGCCTTCCTCAGTGATCAATGCAAAGAAATAAAGGAAAACAATAGAATGGGAAAGACTAGAGATCCCTTCAAGAAAATTAGAGATATCAAGGGAACATTTCGTGCAAAGATGGGCTCAATAAAGGACAGAAATGGCAAGGATCTAACAGAAACAGAAGAGATTAAGAAGAGGCAGTAAGAATACACAGAAGAACTGCACAAAAAAGGTCTTAATAACCCAGATAATCACGATGGTGTGATCACTCACCTAGAGAAAGACATCCTGGAATGTGAAGTCAAGTGGGCCTTCATCACTATGAACAGAGCTAGTAGAGGTGATGGAATTCTAATTGAGCTATTTCAAATCCTGAAAGATGATGCTGTGAAAGTGCTGCTCTCAATACGCCAGCAAATTTGGAAAACTCAGCAGTGGCCACAGGACTGGAAAAGGTCAGTTTTCATTCCAATCCCAAAGAAAAGTAATGCCAAAGAATGCTCAAACTACCACACAATTGCACTCATCTCACACACTAGCAAAGTGATGCTCAAAATTCTCCAAGCCAGACTTCAACAGTACATGAACTGTGAACTTCCAGATGTTCAAGCTGGATTTAGAAAAGGCAGAGGAACCAGAGATCAAATTGCCAAAACCCATCTGATCATAGAAAAAGCAAGAGAGCTCCAGAAAAACATCTATTTCTGCTTTATTGAATACACCAAAGCCTTTGACACTGTGATCACAACAAACTGTGGAAATTATTAAAGAGATGGGAATACCTGACCTGCCTCTTGAGAAATCTATATGCAAGTCAGGAAGAAACAGTTAGAACTGGGCATGGAACAACAGACTGGTTCCAAATAGGGAAAGGAGTATGTCAAGGCTGTATATTGTCACCCTGCTATTTAACTTATATGCAGAGTACATCATGCAAAATGCTGGGCTGGATGAAGCACAAGCTGGAATTAAGAGTGCCAGGAAAAATATCACTAACCTCAGATATGCAGATGACACCACCCTTATGGCAGAAAGCAAAGAATAAATAGCCTCTTGATAAAAGTGAAAGAGGAGAGTGAAAAAGTTGGCTTAAAACTCAACATTCAGAAAACTAAGATCATGGCATCCAGTCCCATAACTTCATGGCAAATAGATGGGGAAACAGTGGAAACAGTGAGAGACTTTATTTTGGGGGCGCTCCAAAATCACTGCCGATGGTGACTGCAGCCATGAAATTAAAAGACGCTTACTCCTTGGAAGAAAAGTTATGACCAACCTAGACAGCATATTAAAAAGCAGAGACATTACTTTGCCATCAAAGGTCCATCTAGAGTCAAGGCTATGGTTTTTCCAGTAGTCATGTATGAATGTGAGAGTTGGACTATAAAGAAAGCTGACTGCCAAAGAATTGATGCTTTTGAACTTTGGTGTTGGAGAAGACTCTTGAGAGTCCCTTGGACTTCAAGGAGATCCAACTAGTCCATCCTAAAGGAAATCAGTCCTGAATATTCATTGGAAGGACTGATGCTAAAGCTGAAACTCCAGTACTCTGGCCACCTGATGCGAAGAACTGACTCATTTGAAAAGACCCTGATGCTGGGAAAGATTGAAGACAGGAGGAGAAGGGGACAACAGAGGATGAGATGGTTGGATGGCATCACGGACTCAATGCACATGAGTTGGTGATGGACAAGGAGGCCTGGTGTGCTGCAGTCCATGGGGTCTCAAAGAGTCAGACACAACCAAGCGAATGAACTGAACTGAACTTGTGATCATTTCACTGCTAGAAATATAAAGTTTATTTTCTCCTTAACATACAGGTGTAGGCTCTGGCTCTAGCACTTGAAAATGAGGAACAAACATAGAGAAGGAATCTTCTAGGATATATCTTTGTAAGTGACTCTTCATATAGATAAGGCCACTATACAATGCAATATTTCCAGTGTGTTCTTAGAACACTTGTCCTGAAAGAGACTCCATAAGAAAAGCATTCTCTGGTTAAATTTGGGAGACATACTTCAAAGCTATATAGGAGTTTTATCATGAACACTGTCATTTAAAGGCCCTGAGAAATCTTTAAGTAAAGAAACCTTTGACTAATTCATCATTTCCTGAATCTGAAGGCTGTAGAAAAATTTCCCTATATCTAATTTCTATTAACATCTTATGGAGTTAGTGTTTCATGAATCAAACTTTGGAAAACGCCAAATTATAGAAACACATGTATCCAGACTTCCATCCTTTTCATCAGTAAACCTCTGTGTAATTCATTAAAAATCTAAGTCTATATGCATACAAAGAGAGATGCAAGCTTTGGTTAATTTGAACGCTCAGGAATCATAGCTAACTAAAAAAAAATTAACTGTAGAATAAGTGCTAAATGCATTTAACCCTTGATGAAAAGGATTTTCCCCACTCTCAAACTTGAAATATAATCACCTGAGAGTTTTGGTAAAGTGCGTGTTGGATTCAGTAGGTCTGGGGTGGGGATCAGAGGTTCATCAGCAACTGGATGATCCCAATGCAGCTGGTCTTTGGACCACACACTGAGCATCAGGTTACTTTTCTGCTTTGGAAAGCACAGTAGAATAAATACATTGTTATTTTGAATAACACTATACATGTTGATGAAGCCACACACTGAGATAGTTTAATTTTTTTTTCAAATGTCCACTTGTTTTCTTGATATGACCTTCCTCATATAAAAGTAAAGTGGGGGAAAAAAAAAGTAGAGTGGGACCCACTGGGCAGAAAAGTTCGCCATAATGATTCTCTATCAGCAGTCAGCATGAAATACGGTGCACTGTGCTGTGTGTGTGCTAAGTCCCTTCAATCGGTTCTGGCTTCTTGTGACCCCGTGGACTGTAGCCCTCCAGGCTCCTCTGCCCATAGATTCTCCAGACAAGAATACTGGAGTGGGCTGTGCCCTCCTTCAGGGATCTTCCCAACTCAGGGACCAAACTTGCATCTCTTATGTCTCCTGCATTGGCAGGCAGGTTCTTTACCACTAGAGCCACTTGGGAAGCTTGTGGTGTGCTGTAGGTACTTGATAAATGTTATGTACATTAACATATTTGTCATAAACTTAATTCTCAGCCTTGGTAAATCTAAAGGTGATATAGAGACACATCTGCTAAAGAGGGAGTTAATAATATGAAATATTACTAAATAAAAATGAAAATGTTTCCAAACATGTTGCCAACCAAACAGCATGTTATGGAAAACACTTGAAAGGGAGAAAAATAGGATGTGCTAATAACTGGTGGAGTCTACTCCTGACTCAGAAAAGGGAAGGGAAGAACTAGTGTCATAACCTGGAAGAAGGTGCCAGTTAAGAAAAGCCATGCTTGGGAAGTGGACACAGGCATCTGTGTCTCAAACATATGCTGGAATAGTCATAACATGAATGGAGATGTGCCTTCCTCAGGCAGTCTACCCAGGATCGAGGGCATATCTGGAGAAGGGAAAAAGGAAATATAGATCTTCCATACTAATCCATTTAACTCCTACAAATTATACTGAAAGGACTAAATTGGTCCCAGTTATTTTCATAATTCCCCTATTCATTGCACCATACTTATATGGTGTAAATATTTTGAATTAGGAGTGATTAGCAGTATGAATTATTATGGTAGTTTCTAGCTTCAAGTCATTCAGGACTCCAGATGTAAGGGAATACTATGATAATTGAAGGGGTTCAGAAACTAATCCAGAAAAATGTGTTACAATTATCTTACAATGTTTTGTTTTGTTCTGGAATGTCATTACTGTGCTGTTCATGGAAGTTTCATTGAAATAGCTTTGGTACCTTTAGTCTTCTGACACTTTGACATTGCCTATAAATGTCCATTGGTAGGGTCCGGTAATTATATTAAATGGTACTTATTGACTGACTATCACCTGCTTGTGGAAAGTTCAACCCACACCATCCCACTGATGGAAGTATCCAAGATGAGGGCACCTCCAGCCAACCACCCATCTTCTCTACTTCTCTTCTCTCATCCTCATGCTCCTCTGCCGTGCTCCCCCTCTTTTTTTCCCTCTGTAAGGTCCATGTAGTCAAGGCTATGGTTTTTCCAGTGGTCATGTATGGATGTGAGAGTTGGACTATAAAGAAAGCTGAGCACCGAAGAATCAATGCTTTTGAACTGTGGTGTTGGAGAAGACTCTTGTGAGCCCCTTGGACTGCAAGGAGATCCAACCAGTCCATCCTAAAGGAGATGAGTCCTGGGTGTTCATTGGAAGGACTGATGCTGAAGCTGAAACTCCAATACTTTGGCCACCTGATGTGAAGAGCTGACTCATTTGAAAAGATCCTGATGCTGGGAAAGATTGAGGGCAGAAGGAGAAGGGGACTACAGAGGATGAGATGGATGGCATCACCAACTCAATGAACATGGGTTTGGGTGAACTCTGGGAGTTGGTGATGGACAGGGAGGCCTGGTGTGCTGTGGTTCATGGGGTCACAAAGAGTCGGACACGACTGAGCGACTGAACTGAACTATTCTAAAATTTTTCCAGTTCTTTGAATATGCTATAGTCTTTCTTCCTTCTGTTCCTTTTCAGCACTGGTTGTTCTCACTGCTGGGAATATCCTTTATCCATGTTATATTGATTCCTATTAAACTTCAGGTCTTAGATCTTAAGTCGAAAAGTCAACTCTTGTTCATTTCCCCTCCTATGATCTCTCCTGTATACTCTAAACAGTACTGGCCACACTGGTGTGATTTAACACACACACATATATCACTAGCTGCCTATACACACACACACACACACACATACATACATATATATTTATGCACACATAAGCTCTGTGAAAAGACTGTGTCTCCAAAAAAAAAAAAAAAGACTGTCTCTCTTGCTCACTGTTATAATTCCTAGTAATGAGCGCACTTAGCACACAGTAATACTCAATAAGAATTTGTTGAATGAAAGGGAAAGTTTTTAAAAAGTTCTAATTTTGCTTCAAGTCTGTTGACCTTGGAAATCAAACAGTATATTATGGAAAATATTGTCTCTATAGACATTTTCATGGACTAAAAAATAATAAAAAGTTATGTGTTTGTTAGTTTTAGCTACATTCTCACATTTTGCTGATGTTTTTACAGAACTGTAACTTGGAGACCGAAACCTATAAAGCCTTTTCAGCAAAGGTCCCCAGAAGAGCTATATAAGTAGTGGGATAACTTTTTAAATAATCTTCTCTTTCATGATCTCTTTATAAAACTCTGAAACCATGAGCCCTCTAGTATTTAAAGAGCTAGAGCTGGCACAACCTTTTTACATTTTGTAAGAATATGAGCAGTAGCTTGAACACAGAACAGTAACAAAACAAAAGGTGTTTATTTTGGCTCCAAGTTGGCCAATAAGCCTTTTCTATTTCTCTTTTTATTGGTAAGACTTCAGTTCAGTTCAGTTGCTCAGTTGTGTCCGACTCTATGCAGTAAGACTTAGAAATTAAAAAAAATTATCCCTGTTTCAATCTTTTATACAGTTACTCATCTTACAGTTTTGAAAAGCTGAAGCATTTAAATTATGACTAGTAAAGTAAAATGCAATTTAAAATATGCAGTGCTTTCCAATTAATCTGAACATCATATTAGTAAAATATATTGGAAATATATGAAACTTTCCAGATTAATCACTGCAATGGCTCCCAATACCCTAGAAAATTAATACCCAAATTTTTTAGGCTAGCATACAAGGCCCTCTAAAATCTAGTCCTAATCAATGTTTCAAAGTTTTCTTTCTCTCTTCTTACAAATATTCTGCTCGTTACTCTAATGAAAGTGACTAGCCATTTGCTATACCAGAACATGTGCATGCATGCTCATTCAGTCGTGTCTGATCCTTTGCAATGCCATGGACTGTAGCCCACCAGGCTCCTACGTCCATGGAATTTTCCAGGCAAGAATACTGGAGTGGGTTGCCATTTCCTACTCCAGGACAATCTTCCCAACCCAGGAATCAAACCCAGGTCTCCTGTGTCTCTTGCATTGACAGATGGATTCTTAACCACTGAGCCACCTGGGAAGTCATACTAGAACAGTGAAAGTGAAAGTGAAGTCGTTCAGTCATGTCTTTGTGACCCCATGGACGGTAGCCCACCAGGCTCCACAGTCCATGGGATTTTCCAGGCAAGAGTACTGGAGTGGGTCACCATTTCCTTCTCCAGGGGATCAGAGTAGATGCTTAAATGTTAGTTAGATATTAGAAACTGGGTTTGTTTTAATCAATGTAAGTAAAATTTGCAGAGTCTTCATCTAGACCAGTGTTTCTCAAACTGCTTGCGTCAGAATCACCTGGCAGGCTTGTAAAATTCAGATTTCTGGCCTCCACCCCAAAATCTGATGCAGCTGGCTTGGGTTGCAGTCTGAGAACTTGCATTTCTAACACATTCCCAGATGATGCTGATGGTCCAGGAACCAGACATTTTGAGAATCACTGGTTTGCTTGTTGACTGCAACTAAACTTGAATTGAGCTGCCTTTGTTCAACACAAGAATGAATCTTTGGAAAGTAAGTCATATTATACCACTTTTCTGTTCAAATATCTGTGCTGGTTCATCATTTCACTCCAAGTAAAAGCTGCTGTGCTTTCAGTGGCCTACAGGCCCACATTATTTGCCTCATACCTCTGGTCTCATCGCCTGCTTCCCCCCAAATCCCATTCTGATGCAGCCACACTGACCTCCTTGTTTGCATTTTGACACATTAAGCACCTTCCTGTCTGAGGACATTCACTCTGAGTATTCCATCTACTTAGATTTTCTTCTGCATTTAAATATTTGGCCAACTTTTTTACTATCTTCCGTTCTTTGCTCAAGTCTCACCTTCTTAGTGATGAGGCCTGTCCTCATTCAATACTGCATCTTGTCTATGTTCTCACTTATGTCAGTGAGAAGCTAAAAAACCAAACTTACAGGAGTAGAGAACAGATTAGTGGTTTCTAGAGGTGGGGAATGAGGGGTTGTTAGGGCAAAATAGGTGAAGATGGTAAAAAAAAAAGGCAACAACAACAAACTTGCAGTTATAAGATAAATAAGTTTTGGGGATATAATATACAGCATAACTACAGTTAATACCATACTGTATACGTGAAAGTTGCTAAGAGAGTAGATTATAAAAGTTTTCATCATAAGGAAAAAATTATAATTATGTGAGGTGATAGATGTTAACTAAACTTACTGTGGGATCATTTCACAATTATACATATACCAAATGATTATGCTGTACATCTTAAACTCATATAGTGCTATATGCCAGTTATTTCTTAAATAATGAAAGTGAAAAATAATACTGCATCTTGTCACTCCTCTTCTCATTCCAAACCCCTGGCACCTCGGATCCTTCTTAACTTGTTTGATTTATACTTCTTTGGTGATATTATTAATAGCACTTACCATCTTCTAACATATATACTATATACTTCATTTATTAAGTTTATTTATTTTTATTAGTTTTTATTGGAGCATAGTTGCTTTACAATGTTGTGTGAGTTCTGCTGTACAGCAAAGTGGATCAGCTGTACGTATACAGAACCCCTCTGGTTTTGGACTTCCTCCCCATTTAGGCCACCACAGAGCACTGGGTAGCATTCCCTGTGCTATAAAATGTTCTCATTATTTATGTGTTTTATATATAGTATTAACAGTGTATATATGTCTGTCCCAGCCTCCCAGTTCATCCCACCCTCTTCCCCCTTTGGAATCCATACATTTGTTCTCTATATCTATGTCTCTATTTCTGCTTTGCAAATAAGATCATCTACACCATTTTTCTAGATTCCACATATATGTGTTAATATACAATATCTGCTTTTCACTGACTGACTGACTTCACTCTATATGACAGTCTCTAGGTCCATCCACATCTCTCCAAATGACCCAATTTCATTCCTTTTGATGACTGAGTAACATTTCATTGTATATATGTACCTCATCTCCTTTATCCATTCCTCTGTTGGTAGATGTTTGGGCTGTTTCAATGTCCTGGCTATTGTGAATAGTGCTGCAGTGAACATGGGGCTGCCCATGTCTTTTTGAATTATGGTTTTCTTTGGGTAGATGCCCAGGAGTAGAACTGCTGGATCATATGGTAGTTCTATGTTTAGTTTTTTAAGGAACCTTCATAATGTGCTTCATAGTGACTGTATCAATTTACATTCCACCAATAGTGCAAAAAGAAAAGTATACAAATTGAAAAATAAGTAAAAATGTCACTGTTTGCAGATAACATGATCTATACATAGAAAATCCTAAAGTTACTACCAGAAAACTACTAGAGTTAATTAACGAATTTGGTAAAGTTGCAGGATACAAAATTAATGCACAGAAATCTTTTGCATTCCTACACACTAACAGTAAAAGATTACAAAGACAAATTAAGGAAACAATCTCATTTACCACTGCATCAAAAAGAATAAAATACCTAGGAATAAACCTACCTAAAGAAGTAAAGGACCTGTACTCAGAAAACTATAAGACACTGGTGAAAGAAACCAAAAATGACACAGAAGGAGAGATATACCGTGTTTTTTGATGGGAAGAATCAATATTGTGAAAATGACTATACTACCCAAAGCAATCTACATATTCAATGCAATCCCTATAACAGTATCTTTCTGAAAATGCTGCCCATTGCCATGCAAGGCAGTAAACTAATTTCCTGTTTTATCTGCTTGTTAGTCCATACATTCTTACTTTTAAACATTTTTACTAGTGGTCTGAAGATGTAAATACCCCCATACACATATCTATTTAAATATATCCTATACAAAATGGTGTTAGAGCTGAATATGTTCTAGACTGAAAAATTTCATAAGCAGACCCTTCAGTGAGCACACAGAGTTAAGGAAACTACATGTTAGTCCCTAAGGTACTATGGATTTTAAAGAAGTAATTATTTTTGATATAAGGTATTTTTAGTCAATAAAGAGTAGATCTTATAGGACAACAATTTATACTAGTTTTTCATTTCTTCAGGACTTACTATACAACAAGCAACCCGCTAAACCCCACATATTTTAGGTTATAAAGTTCTCATTACAGCCTTGTGAGTAGAAAGACATTGGCGTCCAAAGACCGTCAACAGCCGGCATTGGGCTACATACACAACTGTAGGGGCAGGAAGTCTCTATTCTACATCTGTTTGAATCCTACTAAAATGAAAGTCTGATGGTTGGGGCATGTAGAAGGGAGGCTCAAGTATATGCATATACTTATAGCTAATTCACTATATTACAGCAGAAACCAACACAATGTCGTTAAGCAATTATCCTCCAAACAAAATAAATGAAAGTTTGAGTACAGAAATAGCATTTAGAATCAAATTCCATACTGGCCAGAGACACTCAGAGGGCTCAAACATACCTTGTATGCACCAGGACCCAGAGACCCCACAGAGACTGAGACAGAACTGTGTTTAGATGTCTCCTGAGGAGGTACAGGTCAGCAGTGGATTGCTGCAGGGACAGGGGCTCTGGATGCAGTAGAGCTGGGTACGGCATAAGCCCTTTTGGAGGAGGTTGCCATTAACCCACCATAGAGTCGCTAGAACTTACACAGGACTGGGGAAACAGACACTCGAAGGGCACAGACAGAATCTTGCATGGACCCAGAAGAAAGGAGCAGTGACCCCACAAGAGACTAACCCAGACTTGCCCATAAGTGTCCAGGAGTCTCTGGTGGAGGCATGGGTTGGCGGTGGCCTGCTGCAGGGTTCAGGGCATTGAGTATAGCAGTGCGTGCATGGGACCTTTCCATTGCCTCCACCACAGTTGGGCCTCAGGTCAAATAAACCAACAAAGGTCCGTCTAGTCAAGGCTACGGTTTTTCCAGTAGTCATGGATGTATGTGAGAGTTGGACTATAAAGAAAGCTGAGCACCAAAGAATTGATGCTTTTGAACTGTGGTGTTGGAGAAGACTCTTGAGAGTCCCTTGGACTGCAAGGAGATCCAACCAATCCATCCTAAAGGAAATCAGTCCTGAATATTCATTGGAAGGACTGATGCTGAAGCTGAAACTCCAATACTTTGGCCACCTGATACAAAGCACTGACTCATTAGAAAAGACCCTGACGCTGGGAAAGATTGAAGGCAGGAGGAGAAGGGGACAACAGAGGATGAGATGGTTGGATGGCATCACCGACTCAAGGGACATGAATTTCAGTAAACTCCAGGAGTTGGTGAGGGACAGGGAAGCCTGGCGAGCTGCAGTCCATGGGGTCTCAAAGAGTCGGACACGACTGAGCGACTGAACTGAACTGAACTGAGTACAGAAAGAAGCAGGAGTAAAACAATTCTTGGAGAAATATTGTGATGTAAATCAAAATTTGGGGCTCAGTGTTGGAAGTGAGCTGTTTCATGTTCTACCTTCATTATCTAAGAGAAAAAGCCTGTAACAAGTAAGCCCACTCATATTTCATGTAAATATCTCCTGCCTTATGTCAAAACTGTTTCTTCAAGAGCAACAGAATTTTTCCTTTAAATTAAAAACAAACTCAAGATTTTAAATGATTGTTTCACCATTGTATTGTTCCTTTCCTGTCTCTGTTTTTTGACCTAGAACGTAGAGTCCTTAGTGGGAAAAGGAAGGGCATGATCATTCATCTCCATTAACAGTCTTGAGTGGTTTCTGTGATCTAATCATCTCTGAGTCAACAGACATGTAAATGCTCATGTAGTTAGAGGAACTATTCATCCACACTGGACTTTTACTTAAGCTCTGTCTACATCCTTCATAGTCATGTTTCAGAGAATGTCTCATTAACTGGGCAGATCTTTGAAAATTATACTCTTTCTTTGAAAAAAAAAACCTCTTATTGGATTTATGCCAACAAAAAGCAGAACCCATTCTTTAATAGTTTAGTATTTTGGGGGAACGTAAGGAATTATTGTTATGTTCTAAATTCATTTATGATATCATGGTACCTTAGAGCAGAGTCAAACAGACTGCATTCACAGTGGAACCAAAACCTGTCATTTTTCAGATGTTCAAGTTCACTGCAGAGATGAAAACAAGAATGACCCAAGTGCAGATAACCACTCTTTATTTCATCAGTTTGAGTCCATTATTGTCTGTGTCCTACTCATATATTTGGTCTTAAGATAATCTGAGCGCCAAAGAATTAATGCTTTTGAACTGTGGTGGTGGAGAAGCCTCTTGAGAGTCCCTTGGACTGCAAGGAGATCAAATTAGTCAATCCTAAAGAAAATCAGTCCTGAATGTTCATTGAAGGGACTGATGCTGAAGCTGAAACTCCAATACTTTGGCCACCTAGTGAGAAGAGCTGACTCATTGGAAAAGACCCTGATGCTGGGAAAGATTGAAGACAGGAGGAGAAGGGGAAGACAGAGGATGAGATGGTTGGGTGGCATCACCAAGTTGATGGACAGAAGTTTGAGCAAGCTCTGGGAGTTGGTAATGGACAGGGAAACCTGGCATGCTGCAGTTCATGGGGTCGCAAAGAGTTGGACACGACTGACCGACTGAACTGAGCTGAAGATAATCTTAAATATAGCTTCCTCTTCATCCCTCTTTTTTCTCTGTTATTAGTCATCTTGTTTTCCAAAATATGGTGCTATAGGAGACAATTCTACTTCATGGAGAGTGAGTAAGGAGATTGTTTTTATGACTATTGTACTGTGCCCACCTAACAATTTTTACCCCTTATCAATGAAGTTAATTGATGTGTATGAGTGGATTGTCTGAGAATTTCATGACCTCTCTCCCTTGGGTGAGCAAATGAAGGATGGAGCATCATCTCTTTTGTAAAAATCAAACTCTTCCCCCATAAACATGAGTTTACTTACATTTGCAAGCATCGGGGGCAGAGAAAGGTCTTCGGAGGTCCCGGTAGAAGCCCGGCTTACACCGCTGGCAGTGCTGACCTTCTGTGTTGTGTTGACAGTCATTGCAGACACCACCACTACGATTCCCTGACGCCTCCCACACACTAATGTCAAAGTGACAGGCGTCAGCATGCCCATTGCACTTGCAGGCTGGGGGAAAGAAGGATCAGAGGAAAACAAAGAATTAGAAGTAAAATGACAGTTTCTCTAGTGTTCAGGCAGTTACGAGTAGGGTAAGCTGACTGCTAATTTTTTTAAAAAATTAGTTTTTTCAGATTCATAAGTGGAAAACAGACTTGTGGTCGCCAAGGGGGTGTGAGGATGGAGAAAGGATAGACGGGGGTTTGCGGTGAGCAGACGCAAACTATTACATACAGAATGGAGAAACAATGAAGTGCTACTGTAATAGCACAGGGAACTACATTCAGTAAACTGTGATAAGCCATAATGGAAAAGAATATGGAAACAAGAATACATGCGTGGTGTGTGTGTATGTGTGAAGTCCGACTCTTTCGTCCCTTAAAGACTGTAGCCCGCCAGGTTCCTCTGTCCATGGGATTCCCCAGGTAAGAATACTGGGATGGGTTGCCATTCCCTCCTCCAGGGGATCTTCCCAACACAGGGATCAAACCTGTTTCTCTTATGCACTGGCAGAGTTCTTTACCACTAATGCCACCTGGGAAGCCCTATGTATGTATAATTGAATCACTCTGCAGGAATTAACACAACATTGTAAATCAACTGTACTTCATTGTTTTAAATTTTAGTTTTTTGAATAGTATACCTTTTCACAATACAGGAGTCAAAACAGTGTAAGAAGGTTTATATATTAAGAACTCTAGTCTCCCCATCCCTATTCACCCTGTTTCCTCTGGCCCTCAGTAGTTTCTTTCCTTTCTTCCTTCCTTCTCTTTCATCCTTCTCTCCCTCCCACCTTCCTTCAAACCTAGAAGGAAACTTCTGGTGTACAGGGGTTAGTAACTTGGCAGATAGATTGATTTGCCTTTCATGAAGTACTGTTCTTCAGTTATTGTACTGGTGAGTATGACGTGGTCCCCTAAAGAGACCTTAATTTTCTTATGGGAGAGGCTTGTAAAGTTTCTTATGTAACAGATTCTCAGAGTCATTTCTAAGATTATAGTCAGTAGCACCAAGAGACAAGTCTCTGTGTTCTATATGTATTTAGATATGCAGCTGGTTTCTGTGGAAAGGGCCATAATGGCACTCTAGGAATTTGGGAGAAATTCTTTAGATTCTCTTGATTGATTTAGAATAAGGATCTGGACTTTTTCCTGGAGGTCAGCTGTATTTGAAAATGTTTTTGCTATTGTTTTTCATTGTTTCCTTGATGTGTTATGATATTTTGACCAGATTCATAGTCTTTAAAAAGCATACTATAAGATAATTTAAGATTTATGCTTAGAGGAAATCCTGTACATTTCCGTGAAACTAAAATAAATCAGTTATGATTCCAAACTACATATGGGAAGAGACTTCTCACAATTTTACCCACTGTATTTGCCTTTAAACCCTAGTAGAATTGAAGTTTGTTAGTGTAAACACTGCTATGGGCATGTGCATTTCTCTGTGTGTGTATATTTCTATTTCATGTGTGCTTCCAAAGAAAAAAAAATGGTTCACATTGCCATATTTTTTACTCTTCTATCTAACCTCAAACCTCAAACCCAAGGTTAGCTATGACAGTGTTAGTCTCATTCTTGGTGAACTGGCATAGTTTCAAATCTAATTTGTTTTTAAAAGTATAAGTGAAGAGACAGGCATTATGGTATTCCAGAAAAAAAGTATTTAATTTGGAGTCTGAAAACTAGGGATCAAGTCCTGACTCTGTCATTTACTAACTTTGGCAAGATACTTAAAATTTTATTGGACCTCAGTTTACTGATCTCTAATATGGGATTAACACCACCTACTTTATAGGGTTGTTTTGAGAACTGAATTCAAGATACCTATTTTCATTATTATAATTCAGTATCTGTGAACTCTAAACCTCAGTTGCTCTGTGTCTGGCTATGTTTTTACTATGTCAAACTCTCAAGACGGGTTCTCAGGTTCAACATAGAGTCCCAGGAAATAAGCAACACATTCTTGGCAAAACAGTCATATCAGCGACTTTGCAAGCAGTAATTGTTTCCAATGGCTGAAGTCACAGTGGGCAGTGATATGGGCTATGTTTGTTAGCATCTGTCACCTACCACTTAATATTGTGTTTCTCAAGACAACAAACGAGAAGTCTACAGAGGTTTACTTAACAAAGGAGGCTTTTGAGTCCGTAGACTTTGTACTTACTTCTGCACTCATTTGGAGACCCTGTTTTTCCATCAGCTGCCTCCCAGGGGCGGTCGTTATATAAAGGTGCACAGTGTTGGCAGTGGGTGCCCGCTGTGTTGTGCTTACACATACACTTTCCGTGGACCTGCAAAGAAAAGTAAGAGCTAAGAGCACAAACAATGCTAGGAAAGAACATTCTTCCCACAGCCTCATCTCGTTGATTGGCTATAGCCGCATGACATTCATTCACTTGAAGACGTTAGCCATCAAGATGAGAGAGACCTTCTTTGGTTTGTCTTTGCTGTTAATTCAAAAAACTACAAAATATATATTTTCTTGACAGCAGGATACATGACCCAAATAAGCAATTCTGAGATAATTGCTAGGCATTTATTTAATTTTTAATACTTCAAATTTTTTTTATTCTTTACACAAAAGTAATACATCTTCAATACAGAAAATTTAGATCTTTCCATGTCATTAAATATTTTTGTACAACACCCATTTTAATTATTTCCTTGTACAATATACAGTTTATTTGACCAATCACCTATTTTTGGTTATTTAGGCTTTTAAATATTTTTATACAGTATATTTTAATTCTGTAATTAATATCCTTGTAGCTATTGTGTACATCTTCATTTATTTGGAATGTGTTTTCTAGAAGTAAAGTTGAACAGTCATCATCTGTATATTTTTAAGGCATTGAAGACATTTTGTCATAATTACTGGGCATTTTCTTTTAATCCCATAATTCAGAGTCACTGAGGGTTTTTAAAATAGTATTTCTCACAAGGAGAAACATTTTAGTGGAATTGTTGCAGGAAGGGGGACCCCTTCCAGGACCCAAAACTGGGCTCTTGTCTAACACTCGGAAATGAATTGTCTGAGGAGACACATGTGCAGACAAAGGAAGAGATTTCATTGGGTAAGGTACCCGGGTGGAGAGCAGGAGGGTTAGGGAACCCAGAAGAACAGCTCTGTCTCATGGCTTGCAGTCTTATGGTGATGGGATTAGTTTCCGGGTTGTCTTTAGCCACTCATTCTGACTCAGAGTCCTTCCTGGTGGTGCATGCCTTGTTCAGCCAAGATGGATGCCAGAGAGAAGGATTCTGGGAGGTGGTTGGACATGTGGTGTCTCCTTTTGACCTTTCCCGAACTCTTCCGGTTGGTGGAGGCTTATTAGTTCTGTGTTCCTTACCAGGACCTCCTGTCGTAAAACAACTTGTGCAAGTGGTTACTATGGGGCCTGGCCAGGGTGGAACGTTTCAATCAGTGTGCTTCCCCTAACAGAATTATTTGGGATCTGAGCATTTTATGAGAATTTTAATATTTTTTTATTATCTCACCAATAATTTCTAAAAATTAGTATTTGGAATCATCTGGAATACTTCCTGATAACTAAGTTTGCCATGAATTCCAGTACCAAAATGAATTTATTGACACATGATGTCATGACTGTACAAACGAACGTTTTTTGAAGTAGCTCAGAGACAGAGTCCCAAACTTGGATCTATTAAGTGTTGCTTGTTTTTTCTTGAGAAACAGTATAAAAGGTAAATCAATGCAGAGGTAATAAGTTATATCAACCATTTACAATTATTTAATGAATATCTACTAGAGGAAGTTGCTATATTAGGCAATGTTTGATACACAAAGCGTTACAAAACATGATTTCTGTCTTCAAGCACAGTACAATGTAGCTGGATAAAAAAGATTTACATAGAAAAAATTATGCATAAACAAGACAATAAATAAATACCAAAGAAAGAAAATTATGTTGGAATTTAAAAGATGCAGAAATCACCGGAGATTAACAGTGACTGAGGACTTTATGAGAGAGACCTGTTTTAGAGATGGGCGTTGAAGTTGGGCAGCATTTCTGACAGGCAGAGGGGAAGAGACTTCCCAGGAAGAGGAAACAAAATTAACTAAGCTATGGTTCTAAGAGGTTAGGGAAAACCTATGAACAAAGTTTATTTCAGTACATCTGAAATATTCTGACTGTGATGATAAAGGAACTACTAAAAATGAGACGTATTTAGACTGTCCAGAAATAAAATAAATCTTCAGTTCCGTTCAGTCGCTCAGTCGTGTCCGACTCTTTGCGACCCCATGAATTGCAGCACGCCAGGCCTCCCTATCCATCACAAACTCCTGGAGTTTACTCAAACTCATGCCCATCGAGTCGGTGATGCTATCCAGCCATCTCATCCTCTGTCATCCCCTTTTCCTCCTGCCCCCAATCCCTCCCAGCATCAGGGTCTTTTCCAATGAGTCAACTCTTCCCATGAGGTGGCCAAAATATTGGAGTTTCAGCTTCAGCATCAGTCCTTCCAATGAACACCCAGGACTGATCTCCTTTAGGATGGACTGGTTGGATCTCCTTGCAGTCCAAGGGACTCTCAAGAGTCTTCTCCAACACCACAGTTCAAAAGCATCAATTCTTCTGCGCTCAGCTTTCTTCACAGTCCAACTCTCACATCCATACATGACCATTAGAAAAACCATAGCCTTGACCAGGCGGACGTTTGTTGGCAAAGTAATGTCTCTGCTTTTTAATATGCTATCTAGGTTGGCCATAACTTTCCTTCCAAGGAGTGTCTTTTAATTTCATGGCTGCAATCACCATCTGCAGCGATTTTGGAGCCCAAAAAAATAAAGTCTGACACTGTTTCCACTGTCTCCCCATCTATTTCCCATGAGGTGATGGGACCAGATGCCATGATCTTAGTTTTCTGAATGTTGAGCTTTAAGCCAACTTTTTCACTCTCCTCTTTCACTTTCATCAAGAGGCTCTTTAGTTCCTCTTCACCTTCTGCCATAAGGGTGGTGTCATCTGCATATCTGAGATTATTGATATTTTTCCCGGCAATCTTGATTCCAGCTTGTGCTTCTTCCAGTCCAGTGTTTCTCATGATGTACTCTGCATATAAGTTAAATAAGCAGGGTGACAATATACAGCTTTGACATACTCCTTTTCCTATTTGGAACCAGTCTCTTGTTCAGTTCTAACTGTTGCTTCCTGACTTGCATACAGGTTTCTCAAGAGGCAGGTCAGGTGGTTTGGTATTCCCATCTCCTTAAGGCCCAATGCTGTAAAGAGCAATATTGCACAGGAACCTGGAATGTTAGGTCCATGAATCAAGGCAAATTGGAAGTGGTCAAACAGGAGATGGCAAGAGCGAATGTCAACATTCTAGGAATCAGCAAACTAAACTGGACTGTAATGGGTGAATTTAACTCAGATGACCATTATATCTACTACTGTGGGCAGGAATCCCTTAGAAGAAATGGAGTAGCCATCATAGTCAACAAAAGAGCCCAAAATGCAGTACTTGGATGCAATCTCAAAAATGACAGAATGATCTCTGTTCATTTTCAAGGCAAACCATTCAGTATCACGGTAATCCAAGCCTATACCCCAACCAGTAATGCTGAAGAAGCTGAAGTTGAACGGTTCTATGAAGACCTACAAGACCTTTTAGAACTAACACCCAAAAAAGATGTTCTTTTCATTATAGGGGACTGGAATGCAAAGTAGGAAGTCAAGAAACACCTGGAGTAACAGGCAAATTTGGCCCTGGAGTTCGGAATGAAGCAGGGCAAAGGCTAATAGAGTTTTGCCAAGAAAATGCACTGGTCATAGCAAACACCCTCTTCCAACAACACAAAAGAAGACTCTACACGTGGACATCACCAGATGGTCAATACCGAAATCAGACTGATTATGTTCTTTGCAGCCAAAGATGGAGAAGCTCTATACAGTCAGCAAAAACAAGACTGGGAGCTGACTATGGCTCAGATCATGAACTCCTTATTGCCAAACTCAGACTTAAACTGAAGAGAGTAGGGATAACCACTAGACCAAATAAATCTTAGGGTTCAACAGATGTGTAAATAGCTACAACCAATACACTGCAGTACTACTGCTCGACCTAACGTAGCACTTGAGAAAGTCGTGTTGTCTACCCAAGATCTCCTTTTTCTTCTCCTTCTCTTGGAATGTATTTCCTCGGCTCCACTGGTAGAGGCACTCTGGAAATCACATGTGCATCATCCAAGTGTGTTAGGTGACCACTGTTGACCTTTATGCACAAATAAAATTCAAGTGCAGGAATTATTCAGGGCTCAGAGGTCCACAGGCTACTTGTGAATGAATCACATGAGACCTAAGGAGCCATCTTGCTAAATTTAGTTTCTATGTATTATAAACTAAGGTTTTTGTGCTTAATGAAAATGAACTATAGCTGTCCTTTTAGTTCTTAGCGATTAGCTAGGATATAGATTTTTTTAATGGTAGAATTGACTCAGAGTACAATATGTTACAAAAATTTTTGTTGATTTTCTTTACAGAAACTCAGCTAATATTATAGATTCAGTGTATTGGTTTTGTTCTTGGAATGCCCAAGCATGAGGGGAACTATAGTTACCTTTTTTCTTGGGCTTTTCTTTGTGAAAAGACTTGTTTATACAACAAAGCTAGGACTTGTTTATACATAAAGTCCCATGGAGTTGTTAAGAGTTTACTATACATAACTATTCACACATCCAGGTAAGAGCTAAAGACAACTTTGCACTTATATTTAGAGAGCTGCAGGAATTCAATATTCACTACTCTGTAAGAATGAGGTGTTTTCATCCTAGCTCCTGAGTATCTAATTTTTCATATATTCTGGTAGAAATACTCCAGTCCAATGCTTTTTATTAAATCTTTTAAATTCAACATTCTTATCATCATGAAAAAAAAAGAAATTCTATCAAATAACTTCCACAAGGTAAGATTCTTTTTCTTAATTGAAATATAGTTGATTTACAATGTTGTATTACTTTCTGCTATACAGCAAAGTAGTTCAGTTATGCATATATATATACACCTTCTTTTTCATACTCTGTTCCATTATGATTTATCACAGGACCATGAATATAGTGCCCAGTGCTATGAAGTAGCTTGTGGTTTATCCATCCTATATAGAATAGCTTGTATCTGCTAGCCCCAAACTCTCAGTCCTTCCCTCCCTCACACCCCCTTGGCATCCACAAGTCTGTTTTCTAGGTCTGTGAGTCTGTTTCTGTTTCATACATAAGTTCATTTGTGTCATTTTTTTTTTTAAACTAAAAACTTTTTACTGGAGTATAGTTGATTTACAACATTGTGTTTCAAAATGAATCAGTTACATATAGGTATATATATATATATATATATATATCAGTTACATATAGTATTTATATACAGTATACAGGTATATATATATATAGTTATATACAGTATACAGTAACTGTGTATATATATACAGTTATATACAGTATACAGATATATATATATCAGTTATATATATAATCAGTTATACACAGTAAAATGAATCAGTTTTTTATATATATATATATGTATATATATATATATATCTCCAGCATATATATATATGTGTTTGTGTGTGTGTATATATATATATATATATATATACCTCCAGCATTGCAGGCGGATTCTGCTGCAAATTATTGCTACTTTTCTTTAGAGGAACTAAACTATCATTATAAGTCAGTTTATCAGGTTTGGTCTTGGAATGCCCAAGGCCTATATGTAATTTCACACAACTCAGGTTAGTCCTAGTCCACAAATTCCAGGACTCAGGAAACCAAAGGCACTTAGGGAACCTCATCAAACATTCACGTGCATCACAAGATGATATGGACCGGTCAGTTCCCTCTGGAGTAAGAATCTTAGAGCACTTTCTTGCACCCACATGCAAGGATTGGGATGAACCTCCCAGGGTCTGAAAGATGCCAGCCCAGCAAATATTTCTGCACACAGAAAAAGTCAAGGAACTGTCATTTTGAGAATTACTAAAAATAGTTGTAAATCATTACCTAGACCATTTGAAACAAGAAATCCTTTCTCAGCGATACAACTGTTACTGTTCAAGCTTGAAAGATCACCCACTATTTGATGCTTGTGAAAAATGTGCAAGTGAAACTAGGTCTGCATTGGGGGAAAAAAACAGAAAAAGGAAACTTTAGCAACAAGTTAAACAAAGCCCTTGTTTGGTACACAAACATAAACTAGATAAAGAGCAGGAAAATGGGATTATGTATTTAAGGCTTAGTTGAAGAAGAGTGGTGTCTGGCTGTGTAACTGGGAAGTGAGAAATCAACTTTAACAACAAATCTACAAACCCTAATTATACAAGAGTTATACCTTGGCATTTTGGATATTCTATGAATTTCATAAACCCCTCCACTATACTGAGAGTACATTTCTCTGTTAATGTCAAAAGTTTCTTACTATATCCCATACAGGGAGGGAATCATACAAACTTTGAATAAGAAATTTAAGGGATTATTACTAAAACAGCTTGTTCATGAATACCTGTGTACTTTGGTGACAAATATGATATATTAGAGGTAAACAGACACGGAAGAGAAAATACTGCTCCTTCATATGTATGGCTATAAGAATCTATGTGGGAACAAAATGAGGAAATTATTATCTTTCAAATTTGTCATTGTAAGATACACATCTTGCTTAGAAAAGCTCATTTTTAATTGTTCTTTGGGGACAGAAAGCCCTCTAGTAGTCAGCAAACGTAGACTTGAGGAAATTGGCTATGGCAGGAGGTTGTAAGAATCTGGCCATTGGCAATGTTAAACATAAGAGTTGGACAATCGCTTATCAAGATAGTGTAGAATATTTAAACATTAAATGGAAGATTGGCTTTGACAAATTTTAAGGTCCTTCTAGTCTTAAGGTTCTATGATTCTCTTTTTTTTTTTTTTTTAGGTTCTATGATTCTAAGGCCTGCCTCTGTGTATTGTGAATGCTGCCTGGTTGGAGGCAACTACCCATAATCCTTTCTGAGCTACCAAATAAGCCTTAAATGTCATATGGCAGGGTCCTACTACCATTTCACCAAGAGTGTTTCCAAATGATGTGCAAGTCAAATAAGGGAGAGTTAGGAGAATATCTCTCCTTTTTAGCAGGCACTACCTGATGTGGAAGTAAATGTTAATAGTCTCTGAAGATGGATTTGCATATGTCGATAATGACTGTACCAAAACTAAAATAAGTTTCATTCTTTCTGATTTTTCTCCTACTGTTTTCCTCCTTCTTACTGCATTTTCCTCATTGCTTATGAGAAAAGGAATCACAGGCTGTCTTTCTAGCACCTGCCTTCCAAATAAAGGTATATTTCATCATCCACAAATAATCCACAAATTTTTTCCACAAATACCAAAGCAAATAATAAATATGGTTAAAGCTTTGGAAGACTCAAATTAACCAAATTCTTTTATGAATGTCTGATAAAATTTGCTTCCCAGCTGCTCTCCAAGAAAGAAAGAACCAACTATTGTTCAAGTCCTACTAAAATTTGTAATGAAAGTTAGTGGGGAAAAGAGAGTTTACAGCCAAGTATTCAGAAATTCTTAAATTTCATCAACTGGGTACTTTCCTTGAGCTCCTGTGCCATTATTGTTTACATAGATATGATTTTATTTTCTTTCTTTACCATTCAACTTTGAATTTCAATGGAAAATGAATATCCTTTTATACCATCATTGGAACCTTAAAAAATGTTTGTGAAAAGAGAATACAAACAGTGCCTATTCTATGATCCTAAGAAAATTGCCCACTTAAAGGCAGCTATGGCAATTCACAGACCTTCATTTAGCTCTGATAAATGATTTACAAAAGTGGAACAATGCTTTGCAGCAACTTTAGACAAGATGTAAAGGAAAAAAACTGATTTAATTTCTAAAGAGACAGTATGTCCCTTTTAGAGAAAAGGATTAGCTTCCAAATGAATGAACTTCTTATGTATGAGAAGAGATAAATTCTAATAACAGACTAGCCTGCTAGAACCTGCTCCTCTTAAGCAGGACAAAAACAGGCACAACAATGCTCCAGCAAAACCTTTGAATAGAAAGCACTATGAGGAAAACACATCTTTTCATTAACAAATAAAATCTTTCTCTACCCCTACTAAAGGTTTGCATATTTCAGTTTAACAGAAGTGGGAGTTCTACGGTGAATATGTAGCACAATAATTGAGTTTGGTAAAAGGAGGCTTGAAACATAGTGTCAGAACAGAGTAAAATAGGTTGAAGACTGAATATTTCAAACCCTTGCCCAATAATATATATATTGCAGGATGGTAAGCAGTGGAAAAGCTCTACAGTCTATTCTTTGGTCTATACTTGAACACTAGAGAAAACAGGTCTTGTAAGAAAGCATGAGCAATAAAATAGATAGGTATAGAGCAGAAACAATTATGATGAAAGAATGAAAATCAGCCACAGGAGACTTCCCAGCCAGGCTGTTGCCTGAAATTCTTCCTATCAGGACTCATTCCTTTAGCCCCTGAATATTGTTTTAGGTTCAAGAGCTCCCTACAACAAGGGACTTAAGCTCCGAACGCGTAAATCCTTAAATTATTAGCAGCAAACATATCAGCAGGGATTATAACCATCTGTTCTCAATCCTAGAATTGTACTCAGAGTTGCCTAAAGAAGGAAGTAGCTTTCTGGTGGAGGGAAAGGGAATGTCTAAAGAAGAGAGGGAAGGAGCCAAAGATAAACTGTGCCTACTTCACTAAGGTGCCAAGAACCTTGCTCTGGCAGACAAACCTGGAAAAAATTCATGGAGCCAATGCAAATTTCATAACAAAACTGCATTTAAGTACACTGTATGGTAATCATGTGTTTATATACATCTCTCTGATAGATTGTAAGCTCTTGCAGGGAAGAAACTATGGCTTAAATTTCTTTGAATCCCCATTAACTGACATATAATAGGTTTTCAATTGATATGTGTTCATTTTTTTCATTCAGCCAATATATATTCAATGGAACATGGAGAACCTTAGTTATTGAGTTTAGTTCCATTTTCAAAACTTCCCAAGAAGAGATGGTGCTAATTATTCATTTGAAGTGGGAATGGGATACTTTTGTTTGTCACTGAGCAGGATTTGGGGCAGAACAGGGTTGAAAGATATTCAGCTTTGTCCAGAGCACTTTTGGACAAGTCACACTGGTAAATATGATTCTATGTAGAGAGTTACTGTAAGCCCAAGGCTTAAGGTTAGCCAGGGAGGGAAATGAGAACAATAAAGATGAAGATGATGATGATAAATAATAAAAATAATAGTAGTAGTTAATATTGATTAGCACTTACTATGTACCCAGGTGCTGTTCTAGGCATTGTATAAATACTAATTCATTGGATTTACACAAGAACCCATAGTATTTTATTTGCTAAGTCGTGTCGGACTCTTGTGACCCCAAGGACTATAGCCCACCAGGATCATCTGTCTATGGGATTTCCCAGGCAAGAATGCTGGAGTGGGTAGCCATTTCCTTCTCCAGGGGATCTTCCCAACCCAGGGATCAAGGCCAGGTCTCCTATATTACAGGCAGCCTCCTGCATTGCAGGTGGATTCTTTACCAACTGTGCCACCAGGGAAGGCCCACAAGAACCGTATAAGGTAGGTATAATTATTGCTGTCATTTTACAAATTAGAAAACTGAAGCTGAAAGAATTCAAGTAATTTACCCAAGAATTCTATAGCAGTCTGACTCCAGAGTCACCATCTTAACCCTTAAATGACCCGGGGGAGGAGGATTTTTGAGAGATCTACTTTGGCCAAATATCTTCAATGTGTTACTTAAATAATATTGATGCTTCAAATCAATTTGTCTGTCCTTGAAGAGCTCCTCAGGATGAAGGTGGGTATGGACTTAAAGTGAGTCATTTCAAGGGTATTCTGTTCTTGAATGGATTATTTGCCCTCTTCTTCTGTGAGAAGCCTAGCAGTTTTGGCAATGGGTGAATATAGGAAGACTGGCCCCATTTCCCACACTTGGCATCAATAAGTTCAGGGCATTTAGGAGTAGAGAATATTTTTAGATTCTTATTGGTGCAGTGTAAAATCTCTCTGTACCTTGGAAATTCTGATGCCTCCTAGGGGTATTTCTGGGCCACTGCAGGTGTTAACAAGTCTTAACTTAGAAGTGAAAGTCGCTCAATCCTGTCCAACTCTTTGTGACTCCATGGGCTATAATCCATGGAATTCTCCAGGCCAGAATTCTGGAGTGGGTAGCCTTTCCCTTCTCCAGGAGACCTTCCCAACCCAGGGATCGAACCCAGGTCTCCCGCATTGCAGGTGGATTCTTTACCAGCTGAGCTATAAGGGAAGCCCAAGAATATGGGAGTGGGTAGCCTATCCCTTCTCCAGGGGATCTTCCCGACTCAGGAATCAAACCTGGGGTCTCCTGCATTGCAGGCGGATTCTTTACTTTTCCTTTGGTAACTATAACTCATATGCCGGTGAGTCTGTTTCTGTTCTGTGAATAAGTTCATTTGTATCTTTTTTTATATTCCACATATAAGCAATATTATATTGTATTTGTCTTTTTCTGACTTAGTATGATAATCTCTAGGTCCATCCATGTTGCTGCAAATGAAATCATTTTATTCTTTTTTATGACTAACATTCCATCATATACATATATATATGAATATATATACATATATATGAATATATATATATACACACATATATATATGAATATATATATATATGTACACACACACATATACACACCACATCTTCTTTAACAATTCATCTGTTGATGGACATTTAGGTTGCTTCCATCTCTTGACTGTTGTAAATACTGCAGCTATGAACACCGGGGCACATGTATCTTTTTGAATTAGAGTTTTCATCTTTTTTGGATATACGCCCAGAAATGGGATTACTGGTTCATATGGTAAGTATATTTTTAGTTTTTTAATGAACCTCCATACTGTTTTCTATAGTAGCTGCACCAATTTACATTCCCACCAACAGTGTAGGAGGGTTCAGTTTTCTCCACATCCTCTCCAGCATTTATTGCAGACATTTTTTTTTTTTCAGGCATTTTAATGACGGCCATTCTAATGCTGTGAGGTAATACCTCATTGCAGTTTGATTTGCATTCTCTAATAATTACTGATGCTGAGCATCTTTTCATGTGCCTGTTGGCCATCTGTATGTTTTCTTTGGAGAAATGTCTACTTAGGTCTTCTGTCCATATCTGCATTTTATTATCACTGAACTATCTCACAACTCCATAAGCTGTAGAAAATTAATGATAGTGCAAATAGTTCTTCTCCACAGAAATGCAAGTCAGTTGTGTCTGACAGTGCAGTTGAACATTTCTTATCATATTGACCAGTTTTGCACCTCCTTGTAAATATATTTATTTGCCAATGTATGTGTGGTTTTTAAAATTTTTCTTTGAAGCAGTAGTAAGGTCTTACTGGCCCCTTATTAATTACTGAGTTAAGTAAAATTATTGACACGTATTTATTTTATATCTGTGTGAATCATGACTTTACTCTTTAAAGAATATCCTTTAATATTGCCATTTCTTATCCTCCACATGTTATCTAAAGTTCTTCTATGTAGACTACTTAAGAATATACTTCTAAAAGTGGAATTTCAACACGCTATATGTGGTTAAATGGGTTTTGAATGTCTCATATCTTTACAAGATTAATTCTACTAGCTTTGTTTTTTCCATTTCATCAGGCACTTCATATCTCCTGTGGAGACTGTAATAAATATTTCAGCCATAAAAGTGCAAATAGCATTAAACTAAAAACTGTGATGCCTAGGAGGCTTATGAAGATTACATTTAGATAAAATCAAACTATTACCAATTTAGGTGATTTTTTTTCTATCCTTACTTCATTACATAGAACTATCCCTTATTTGCTTTTTGTTTCCAATGAGCTTTATGTATTATTTCTGACTACGGGCTTTTAAAAATGATGTCTGTCCAACAGACTTACTTATTTGGATAAATCCTACCAGTGAATATGTAGGTTATATGCATAATCTGGTTTCAGATTTGCATGTGTACAATGGAAACAACGCAAGGCACTCTGATTTTAAGACACTTATTTTGGTGCATCTATGGGATGACCTCAAAATGCCAAGGTAGGTCCTTTTCTACAGTTACAGTTTCTTCAAGGTACAGAGCAAAAGAAGATTGACAAGTACCATTAGATTCCTGCTGCAGGTCTTGTTTATAGGCAGACTTTGACTTTACTAAAACACTACATACGAAACTATCTTAGTATACAGATTTGACATTTGAAATCTGTTTCAAGCCAGATTGCTACCTGGTTACTGTGTTGAGTTACTGGAACAGTTGCTACATAGCCATGTGACCCACTTCATCTCTGTTCTTCATTTGATCTCAGTTAAGTCCTGTTTTCATAAGTTCACTTTGCACTTATCTTTTTATATTTAAGCTTTTCCAGGGTCACAAGGCAAGTCAGTGGCAAAACAGGGAACAAAACTCCCAAGAGAATCCAAAAATATTAGAGGCTTCCATCTTAGAACAGTGATGTCATCAGGAAGATTTTTTTTTTTCCTTTCCACAAACACCTAAAATAACTTCTTAGGATAAACTTTCTTGAGGGGGAAAAAAGGACAATTTCAAATTTTTATCTATTTGATTTGAATAATTTTAGAAAGAAAGCAGAAGTGGATTTAACAATATATAACTTCTGTGCTGTTAAAACTATTAACACAACTATCAGACAAGAACCTGAGAAACAAGTGAAGGCAAATACTAGGACTCATTCTGTAAGCAACTTATCTGTCAAGCAGCATTGATGCAAGAATGAAGGAAGGTCTTGTGGGGTTTTTGTTCAGTGTCTTTTAGGATTTAGATGGGTTTTTATAATTAGTAGAAGACCAGGTAAATTCTATTAGAAATGCTGTGGGGGATTATTAAGTACTTTTCACTTGCTCAATGTGTTCACATAGCTTCTGGTTATTTTAAAGAAAATTCCTTGTCACAGGCTATTTTGCATTCTCTTACAATTTTACTTCATTCTACTTCACATTTCTCACTGTTTTCCTCTTTTCTTGACAGTTCTGTTTAACTGTCACTCACTATTCTATACAGTGCAGAGGGTGTTACAAAAGTTGACTTGTTTAAGATAAATGAGCCCCTGATTGTCATACAAGAAGCCAATTGCTAGGGCATGTTTTCTTCCATAGTCTTTTTTTTGTTAAATTAATTCATTCAGATACTTCTTTTCACATTGGAAAATTGCTTGTTTCTAGGTGAACCTTGTAAAACATAGTCTTCATTACTGAATATGTTCATGTGAATGATCAAGGTGGAAATATTGATATATTAAAACTTATGTTTATTTGATAACTCTATCAGAATGTCATTACCAAATCTGTGATCATTTGCACACATCCAAAAACAACAACCACAGCTACTGAAAGAACTGGTTTTCTTCAATACCCATCCATCCAAAGCTACTGCTTTTTAAAACAGTCCCAGCTAATGACTGGGACTTGAAAAGAAATATGTTCATTTTGTAAAGTTCCTTTATAACCAGCCATAGGTTGGTTTGTTTTTTAGCTTTTGATTTTTCTTACTGAGATTATATTCACATAGCATAAAATGCATCGTTTCAACTATTTTAAAGTATATAATTCAGTAGTTTCTAGTATATCCAAAAAAATTATGCAATCATTGCCATTATGTCATTCCAAGGCATTCCCATTACTCCAAAAAGAAAATCTGTGTCCATTAAGCAGTTACTGCCCATTCCTCCCTAAGCTCCAACTCCTAGCAACCACTAACCTACTTTGTCTTCATGGATTTGTCTTTCCTGGACATTTCACATAAAAGGAATAATACAGGATCGGGCCTTTTGTGTCTGGCTTCTCTCAGCATAATGTTTTCAAGGTTCATTCTTGTTGTAGCATGTATCGGTACTGCATTCCTTTTTATGGTTGGATAATACTCTGTTTATGGATATACCACATTTTGTTTATTCATTCATCAGTTGATGAACACTGTGTTGTTTCCACCTTTTGGCAAGAATAATGCAACTATGAATATTCAGGTACAAGGTTTTGTGTAGACATTTCTTTTCCATTCACTTGGGCAGATACTAAAGAGTAGAACTGCTGGGTCATAAAATAATTCTATGTTAAACTATTTGAGGACCTGCCAGACAGCAGCAGCACCATTTTACATTCCTACCAGCACTGTGTGAGGGTTCCAATTTCTCTGCAGCCTCATCAAAACTTGTGATTATCTGTCTTTTTTGTTATAGTCATTTTAATAGATGTGAAGAAGTATTTCATTGTAGTTTTGATTTGCATTTCCGGTGTTCATTGGAAGGACTGATATTGAAGCTGAAACTCCAATACTTTAGCCACCTGATGCGAAGAGTTGACTCATTGGAAAAGACCCTGATGCTGGGAGAGATTGGGGGCAGGAGGAGAAGGGGATGACAGAGGATGAGATGGCTGGATGGCATCACCGACTCGATAGACATGAGTTTGAGTAAACTCCGGGAGTTGGTGATGGACAGGGAGGCCTGGAGTGCTGCGATTCATGGGGTCGCAAAGATTTGAACATGACTGAGCGACTGAACTGAACTGAATGACTAAGAATTTCAAACATCTTTTCATGGGCTTATTAGGCATTTTCATATCTTCTTTGGAAAAATATCTGTTTAAACCTTTGCCCACTTTTAAACTGGGTTCTTTTCTTAGCATTATGTGGATAAATGTGACATAAAGAGAATAAACTTTGGAATTAGATACATGGGGTTTCCAATCCCTGCTCTCAGTAACCTTGGATAAATCCCTTAATAACAAGCCACAGTGTCCTACCTATAAATAGTATTGGCTCCATGTATTTGAGAATTAAAAAACAAAATGTGTGTAGATGTGTGACACAATCAAGAGCAATCATTATTATTGGTAATTTTTACCATCTGAAATTAATCCCTTATTTTTAAAATGCTATTGATTAATTCATTCATATATTAACTGGTGATATTTTGAACCCACTATGTGTTAGACATTTTGATTATTCCATCATCTGACATTAAAGAATCAGAGAGTTTAGCAGATAGGAAAAGCTGAATATGTAAGCAAATGATATAGTGAGGTAAATATTTTAATTGTGAGAGGTACAGGGAACTCTTGGAGGTCTGAGGAATGATTGGGGCTTTGTGTCTAGGCCACTAATAACCTACTTGTTTGACAAAATAGGTTGTAATTCTTTGTTTCACATGTTAGTGAAGTTAAGCGCCAAAACGGAACCCCACAGACTGAAATTCCCTTTTTATTACCTATGAGAACTGAATTAAGTTGCAAATGAGAATTAGAGACTAAATATACTACAATTATGATCTTTAGCCCTTATTCAGAATAATGGAAATACTAGGATCCCATGTTTTCTTTAATCTTAATGCCTCCTCAGGCCTTATCTGGGAAACAATAAAACCAGTGCCCTTCAGGAATCCTGAGAGCTGACTGAGCCAGCTAAGTTACTCGTGCCCTTAGAGACGCAAAAACAGAAGGCCGAGGACACTTGGTCAGTATTTACTTTTACAAATTCAATCATCGTTTGTATGCATAAAATATTTACTAGTGGAAAAATGGTCATTTTTCCATTTCCACATATATTGTAGTTTTTGAAACTACAATATATTGTAATTTTTGAAACCATAATTTTCTCTGCTTTTTCTATCTAGAGAGCTAGAGCAAAGAGTTTAAAAGATACCAAAATTTCATATGATTAATCATATGACTAAAAAATCTTATTAAGAATTAACTATTATTGTAAAGTAATTAGCCTCCAACTAATAAAAATAAATGGGAAAAAAAAGGATTAACTAACACTATACTGTTTCTATACCCCCACACATGTACTATTTTATTCCACTAAATATTTACATTGCTAAGATATATGACTGTAGTTCCAGTTATAGTATTAAGGTTTTGAATGCCAAGACTAAGACAATTTGCTTTTCTCACTATTTGAAATGACTCTGAAGTTTCTCCACCTTGTGGAATAATTATTATATATATATTTATTATATATATATTATATATTTATTATATATATATTATATATTCATATATATATAAACACATACATACACACACGTGTGTGTGTATTTTAACTTTGTGTGTTTGGTCACTAAAATTCACCTCATAAGAGGGAACAGGAGTTAAATTACAACTTATCTTCTACTGAATGTAATTGTTTTAAGACAAATTGAAGTACATTTCCAGCTCTTACAAAATTGGCAAGACACAAGTGAAATACCACAGAGATATGAAGCCTGGGGTTGTAAACCAGAAGTTAGATATCGGTAACTTCAGCTTCTTTCCATGTAGCTTCACCCTCCACTCACTCCATAATATTAACAATTGAACCGGGAGACTAGGCTTCTAGACACACAGATCTGATCTAGGCTTCCAACTATCTATGAGATGGACCTTCCAAATGCTACAGCACTGAAAAGGAATTAGTCTTAAGAAAATTTGCAAAGTGATACGTTAAACTCATTTTTGTACCTTTACAATACTCAAAATTTGACCTAAATATACATGTGATTCACTTTCTGCAAAGCATGTTCATGAAAAGTTGAATGTACAAAATATACTATTTGGAGAATCAACCTTATTTTCCTGTTGGCTTGTATTTTATTTTCAGAGATGTCAGCTCTCACACTAACATCTTAGCTTTCCAGTATTTTTATCCTTTAACCTCTCTGTTAAGCAGTCCAAAGCCCATAAACAAATACTTAAATGTTCTGGGGAACCTTTGAAAGGAACTTCACAGGGAATTGCTTTCCTGGGTGCAAAAATTATTTTGTAACACCTCTAGTTCTTAAGTCTTCTGGTTTCCTAATCATCAAGTAAAAAGAGTAATCTTAGGCAACTTCTGCCATTAAAAGAGAATATGTCTTACTGTTTAGAGGGAAATTCGTTTGCAGTCTTATGGTCAAGACACGAGCAATCTCCAACCATGAACAGATTTTCCTGACTTGTCCTGTTTCCTAGTAAGGAAACACCAGGTAGTAATGGAGTATAGAGAACATTCTGACACCTTCTATTATTATATCTGTAGTTACTCATTGCCAAGGGACTACTGGCAAAGCTATACCATACTAACATAGGAACACTGAAATAAGAACATTAAGATTTTGAAATGAGTTGAGAATAGTCTCACACTAACTGGGTCAAATTGACAGTTTCTATTTTGCTAACATTAGGAACAACATTGTGTCCGCGTTGGTGATAGGATTACCCATTCCTCCATGTGACACATCAAATGCCTGGTGATGCTGATGCCTTTCACTAGCTGTGAAAATGATTTAGGGCTGGAAATGGAAGTAAAGAATGGTAGGTCCAGAAATCCCTCTTTCTAGTATACCCAAAGATAGTCATCAAAGATGATTCACACTCTCCAAAAGACAGGTACTTCTAAATTATTTTCTTTGTAGATTTTCTAGACTTGATTTTACTCTTTCTTCCCTTTGGACCATTTCACTAATGAACAGAAGAGAAGAGAAAACCAATGATAATTTCAGGTTCAACATTAAAATGCAGATGACTTGGATAGATTACCTATTCCTTTGTAAAGAGTCTCTTTAGTGAGAGTTTGTCCTTGGTAGCATATTGAGGGTAGAGGTGGGGTACAGTAATAAGAACTCTGAATGTACAAATTACTAGCACTATTACTATCTCTCTGTACCTTAGTTTCCCTTATCTGTGAAACAGTATTGAAAATGCTCATCTTCCAGGATTGTAGTAAGGATCAAGGGGAAAAAAAATGCATGGGAACGGGCTTTATAAAATGTAAACACGAAGAGCTTTTGGTGGTGGAAATAGTCTTTGCTCTCTTGTGTCCTCATTGCTCAGTTTATTTATTTATTTTTTGGCCACGCCACACCGACCTGCATCTTCTGCAATAAAAGTGCGGAGTCCTCACCACCAGACCACCAGAGAATTCCCTTCGCTCGGTGTAGAGTCCACGATCCATGATGATTATTAATTCCTGGAGTCTACCTCCACCTCTCTTGCCCTCATGCCCTTTCTACGCTCTTTTTTACTCTGTTCTTGACATATTATCAAGATTAAATCTACTGTATAGATTAAATTTTTACAGTACAACAACAGTAAAAAGGGATGGACAATGAATTTAACCTGAGATCTACTCTTCATTAACTTCTGGGAAGTCAGTCAGCACTCCCAAGCCTCAGTTCCTCATCTAAGAAAGAAAGTGATGATGACACTTCACCCAGCTGTTGTGAAGATTCAGTTCAGTAACGCCTGTAACATGACAGCGCAGAACCTGGCACACAGTGAGTGGAAACTATTATCAGCAGTTTTTATAATCCGTGACAATTATTTTTTTCTCTGCTGAGAACTCGGACCTGACACTAATTTACAAATGTGCATTTCCAAATATACGTGTATGTTTGCTATAAAACTATTTTAAAATTTTGATTTAATATTCTCATTTAATAACCTTATTGTTTTTAAACCCTATGTTCCTTTCCTTAATACCTTGAAGAGTCAAGAGCTTTCAAATTAATACATATTTACAGTACAGCAAAAAATTTTTTAAAAGAATATAAAACTATGGCCTTAAATCTGTCCTGAATTTATAAAACATGTCATATAAGATGTACAAATATAAATATGTGAATAAAAGTATTCAGATTTAGAGGGGAACAGTGTTTGTAATGACACTATATGAATGATTCTGCTACCTGCCTTACACAGCTAGTAGCTAAGTAATATCTTCCTCAAACCTCACTCTGGTTCCACAAATTTTGATGTTTACCTTCAGATTTAAAACACATTAGTCAAATCACTGACACTCTTTTATAAGAGTTTCTGGTTACAAAAGAAAAATCCACCTTAACCTTAGTATAACTCAAGGCATTTAAACAAGTCTCCACAGCATTCTAAGGCCTCTGTGTTATCCAATGAATGGTATTTTAGTAAAACAATGAAACATTCCATGTTCCTTCTTATTACCATCCATCATCCCACAGCTGTAAAATCGCCAACTGCTGGGAAAAAGGGAACTAAATCAGTCCTCCCCAGCTGCACAGAGAAAAAGCTTAAGATCTCCCTGCCACATTATTTCTGGGATCCCAGCAGGCTGGAATCAAAGTACCGTTTTCCTTGACACAACACCCCTAGCTAGCCTTATAAATATGTCAAAAAGCACCTACTCTATGATTTATTCTTGTTATTATTGGGAAAGAAGTGTCTGTGAGAGAAGTGGTAGAAAAGACAATGCAAGATAACAATAGTGATGTGAACAGTGGCGACCGAATGTAAGGCAGTGGCTACCCTGTTTTTAAGCCTCACAATAACTGTGTGAGGTAGACACTGATCTCATTTCCTTAGTGAAAATTTTCTTGCTGCAGTGGTGGCAGACTCACTGTTTTTCATAGAACGTGATTTTTATAATATGATCTATTGATAAAACCCCTCAGCTATGGGAGGACAAACAGGCTGACCATTATTGTCAGAACTAGGGCTTCTCACGAAGCCTCTAATATGGGCTATTTCTCGTGCCGGATCCACAGAGGAACCCCCAACACCATATAGTGCTTCCTTTAAAGCTTCCACAATATTACAGTGGAGTGATGGGCAGGTTTTGGGAGGCTCTGACTTTCTTACACATGTAAATTCTTAGAGAAAAGCTGTAAATATAAGGATGGGGAAGAATTTAGAGCCACAAAGCCACCAATGTTTCTGCCCCCATTTCACTATATGTTCTTTTTTGAAAAACATTGCTGAGTGTTAGCACTGTGGTTGAAAGAAATGATTCACTTGCCACCATCCACCCTCCTTTATCCCCCTTGTGAATCTCACAAGCTCCGAGGCTGAAGACAAGGTTTTCTCTGTTCTCTCTCATCAGGAAACTCACTGAGTGACCTGTGGCTGTCATGAGAGAGGCAGCCAGTTGCCTGTGTCCCCCGCCACAGAGGTGTGGCTGACTCTGTCATGTAGACGGAGAATTCCTTGGTTGGCCACTCCACCTACTCAGGTGGGTGTTAGACCTGTGAAATGAAACTTGCCAGTTTGGTCAGGGATGTGCCGCCCATTGTGGGAGAAGCCCTCTTTCTTGAGGCTAGAGGCAAGTTGAATCTGAGCACTAACAACAGTTGGCCATGCCTTTCATTTCTTGCAACCATTTTTTTTTTTGGCAAATCTGGGCTGGTCTCAGGGATTAAGGCAATCAGGACTCCACTGAGAATACATGGGATGGATCAAGATCTGCAAGTGCAATTTCACCCTTTTGGCTCCATCAGCCTCTCTGTAGAACCACAGTGAAGGCTCCCACATGCTCACATGTACGCACAGGACTGGCAGAGAGAAACACGAATGCCCTCTTTAATGAAGTGTTGCACAGCCAAGACATCCTTGTTACCATCACCACTGGCAAAGCTCTTGATCATCTGGCTGAAGATTATATAGAATGGCTGTATTTTAAGACTTCTGCCATCAGCAGACCATGTCAGAAAGGGGAAAGGGGTGCCTCTGCCTTGCTGCTGGTACCGATAACACCTCACTTCAAATCTGGGTATCAAGGCCTGCAGGGGCACTGGGGCAGCAGCGGCTGAGGCTGAAGCACTGGGAATTGATGATGTCCCTACCAGCTAGTGTGTAACAATGCTTGCTTTTATTGAGGGGCCACAGCTAGGCCTGGCTGTCCTTGCCCTCAGAAGCACAGAGGGATCCCTGTGGAGAGTCACAATGGTCAGGTAGCCTGGGGGTCTGATACGATTGGTCTTCAGTTTGCAGCTTACCAGGCTTCATATCTTGACCAGCTTGTCCCAGGCACAGGAGACAGTGACGGAATTGCTGCTATTGAGTGAGAAGCATATGGAAGACACCAGTCTCAATGGCTTTCAGTGGCTCTCACTCTGGACAGTGTATTTGCAAATACCCAGAATATATAATAAAAACTTCTGGGATTTTCTCTTCAGCCTTAGAAAGTGTTGCTAGAATTGGCAAAGGATAGGCAGAGATAATCTGCCAACTTGAAAGTTTATATTCAGAAGATTTACTTAAAAAAAAAAAAAAGAAGCTATTGCTTTTAAATGCATACCCATGAATGCTTTATAAGGCTCTTGAGAATTCCGGTAATTTAGTTTGGTTGATCAGTCATTCAGGTTGTCTCACAGGTCGTGAGACAAATCAAATGTCCTGTTCTGTGCCACTCATGTTTTGGAAGCCTCTAAGCTTGTATCCGTCCTCAGGACTCTACCCTGAAATTATCCTCTAAGGCTCAGGTTACAGGAGACAGTTGAAGAAACAGGAGGCCAGTACTGTGGTCTATTTGGGCTGCTAGAAGAAAGTACTATAGACTGGGTGGATTACAAAGGACAGAGATTTACTTCTCAGAGTTTTGAAGGCTGAACGTCCGAGATCCAGGTGTCAGCCTGGTCAGGTACTGGAAGAAAGCCTTCTTCTAGGTCGCAGACCGCTCACTGTATCCTCACCGGACACAAGGAGAGCTAGCAAGCTGTCTGGCCTCTCCTTTTCAGAGCACTAGACCCATTCATGAGGGCTCCACTCTCATGACCTAATCACGTCCCAAAGGCTCCATCTCCATGTACCATCACACTGGGACTAAGGGCTCAACAGAAAAATTTGGGGGTGGGGACACAAACATTCAGTACATTGCAGCCTGCAGGCTCTCCTTTCACTAACGCACCTAAATATAATGGCAGAAAGTTATTAACTTCTTACCTTATACAGACTTGTTTTCAGTCCAGTTGGTTGACATGTCTCTAGAATATCTAGGTTACTTTCTATTTGACTAATACCTGAACCCAATAACTTAGGTATAAAAAATTATTTCATCATTTATTTGAAACAATATTGATTCAAAAACCCATTAATGAGTAGAAACTAGTAGATGTTTGTTGAATGAATATTGCACTTTCTTCCACTTGGGAGCCCCAGCTTCACTTTGAAGTAATAGCATTATTTCTATTCTTGTTACTTCCTGGCTGCTGTCCTAATCATTTCAGTTACCCCAATGCTACGCTGCACCCCGCTAACTCAGCCGAGCTAACAAGATTATCACGTTGGCTAACTGGTTCATGGTCCCTGGTGGCCCTATCCAGAAAAAAGACAAATGTGAAAAAAAAAAAAAGACAAATGTGTATGTCAGCTCTTTAGGTAACAAAGTAAGGATAATCTGAAGCCTTTTAAATTTCTTTATTTTTGATTTGGTTTGATTAGACGTATCAGAAAAAATGTAGAAAGAATCAGAATGCTCTCCTATTTCCCTACCCTCCATTCACACCTCCACCTGAATCCCAACATGGTACTTGCTGTCTGAGACACTCTGTGCCTTTTTTGGAAGAAGATGAGGTGAGGACAAACGGTGACAGTAATTTACATCCTCTCCCTATTCCTATGTTGCTATCATTCAACCAAACACCTGCTGAACACCTTCTTCTGGCTCAGGTACACACTAGATCCTGAGGAGACACAGATCACACAGTGTCTGTCCTCCTGGGAGATGCAAACAAGTAAAAGTTCACAGGAAAATGCAATAAGTCTGAGCCTAGAGGAAAGGGCATTTAAATCTGCCTTAGGGTGAGAGGCCACTCTTAAGAGAGGAAAATAATCCGTTCTACTGGCTGGCAAGCAGAAGATACCAGGAATTAAACTAAGGTTCTTGGTTTTTACACTCGAAAATCTATTTAACAATAGTACCCATTTACTGTCAAAGTTGGTTTCTATGTGATAATGCCACAACTATGATTATGCTAACCTCTCCTACTGCTCACCTTACACTTTATATCTGAAGGTCACGGCACTAAAATCTGGCATGAATGTTTTCCAAGGAATCTGGTTATCATGCTGGACTATTTATAATTCAAAAATGGAAGATTAAAAAAAAAAAAACAAGTTAATAGGCACATCCTGGGATGGCCATGGCATTGGAGGAGTGAATCATCAGAGGAAGAAAGCAGCATTATGCAAGCACGGACTCACGGTAAGAGAAACCAGACTGTCTAAGGGCTTTCTTCCTGAGCGAGGACTTGTTTTACATACCACGTGGAATGCACCAGGGGCCTTGACGGGTCTGAAGCCATCAACAGGTATGCACTGGTCAGCATGGCCGTTACAGAAGCAGCTGCCCTTAACAATGAAATCATAGACTGCATAGTGTGTAAAATGCTGAGGCTTTGTACTCAGGTGGTTTCTCTGACAGGGACAAGACTGTCGTTTCAGCAGCTGCACACGGAGGTTGGTGATCTTCAGCTGCTCCTGCACCTTGGCACTGTAAGGGTTCTCATCATTCGGTGGTGACAAAGCTCTGAAAATAACCTGTAAAGAAAAAGAAAACGCGGTGCATATACAGGACTGTGTGCAAACCCTGGTCTTTGGCCCCGTGTAGTCCTGCTTTGCTTTATACCTTTCGTCATCTACAAATGATAAGGTAAGAGGGTCTCAGACCTTGATCCCATCTGGGGAAGAGCTGCCCTATTATTCCAAGGAACAGATGTGCTGCCTGTTTGGATGCAGAAGTATAAACTTAGTAACAGAAGAAACCTGACTCTTGGGATAAAGGCAGCCATACAAAGATCTTGGGAGAAGAGCCTTCCAAGCAGAAGGAACAGCAGTTTAAAGGCCTTTAAGTAGAATCAAGCTTGGCTTATTCAAGGAAGAACAACAAGATCAGTGTGACCAGGGTCCAGGGGACAAGGGGACAGTGTTCGGAGAGGAGGACAGAGCCCTTGTATGACAGATTATGAATAGATTGCCCTTTAAAGGCCATGGTAGAGTCATTCTAAGCGTAGTGGGAAGCCACTGGAAGGTAATAGGCAGAGAAGTGATGTGATCTGATTTGCATTTCTAAAAAAGGGAACTTACTCTTACTTTTGTGAGGAGGGTAGATTACAAAGAGTAAAGAACAGAAGCAAGACCAGTTAGGGAGAGACTGCAAAATAATAAAGATCCAGGAACTTATATTTCTAAATGAAGTATGACCCTTTCAAAGGCTCATCAGTTATTAACTGAGGCCACTTCCACTAGAAATAATTTTGGTCCTCCTTTTCTGGATCCTCCTGGCAAGCTTGTGGCATTTATATATTTGGAATATTTTTGTGTGTTAGTCACTCAGTCATGTTCAACTCTGCAACCCCATGGACTGTAGCCCGCCAGGCTCTTCTGTGCATGGAATTCTCCAGGCAAGAATATTGGAGTGAGTTGCCATTTCCTCCTCCAGGGAATCTTCCCAACCCAGGGACTGAACTCAGGTCTCCTGCATTACAGGCAGATGCTTTACCAACTGAACTTCTAGGGAAGCCCGAAAGTGAAGTCACTCAGTTGTGTCTGACTCTCTATGATTTCATGGATTGTAGCCTTCCAGGCTCCTCCGTCCATGGGATTTTCCAAGCAAGAATACTGGAGTGGGTTGCCATTTCTTTCTCCAGGGGATCTTCCCAACCCAGGGATCAGACCCAGGTCTCCCCTCATTGCAGGCAGACTCTTTACCGTCTAAGCCACCAGAGAAGCCACAATATTTTTACTGGTAGTAAATATACAACCCTTTGAGAATGGATCTGATTTCTGAAATTAGTCAAAAGTCATTTAAATCCGAAGAAGGCAATGGCACCCCACTCCAATACTCTTGCCTGGAAAATCCCATGGACAGAGGAGCCTGGCGGGCTGCAGTCCATGGGGTCACAGAGTCGGGCACGACTGAGCGACTTTACTTTCACTTTTCACTTTCATGCAGTGGAGAAGGAAATGGCAACCCACTCCAGTACTCTTGCCTGGAGAATCCCAGGGACGGGGGAGCCTGGTGGGCTGCCGTCTATGGGGTCGCACAGAGTTGGACACGACTGAAGCAACTTAGCAGCAGAAGCAGCATTTAAATCCAATGCAGTAAGTAATAAACCTGATTGAGTTAGTTAACAGCACTTTTTGTGAAAAGCAAAATATAACTAAGTAATGATTTTTTTTATTGTTTAGGTTGTCGATAGATTCTATAGGCAATTTAAGGTGTTAGGAGGGAAGGAGGAAAACCAGAGGGAGGAAGGCTCAAACACTTGAGCACACTCAACACTTGAGCACACTCAACACTCAACACATGAGTGTTGAGTTGCCTCAACACTCATGATGTGTTACACCTCATCATGCAGTTAAACAAAACAGACAAAACCTCAATTAATCTCACTGATTTATATACTAAGAAACAGGAAGCTCCTTTGAAAAATTCTTAAGCATCTCTTGGCTTTAAAAAAAAAAATGTCAAAACCCTATTTACAAAAAAACAGAAATATTTTGATAACCACATACAGCCATCCCTTGGTATTCAGGAGGACTGGTTCCAGCACTGCCCCCGCCCCAATACCAAACTCTGCAAATGCTCAAGTCCCTGAGTTGGTCCTGCAGATCCACAGATATGAAGCCTGTGGATACAGAGAGCTGACTGTAGTATGAAAGAAATTATTAAAAACTAAGCTTTGGATAAACTCTCATTTAGAGAGAATGTATGTAAAAGTGACTTTCCAGAAAAAAAAAATTTTTCCTTAAGGAATATAGAAAAATTTCATTTTACAAATCGATTTTGCATGGAAAGTATGAAAAGACAAGACTCTACTGTGTAGGATCAGGTTTTCAGGTCTACTGGTACAGAACTGTCCTCAGTGAAATATAACTTAAGGCAAGGTGTTAATTCAATGGACACTAGGCATCCTCTAGCCAATTCTCCATCCAGCACCCAGACTGACTTCTTCATTAACAGAAATTGGACCATGTCCCTTGCTTAAATCCATACCCACCCGAAGACCTCCCATTTCTGTCAGAATAAAATACAAAATCCTTATAATGGCCCTGCTTTATTTTTTATCTTAGTGATATTATTACCTGCACATTATAGTTGTTTAATGTTTTACTAGTAGTCTTCCCAATATAGAATATAAACTTTTTTTTTTTTTTTGGGCTGCACCACAAGGCATACAGAATTTTAGTTACCTGACCAGGGATCAAACCCATGCCCCCTGCAGTGGCAGCACGGAGTCTTAACCACTGGACTGCCAGGGAATTCCAGTTCCCTGGCATGTGAACTTCTTGAAGGGAGTTACTGATGTACCTTAGGACAGTGCCTGGCACAGAACAGGCCTGCTATTCAATAAATTTTTGGTAAATGAATTGATTAATTATAACATTGTTCTCAGCATTCAAATAACAGGTGAGAATTTGAAATTTTATAGGGTCGTAAACAGATTCACATACTGAGTTCATGTCACAGCACCAGAAGGGAACAGGTAAGTTATATTAAAGCAATAGTTATAAATAATGAATTATGAACCAGTATATAGCTAATTTTGAACTTGCAAAACTTAAGAAAGCTGTGTCTTAAACAAGTCTGTCCCCTTCATTCACATGTAAGGTGGCAGAAAGCAACACATTATCGACTAAAATTTTCCAACAAATAATATGTCACCTATTTGAAAGTCAACATAGAACTAATGTCTTTTGAGACTTCCCTAGTGGTCCAGTGGGTAAGACTCGTGCTCCCAACGCACGGGGCCTGGTTCCCTTCCTGGTCAGGAATAGGATCCCACATGCCACAACTGAAGTTCTTGCACGTCACAACATGTGCCGCAACTAAGACCAGCCACAGCCAAGTAAATAAATATTTTTTTGAAAGAATGAATGTCTTTTTCTTTGAACAACAGACTAAACAGAACATGATTTTATATTTCCAATGATTAAAAAATTTTTAAAAAGCAGTGACTTCATTGTGAGATTTACATAGGGTTTATTTTCCATATGACTCTCAAACACTGGCATTGTTAGACACTTGTGAAGAACTCTTGCTCTAAATAAGATCAGTGACGTGGCTACCTCCCAATTTATTAACCAGTGGTGCAAGGGCATGGAAAAGCGTAACCAATGCTAAGTAATGTGTTCCACTGAAAAGTCTTTGCATACTACACTGTCACCCACCCATCCGTCTCCTGAACATTGGTGGCCACTGTTTGCTCTCGCTGCTCCTGGCACATTTTCACCCTTGACATTTACCCTAGCTCCCTCCCTCTCCCTCCCCGTGAGAACTGTTCAGCAAATGCGAGGCTACAGGAAGATCTGTCAAGGTTTGCAGGAACTCAGAGGCTCTGTGGCTTCCTGAAACCAGCCTGTGGACGCTGAATGGTGTCTCTGTGCTTGGTGTGCATGACACCCCAGCTGGCACGCTGATATCGGCAGGGAACGGGCACGGTGACCCCCGAGGCTGCGTGCTGGAGAGGAGACAGCAGAGTGCCACAGACACAAAGTGGACGGGAACTTAAACCATGAAATCTTTTCTTCCAGAAAGGAGACGCCTTAATCTGATACCCTGGGAAATGGATCTGCCCTGCACCAGGAAACAAAGAGTGTGCCAATCCAGATGCTTCAAACTTCTGGCAGGTCGCCTTTTGGGTCCCACCCAGTTTTTCTTCAAACATCCACAGAAGAAGCCTGTATGGCACTACTAAAATGAAGGAAGGAACAGTGCAGAAGCTCTCCATATAACATCAGCCTCTGTGTCTTTCTTCCCATCAGGAACTGGGTGTACACAGGGGCCATCGCTGTTCCTCTGTCTGTGATTGCTTCTGAAGATGCACTCCTAACAAGACATCGGTAAAAAGCCAGAGCGGGATGAGGATCCAGCCCATTTCGATGTTTCCAGCTTGTTAGTGATACTGGCCAGGACTTCATGATCTTAGGCTTCCCAGGTGATTCAGATGGTAAAGAATCTGCCTGCAATGCAGGAGACCCTGGTTCGATCCCTGGGTTGGGAAGATCCCCTGGAGAAGGGAATGGCTACCCACTCCAGTATTTTTGCCTGGAGAATTCCATGGACAAAGGAGCCTGGCCAGTTACAGTCCATGGGGTTACAAAGAGTTGACACAACTGAGCGACCAGCACTCATGATCTTATCTTTTTAACTAAGAAATTTGATTATGTTTTAGTGATTAAACTATGCTTATTACAGGAAAATCTGCCACTCAAAGTGTAGAAAACATTAAAAACCTACAATTTGATCCACCTGGAAGACAGCCAGTGATGCCAACTTGATAATATTTCTCCATGTGAACTTCTATATGTATACATACAGAACATAATGTACAAACTTTGGCTCAACTTAGCAATACCTTGTGAATATTCTTCCAAATCATTAAAAATAACTCTACATCAGTTGTTCTCAACAACATCAGTGTTCTTACACTGATGGCCTCCTAGACCACTATCATCAGTAACAACCTGAGAACTTGTTCAAAATGCAAATTCTTGGGCCCTACACCAGATTGACAAATCAAAAACTCTGGAGATGGAGCCCAGCAATTTGTGTTTCAACAAGCCTTCCAGGTGATTTTGAAGCACAATAACATTTGAGAATCACTGCCACATAATTTAAAAACCTGCTTAGCATTCCATTGTGTGAATGACATAATTTATTCAGCCAGGCTGGTCTCATTAGGCATCTAAATTGTTTTCAGCTTTTCAGTATAACTAATTACAAAGTACAATGTTATAGCTAGAATATGGGAGTTTATAACAATATCTTGACACATTTCCAAATGTGAAAATCAAGAGTTATAGTTTCAAAACCTATCTGAGTTTCTTGAACGAAACATGTACGCTTTCTTACCCAATCTTTGGAATCCACATTTCTCAGGCTTGCCTCACTTCTCTAAGCCTGGAATGCCTCAGACTATGCCTACGGATCTAGATTCTTGGCTTAGGCTCTGCCATTTCTCATGCCCTACTAAAACAAAGAGATCTTTAAAAAATTCTGAACAGGTTAGAATCACCTATATGTTCTTTCTTTTCTAGAATACTTACAAAAAACTCTCAATAATACTGAGAATTAGTTTTAAAATGGCATTCTATATATTTACATAGCATTCTATTTATACTCAAAAATTCCAACAGAGTACCAACACAGTGTGGACAAAATAAGAAGTAGAGTAATATTAGGTATATAATAGTCAAGGAATTCTTTCCATTTTAAACTCATAATTTACTTACTGTTTTATACCTAAAATTGTATTGCCTGTGTAGAATCACAATACTTCAAGAAACTTAGTTATCACATTAAAAAAAAAAAACTAAAAAAAAAAACTTTTTAGCTGCTAGTTTGAGGAATATTTCGGGTCCAAGCTGATTACCCATTCGATGGATTCCTCTGGCACTTGTTCTTTCCATGATGGCATTTTTACACTAGCACATTGTAATTGCTTATTTACTTGTCTGTATCCCACATTAGACTCTGCTCAGTGGGCAAGGATCTTGTTTGCCTGGTTAACAGCTGTGTCCCCCAGCATGTCCCACAGTCTTTGGCAAATTGTAGCATTTCATAATTAAGTTGAATGAATAAATGAATGACTGATTTCTCCAAATAGCATTTTTTAAAAAGGAGAAGCCAAATAGGGAATAGGGTTTAGAAAAACAAAGAGCGCAAGATGGTCTTACAACAAGTTCTGCACTCCTGATGAGGAGTATGTGAACACACATATTTGTATAAATACCTATGTAAAAATACAGGTAGTACATTTCAAGTGGTTTCATAGATTATTTCCCTTCAGTAGCACACAAGATCTTTCATTTTCTTCAGAAAACAAATCAGGCAGGCATGAGCAAGGACCCAAACACATACACATACTAGATATTTCTCATGGTTTCTGGTCTAGTTTTTTTTTATCTACCAAAAATAGAAGCTTTAGGATCATAACTGCAATTGTTATTTAATGGTTTTTGAAAACCTAGATAGCTTCATGTTCTCAAAAGAGCTTTTGGTTTCAATGATTTTCTCTGTTTTTCTATTTCGTTTTTGCTTTTTTTAAAAAAAAAAATCTTTTTAAATTTATTTTTGGCTGTGCTGGGGCTTCAGTGCTGCTCGGGCTTTTCTCTAGCTGTGGTGAGTGGGGGTTACTCTTTAGTTGGCGTGGCTTCTCTTGCTGTGAAGCATGGGCTCCAGGTTGGGCAGGTTTCCGGAGCTGCAGCACACGGGCTCAATAGCTGTGGTGCTTGGGCTTAGGTGCTCCAAGGCAGGAGGGATCTTTCCAGATCAGGGAGCCAACCCATACCTTCTGCACTGGCAGGTGGGTACTTTACCACTGAACCACCAGGGAATGAGTCCCCTCACTTTTGCTTTTATCTTTATTACTTTCTTCTGCTTCCTTTGGGTTTTATTTTCTTTTACTAGTTTCTTGATAGAACTGTAGATCATTGTTTTGAGACCTTTTCCCCTAAGTGCTTCTTTAGTTGCAGCTCATAAATTTTTCTGTGCTGTATTTTCATTTATAATTCAGCAGAAATGCTTTATAATTTTCCCTTCTATGTCTTCTTTGACCCATGGGTTATTCAAAAATGTGTAATTTCCAAATATTTGGGGATTTTTCAGATACCTTCCTATTATTGATTTCTAAGTAATTCCTTTGTGATCAGAGAATAAACTTTGTATGATTTGAATATTTTTATATTTCTTGGCACCTGTCTTATGACCCAGTATATGACTTATCTTGATAAATGCCTTTGAAAAGATTTATATTCTACTGTTGTTGGTGAAGTGTTACATAAATGTTAATTACATCAAGTTGGTTGATAATGTAATTCAAATCATCTATATTCTTTTCCCTACTTGTTATATCATGATTTTCTCTACTTATTATATCAATTCAGTGAGAAAGTTGTTGAAATCTCCAACTATAATGAGCAGTTTATCAATTCCTTCTTGCAGTTTTTGCCACATTCATTTTGAAGCCTTTTTATTAGTTGCATAAACATTTAGGGTTGTTATGTTCTTCTGATGAACTGGCTCCTTAACCAGCATGAAATGTCCTTCTTTATCCCTGGCAATAGTCTTTGATCTGAAATTTACCTTGTCTGATAATAATATAGCCACTATGAGAAGCTTTTGATTAGTCTCAACACTTATCTTTTTCCACACTTCTCCCTTTAAATTATTTACATCTTAATATTTATAATGGATTTCTTATAAGTAGCATGATTGTGTCTTCTAAGAACTTTTATTCAATCTCATAATCTCTTCCTTTAACTGGAGTGTCTAAGCCTTTTAAATGTAATAATGATACACGTTGTGTTTAATCTACCATCTTGGTTTTTGCTTTATATTCTGTCCCCCTTCTTTTTCTATTTTCCATTAGATTGAACATTTTAGGGTCCTTTATATTTCCATTGTTATTAGTTATAACTCTTTTTTTAAAAAATAGTAATTGCCGTAGGGTTTATAGTATCCATCTCTAACTTAGCACAGCCTACCTTTAAGTATATTTACTACCTCACCAACAGTGTAAGAAACTTGTAATAGTGTACTCCCTTTCCTCCCCTCAACCTGCGTCACTGCTGTCTTGCATTTTAAACTCCACCACATATTGTTAATACTTTTCCTGTAAAAAGTCAATTATCTTTTTAAGAGATTTTAAAAATAATAAAAAGGTATTCTACACGTAGCCACCTATTTTCCCTTTTTGATGACCTTCATTCCTCTACATAGATCTAGATATCCTTCTGCCTGAAGGATTTCTTTTTAAAATTTCCTGCAGTGCAGGTCTGCTGATTGCCTTTTCATGCCTGAAAAAGTCTATTTCTTCTTTTTTTTTTTTTTGAAAGATATTTTTTCTGGGTATAGAAGTCTAGGTTAACTTTTTTTTTTTTCTGTCAGTACTTTCAGGATTCTGCTCAACTATCTTTTGGCTTGCATTGTTTCTGTGCAAAAGCTGCCGTTCTTGTATTTGTTCCTTTGTACAGACTGTGTTATTTTTTTCTCCCCCTCTGGCTGCTTTTAAGTTTCTCTCTTTGCTGTTGGTTGTTAGACTATTTGATTATAATGTGCCCTGGGGCAGTCTTCTCCCAGTTCATGTGTCTAAGGTTTGTTACACTTGTTTGTTTAAGGTTTGTTGGATCTATGGATTTCTTAGATGGATTTTCTTACAATCAAATTTAGAAAAACTTCATCCATTATTCCTTAAATTCTTTTCTGTTCCTCTCCTCTCTTTCATGGATACCAACTTATACATGTACTACAGCTCACTGATTTATTTTTTTAAATTGCTGATTTATTTATTTTCCTGCCTTCTGAAGTTGTTCCACAGCTCACTGATTCATTTATTTAAACTGATGATTTATTTATTTATCTGCCTTTTTTCTCCCTGCGTTTCATACTGGACCATTGCTACGGCTATGTATTGAACTTCATAAATCTACTCATCTGTAGTGTCTAATCTACTAATCCCATTTCATGTATTTTTCATCTGAGACATTGTATTTTTCAATAGTGGATGTTGAATTGGGATTTCTGCCACATTTTCCATGCTCCACTTAACATGGTCAGTCTTTCCTCTACATTCTTAAACATAAGGAATATAGTTATAACTGTATTAATAACCATGACTACTACCCCTATCATTTATTTGTGTCACTTCTGGATCTGTTTCTGTTTACTTTTCTACTCATCATGGGTTGCATTTTCCTGCTTTTTTGCATGGCTTCATTGGCTGCAAGACATTGTGAATTTTACCTTATTGATGGCTGGGATTTTTTTTTTATTCTTGAGCTCTTGTCTGGGGTGCAATTACTTGGAAATAACTTGAAGTTTAAATAGCTTTTAAGTTTTGTTACGTGGGACCACTGCATTTTTTAGTATAAGGCTAGTTCTGTCCTTTCACTCAGGCAATACCCTTCTAATTACGCATTACAAGGTTGAACTATAAAGTTTTCCACTGTGGCTGACTAATCCTGGTCCTGGGTGATCTCTAAAGATTTGTTCCCTCTGTCCTTTAAGGTGGTTCCTTCTCTGGCCTCAAGTAGGTTTCTTAAACACATGTGTTGATTGGTACTCTGCTGAAGACTTGAGGGGGACCATTTGTAGATCCCTGGAAGTCTCCCCCCATGCAGCTGTTTTTGTTTTTTTGTTTTTTTCTGGTGCTCCACTCTGCAAACTCTAGCCACCTTGGTCTTCTCAGATTCTCAGCTGTTTAATTCAGGAAATATATTAGGCTTCTCCTCAGTTGCTCCTCCCTGTGTCCCAGCCTGGAAACTCTAGGTAGTAAGCTAGGGCAATCATAGAGTTCACCTCATTTGCTACTGCTCTCTTCAGGGATCACTGGGATGTCCAATACCATCAGGGATCTGCTGCTTGATGTCCAATACCTGAAAACATTTGTTTCATATATTTTGTCCATTTTTTTAGTGGTTTCAGGCAGCAGGATTAGTCTGATTCTTGTCATTGCATCTTAGCTGTGAGCTGAAGTCTAAAGAACCAAGAGAGTTTAATTGTATAAAATATAATTTTAAAAATGGTAATTGAACTAAGTCCTTAGTTTTGTATAAAGTTATCATGGAAATATATTGACATTTTCATAATAAAGCTAAAAGTGTAGGAACCACACTTGGAACATTTAGTAGATAAAAAGGCTTGAAAAACAAATTAGTTTTTTTATTGGGCATATCAAACTAAGAAATATGAATAATAATTGAAAACATAAGCATCTGAACTTTGTAAGTTTATTCAGTAATTCTGTTTTGGTAATTTGTATATTTTAATAGACAGGAAAATCCTCATTATAACATTCTTTACAGTTTATGTGACTTATTATAATCTTCTACTTTATATTTTTAAGTTTATATCATGCTTTGATGCATCTTTGTATTCCCATCTAATACTGTCTGATAGATTAATAATACTATTGAAAGAGTGTGTTAATTAGAATCATGTTAAGACAGGCTTAAATTTTCTGATTTAAGAATAATAATATAGATATAATAAAATTTTGTTTATATAATGTGAATTTTATTCATAAGAGAACATACTAAGCACATAGTACTTCAGAAGAAAGTTTATCATCTGAAAAATATCTTAGTTGTTTGTCTTATACAACTCAAAAATTTTACTTTATTAAAAAAAGGATTTACTATAATCAATATTAAAATACTTTCTAAAAAAAAAATAATAAAATAAAATATTTTCTGAGTGCCAAATTTGAATAATGTATTTTCAGTAATAAATTTACATCAACTGCAAGAATGACAACACATTTAGAAAGGGAATCCCTGGTACTTTTGCCTAACATAATCTAATAAAAAGATAAAACACCTCTACCATAAAAACTAACTGTATATATTAGAAAAATAATCACACTTCTTCCCAACTCTACAGCATGACCTCTATACTGAGAGATATTTCCAATTGCATTCTAAAGCATTTGTTTCACGTGTTTCAAGTTGTTTGTCTCATGTTTGCTGCTGCCGCTGCTGATAAGTCACTTCAGGCGTGCCCGACTCTGTGCGACCCCACAAACGGCAGCCCACCAGGCTCCCCCGTTCCTAGGAGTCTCCAGGCAAGAACACTGGAGTGGGCTGCCATTTCCTCATGTTTACTAGTTCTTTACAAATAGCATCTGGTTAATTCATTTGAATCTCATTACTACACATTGACAACTGTTCCGTTTATTGCTAGGTTGATGACACATCTTAAGATCTAAACATAGAAACTAATATATCTGTCTTCATTTCTACTGTTCCTCAAGCTATCGTAAGATTGCAAACTCTCCTACTTAAAAAGTTCCTAGAATTCAGTGGGATTCACACACTCTAGTTTTGTATTGTCACCACACAAACAAGGAAGGCTTTATGTCACCTGGCTTCTGAAACTAGTTGCTGGCACCATGTAAGCTGACATTTTAGGAATCTGAGATGGAAAGCTGAAAGATTCTTTGAGTACCTGTACCCCAATATATTTTTGAAACCAGCTCTCTGCTGTCCTGGGTAGGTAATCTTTGGGAAAGTATGTGAAGTTTCAGGCCTCTTAAGGGTTGCAGTGAGTGGAGTTCTGGTTTCATGGGGAGAGAAGGCTGGACAAGGAGCAGACAGCATAATTAACAGGTGGGCGTCTGCGGCAGAGCAGCTGGTTGGGTTAATTTTAGAACATTTGTCCTTGACTGTGCCACTTTAAGTGGAGCACCTACTTGTCCTAGAGAAGTGTGTCTGTCTTTGGGCAGTGCCAAAATCCTTTTGCTTACACTCTGGAGCATTAAGCACCCTGTTTCATCAGATAGCCCACCTTTTAAAGTGGGAGGTTTTATCTACTAAACTAGTTCTTCTAAGATAGGACAATATAACCTAATAAACCTCTCAGTGGAGCAAGCTGAGGAATGCAGTGCACTCAAGTGACTTACTTGTACGATAATAACCTCGATTTGTAAGTACACAAAAGCCTCTTTGCATGTTTCAAGGACATATTTACAGTTTTAAAATGATGAAAAGGCAGCTTCTTAAATATCTTCAGGGGGAAGGGAAATGACAGAACTGCAAGGAGAAACAAGAAACAAGACAGAAGATCAAAATAAAAATAAAGACTGGAGCTAAAAATAAATTTTAAAACATTCTCCAATACATTTGGAATGCTGGCTTTTCCTTTGCCCTCAGTAGTTGGAGTCTTGGGATCTGAGTGTCAGGAGAGTCCTTAGCAACTCATGATCTAGTCTGACTAGAGGGAACTGAGGGGCAGACTGCTTAAAGTGATTTGCCAAAGGTCAGTAAACAGGTTTGTGACCAAGCTAAAACTAGCACCCAGTTTCCTGATTCCAGTCTCAGGAGTTTTCTAATATACCCCACTTTATACTTGTTTGGCAGCCAGCCATTCCTGAATTAAAGTTAAATTTAAAATGCAGGATTAAGGAGAATTTTATATATGATTTATCCCACTTCCCACTTGTCATCACCATAATGGATGGGACTAACTGTGCCACCTCTTTATTAATGGATGTGACTAACTGTACCCTTCATAAAAGTAACAATACTTACTCCTGTTTGGCTCACAGGGATGCAGAGAAGATTTTTAAAAAGATATCAGATATAGAAACATTTTGAAAAATCACTGCTCTTTATAAATAAATTGGTTGGTGAGTAGCTTTTTATTAGGGGCCTGCCTTGTTTCTGCCCATCTCCCTTCTTTGGGACCCAGCAGCCCAGAGGCTAGGGTTCATGACAGGCCCTTCAGACGAGGGCTGTGTGTCAACCTGAGTAACTTCCCAGTCTTTCCCTCTGTTTCCTGAGGGCATGGTCAGTCTACAGTCTGGAATACCCTCTGCTCACCTTGGGCCATCGATGCCTTCTGTTTGCCTCACCTATGCGGGAAATTGCATGCATGACCTCTCTGCTTTCACTGCCTGTCCCTTCCAACTCTTGCTCCCTCTTTGTACTCCAATCACACTGAACTCCTTTCTGTTCCTAGACAGCTCCATGGTCTCTCTCCCTTTCCCTTCCCAGATTTGGCCCATAAAATTTCACTGCCTGGAATCCTTTTCACATTTTTTTGCCATCGTCACCCACAGCTTGACTCCCCTTCCTTCCTTGGCCAACTCATTACCTATATTTTAGGTGTCATCTTAGCTGTCTTTCTTCACCATTCCTCTCCACTGTAAGTTTAGATGAGATGTTCTCATGTGCTACTTCAAGCACCTGTTAGTTCTTGCAGACTTCACACTACTGTGTCTATTTTAATTGCTTATATTACTCTCTAGACTGTGAGCCCCATGACTGCAGAGGGCCTTGTTTGCTTCTCCATCAGTATATAGCCAATGCTTGCCACATATATGTCGCTCAGTCATGTCCGACTCTTTGTGAGCCCATGGACTATAGCCTGCCAGGCACTGCTGCCCATGGAATTCTCCAGGCAAGAATACTGGAGTGGATAACCATTTCCTTCTCCAGGGGACCTTCCCGACCCAGGGATCGAACCCAGATCTCCCACGTTGTAGGCATTTTATTTTCCATTTGAGCTACCAGGGTCCCAAGAGTTAACACATATTTTTGGAAAGATGATACTCATGCTTAATAATAATTCACATGTCACACACTGCTTTCACCTTTATTTACCTCATTTCATCCTTGCAGTAAATCTATGGTTGGTATTATTCATTGCCATTTTTCAGACATAGAAATTGAGGTGTTAGTTGGCATGTCCAAATTCACACAGCTAGAAGCGGCAGAGCCAGTATTTGAGCCCAGGTTGTTGGAGCCCAAGTTCAGTGTCATTACTATTACATTACAACAAACTTTGTTTGGTTATAGAATAAATAAAAGTCTTAAGTAGGTGACCAAGGGAGAGACATAATTGGAGCTTCTCTACAGAAGAATAAATCTGGCAAAGAGAAGAGTCTGAACCATGGTGAAGGCAGTGGGGAAAGAGTAGGGTAGACAACCCATAGATAAGAGGCAAAATTAAAAAAAAATGAATATTAGAACAAAAACTAAGAACTAAAGGCTAAGCTTTAGGAGCCACTCATAATTAAAGGCAGAAGAAAGGAGATGAGCCAGAAATAATACAAAAGAAGGGTCAGTGAGCAATGCAGGAAAATATTAAAAATTCATTTTTCTAGAAGCCCAAGGAAGTGAGAATGCTAAGAAAGAAAGTTAGCTACTAGTGGTGAGCTGAGCACAAGAGGCAAGAAAGAAGACTGAGAAAAAAGGGTCGGGGTGGCTGGCTGACAGAGGACTTCTGAGAGCCTAGACGGAACAAGGGACGGTTTGTAAAAATTTCAAGAAAGAATAAGGGACAAAGAAGTGGAAGCAAAAAAGAAGTGACTGAAGAATTTTGGTAGTTTGTTTATTCATTAATCAGTTGATAGACATTTGGGTTGTTTACAGATTTTGAATAAAAGTGCTATGACATTCACACAGAAGTCATTGTGAGAACCTAAGTCACTTTCCCTGGGTATTTAGAAGAGGAAGTCCTAGGTGGTGTGATAAGAGTGTGTTTAATTTTGGGAACTGCAAGTCTGTTTTCTAAGGTAATTATACGATTTCCATTTCTCCTAGCAATATATGATGAAACTTTTAGTAGCTACACATTCTCACCAACACTTGGTATTGTCAGTCTTCTTAATTTTAGCCTTGATAGTGAATATGAATAGTCTCTCACTGTGGTTTTAATGTACATTTCCCTGCTGACTAATGGTGTTGGGCATCTTTTCATGTGTTTATTTGACATACATCTTCTTTGGTGAAGTATCTTTTCAAATCTCATGCCCATTTTTATTCTTGTTGTTTTTCTTCTTGTAGAGTTGAGTTCTATATATATTCTGATATATAATATGTATGTGGTAAAGAATCCGCCTGCCAATGCAGGATACATGGTTTGATCCTTGGGTGGGGAAGATCCCCTTGAGAAGGAAATGGCAACCCACTCCAGCATTCTTGCCTGGGGAATCCCATGGACAAAGGAGATTGGCGGGCTACAGTCCGTGGGGTCACAAAGAGTCAGACACGACTAAGCATGCATGCACGCATATTCAGATATATTACTGGCAAGTATTTTTTCCCAGTCTGTGGTTTGTCTCTTCACTTTCTTAATAGTATCTTAAAAGCAAAATTTTTTAATTTTATGAAATTGAACTGTGGTGTTGGAGAAGACTCTTGAAAGTCCCTTGGACTGCAAGGAGATCCAACCAGTCCATCCTAAAGATCAGTCCTGGGTGTTCATTGGAAGGTCTGATGTTGAAGCTGAAACTCCAATACTTTGGCCACCTGATGCAAAGAGCTGACTCATTTGAAAAGACCCTGATGCTCAGAAAGATTGAAGGCGGGAGGAGGAGGGGACGACAGAGGATGAGATGGCTGGATGGCATCACCGACTTGATGGACATGAATTTGAGTAAACTCTGGGAGTTGGTGATGGACAGGGAGGCCTGGCGTGCTGCAGTCCATGGGGTCGCAAAGAGTCAGACACGACTGGGTGACTGAACTGAACTGAATGAAATTGAATTATTAATATTTTCATTTTATGCTTTGTGTTTTTTATGTCACACCTAAGAAATTTTTGTGTAACTAGAGCTTATAAATATTTTCTCCTATGTTTTCTTCTAGAAGTTTTATAGTTTTAGATCTTACATTTAGGTATACAGTCCATTTCAGGTTAATTTTCTCTATGGTGTGAACTAAGTGTTGAGAACTAAGTTGTGTTCTCTTTTTCCTTTTTGTTTCTTTCTTCTTCTCCTTCTTCCTTTTTGCATGTGGATATCCAATTACTCCAGCACTGCTTGTTGAAACACTACCTTTTCTTTATTGCATCACCTTGATAACTTTGGTATATAGTTTTCTTTATGTTTCTTTTGCTTGAAGTTTACTGATATTATTAGATCTGTGGATTTATAGTTCCCATCAAGTTAGAAAAGATTTGCCTGTTATTCCTTAAAAAAATGTATTTTGGTCCTCTGCTCCTCCTGTTTAAAAAATATTACCTATTCATTAAATTTTTTAGTCATACCTCCCAGCATGCAGGATAGATCCCCAACCAGGGATTGAACCCATGCCCCATGCAATAGAAGCACAGTCTTAACCACTGGACCACCATGGAAGTCCCTGCTTCTCCTCTTAGACTCCAGCTATGTGAATGTAGATCACTCAGTATTGTCACACAGCTAACACTCTTTTCATTCAATTCTCTTTTTTCCTCTATGCCTCATTAATTTACAGTTTTCACTGCTATGCTCTCGGGTTCACCAGTCTTTTCTTCTGCCCTATCCAATCTACTGTTAATCCTTTACAGTGTATTTCCACTTCTGATATTGCATTTTTCATCTTTAGAAGCTCCATTTGGATCTTCTTTATATCTTCTATCTCTGCATTCAATGTGTTTTCTGTATTCAGTGTCTCAAACATATGGAGTATATTTATAAGGTTGCTTTAATGCCTTTGTCTGCTCATTCTATCAGCTGTGTCATTTCTGGGTGTGTTTCTATTAACTGATTTTTCTTCTAGTCAGGAGTTATTTTCCCAAGATTGTTAAATGTTTTTTATTTTTTAAAAGCTTTCTATTGGAGTACAGTTTACTTACACTGTTGTGTTACCTTCTGCTGTGCAGCAAAGTGAATCAGTCAAACATACACATACACTCTTGACTCTTTTCTCCTTTGGGGGGTGGGACACTTCCCTGGTGGCTCAGACAGTAAAGCGTCTGCCTGCAATGCGGGAGACCCAGGTTCAACCCCCGGGTTGGGAAGATCCCCTGGAGAAGGAAATGGCAACCCACTCCAGTACTCTTGCCTGGAGAATTCCATGGACAGAGGAGCCTGGTAGGCTACAGTCCATGGGGTTGCAAAGAGTTGGACATGACTGAGCGACTTCACTCTTTTTTATTTTTTCCCATGTGGGTCATTACAGAGTATGGAGAAGAGCTCCCTGTGCTAGACAGGAGGTCCCTATTAGTTATCTACTTTATATATATGAGTGTGTCGTGTTTGTCAGTTGTATTTATTCTTGGCTGTGCCGTGTCTTCGTTGCTGCACAGGCTTTTCTCTACTTGCAGTGAGCAGGGCCGACTCTCTAGCCGGGGTGCAGGCTTCCCACTGCGGAGGCTTCTCTTGTTGCAGAGCATGGACTCCAGGCCGTGAGGGCTTCAGTAGTTGCAGCACGTGGGTTCAGTTGTTGTGGCACAGGGGCTTAGCTGGTCTGCAGCATGTCGGATCTTCCGAGATCAGGAGGTGAACCCATGTCTCCTGCATTGGCAGGATTCTTTACCAATGAGCCACCTGGGAAGCCCAAGTTTGTTCATCTTGATGGAACATTAGACATTGTAAACTGTATGCTGTCGGTTGCTGGATTTTGATGTACTTTTCTAAGAATGGTTAGACTTTGTTCTGCAGTCAATTTACTTGACGTCAATTTAATCTTTTTAAAAATGAGAAGTGTTAGTTGCTCAGTCATGTCCAACTCTTTGCGACCCTGTGGACTGTAGCCCGCCAGGCTCCTCTCTCCATGGAATTCTCCAGGCAAGAATACTGGAGTGGGTAGTCCTTCCCTTTTCCAGGGTATCTTCCCAACCCAAGGATCAAACCTGGGTATCCTGAATTGCATGCAGATTATTTACTCTCTAAGCCACCAGGGAAGCCCAATCTTTTTGAGGTTTATTTTAATTTTTGCTAGGGTGAATCCAGTCTAGTCTTTATTCTCAAGCTAATTTAGCCCCACTATTAAGGCCATCTGAGAACCCTTCCCGGTGCCTGTGAATTATGAGGTCTTTCCACTTTGGATGGTAGGACCAGAAACTATTCTGAGCCTTGGGTGAATACTAGGAATTATGCAGCTAGCCTCTACATTCTGCTGGTTCTTTCTCTACTCTCATAGAGTTTTAGTTCACACATAAGCAGCTCAGTATTCAGCCAAGGATTTGAGGGGACCTTTGGACAGATCTCTGGACTTCTCCATGCAGCTTCCTCTCCTTCAGGGTTCTTCCTCACAAACTGTAGCTGTCTTGGCCTCCTTGAGCACTAGTCTCCTGAAGTCAGTGAGATCACTGGACTTCAGGTTCCGCTTCACCATGCCTTAGAAATGCCCCATCAGTAAGCTGGACAGTCACAGGGCTTGTCATGTTTTGTTTCCCCTCTCAGAGATCAGTTTTATGCTGCCTATCGGCCAATGTCTGAAATAATTGTACTGCATATTTTTTTCCTGGTTTTCTAGTTTTTTAATGTAAGGAGGTAATTCCTACAGCAGCTAATTCTTCTCAAGCAGAAGCAGAAATTCCATTTCAAATTGCTAATTTTAAAGATGCTGTAGGGCTTCCGAGGTGGTACTAGTGGTAAAGAACCTACCTATTAATGCAGGAGATGCAAGACATGCAGGTTTGATCCCTGGGTCACGAAGATCCCCTGGAGGAGGGAATGGCAAACTGCCTGGAGAATTCCATGGGGTCACAAACAGTCGGACACAACTGAAGTGACTTAGCACATACACAAACACAAGATGTAACTTCTGGAGTGTCTGAAGTAAGACAAAAGGGAAAGCCTATATGATTTAATACTTAAATGTAATTATTCCTTCTTTCTTATTTCTTCCCTACCCATATCCCTTTCCCTCCCTAAAAGATAGAGGATTCTACTTGAGATTTTTCCCTTGAGCAAATGAAACTTGCAAATGAAATTGCTTTATATAATTTGTTGTATTTGGAGGTGTACTCAGTATTTAAGAAGCAGAAACCATAGTGTTGCAGATACTTTTTTTTTTCAAAGTAGATGGTATTACAATAGCTCTGGGTTGCTATTTCACTTACTGAATAAACAGTTCCTAGGATTTCACTTTGGCCCTGCTATCATTCAGCATGATCAGAACAAAGCTATTTACAGTCTTATATGCCTCCTCAGTCCCTTAATTGTAATATCAAGTACTTTAACACAGAATGTAAAATTGTGCACATGGCAAAAGTGAATTTTCCTGCATCACAGTAATGGAGATATCCCTTTAAATGAAGTGACCTAAGAGGCATCCTTGGATCTCCAGTGTACTTGAAAAACATAGCCACATTTTAAAAAGATAAACCATGAACACTCAGTTATTAATGTCCAGAAGAATTCTCTATTAGAAGTCTATAATAAAAGTCTACTATACCTACATTTCTATAAATACATCCTCCTCTTTAAGAGTAAGACAACTCAAACACTACAGGACTAAATGCCAGTAAAACTGTCCATTGTAGCAAAAATTTTCAGCCATTTTTTCATGTTAAAGGCTTTAAAAATTTTATTCCTCTTTGTTTATCCCCTCAATTAATCTTCCTTATAAAAATGCATATATACATATAAGTTAAAAATGAACACTTTCCCTAACTGGCTATCATAGAAAATCACAGTCAGCAATTAGTTTGACTTTAAAACTAGCTTTCTTGTTGAACATTTGAGTGCCTGTTGGAGGTTTTCCATAATGCAAACCTTTGCTAGGATGTGCTTTCAACTCTTCATTCAAGAGACTTAATCAGGAGCAACCAAAATGTCCTGCTTAGGGTTTAAAACATATATCAAACTTTAAACACTGTTACTCTGGTGGGGAGATCCAGGCTACCAAACAAATAGACTTCAAAGGGACTCCCTGGGTTTCCCTAAGCCACAGACAAATATTTGCTATTACTGTGGTAATAGATAGCATATGGCCACTTTGTCCTTCACCTGCAGGAGATCTTGGAGATGGCTGTTGAATGCCACAATGAAGTTTTCCCAGTAGAGATGAATCTCATATACCTTTTTCCATTAAGTTCTAGTCTGACATACAATGACTAGTTGCAAGAGATTAAGGAATAGAGCTGAGAACTGAAATAGAAGGATAAATTTGCAGAAATAAAAGCCAATAAACTGGCTTAAAGATAAAAAAGAAATTATTTTCTCTACTTCGACCTACATATAGTGAAGTACAAGCAGTTCAACTGAAAAACTGGTATCCCTCATTTATACGATTTGTAAAGAAAGAAAATAATAAATACTATAAAATTAGTGTAAATCTGCTTCTGCTCCAGAGTATAGATTTACAAAGAAGAACCAGAAGTACACAATTTTCAGAATGTTTAAGCCATTGAGCTTATAGAACAGGAAAGCCCATAGAAGAAATTCTGACCTCCAAAGAGAAGTAAATTAAATCTCATTTCCTGGTGGCTCAGACAGTAAAGAATCTACCTGCCAATGCAGGAGACCCAGATTTGATCTTTGGGTCAGTAAGATCCCCTGGAGAAGGGAATAGCTACCCACTCCAGTATTCTTGCCTTGAGAATTCCATAGACAGAGAAACCTGGCGGGTTATAGTCCGCAGGGTCGCAAAGAGTCGGACACGACAGAGCAACTAACACTTTCACTTTCAGTTTCTAAAAGTGTTTCTCATACTTTAGGTAAGAAAAAGACATTGCCAACCTGGATAGCTTTCAAGCTTGGCTAATATAAATCCTAATTGTGTCTCTTATCAGCAGTGTCATTTCTGAGTGATGACAGAGCCGTGATTAAGTAAGATAAAATCCCAGGTCTGTGTGACATAAAGCCTTTTTATAGAAGAAGCATTCCCTTATTCATCCAGTCATTATTTATTGAGGAGTACGTTGTATCAGGCACTGTACTGGTACTCTGGATACAGAATTGAATAAGAAAAATCAATCATGCATAGGATTTCAGTTATTCCATTATTCTTGAAAACTGAGTGAGCTCTGTCAAAAGTGATGTTAGATGACCTAGCGGGGTGGGATGGGGGGAAGGGGAGGGAGGCTCAAAAGGGAGGAGATAAAAATATAATTATGATAGATTCACGTTGCTGTATGGCAGAAACCAACACAACATTGTAAAGCAATTTTCCATCAATTAAAAAATAACTCTTTTTTTAAAAATGGCATTAGAAAACAGCTCAAAAAAAGAAAAGGAAAACAGCTCAAAACATATATATTTTTTTAAATCAGAAGAGCACATAAGGCCATTTAATCGAATTTCTCAATGCTGGAAGTTCCTCTAGAATGGCTAGTACCTATTCATTCTCTACTAGATCCCACACCCTCATCGGGCAGCATGCTTCATTTTTAATGATTCTGATTATCAAAAAGTTCCCTTGTGTTAAGCTAGGATCTGTTCTCTGTAACTTCTAATACTGATCTTGGAGCTACACAAAATAAGTCTATTTTATCTTCAACAGGAAGTCCTTCAGACACTTAAGGGCAGCCACCAACTTCACTTTCATTCTCCAGGTAAAATATTGACAGTATCTCATATCACATAGTTTTTAGACCATTTACTACCACTCTGGCTAGGTAACAAAAGACCACTGTTTTATTTACATATGTAAGCTACCAATGACACTCTTTTCCTCACATTTTCCCCTCTAAGATGTCAAACAAATTCTAACCTCTACTGCTGGACATTTTTTTTCCCAGTTCTGTTTCAGTCCAAACGCATTTCAAAGGTTTTTCTGTAACCTAAGGAATATTCATAGGTTTTTTTTTTCTTTTTGTATTATTGCTTTTTTTTTTTTTTTGTAGGAGAAGGAAAGAATAGCTTTATTACAGGCAAAGGGGGAACATAGTATGCTAGTGGCTCAAGAACTGTGCCTGCCCCTACCCAGAAATATTCAGATTTATTTAAAAGACCTATAGTATGTCAATACAGCTATTTGGAAAGGAATGGAGTTGATGACTGGAGACAGTGGTATTAAAGTGAACTCACTATGAGAATACTGTTTATGTGGCCTCCGAAGTACTCACCTACAATCATGGTCAAATAGGGAGGCAAGACTGCAGTAACGTCATTATTTTGGGAGGTGGGGAAGGGAAGGGAAGTCACTCCTGTATATGAATAGAATGTTGTGAAATTATCTGCATATTTCCATAGCATTCCAATGAGTCATTGTATTATTTAGTTCTTGAGAAAATAATATTTCTGGTTATATGCCAATGAAACCAATAGGCAAGCTAGCAGGTAAAGCTAAGGCAACAAAGGTGGGTTGGGAGAGGTGGCAGCAGCCTCAATATTCAGTAACTACATATGAACAAACTGGTTCCCCCGTCTCCATAAGTAGCTGAAGTGATGAAGGTGACGGGTTGGAAACTGACCAGGAGATTAAAATGGCCTTTGAGGATGAAAGTACCAGAGGCCAGCTCCACAAGCAAACATCCTTCTGGTTATACTTACAGCACCTGCTGGGTCACCCAGAAGTAGCTAAATGCTTTCTCAAGTGGGCTTTTTTTTAAAAAAGAAGAACAAAAAAGGAGCAGAAATAATACATCACTGAACTCCTGGCCCATGAAGTTCCACGTGTGCCTAGTACATATTTCATAAAGTTCTTGGAAAACAGGCATTTTCCACCAGTTCTGGTGACAGCATTTCAATTTGATAATCTTTTGAACATAACTCCCTAACTTGAAAAGGACTTCAAGAGAGACTTTTTCAAGCATATTGTTTTAAAAGACCATTAATTTTAGCGACAAACCAACAAAGTCATGAAGAGTATCTAATCTTAACCAAAGCATTAAGGCAAGTCCAAATACAGAATCCAGGCCAGGGCCAGGAACTGAACTTTGCTCGCTCACGTTGAGTTCACTACTGAGCAACCTCTTACTAGAATCACTCGAAAATTCCTCCTTGAGTCTGAAATATCAACAAGGTGTAGGCGGATACTTTTCAGTCTTGATAAGAAGTTTTACTTTAAGCTCATACTTGTGTCTTAACATAACTTTGCCATCTAAAAATATCTTTAAAAACGTACTTCCTTATCTCGTACTTGACATTCATAATATAGTTTTAAAAGAATTTGTAGAGTCACAATAGATATGTAGAACTAAATATGGAATGAAGACACATGGAATGTCCTTTGTACATGTGATGTGTTCATCTTTCTCTCACTCTTACTCTGTTTGCCTGTTTGTGAAGATGACTGGGCTACTGCTTTAATAAAAAGTATTTAATTCTTTATATTCACTTTATTTACTATAAAATGACTAAGGCACATGTGTTCTCTAAACTAAATACCTGTCCAAATTAAGAAAGAAATGTAGACCCTTGATGCTCTTGAAAAACACTGACAGTTAACCAATGATATTACAGGATGTCCTGAATTTGCAAGTGACTTGTGTTCTAAAAATTTATTTGTAAAGTCAGTTACTTGGGCTTTCTTTTTGTTTACTACTGTATCCCTAGAGCCTGGGATAGGGCCAGACACACAGTGGGCATCCAAATATTTGCTGATTGACTGAATGAACTGGCCTAGAGTGGACTTCACTAATGATACAGTTGAATTATATTATTAGTAATAATTAGCATTTATATAGTACTTAGAATTTATAGAACACATTTATATGAGCCATATTTTACCCTTTCTCACATTGATTCAATTTACAAATGTAGCATCTAAGCCCCCCAAATTTTTTTTAAATTCTCATTTAGGATTTATTGTTAAAGTTGGTTTGGATTATCATAATTATTACCCTGGTTTGAGCTAAGTGGTATCCAACTCTTTGCAACCCCATGGGCTGTAGCATACCAGGCTCTTCTATCCGCCACTGTCTCCTGGAGTTTGCTCAAGTTTATGTCCATTGAGTCGGTGATGCTATCTAACCATATTATCCTCTGGCACCTCCTTCTCCTTTGGCCTTCAATCTTTCCCAGCATCAGGGTCTTTTCCAGTGAGTCGGCTCTTCCCATTAGGTGACCAAAATACTGGAGCTTCGACTTTAGCATCAGTCCTTCCAATGAATATTCAGGGTTGATTTCCTTTAGGATTGACTGATTTGATCTCCTTGCAGTCCAAGGGACTCTCGAGAGTCTTCTCTAGCACCATAATTCAAAAACATCTATTCTTCAGCACTCAGCCTTCTTTATGGTCCACCTCTCATATCCATACATGACTACTAGAAGAACCATAGCTTTGACTATAGGGACCTTTGTTGGCAAAGTGATGGCTCTGCTTTTTAATATGCTGTCTAGGTTTGTCATAGCTTTCCTTCCAAGGGGCAAGCATCTTTCAATTTCATGGCTGCAGTCACCATCCACAGTGATTTTGGAGCCCATGAAAATGAAATCTGTCACTGCCTCCACTCTTCCCCCTTCTATTTGCCATAAAGTGATGGGATCAGATGCCATGATCTTAGTTTTTTGAATGCTGAGTTTTAAGCCAGCTTTTTCAGTCTTTTCTTTCACTCTCATCTAGAGCCTCTTTAGTTCCTCTTTACTTTCTGCCATTAGAGTGGTATCATCTGCATATCTGAGGTTGTTGATATTTCTCCCAGCAATCTTGATTCCAGTTTGTGATTCATATAGCCTGGCATTTTGCATGATGAGCTCTGCATATAAGTTAAATAAGCAGGGTGACAATATACAGCCCCGTTGTACTCCTTTCCCTTTGGAACCAGTCAGTGTTCCATATCCGGTTCTAACTGTTGCTTCTTGACCCACATACAGGTTTCTCAGGAAAACAGGTAAGATGGTCTGGTACTCCCATATCTTGAAGAATTTTCCACAGTTTGTTGTGATCCACAAAGTCAAAAGCTTTTGCATAGTCAATGGAGCAGAAGTAGATGTTTTTCTGGAACTCTCTTGTTTTCTCTATGATCCAATGAATGTTGTCAATTTGATCTCTGGTTCCTCTGCCTCTTCAAAACCCAGTTTGTACATCTGGAAGATTTCAGTTCACATATTGCTGAAGCCTAGCTCAATAAAGTGTTGTCAAGAAACTGCAGGCATGATAGCCATACTTGACATAAACCAAGGCTGCTCATAAGACCCCTAAATTAAAGAGAGAGCCATTTAAGTTACTTGAGAGGATTGGGTGTGAGATGAGGGAGCTTGAATCAACATGGTGACAGTGGAGGTGAGAACCAACTTAGAGAGAGAAACACCAGAACCTGGTGATGGACCTGATCTAGGCTCCAACTCCTGCACTTACGGTACCACACTGCAACTAGCAGTATAAGCTATAGATTTTACCTAATCTAGGCTCCAACTCCTGCACTTACGGTACCACACTGCATCCAGTAGTATAAGCTATAGATAAAATATCATCTATTCATACAAAATAGAGACTCGGAGAGTAGAGACTCATTTCTTTTTCTCCTGTCACCCTTTTCTTTAGCAGTTAAGTGAGATCCTTATGTTCAGGGATTGAGAAGAGGGACCCTCTCACTTCACAAGGAAAGAGATATCCCCAAAAAGATTAGACCAAAATTGAAGACTCCTGTCTAGCTAGCAGGAAGACTGATGTGATTAGCTAAGCAGTCTGAACCTAAGACCCCTGCTATTGGAGTAGTTTGAATGTAAAGAATTTACTCACTCTATGGTATAACCCTTGTATTTAGAGGTGGATAAGACATTAAGGGGTTCTGAGACAAATCTTCGAATCTGCACACAAATCCTCTCCAGAACATCTCTCACAGAGGCTCATTCAGGTTTTGCTGAAACACTTTATGGGATGAGGAACTCAAGGGGCCTCACGTTGTCTTTTGGATACATCCAGTTTTTAAGAAAGTCTTTCTTTGGGCAAACTCTTGCTTTCTGAAAAGCATCAGAGTCCATTTAATCCCTCTTCAAATATCTGAAGAATGCTAGCAATTCCTGAACATCCATAAATCCTCTCTCATAGGCAAAATATCCCAAGTTAATTGTTCATTATATAATGAGGTTTCTAATTGATCTCACAAGTTCTGCTCAGCCTTCTCTAAATAGGAATATCTTGACCTGAACATAATATTCGAGCTATGCTTTGACTAGAGAACACAACAGAAAGACTATTCTCTTTCGTTTGGAGCATTATTCTCCTATTAATGCAGCCTAAGATTGCTTTAGCTTTTTTGGCAGTCATGATGTTCTGCTGACTCACACTGAGATCACAGTCAACTGAAACCCTCAGGTCTTTTTCACATGAATGGCTGATAAAGTCACACCTCTTTGGTGGTAGTACAGCTGAGTTTTTAAAAGAGGAATTTACCACAATTAAGTTTAATGTCATAAATTTTACTCAAGACGCTTTCACACTGTTCCCTGAGCTGTTTTTCTTAAACAGCTCTGATTATGTTATCCTTACTCAGAACTGTTGATTGATCTCTGCCACCTATAGGATCAAGTCCAAAATACTTTGCATACTAGACACTGTATAATCCGACCTGAGCCTTCAGGGTCAGCCTCATCTCCCCTCAGCTCTCTCTCCTCTCCACACCATTCCATACCAGACTCTCCAGTCATTCTAAGGGTTGAATTTCTTCATACATGTGCCCTTTTCCATGCAATTCCCTTCTCCGCCTTGCAATTATTACTTCTACTTTAAGAGACAACAATTTAAAAGTCCCAATTAGGATGTGAACTCTCTGAAAGCAGGAATACACTACAGGAAAGTTCAGGTAATAGGAAATAGCTTCCCAGGTGGTGCTAGAGGTAAAGAACCCACCTGCCAATGCAGGAGACTCAGGTTTGATCACTGGATCAGGGAGATCCTATGGAGCAGGGCACGGCAACCCACTCCAGCATTCTTGCCTGGAGAATCCCCATGGACAGAGGAGCCTGGTGGACTACAGTCAATGAATCACTAAGCATTGAAGACAACTGAAGCAGCTTAGTTTACAAGTTTTATATTTTTAAGTTTTGTTTTTCTTTTTAAGAAAATAATACTTCTTCGACAAAGGAGGCAAGAATATACAATGGAAAAAAGACAACCTCTTTAACAAGTGGTGCTGGGAAAACTGGTCAAACACTTGTAAAAGAATGAAACTAGAACACTTTCTAACACCATACACAAAAATAAACTCAAAATGGATTAAAGATCTAAATGTAAGACCAGAAACTATAAAACTCCTAGAGGAGAACACAGGCAAAACACTCTCCGACATAAATCACAGCAGGATCCTCTATGACCCACCTCCCAGAATATTGGAAATAAAAGCAAAAATAAACACATGGGACCTAATTAAACTTAAAAGCTTTTGCACAACAAAGGAAACTATAAGCAAGGTGAAAAGACAGCCCTCAGATTGGTAGAAAATAATAGCAAACGAAGCAACAGACAAAGGATTAATCTCAAAAATATACAAGCAACTCCTGCAGCTCAATTCCAGAAAAATAAATGACCCAATCAAAAAATGGGCCAAAGAACTAAACAGACATTTCTCCAAAGAAGACATACAGATGGCTAACAAACACATGAAAAGATGCTCAACATCACTCATTATCAGAGAAATGCAAATCAAAACCACAATGAGGTACCATTACACACCAGTCAGGATGGCTGCTACCCAAAAGTCTACAAGCAATAAATGCTGGAGAGGGTGTGGAGAAAAAGGAACCCTCTTACACTGTTGGTGGGAATGCAAACTAGTACAGCCGCTATGGAGAACAGTGTGGAGATTTCTTAAAAAACTGGAATTAGAACTGCCATATGACCCAGCAATCCCACTTCTGGGCATACACACCGAGGAAACCAGATCTGAAAGAGACACGTGCACCCCAATGTTCATCGCAGGACTGCTTATAATAGCCAGGACATGGAAGCAACCTAGATGCCCATCAGCAGATGAATGGATAAGGAAGCTGTGGTACATATACACCATGGAATATTACTCAGCCGTTAAAAAGAATTCATTTGAATCAGTCCTAATGAGATGGATGAAACTGGAGCCCATTATACAGAGTGAAGTAAGCCAGAAAGATAAAGACCATTACAGTATACTAACACATATATATGGAATTTAGAAAGATGGTAACGATAACCCTATATGCAAAACGGAAAAAGAGACACAGATGTACAGAACAGACTTTTGGACTCTATGGGAGAAGGCGAGGGTGGGATGTTTCGAGAGAACAGCATCGAAACATGTGTATTAGCTAGGGTGAAACAGATCACCAGCCCAGGTTGGATGCATGAGACAAGTGCTCGGGCCTGGTGCACTGGGAAGACCCAGAGGGATCGGGTGAAGAGGGAGATGGGAGGGGGGATCAGGATGGGGAATACATGTAAATCCATGGCTGATTCATGTCAATGTATGACAAAAACCACTACAATATTGTAACTAGCCTCCAACTAATAAAAATAAATGGAAAAAATTAAAAAAAGAAAGAAAGAAAATAATACTTAAGCATCTTTCTCCTCCCAACTCTAGAAATCCAGGTGAGGGCCACTGGCTTCCTTGAAACAGTAATTCTTAGGGGGAGGGAGTAACAAGCCTGGCAGTTTGCGTGAACCACACAGCTGCACAGGTTTGTCAAGGGGCAGTGTCATACTGTGGTTGTTTTCCAGAATCACACACACACAAAACCACCTTTGCACCCAGTGCAGCACTGTGAGAAGAAACCCAGTTGGAAGCACTGCAGAAGAAATCGTTTCCAGTGATACTGATGAAAAACTAAACAAAATCTCCCTGTTAACCTTTTCACACACTTTCTGTTGTGTTCCAAGAGATGTTGATGGATTTGTACCTTTCCATCTAAACTGCTCTGTGTCAGGACTTTGCAGATTAGAAAGAGAGCCTGTAGTTTGGGTCTGTAAAGGGACAGAAGCTGAGACACTGTTCTTGTTCAGAAAGAGCACCAGTCAACTAAGATGCCTTAGAATCCGTCATCCTAAATGGCTAACTTAACAGGTACTTAGCAAGTCCTCTCTCAGACAGACTGTTTAGTGTACCTGCACACCACATGAAAGTGAAAGTGTTAGTCAGTCAGTCACGTTTGACTGTCTGCCATAAAGATGCTTTAAACAACTAAAGGTAATAAATAGTCATTACCAATAATACTGGGCTTCCCAGGTGGCACTAGTGGTAAAGAATCTGCCTGCCAATGCAGGAGACCTAAGAAACACAGGTTCGATCCTTGGGTCAGGAAGATCCCCTGCAGGAGGGCATGGCAACCCACTCCAGTATTCTTGTCTGAGAAACCCCACAGACAGAGGAGCCTGGCGGGCTACAGTCCACAGAGTCACAAGGAGTCGGACACTACTGAAGCAACTAAGCACGCACACATGCATGCACCATAATATTAACAATGATAATGCTCAGAACAAGAGATCAGATTGCAAACATCTGCTGGATCATCAAAAAAGCAAGAGAGTTCCAGAAAAACATCTGCTTTATTGACTACACCAAAGCCTTTGACTGTTTGGATCACAACAAACTGTGAAAAATTATTAAAGAGATGGGAATGCCAGTCAACCTGACCTGCCTCCTGACCAACCTGTATGCAGGTCAAGAAGCAACAGTGAGAACTGGACATGGAACAACAGACTGGTTCCAAATAGGAAAAGGAGTACATCAAGGTTGTATATTGTCACCCTGCGTATTTAACTTCTATGCAGAGTACATCATGAGAAACACTGGGCTCAATGAACACAAGCTGGAATCAAGATTGCGGAGAGAAATATCAATAACTTCAGATATGCAGATGACACCACACTTAGGGCAGAAAGCGAAGAAGAGCTAAAGAGCTTCTTGATGAAAGTGAAAGAGCAGAGTGAAAAAGTTGGCTTTAAGCTCAACATTCAGAAAACTAAGATCATGGCATCTGGTCCCATCACTTCATGGCAAATAGATGGGGAAACAGTGGAAACAGTGAGAGACTTTATTTTGGGGGGGGCTCCAAAATCACTGCCAATGGTGACTGCAGCCATGAAATTAAAAGACACTTGCTCCTTGGAAGAAAAGTTATGACCAACCTAGACAGCATTTTAAAAAGCAGAGACATTACTTTGCCAACAAAGGTCTGTCTAGTCAAAGCTATGGTTTTTCCAGTGGTCATGTATGAATGTGAGAGCTGGACTATAAAGAAAGCTGAGTGCCAAAGAATGGGTGCTTTTGAACTGTGATGTTGGAGAAGACTCTTGAGAGTCCCTTGGACAGCTAGGAGATCCAAAAGGAAATCAGTCCTGAATATTCATTGGAAGGACTGATGCTGAAGCTGAAATTCCAATACTTTGGCCACCTGATGCAAAGAACTGGCTCATTTGATAAGACCCTGATGCTGGGAAAGATTGAAGGCAGGAGGAGAAGGGGATGACAAAGGATGAGATGGTTGGATGATATCACCAACTCAATGGACATGAGTTTGAGTAAACTCTGGGAGTTGGTGATGGACAGGGAGGCCTGTCGTGATGCAGTCCATGGGGTCGCCAAGAGTCGGACACGACTGAACAACTAAACTGAATGCCTCAGAATCCGTGTATTTGATAAACAACTATTTATCAGGCAACATGTTAGATGCAAGGGTAGTGTTTCTCAAAGTGTGGTCTGGACTATCTTAAGGAACTCACAAAACAATGTGATAAATACCGTAACAGAGGTGAACATGTGCCAAGAGTGCACATGTGTGATGCACATACACTGTGCACCTATCCCACAATTTGGGGAAAAGGTGAAGACTAAGCCAAGTCCTTAAGATGAGTAGGAATTATCTATTCTTTTATCTATCTGTCTCCCCAGAATATATGCGTGACAATGTAGCTAAATGGATAGAGGTAGGACTCAGGAAGAGGAGCACCTCAGGAACCAGAAGCACGCGTGCAAGGGTCACGGGATGAGAACAGTAAGGCACCTTGGGGAAACACAAGCCATCCCACAGGCAGAGCTGGAGGCTGGGGAGCCGAAGGCAGTGAGGAGGCTGAGGCAGCGGGCATTCGGAAAGGGCCTGCAGTCGACAGTGCGGACAGCGTGTGAGGAAGCGAGTCAGTGAAGGGTTTTAAGCAGAGAAGTGACATCTTGGATTTCACAAAGATCCTTCAGAGTACGATATAGAGAACAGATTGGGGAGCAAGCAAGACCAAATAAAGTGAACTCTCAGGTAGAGGGAACACTCCTAGAAGGCATAGAAATGGTCTGCACCAGCACTGGTTGCTTAGGGACGGACAGAAGCATACGGACTCAAGAGAGACTCCAGGAGCAGAATGGGACAGGCCCTGCTGAATGTCTAAGGCTGGTGACGGAGAGAAAGGAGGGAATATGGGTCTCGGTTTTTGTCTTGATGGGCCTTTCTGGGTTAGACAATAATACCATTCATTTCAGTTTTTATTTTCTCAGTGGGACAAGAGGCAAGCTCTGTGGCTGAGAGCAAGCAATGAGTGTGAGGAGGGGGGGTACTCTTTCTACCCTCTTCTGATGTCTATGTCAGAAGCTTTCTCTATCTCCTTCATACTTTAATAAAACTTTATTGCACAAAAGCTCTGAGTGATCCAGCCTCGTCTCTGGCCCTGGATTGAATTCTTCTCCTCTGGAGGCCAAGAACCCCGGTGTCTTTGTGTGATTCAGAAACAATCTTTCATCTTGGGGGCTCGTCCAGGATCCTTCAGGACAAGATGGGCCTGATAATCTATGTGAGCCTACTTATGCTGACTCCAAAAATCCTGAGTCTACCATTTGATCCTCAAGACAATGCCTTCCTGTCCTGGGCTCACTCCTACGCTGCATTCCACAATCGGTCTAACTGCTGGGTCTGTGGACCACTCCCTTCTTCATCTGTGGAAGGCTTCCCATGGTCGACATCTCCACTTCAAGGAAAGGACTTTCTCCAAGTCTGCAAATACCTTCAACAATCGCATGTGATGCCTCTTCTTAAACTGATGACATCTAACAACCCTAAGATGGACTGATGTAACTATGGACATAATGTGACTTTTCATTTTGATTTTAACTTGGTTTAATGACTACTTTGCCTTACATCTGTAACTGTATAATGGGATTTTCTAACCGTCTAAAAGCTTTTAATTTACAAATGGTTGTCCAAGCTCCTATGAGTGCCACAGCCTCCTTCAACTATTACTTGGGGCCCCTGGATCAGAGACCCTCAATATGAGGGTTAGGAGAATGTGTTGCCTCAACAACTTAGGGACTATGCCCCTAAACAGCAGGAAGTAGTTATGGAATGAAAACGAGGCCCCTTTCCCTTAGCAACATAATTCTCCTAAGAGAAAAGGGGGGAATGAGAGAGTCATTTCCTAGGCAGGTTGATAAGAAGTCTAGGGGTCCCCAAGGAGAGAGAGGTCTGGAATATTCAAGGAGGAAGAAAGGACAAACTTTTTACTCTTTTTCCTCTACATTCCTTAGGATTATATAACAATAATGTATCCTGCCTGAGGACAGTCTTTGGATTAAAACTTCTGGCTAATTCTGTTATCTTAAAACATAAATTATGGGAGTAGGTCTGGTCTTTACAAGGATGTATCCTGCCTGAGGACAGTCTTTGGATTAAACCTTCTGGCCAACTCTGTTATCTTAAAATGTAGATTATGGGAGTAGGTCTGGTGAGGTCTTTATAACCTCCAGACATTCTTTGGATTCACTGGAGAGTGTATAACTCCATTGCTAACACTAGCAAGAGGGTACTCTTTCTACCCCCTTCTGATGTCTATGTCAGAAGTTTTCTCTATCTCCTTTATACTTTAATAAAACTTTATTGCACACACACACAAAAAAGAGTGTGAGGAGGGGTCTTAGGGAGAGGAGAAGACACTTTTGGAAGAACCACTATAGGAATGGAGAAGAGTTAAGGGGAAAAAAGGATTTCCAGGGTAATTTAAGGGCCAAATTCAGAGTGGGGAAAAAAAAACTTGCAGAGGCATCTCTAAGCACAATTGTGTTATTATTTTACCATTAGAGTTCAGCTCTTTAGCTGAAGGAGTAAGAAGGTGGGCAGTAGAATTGATCAGAACTGGGCTGAGATGGACAGACAAGGGGGCAATGGGGTTGAGCCAACTTACAGAAGATTCGAGGGAAAATCATGGAAACAAGCTAGGTATCATGCCCACTTTTGCAGACAAATAGCTATGTGGGGGCCAGAGAGGAGAGAAAATAAGTAGTCTAATATGCCATAACTAGATTATTAAAAGGAAGAAATAAAAATTAGAAAAATGGCCAAAAGTAACAAATAGGAATTGATAAGGGAAGGAAGGGAGCTAGGGATTTGCAGAGGAGGAGTTGACAATTGCCTGTTTGTTTTCACAAACTACACTTCTTCACTACACCCCCTGTTCTAGGAAGGATCCCCTAGTGGACCTCAGTTCTTCTGACCTCTGATAATCATCAGAGGGGGAGCTCTTGTTCCAAGAGGGTGACTGTAGTGTCCTACCCCTTTAAATGTGCTGGGAGGGGAAACGTGGGCTGTTGGAGATGAGATGCCTAGTTCTCCTGGAAGAGCCAGAGCCCTGGTCCATGTGACCTCCATTTACCTTTGCTTCTTATTTGGAGGTAGGGGTAGAGCCAGAGGGCTACTCACTGGGATATAGGATATGAGAAAACTGTAGGATCAATTATAAAAGGAACTGATGGAAAACCTCAGAAACCTCAGAAAGGTCAGATTGACTGACATAAAAAGAAACATAAATTCTTAATGGAGATTAAATAGTATAAGAGAGTGATTAAATTTTCTCTTTTCAATTTAATTTTAAAACACCAAAACCTTTTCCAGTAGCTGCTGAAAGATAGTGTTAGCATAGATGATGTCACCCAGAAAGCATCTGAATGTTTTTCATAATTTTTTTGTTTTGTTTTAGGAACTATGTGATTATGAAGTGTAAAGTAATGTCTGCAAACATAGCGGAGGCCTTGAAAGACTTCTGCTTCTTCTCTCTGTTACAGGAAAGTTAGGAAGAGAAGGGAAATATGACACAGAAAGAGGATCAGTGTTTTCTTTTTGTTTGTTAATAAGACAAACCATCCAGGAAAAGAGCTTGTTTCTTAAAGTGAGATGTATACAAAATGCCCAACAGAGAAACTGGCACATTCTACTGTGATCTATAAACAACACTTTTCTCTTCTCCTCCTTAAGAGAACAATTAAACATTCATTAAAGCAGTAACATTTTCCGAGACTGTGAAAATGTAAATACTTTTACATAAATGGGATTAATTGCGCAGCACCCTTGCCTTAGGTGGATGTTCTCCATCACATTCTGCAAATTAAATTTCACAACTTGTCAAGCAGAAAAAAATGTGTACAATGCTCTATTTTAATTTCATTTCCAATGCTGTGACAGCTCATGGATATTAAAAATGACTTCTAAAAAACCATCCCCTCAAATTTCTCCTATAGCTGGAATTTAGGGTCAAAAAAGGATTAAAAGTTGGATGAGTCAAGATAAAAAGGAATGTGAGGCCCTTAAAATCTGAAAGCCCCTAAAATCAGCATTTCTCTTTCAGCATAATGTTTTCAAAGATGTCTTTCTCCTTCAATACTGTCCCCTCTCCCTTTTCTCTCATCATTATCTGACCAGTCTTTCCTGTCTCCCTGTTTGTTTTAGTTCATCTTTTGAAAACCTAAAGTGGCAAATTTCACGCCTTCCCTCTCACTTTTCATTTTGGAATTTATACCCACTGTATTGACAGGGGCAAGTCAATGGTACTCAGATTCACGATGTTGCTTAATTAAACAGCCATTGAATCTGCGGTTGGTAAGACTGGTTCTTGTATACGCCTGGGCAGTTGCAAGCGTTTTTGGTAATGTCAGAGTCAATGGAGCAACTTTGATCCTCCCCTGGGCTCCACTCTCGGACTTTCCTCTTTTCTGTCCACACCCGCTCCCTCGATGATCTCATCCAGTTTCACGTCACTAAATATCATCTCTGCGCAAACGACTCCCAAATGTATGTATTTAGTTCAGCCCTCTCCTTTGAGCTTTAAACTCCCAGAACCAACTGCCTACTCAGTATCTCCACTTGGATGTGTCACAGGCAACTCACACCTAATGTGTCCACGTATGAGTTCCTGACATTCCTTTCCAAATCTACTCCTTCTAGAGTCTTCTCCACCTCAGTAACTGGCCGTCCCATTCTTCAGGTGCTCAGGCTAGAAACATCCTTCTTTGTTTCTTCCTCTCGTACCTGTACCCAACGTGCCAACAAATGCTGTTGGCTTTATCCATAACATTGATGCAGAACTCAACTACTTTTCATCATTTCCACTGCAACCTTCTGTTCATGCGCCATCAGATCTAGCCTGAAATTACTGGCAATAGCATTCTAGCTGGTCTCCCTGCTTCCCACTTTGGTCTTTCCTTAACCCACAAACCAGAGAAATCATTAAAAATAAATTGATCATATTACCCCTATGCTTAAAGCTATCATTCAGAGTAAAACTCAATGACTTTATAAAAATGTATTGTCCAGATGGGGACCTCTTTGAGTGTGAAAGGGAATGCTATTAATAATTTAAGTGATCTCAGTGTAAATTTGGGCCATCCTGGACACCTGCTTATGAGGATCTGTATAACTTCCCACACCTTGCCATTATCTCTCTGGCCTCTGACCTCACCTGTTACACTACAGCTCAACCCTTCTGCCTCAGCATCAGCCTCCTCACTGTCCTGACGGCAGGAGGCAGACTTCCTCAGGACCTTTGCCCTTCCCCGAGACATGTCCATGACTCATTTCTGCTTCCGTTCTTGTCCTTATTCAAAAATCCCAGTAAGGCGTTCCCTGGAAGCTGTCCAAACACTTAAAACCCCCTTTCTACTTCCTAGTTCCCTTCTCTGCTTCTTTATTTTTTATAAAATTTACACTTATTACTATCAAACATCCCATATATTTTATTTACTTAACTTATTTAGCACCTTACTCTTAGAATGTAATCTCAAGGGCAGGAATTTTTGACTTTTTGTTCTGTATCCCCCATTCCTAAAATAGCTGGCACATAGGAGACAGTATATAAATATTTGTAAGAAGAATGAACGAATCATGATTAGTTTGAAAGGATACTTAGGAGTTGTGTAACATCCGACATATTTAATAAACAGTATTATCATTTCACAGTTATTTTCATAGAATTCAGTTCAGCACCAGCCTCCTCGCTGTCCTGAAGTACTGTCTGAACGTATTTGGACATTTATGCCTTCTGGGGATATGTGCTAGATGCAGAAGTTGGGGGCCTAGGAGCCACAGAGGGAATACAATGAGAGAAGAGGCGAAGTTCTCCCAGAAGTGAGCACTGTAGGAGCAGAGAGATAAGGGACATGATACTCTAGTTACATGTGAGTGACACAGAGAGCATGGGTGTGCAGAAGAGACACAGTTTACATTCAATGACTTTTCAGACACTTCTGATTACTGATCAGAAGCAATAACTTCCATACTCTCTGGAATGATTCATTTTCCTCATCTTCCAAAGTGCCCAGCCCCTAAGAACCCCTAAGCTGGTTTGCGTTCTCCATCCTTCAGTAGGAAGCTACCTTGTATGCCCTACCTGACCTTCAGGTGTCTGTTCCTCATTGTCTAGCCTTAATTTTTCAACATGAATCATCAGTTACTAACTCGGCATTTTGCAATCTGATCTCTCAAAGTTTCCACAATATTACAATGAAATACTGGCAAATATGAAGCAAACAGATGCTAAACAGATTTTTTTAATAGCTACAGAGAAAGTATTTGCAGAGGAAAAATCCACCCATTGAAACCAATCAACCAAAGTTTATTGATTTAGTCTCTGGGTTTGTTCTAATTTTTAATGTAGTTTCTTCAAATAATTTTAATTGATAACCATCCTGTGGGTTTTCCTTAAACTAAAGGCAATTTTTTAAAATGTGCTTTTATAAGTCTCTTGCCCCACCCCTACAGGAAGGGAGTAGCCTAGCCCCAGGGTGTAGATAATCAAAGCACTCTAAACAAACAGATAAAACATTTATTTTCCAAAAACTTCAACAAAATTATAACTGAGAACATCTTCAAAGCATAACATTAATAACTTAGAAAAATTACTTAAAGCAGTTACCAACTAGATAAAAAGTATTTCCTTCCCCCCCTCCAACAAACAAACCAATCAATAAAAAGTATGCTAAATGGTACTGAAGAACTGTTAACACTCATTCCCATATGGTTTATGCTAAATAATCTTGTGTTAGTCGCTCAGTCATGTCTGACTCTCTGTGACCCCGTGGACTATAGCCCGCCACGCACCTCTGTCCATGGAATTTTCCAGGTAAGAATACTGGAGTAGATTGCCATTCCCTTCTCCAGGGGATCTTCCCAACCCAGGGATCAAACCCAGGTCTCTTGTATGGCAGGCAGATTCTTTACCATCATCTTGGGTAACATTAAATGCAAAGAGTCTTTGCCTATTATTTTTCTATCTAATGTAAAAAAAATATATTAACTTTATTATACAAAGTTCACATGCATGCATGAGAAATTGCTTCAGGCGTGTCCGACTCTTTGTGACCCCATGGACCACAGCCGACCAGGCTCCTCTGTCCATGGGATTCTCCAGGTGAGAATCCCATGGTGGGTGGCCGTGCTCTCCTCACCCAGGAATTGTCTCTCATGTCTACGTGCAATGGCAGGTTGGTTCTTTTCCACACTAGTGCCACCTTGGAAGCCCAAAGTTCACATAGCCATATTACAAATGATCAATTAAACTGTAAGTTTTACAGTTTAATAATTACCAGAGCAATTTAGTTTTGTTTTTAATTTTTGAGTTATAATAAAACCTAATCATATAAATAATTTTAAGGCAAGCTAGTCATCCCAGCTCCAGCATGGATTACTTCCTCTGACCAAGTTACCCTGACTCACCAAGTCTCAAGGACTTTATCTGTAAAATAGGGTTGATACTGAAACCCAACTAACAGCATTCTTTTGAAAATAAGGGATGTAGAGAACTCTACAGAATGCCTGGCACATGGGAAAGTCTCAGTAGATAGGAGCTGCCAGCATGACTCTCATGACATGCTGCTGAAAAAGCAGGCACAAGCATATTTCACTGACCGAAGAAAACAAGCAGCTAACCAGAGTGGTGTCTCGAAAGTATTCCTACTTGTGTATTACTTTATCTTTTCAGGTTAAAAATCCTAAATATTGCTGAGCACCTTATACATGTAAACACCTGTAAAACCCTGATTAATGTATCATTTTCTGCACATTTGTGCCACACTGACTTTATCACAATGTACTAAAATGTAATCCTCTTCAATAGCCTAAAGAGACAAACAAATACTCAAATCTTGAAAAGCATAGGATTTGCACAACATACTGGGGGAATTAATCATGCACTGTCTCATATTATTTAACAAATCAGTCCATTAACGATATTTAATCTCTTATGCACTGGACTGTAAGGACTACAAAGGAAAAGTAATGTATGTAATTTTTGCATCTTTCACACTACACAGCTTGACGCAAAGGAATTTCAAATGATTGGGCTGCCCAAAGAGTTCGTTCAGGTTTTTCCATAAGCTGTTACAGAAAAACCACAAATGAACTTTTTATCCAAGCCAATAGTACAGTGAAGTTAGCACTAGGCGAGAAGTCAGGAAATACAAATTTCAGCTGAGTAATTGTAGACAAGACATTAATTCTCTTCAGGCTTCAGATTACTCATCAGTCATGTGCTTTTCCATCTATGACATTTAGGTTCCTTTTCAAATGCTCTCATTCTAAAAAACACTAGCAAGAGGGATTTTTACCAATGTTTGTTATTTTAATACACAACTTCATTTTTCCATATCAGAAGATTGAAGGAAGCCTTAATTATAGATTTTGTTCACTCATGAAATCTTGCCAGGAACTCAGAGTGCTTATCACTGTCTGTTTCCTCCAACACAAATCCTTCCATCTGTTATAAAAACAGCAAGCCCTCCACTGCCAGCATTCCACCGTCTGTGTGTAAGTCGCTCAGTCGAGTCCAGTTCTTTCCGACCCCATAGACCATATAGCCTGCCAGGCTCTGCTGTCCTCTGTCCATGGGATTCTCCAGGCAAGAACACTGGAGTGGGTAGCCATGCCCTTCTCCAGCGATCTTCCTGACCCAGGGATCGAACCCGGGTCTCCTGCATTGTGGGTGGATGACCTGAGCCGCCAGGGAAGCCCTCCCCACATCCTCTACCCTGTTTTATTTTCTCCTTAGAATTCATCACACTCTGGCATACTGTGTAACTTAGCTAATTTGTTTTGTTTTGTCTTCCCCACCCCCACGCTCACTACCATGCCAAGCACCAGGCTCTGTGCCTTTATAAAAAAATGGAGGTATATTTGGAAATTAAGAATTATATGTATTTAAGGTTTACAATGAGATGGTTGGATGGCATCACCGACACAACGGACATGGGTTTGGGTAGACTCCGGGAGTTGGTGATGGACAGGGAGGCCTGGCGTGCTGAGGTTCATGGGGTCGCAAAGAGTCAGACATGACTGAGCAACTGAACTGAACTGAAGGTTTACAATTTGGTGATTTGATACACATAAATATTGTCAAATAATCACCACATTCAAGCTAATTAACATTTCTGTCACTCCAGACAGTCACCACTTTTCAGCACTTGTGGTGAGAATCCTTAAGATCCAGCCTTCTAGCAAATTTCAAGTACACAATAAAGTGTTGTTAACTACAGTCATGAATGCATGCCTGCTTAGTCGCTCAGTTGTGTCCAACTCTTTGCGACCCCATGGACTATAGCCTGCCAGGCTCTTCTGTTCATGGGATTCTCCAGGCAAAAATACTGGAGTGGGTTGCCATTCCCTTCTCCAACTATAGTCATAGTATTGTACATTAGTTCTCCAGAACTTGTTCATCTTGCATAACTGAAACTTTGTGCCCCATGAACAACATCTCCTCCTATCTGTGCCTTTCACCAGGATTTTAGGAGCACTTAATACCTCACCCCAGCATTTCCCAAGTTTTGCTCTAAGGATCTCTGGAGTTTTAAAAGATAGGAATTGGAGTTCTGCAAAGACAGGATTGCATGGGCAAATAAGTTTGGGAATGTCCCATCCTATACCTCCCACTTGAAAACACAGGACATATAATGAGAATATTTAAGTATTTATAAACGTCTCGTTTTGTTAAACCCAGTCAGTGTCTCCCAACCTAGTTTGGCTATGGAAACTCTTATTCCCAGAACACCATCGACATCTCAGAGGACACTTCTGCTGAGGAGAAAGCTGGTTGGCAAATTCTTTTTTACCTTCATGTCACATCCAAATGAACAGCAAATGTGAGAGAGAGGGCTAGGACAAAGGCAGATATCTCTTTGCTAGCAACTCTTAGAGGTCAGTAATGGCAAGAGAATGTGGTTTTATGCAACAAATACTATACTTAAAGTCTTTGTGATTTAGTCCAAGCTCTGTCACATAACTAACTGTATGATAGTCGCTCAATCCTGTTGGACTCTTTGCAACCCCATGGGCTATAGCCCACCAGGCTCCCTGTCCATTGGATTCTCCAGGCAAGAAAACTGGAGTGGGTACCCATTCCCTTCTCTAGGGGATCTTCCTGACCCAGGGATTGAACCCAGGTCTCCTGCATTGCAGGCAGATTCTTTACCATCTGAGCCACCAGGGAAGCCCAACTAACTGTAAGCTGGGCAAATCACCTTATCTCTGAGCCTCAATCTCCTCTCCTATAATGAGACACATTGTAGGATAATCATATCCCATTCTTTGAAACTGCTGACCAGTTTAGAAGGTTTTGTGTAAACTTAAACTTGTATTTAAAAAGTATTCTTCTGTGTGGATTTTTGAGGCCTGTATTTTAAAGTCCTCTTTCAGATGACTGATGCCTTCCACTCTGAAGATGGACGTATCTGATTTCTTAGACATGAAACGACAGGACTCTCTAATGCCCTAAAAAGCCCAAAGAAGTATTTCAGAATAAACAATGGAAACAAATTAAGACTGGAATATATTTACGTTAGCCTAAGTAGTAGGATAATACCTAGAGAAGGCCTAAGAAGTCTTATGTACAATGGAGGAACATATAGGTTTATAATATTATAAATAAGGAATAAATGAAATCTGAGGCTGCTTATTTGATGCTAGATTAATTGGATTATTTTTCTGCTCAGTTTTCAAAACTAGTGACGGATGCTACAGAGTTGTACTGAAAAATTAATTTGTAGCTCATCACTAATTTATATTCCAAAGCAACAAAGGAGAGGCAGATAATGATTATTTCCAAGGAGGCTTCCTCTGGTCCTTATCTTTGAGGAAGATTCTCTTCTAACTCAGGAGGGAAAGATTCATTCCCAAACCTGTCTCTAAGGGAAAGAAATTTTATGATGGTTTAACATACACTTGCAAGTAACGCTCTATAGAGAACTAGATGGCATTTAATGTTTTTCTTGCCATTGGAATATGTCTGCTGAAATAACTACAACAAAAAAATTTTTAACTAGATATAAAAGGTAAGTGCACACCGAAAGATCGATCTAACATAAGTTTTAGTCTCGACCTGCTTGAAATTTGATATAAGCATTGATGACAATAAGTAGCTTGGCTTTAAAGAAAACAAGATTTTGCTCTGCAGTAGAGTAAATAAATGTTTAGTCATTACTTCAGTCATCTCTAAGTAATTTCTGGGCCATTGAAATACACTCAATATGATATTTGCTAAGCAGGCATGCCTACCATCTGGTTACTGAAACTCTTATTTTTGCTACTTCACAGATAACATGACCCACTAGCACTGAGATGGAGGGAACTGATATGAGCCTGTGGATCAATTCCAAAGCAATTTGAGAGCTCAAGCAATTCATCTGTTTGCAACACAAAGTGTTCTCCACAGAAGGAAACAAAGAGTCTAACTTATCTGTCTCTTTCCTGTCCTGGTATCTGGAAAAACGTCCACCGTGACAGGGTGCACACAGGTTTCAATACTAGGCCAGTTTAAGGAAGAAGGGACCGAAGAATAGGAATGGAAAACCGTCTGCATGCTGCTTGTGCTGCAGCCTCCTTGGTTCCGGTGCCAGCATGACTGTTCCAGGTCTGCCTTTCGCACACAGAAACAGCAGCAGCTGGGCGACATGGCAAAAGTCCACGTGTCTCCGGCAGTAGCGGGGAGAAGCACCCAAACCAATCTTTCCATCAGTCCCTGGCAAGTACTCCTGTGCCCCAAGCCAAAGACGGAATTTGTAGCACTGCCTGACACATAGTAGGGACTCGGTGAATATTTACTGAATATAGCCACCTGGGAAGTCTAGGAATAGTAATATAAACACTGCTGGAAGAATGATTATCTTAGTCTCTGGATGTATGCTTAACACTTGGTCTAGACGTTCACAACTTTGACAGCATAGACATTTTGAGCGAATAATTCTTTTCTGGGAACTGGAATGGGAGGAGGGCTATGTCACACACTGTAGGAGGCTGAGTGACCTCCCCAGCCTCCATCTACTAGACACCAACCGTGTCACCCCCACCCCCAGCCAAAGTGTCTCCAGACATTGCCAAATATCCCCTGGACGGTGATGTTAACAAAGTCACCTCTAGTTGGGAACCACTTGCCTACTCTCTGTCTGTGTCATGTGCTACAACTAGGAATACTATATTCTCTTCTCTTTTTTTTCTATGTTGATATTTCTTGATCTATACGTGGAAGGTACCTTATTCTCTAAATCTGCTTTCACCCAAATGTCTCTAAACTCCATGTTTTCATACATCTCAGTGGGGGAGGGCTTTCTAGGTACATCCATACAAATTAAAGAAAAAAAAGGTCTCCCCCTTAAGAGATGGGAAATCTGAAGCAAAGAGGAAACATTCTGTATAGAATTCAGAGCAGTAGTTAAAGGGGCTGTTTTGCAGAGTGATATTGAGATGGTCTTGCACCCAGGATAGACCCAGGCAACTGATGTGTGTGTGCCCAGAAAAAGTTCCTGCGTCTAAAAAGAAACTAGCTGCATTTGTTTGCCATGCATCTCTTAATCTTAACAATAAAACTCCTCTGTTATACAAAAGTACCCTTCTGACAAAGAGTACTTTCCTCCCTTGGCTTTGTTTTTATTTACTTCCTATTTATGTTAACGTTGCAGGAAGATAGGCATGGGCTCCAGGAACAGGCAGTCTCAGTGAGGCTTGCCCCTGCAGAAGCACAGTAAGCAGTCCCGCTGACTGAAGGCATCAGTAGTCTTTTAAACCTCGAAGGTAAACTGATAATGTTGCCTATCTACTCTTCCTTAAAACGAAAAAAAAATTAAAATCTTAGAATTCTGAGTTAAACCTAGCCAGTGGGCAACCCACTTGAAAATGGTTCCACATGCATGTCTGAGGGTGAGAAATAATTTATGACAAATAAAGCTCATGAAAAATTCTAATTTCATTCATGTTGCTACAAGTATACCTTCATGCTTTAAAAAAAATGTGGGCTGGTAACATTTTTCTACCTTACTTACAGTGTAGAGTTAAGCTTGTGCCCTTACCTCTCCTCCAGTGCAGGGAAAAGGATTGGAGTATCTAGAAGTGCAAATAGCTCCCTTCTTGACAACATCATCTTCCAGGCCAAAAGTAGCCGAGCAGTTCGTCGCAAAGTACTTGTAAGGCTTCCATGTCTTTCCAAAGTCCTGGGACCGGTCCAGCACCATGGCTGCCGGCCGAGGAGACCTGAACACCATAATTAGATGAGTGAAGTAGAATTCGGCTTCCAGGTCTAGCTGGATCTTTTCTCTGTGTACGTCCTCAGCAGACTGCCACCACGTGCGAGGATGCCTGAAGGAGGAGTCTGCCATGGCAGCTGGCTGGTGAGCCAGGTGAGGCTGGGCAGCGTTGCATTTGTCACATGTGGGCTGCTGACAAGTCAGATCAGTGTTCTCGCTGAAGAAGCAGTACAGTTCAGTGGCGTTCTGACCACAGGTGGTGTCTGTCCAGAGTCTTCTCCCTAAAGCCAGATTTCCCATCCGAGGGTTACAGGCTTTTTCACAGCGGGAACTCACTCCAGCCACTCCACTCAGTCCTAGAGATGGGAAAGCATATGTTATTCAAGACAAACCCATCTGGAAAGCTCTGCTGTCCACCAGTCCATCTTCAACAGGTCCCATGTTGCCCTGAGACTTCCAGTAAAGAGGAAATTCTACCAAATGCAAATATGGAAGTGTGTGAATGTGCGTGAGTGTATGAGGGTGTGCCTGCCTGTGTGTTTCATGTTCCGATGTACAATTCATATAAAAGAAAATAAAATCACTTTGGGTAAAGGGTGAGAGGAAGGAAAGTGGAAACGATAATGGGCCTAAACCTTTTCAAATATTTTGCTTTCTAAACAGTCTCCATTTTTGAAACACACTCATTTGCTTTTGAAGCCATGACATAAATAATACCAAAACCCAACAGGTTTTAAGATCACTCAGTTTAGCCTTTCAAATATAATTTGAGTCCTTGGCATTATCTAATATGTGTATGAGAATACATTACAGAGGGAATATAGAATTCTACCATATTTTTAAGACAAAAATATGAAGGGACAAATTCTCTAGGAAAATCAATATGAGATATTGGTATACAATGGGATCTCATTTAGGGAATTCAGATGTGCAACATCTGTTTTAAGTACTGCATAAATTTAACTAGGGAAAAAACCCTCTAAACTACCAGATGACAGAAAAGCTTATTTGATGTGCTCTCTCCCTCTTGACTGCTTCTCCCTATGACAGGTTATATAGTAGTCACCTGTTTACCTAACAGAATGGTTACAGTCTGGCAGCCACTAACAGCACCTTTAAACATAATCTGTGAACTAAAACACCTTCTTAAAGAAACATGTGCTTCCACCCAAACAAAGGCCCGGCTGACTTTAATGTTTCAAAATTACTTAAAATGATAAACATTATCCACCTATTAACATCCTGACTACATAATATAATCCTTTAATTTGGGCTTGTCATTTTAATTATGAATACCTTAAACAAAATGATCTATTTTAAAAGTTAAAACAGAGAAGGAAAGAAAGAAAAGGAAGTCAAACCCCAAATTCTGGCTAATTGAACGTTTCTGCTTCTTAAGAGGGAGCACCTCTGAATTGTTATCACTATAAGCCAAATGACAACTTAGACCAAAAGAGAGACATTTCATTCACTGACTATCACGAGCCTCACATTGTCTTTGCAATCTTAAGAAAGGGCTTCCTCAGGCATAGTTTTTAAATGTCAGATTTAAGTGTGCCTTATGTCTGGACTCCGCTTGCCACTTTTCTGATTAGCTGGGGCAACAGCTACTTGTGGCCAACACCACACAAACCACAACGTGCTATGTATGACTCACCTGTAAAGCACTTCAGGGAAAATCATATACTGCCCGTGCAAGTGCTTTTGACTTGAAACACTTGCCTTGTGATATTTATTTACAACCTTTTGATTGCTTGCATGTTTTTGCCATAACATGGTTTGAAAGGTTTATTAAAGTTCACTTTGTGGTTGGGGGAGCATACATAAGTGCACATAGGGGTGCTTAAGTAGCAAGAATTAAAATAAAAGCTTAGACCCTTTAACAGTTCCTTGGGAAACGTGCTGAATAATTTTAGAGCTCCACCCCCCCACCTCCAAAAAAAAAACAAAAAAAAAACTAAGAAGCAATCAAGAGAAGACTGGAGTCAGATAAATAATCGGTGGACACAATACTTAGAGATCCCTAAAGAAGTGACCATCCAAATATAGCAAGGATGCTCCTAACAGCCCGACTGGGGTTTGGGATGCAGATTCTAAAGCCTGGCTTTCCTTCATGCTGGCATCTCTGGGGGCAGAGTAGATGAAACCGAAGGGAAGGGAGAAGTGTACCAGTGCTCTCTCCCCACCCGTCAGTCCCTCCAGCCCACACTCCCCTTTCTGGAGCAAGCGAGATGCTTTGAGAGACCGAGGCCAAATAGTTCCTCACTTTCTTTCCCCCTTATACCCTGAACTGCACTTGCGGCTGGAAACCAGGTGACCTACAAGAGGACAGAGAGGAGACTAAGGGGCTCCCAAATTTAGAAAGAGCAAGCTAGGAACTGGTGGCCAAAGGCAGCCCAAGGCAGCCGGGGTGTGAGTGCAAGGGCGAGCGCATCTGACGCCGCCGCTGCCCGGCGTCCAGTTACCCAGACAGGAAGCAGACCCGCCTCCGACCTCCCGCGGAGCCTCCGCCAGGGTACCAATTCCCCAGGGCGGCAATCCCGCTCCTTGCAACCCTGGGTGATCACCACCTACCGTCCCAGCCTGGGGTCTGAGTTCTAGCCACTGCCCCGGTTGAGAGGGCACTCACCCCGCCCCAGGTGTCCCTACCTGGCTCCCCAGTACCCAGCAAGAGCTCGGGGACGGCGGCGATCGCTCTCAATAAGAGAGCGGCCCCGGCCCACGCGCGCCCAGGGTCGCCGGGCCACCCCTCCCCATCATTCCTCAGGCCATGTAGTGCCGGGGGATGGCGAGCCTGGTCCTTTGTTCCCTCACAAAGTGGAAAGGCAGTTTGTTCCTAGTCCAAACCGAGGAGAAAACCAAGGTCGCACTATCTTAGGCAGGGCGCACCCAGGATATCGGGTTATCCAAGGGCATGTGTATCGCAGTTGCAAAAAATACTAATAATAATATTTTAAACTGCGGAGACCCGGGGAAAAGGAGGCGGAACATGGCCACTCATTTCATCCTTGGGCGCTGAGCTCGGCGCTCTCAGCCTGCGCTCCCCTGTATCCCCGAGTCCCGAGATGGGGAACACAAGCGCGAAGGAAGGGGGGTGGGGGCCCGGCAGCGTCACCACCCACCTGCGGCCACCGCGGAGCAGCCCAAGAGCAGCAGCAGCCGCGCGCAGCTCCCCATGGCCGGGAGAAGCCGGGAGGACCCGGGCCGGGCGCGCGGGAGGGAGTCGAGCCCTCGCGGCTGTGGGATGAAGCGCCAACAAGTCCTCGGGAGGAACCACAGCTCTTTATTTCTTCCTCCTCCTGAGGCGCCTGGCTCGGTCAGTGGGCGCGGGCGCCGGGAAGCCGCGGGCTGGGGCCGCGCCGGGAGGTGGGGTGACCCTCGCGCACCGGCCTGGAGGGGCCCGGGCACCTCGGGGGCGGAAGAAGCCCCGGGACCATAGCCTGCCCGGCCGCGCTGCCCAGCGGAGCAGTCCGCGGGCTCCTCCGCGGCTAGCCCGGGGCTCGGCGCCCGCAGCAGCCGCTGAACTTTGCGAGACCTTTCACTTCCCGGCCGCCGCCGCCGCCTCCTGGGCGTCCTCCTCCGCTTTTACCAGCTCCTCTGGCTGCGGCGTCTCCGTCCCCTGCTTCTCCATGGGCAGTTCCAGGGGATGCATTTTTATTGCACCGACACCGCGGCGCTCCGGTGCCAGCCCTCCTCCCCTCGCACCTCCACCCCTTCCTCCCTCCCGCCCCCCGCGCTTGCTTTGACAGCCGGGGCGCTGTAGCCTGTGAGGGCGAGCCGCCGCCGCAGCTCGGAGAGGGACGCCCCCCAACCCACCCCCCACAGCCAGACCGGCCGCCCCCGATGCCTCGCGGCTGGCTTGACCCGCCCGCCTCCGCCCCTCCGCGCGCCCGTCACCCCGGCCCCCAGCTCCGCTCGTGCCCCTCCGGGCGCTCGCCCGGCATGTCCCTGCGTGACCCCCCTGGTGCCCTCCAGCACCCACAGGCCTCCTTTGGGAGCAGTCTCCCACCTTCTCCCGGAACATTCCACAGAGCAGTTGACTCCTTCTCGATCAGGTCAGGGCATGCCAAGGGGCTTAAAAAACCGCGAAAGAGGCTAGCGCCTGCTTCCCACAGCCCCCAGCAAAAAACAAACCCTCCCGCTTCTCCCGCCACCCCTCTTCCCAGTTTCACGACGCAGGGATGGAACCCCCACTCACACACGCCCACCCAATAGGGGTCATGGGCAAGAGCGAGCTCATTAACTGCTTCGCCGCTTCCCTGCTGACCCTCAGGGGGTGGGGGAGGGCATCTTGGCTAAACAATCAATGCTTACTTTATCCGAGGTGTATCCGTTTTGATATAAAGTGTTCCCTAATTCAAACGCAGGGTGCTAAAAGAAAAGGGGCGCAGAACCAGCCAGTGCCCCGTTTAAGAACAGCCTAGTCTAGAACCTCTTTGGTCCTTCCAAGCACTGTCGTTCAGTTGTGCTGCGGAACAGTGAAGTTGTGAAATAACCTAGGGGAGAAGATTTAGTAGCAGCCGAAAGCAGCTAATTGTCGATAGCATTGTGCCGGGCTGCTGATTATGGAAGCCGGTTATGGAGCACTTGAATCTGGGACTTTCACAAGTTCTGTGTAAATCTACTTCTGTGTACACATCCAGGGAAACTGGCAAAAGTTAAGTAGAAAGTAGTTTTTGATTGCAGTGTTCATTTTGTGCCTTTAAATATTTTCCAGAAAAGTAACTGTTTTACAGATACAATTCAGGTGTGTGTGTTGCTGATGATGACAATTAAGAGCTTTGGGGCACATGTAGGTATTGTTTATGACTCAGATGAGGCTATAGAAGAAGTATATATCTCCCAGGAAGGACTGGGACCTTGTCAGCATCATCCATTTGGGAGACATTGAAATTATTCTGGCCAGCACTGGAAAGTGGCAAGAGATGTGGAATAGCAATTTATATAACATTTCAGAAAATAAACCCTTTGGATTTTCAAATATTGGCAATTTGGGGCTTTCTTCATATCTTATAGACATGCTTCCAACTGAGTCAATCGAACATCTCTCCAGATTATTCTTACCAAATAAATGACAGGAAATAATAACAATCCAAGGGCTCTTAACACCAATATTAACCTAATTAAAAAAGCAAACTTTTAAAAAAGAAAAAAAAATGCACATTTATTATTAACTTCTGATTCTACCCTATTGAGGCAGAACTACCCCATTTCCCATTACAAATATTAAGGGCGTTACTATCTGCACCAATCCTGCCTTGATAATATACTTCCTTGATTGCTCCGTAACTGGTTCCTACTTCCTTTAAGGAGACAGTGAGTTCCTTAATGGTCAAGCAGTCTGTTATACTTAGCCTGAACAAAATATTATTATCATTTTCTTTTATTCTTAACTGAGAACACCTGCTAGATATATAATAAATTTTCATTAAACATTTTTGACTGAGTTATGGTAAAAAACGATTGCAGTATACTAAAGACCAGGGATTAAGAAGAAAACCAGTGAAATCAGAATGATTCCCCATATTCTAAAGAAATCTGTATGTTTATACCAATATTTTATATATGAAGCAGCTCAGAAGAGAATAGTAATTAGCTTTCTAATCAATTTCCTTTGGTTGCATATTCTAATTTAGTTATAAATTCTACTTTCATCATTTAAAAATTTTTTTGTTTTGTTTCTTTTTCTTTTTTCTTTTTTTTTCTATTTTCATTTTGAAGATGCTATACAGGGAAAGTTTACCTACCTAAGGAAAATGTTGCTCAGTGATAATCAAGAGCATACACTGCCTATGATTAAGTGTTTTTGAAATTTTCAGTAATGAGTTTAGAATTTTTTAAAAAATTTTTGTTAGTAGGAAGCTTAGCAAACCTATGGAATTTTGATAACAAGTTTCCAGATGCCACATAATTGACAAGTCTAGAATACTCCTGAGAATTTGAAAGAAAGCTAAAAAAGGCCTTCAAAAACTAAAATTGATGGCAAAAAGTTCATATACCAAAGACCTTATTCACAGGTGAGCTCTTTAGGTCTTCACTTAAATTATCCAGTGTTAATAAGTTTGGTTATGCTGTTATCATAGACGACAGCATATTAGAAGTAAGAAAGTAGAATGAAGCAGGAGGCTGTTAAAACAAGGAATGAGTTGAGGCAACCTGGTAATAAAGAGGATGCATGCTGTGCATGCTAAGTTGCTTCAGTCATGACCGACTCTGCAACCCTGTAGCCTGTAGCCTGCCAGGCTCCTCTGTCCATGGGATTCTCCAGACAAGAATACTGGAGTGGGTTGCCATTTCCTCCTCCAGGGGATCTTCCTGACCCAGGGATCGAACCCCCCTCCTCTTTTAGTCTCCTGCATTGGCAGGTGGGTTCTTTACCAATAGCGCCACCTGGGAAGCATAAAGGGGATGGTAGAACTATAAAAAGTAGCATAAGAACCAAAAACCCCATAGCAATCTGAGGCCTTTAATTCAGAGGTAAAGCACCCAAAAGCTGCAAAGGTGTCACCCTATTATAACTTAGTACAGTAAGTGAAGTTTCTATTGGATCATGGGATTATTTAGCATCAAAAGGGACTTTCGGGTCCTTGAGGGCAACTTCTTACCTCATCAGATCCTCTCCCCAGAATCTCTGTCCAAAGGTTACCCAGTTTCTGTTCTAGAAATCTCAGTAAACAAAAGCCTCAAAAGCAGCCCTTTTCATTTTGGGTAATATTGTAATCTTTCTCCTTAAAATTCTACCTATGTTTATAGTTCAGTTGTCTGAACAATATAGAATAGGTTCAATCTTTTTCCAATAAGTATCTGAAGGTCTGAAGTAAAGTTTTATTGCTCCTCTATTTTCTTCTCCAAGTGTTTACTTGCCTGTATAGCATGATTTCCAAATCTTTAACCATCTTAGTCACCCCTTTTCAGATATACTACAGTTTTGTCAATGTTGCTGTTATACTGTGCACCTAGAACTCAACTCTAGGTTTGTCTGAATTGATGTAGAATAAAACTGAACTAATAGTTCACTTCACTTAGGTCTAGGGCTTATATTTCATTAGCCTAAAAGTGTATTAGAAGTTTTATGATGTCAACTGATACTATGCCTGAAGCAAAGTAAAATCCCCTTTTTATATGCTGATGTCTTAAGGACTCATTAATAAAAGGTAAACATATTTTGTTTAACCAGAAAGAGTTCCACTAAAATACATTGCAGATGGCAAGCATTCAATAAATATTAAGGAAAAAAATCCACAAATGCAAATTGTTAAATTTTTAAAATGATTAAATTTTTAAAGGAAACTATTAGTTCTGAATGGGATAAGTATTTTCTGAAAAAATAATCACTTTTATGGAAAATTTGATTCTTTAACAATACTGTATTCTGCTGCTGCTGCTGCTGCTAAGCCGCTTCAGTTGTGTCCGATTCTGTGCGACCCCATAGACAGGAGTCCACCAGGCTCCTCTGTCCCTGGGATTCTCCAGGCAAGAATAGTAGAGCGGGTTGCCAGTTCCTTCTCCTTAACGATACTGTATACATTGATATTATACATTTCCAAGGAAAGGAGGAACTTTGAAATAGTGAAATAGTATCTTCCCTCCATGGAACTGTAAACATTATCTGTTATCCTGGAAGCATCAATGTGTGGGAAGGAACAGGAAAATTTTTTCACGTTTTCTGAGAGAGAAAGTGATATGAAAGACATAAATGCCAAATTTAGATCATCCAAAAATATACTAGAGCTAGGACATGGATTCCCAGATTTGTTTGTGTTTTAACCATTGCTTATCCATCAGTTTTCCATGAGTACAATCTTCTCTTTTTGAACTAGAAAGCCATTGGGAGAAATGAAATGGAGAATTGTTTCCATTCAAAGAATCCTGTATTTTGTTGTCTACCTGGTCTGTTCCCTTTGAATGCCCTTTAAAAACACCATCTTGGTGGTAACGATAACCCTATATGCAAAACAGAAAAAGAGACACAGATGTACAGAACAGACTTTTGGACTCTGTGGGAGAAGGCGGGGGTGGGATGTTTCGAGAGAACAGCATCGAAACATGTATATTATCAAGGGTGAAACAGATCACCAGCCCAGGCTGGATGCATGAGACAAGTGCTCGGGGCTGGTGCACTGGGAAGACCCAGAGGGAGGTGGGAGCGGGGATCGGGATGGGGAATACATGTAAATCCATGGCTGATTCATGTCAATGTATGACAAAAACCACTACAATATTGTAAAGTAATTAGCCTCCAACTAATAAAAATAAATGGAAAATAAAAATAAAAACACCATCTTGGGAATTTCCTTATGCTTTCATCCAAGCCTCTTACCACTGGCACTGTATTTCTTATTTCTTCTGCTTCCTGGCTATAACTGTTCATTCCTAGGAAGGGAGCAGGAACGTTTGAAAATATATTTGCTCTTCCAGGAAGGTAAGCAGTACTTTTCTTAAAAAAAAAAAAAAAAAAAAATTCATGCTCTCTCATGTTCAGATTAAGTATATGGAATCTAGAAAGTTCAAACAAACAAGAACAGTTCTGTTTTTACAGAGATAGCTCCTCTGGACAGCACCATACTGACACAAATTTTAAACACTTTCTCTTCAAAATACTTCTTAGCTAAAACTTTCTATACATATTGCTATTTCTGACATTAATGAAAAGATGCTCAGAGACAAACAACTATTTTTTTTAATGTAGGAAAATAGATTTAAAAAAAAACAGCTACCAAAGGCCTCATGGGGATGAAAGAATAGTAAGCAATGTAAGTGATTTCTCTTATTTATTTGTCTTTTATATAGAAGTATAGTAATTAAGGGAGGAGGAAATGGCAACGCACTCCAGTATTCTTGCCTGGAGAATCCCATGGACAGAGGAGTATAGTGGGCTACAGTCCAGGGGGTTGCAAAGAGTCAGACATGACTGAAGCGATTTAGCACACACACATGCATAGTAATTAGGAGCATGGACTATGGGATATAATTCCACAGATTTGAAGCCTGGCTCTGCCACCTGCTAGCTGTGTGACTATGGGCAAGTTACTTAACCCCTTGATTCAATCATGTCCTTATTTGCTGTATGGGAATAATAATAGTATCTAATTAGTAAGGTTGTTATGCATATTAAATGAGTGAATATTTATGAAAAGTTAGAAAAGAGCAAGATACATTGGAAGCATTTTGTTTTGTTGTGAAAGTCGCTTAGTCGTGTCCAACTGTTTGCAATCCTATGGACTATACAGACCATGGAATTCTCCAGGTCAGAATACTGGAGTGGGTAGCCTTTCCCTTCTCCAGGAGATCTTGCCAACCCAGGGATGGAAACCAGGTCTCCCGCATTGCAGGCGATTCTTTTGTTAAATACACAAGTCCATCAAGTGCATACAATCTCCTTTGACCTGCCCTAGAATTCCATCTTCAAGTTATTGGGTTGACCAAAAAGTTCATTTGGGGTTTTCTGCAAAATGTTGTGGAAATATATATGGGTATTTAAAGGCAGAAACAAAGGAGTTGCACTGACTTAATTTTACATGCTGTTTTAGCTGTATTAAAAGTTGCTACACAGGAGATGAAAGAATGAAGCAACAAATCTTTTCTAACTAGAGGGAGAAGGGAATTGGCACTGATGGAGCAACCACAATTTACCAGGCATGATATTGAATACTTCATAATTCTCATAGCAACTCTCTAAAGTTAGGTTGTTGGCCCCTTGTTGAAAAAACTGAAGCTCAGAGAAGTTAAATATCTGAGCCAATTTCACACAGCTAAGTAAACTGACAAGGCAGGATTTGAACTGTGGCATGTCTGACTTTAAGCACAGTATTCTTTCCATTTCCTCTTTCAAGAGAAATGGCATAGGAATGCAATTAAAGAAAGGGTTCGAGACTAGGTTGCCAACTTTCTCATTGGCAAAGACACCCATAGAATAGTTTCTACCTTCACAATGTCAGTTTAACCCATTGAGCCTGGATTTATCCACCATCCTACTTTGTTTATTCCCAAATGTCACTCGTGAGCTTCAGGGCTGTCAATGGACAGCTCCACTTAGACATCTTTAATTCAACATATTTAAATCTAAACTCACTGTCTTTCTCCTCTAGCATGTTACTCCTCCTGTAGCAGAATGTCATAACTAAATCCATCTACTGGATCAACACAAGTAGTATTTTCCAAGCTTCTACAGAATACTCCTCTCAGTGAGCTATACGAAGTGTTCTGAGGAAAAACAACTCTGTAGTCAGATGATATCAATATTAGATTAAACAAAGTTAAATAGGACTTCTCAGAATCTTTCATATGTTAAGTCATTGCAAATCTTTAAAAAATGGACATAATATTAGATAGGATTGTACTCAGAGGCAGGAGGTAGACAGTCCAGAACAAGGAGTCACTAGAACTGATGTGGTTTTCTTTCTCATGGTTGCAAGATGGCTGTGCCACCTCTAGGACTCGTATCCCGCTTCTAGGCAAGAGAAATGGAAAAGAGAGAAGGGGAAAGATACATACCAGCTGAGTCTTTAAAAGCTCCCCCAGCAGCACCACACATCTGCTTATATCTAACTGGCCTGAGTTGGGTTATGTGGCCTCTTCAGACCATGAGGATGTCTGAGGAGGTGAATAGTTTAACTGGGCACATGGTCACCCTTAAAAAATCAAACCTCTTCTATTAGAAAGAAGAGTAGGTTGAGTGTAAGTAGACATACTGTGTATGTCATCAAATGTTAACAATTTCACCAGTGTATCTGGCCCAAGCACCTAGTAGCATCTTTCATGGCTCCCCGTCACTGACAGATGGAATCCATGCTGCTTGGCTTGGCACGCAGACCCGCCACGTACCAGTTCCTGCCACAGAGGCGTTGGCTGCACCCACAGTAACTTCTGCGGCCTCTGCGCTAACAATGGGCTTCATGTTCCTTGTTTGCACACTCTCCCTCTGTCTCCTCTTCTGCTGCTGGCTAGCTCTGGCAGATCCTTGGAAATTCAATTCAGATATAACTGCTGTGACATCTTTCTTACTCTCTGCTCTTCCAATAGGGTTAGTTGCCCCTCTGTCATCCCATAGATTACTTCATTATCCTCAGTTACAGTTTTTTCCCTTATATATTGAGTGGCGGCAAAACATGAAGCAAAACTGCATCTATACCTTAGTTATCTACACCTATGGAAAACATACATATTAAAAAGGCATACAATATATTAAAAATACTAGAGATGACCGTTTCTCTAGCTTTGAAATTTTCAGCAATACCATATAGTTGTTATGATCACATTTTTATTGTAAAATTGTAACAACTTAAGGCTGAATATGATAAAAACAGTATCTGATTAATGACATATTAGTAGGTGATTAGTAGCGGATGGAACACTGCGGGCTCAGAAGATTAGAAGAGATATCTGGAGGATGTGGACATATTTGAGCCCTATCATTTGAATTGGTTTAGATGGATTTGTGGCCAATGTGGGTGAGCCTTGCTTGTAATGAGCAGGAGTGAATATACAAGGTGCCTCCCGGGAGAGTGAGTGGTGTCTAATAGGAGAGGGGTCAGCAGGAGATGGGGAAAAAGTAGACTAGGGAAAAATAGTTCAGGCTTTGGCGAATCTAGCTGGTCTGTGTTGAAAAGTCACATGATCACAGCTGTTATTATCGCGATGTGACCTATAGTAGGGCTTCCCCAGTGGCTCAGTGGTAAAGAATCCACCTGCAATTCAGGAGCCACAGAAGATGTGGGTCTGATCCCTCGGTTAGGAAGATCCCCTGGAAGAGGGCGTGGCAATCCACCCCAGTATTTTTGCCTGGAGAATCGCATGGACAGAGGAGCCTGTCAGGCTACAGTCCACAGGGCTGCAAAGAGTTGGACATGATTGAAGTGACTTAGCACACACACAAGACCTATAATAAATTAGAAAAAAGAAGACCTAGAAGGAGAGTCTACAATATAATATTGGCATAGGAAAAGACTTTGGAAGTTATTAGGCCATCCCCTTTTTATCGCATGAGAAAACTGAAGTCTGCGGAGACTATACACTTAAAACCGTTTAGTCCATGAGTCCCAGTCTACTCAGGATAATACAGCTAGCTAGGACCGGTGACTAAGTTGGGGTTGAGCCTTCTCTGTGCCCGGTACTCCTAAATCATCAATCTGGAGCACAAAGGAGACTCTTGAGAGTCCCTGGACTGCAAGGAGATCCAACCAGTCCATCCTAAAGGAGATCAGTCCTAAGTGTTCATTGGTAGGACTTATGATGCAGCTGAAACTCCAATACTTTGGCCACCTAAAGCGAAGAGCTGACTCATTTGAAAAGATCCGGATGCTGGGAAAGATTGAAGGCAGGAGAAGAAGGGGACAACAGAGGGTGAAATGGTTGGATGGCATCACTGACTCAATGGAGATGAGTTTGAGTAAACCGCGGGAGTTGGTGATAGACAGGGAGGCCTGGCGTGCTGTGGTCCATGCGGTCATGAAGAGTCAGACACGACTGAGCAACTGAACTGAACTGAACTGAGAGCACAAAGGTTCTACTCAGATTTTCTAGCTCTTCAGCTTAAAATCAAATAAACTATTCCCCAGCACACACAGCTTAGAAAGCCAACTCTAAAATGCCTATAGTCTCCTAAAGCAGCAATTTTTAAAAATGTTATTCACGTTTAGTTGATTTACAATGGTGTGTAAATTTCTGCTTACAGAAAAGTGTATTCTTTTCCATTTTGGTTTATCACAGTTTATTAAATATAGTTCCCTGTGCTATACAGTAGGACTTTGTTATTTATCCATTCTATATATAATAGTTTGCTTCCTAAAGCAACAATTTGATATAAAAAAAAAACTTCGCAAGTGGGATTTCAAGATAAATAATATAGGACAATATATTCAAGTTGCTGATTAAGCTAGGTATGCTTCTAGTTCAGTTTTACCTGCAGATCTTAATTTCACTGGATAATTTTTAATCCTAAACTTGGGCTGTGATTTCAGACACAAGCGCTTTTCTGAATGTTTTCATTTTAGGTCTCACAAGATTACAGTGCAATTTAGCAGGTAAATCTGTGACATAATTTGCTCTAACCCTAAATTGAGTATAATAGACCTCATCGTAGAACACAGATTCAGTTACCAGGAACATCAGAGAACCTCATTAAATAATGTCAAACCATACACCGTCTTCAGAGATCAGGATAACAGCTTCAGAGCATTAATACACTTTGAAAGCCTGTCAGCTGAGTGGTAAAGAAAATGGAAGACCTTAGCCACCCAGGATATCAGGTTATCCAAGGGCATGTGTATCGCAGTTGCAAAAAAGCAGTATTAGAATTTATATTAGAAAAAAATGCCAAAGAAGTAGATTTCTCAGTCTACTAACGACCCTTGAGGGCACTTTAGGGGAAAGTCCCTGTAGCTCAGATGGTAAAGAATCTGCCTGTGAGGCAGGAGACCAGGGTTTGATCCCTGGGTTGGGGGGTTCCTCTAGAGAAGGGAATGGCGACCACTCCAGTACTCTTGCCTGTAGATTCCATGGACAGAGGAGCTGGTGGGCTACAGTCCATGGGGTCGCAAAGAGTCGGACACAACTGAGCAACTAGCGCACACACACTAATGACCCTGTAGGAAGTTGGCTCTGGGGAACTATCATTTTCTCTGGAGGTTCAGATTACTGTGTCTTACTCTGGGGAAAAAAAAAAAAACGTCAAAACCTGCAGACTTGAAGAAATAAGTAGCTAAATGCACTAGCTTTGAAATCTTTTCTCAGTCTCACTGGTGTGGTCTTGGGTATAGTACTTTTAAACACACAAGGAGAGCCCAATACGCTTGTAATTTTCTAGTATGTGTTCTTTTTTGTATACAAAAGAACATTTAACCACCCCTCTATGGACTCAGAATATTCTGCACTCAGTAAACAAATATCTTGGATATGCATGAAATCCAAAGGGATCAGTAAATAAAAACCCCCTTTGAAAATTTGGGATGAACCTGTCCTAAGGAGCTTACTCTCAACAGGACTTAAAAAAACAAAACAAAACAAAACTATTGTAACCAGTAACAATAGCTAGTGTTTATTAGAGACTTACAGTGCGACAGACTCTGTGCTAAACATGTGACATGCATCACCTTCATTCCTCACAGCCAGGCTAGGGACAGACCTTCAGTCACCATCTCATTTGACAAATGTGAACTGAGGCTCCCACAGCAGGGTGGAGACAGTAACCCAAACCCCTGTTCTCTAAAGCCCATGATCAAAGACTCTATGTCCATCATGGGTCTCTGGGAAATATGGAAAAGCAGTAGAAAGAGCAAACCCACTGTCATGAAAGGGCAACTAGCCAAGATGGCGGCTCAGGCTCTCTTGCCCCATGGCCTCTCTCTCTTGCCCCGCGTTCTGTAAGTAGTGATCGCTAACAGCTGAGACCAGAGCATCACAAGGATCTCACCTGGTCACGGACTGCTTGGGGAGGGCCACTGCATGAGCTTCACCGTGAAAGTCGGCTGCTGCTGCCCTGGGGCTGCACTGGAGCGACTTCATGATCACGCTATATGAGGTTGTGTTATGGCCCTGTTAGGGTTATGTTGCGGCTGCTGCCACAGCGGCTGCATAAGGCAGGAGAGAGGCTGTGTCCTGGCTGCCATGCCAGCCAGGAGAGAATGAGTGTGCCTTCCGTGCCTATGCTCCTAGAGGCTCCTTCCTGCCTCAGTCTGCACCCTGCCCACCCTGGGTTCAGCCAACAGTGTGGACAGTGTGAATAGCAAGACCATTGGCGTCACAAACAGGATGAACAGCAATACACCCATCACACCAAGAAAGAAGTTTACATTTTGGTATATACTTTTCTGATTGTATTTCTAGCCATACAATTTTTGTTTCATACTCTGACTTCTTCTTATTGAGTTCTTACAAATTATTTCAAAATAACATCACCACGGCCAACAGCTATTCCAGTAATTGGATACTCCTTGTTCGACTTAATGCCACACTTGTTGGACATTTGGGCCATTTTCAGATTTTTCTGCAAATTATACTTGCACAGCTATTTATGTGAGTTAAATATTTTCTTAATCTGAGATAGTTTACAATCATTAAAATGGAAATACATTTAAAAGTCACATTAATTACATTTAAGGTCACATTGCACATTTCTTTTCAAAAAGGGTTATTTCAGTTTGTACAGCTACCTCTAATATAGTGTCTATTTTACCTCACTCATACCAGGACTGGGTATGAGTGAGGTAAAATAGAAATATTTTAGAAATTTAAATATTTAAATAAAATATAAATACTTTAGAAATATAAATTTCCTAATTCAGTATGTGAAAAGTGATTTTTTTAATTTGCATTTCTTTTCCTAGATTATATGTAAAATTAAAAATTTATTATAAAATTTTCTATGCTTGCTAATCAGGTTTTCTTTAAATTTTTAATTTATTTCGGCCATGTTGGGCCTTTGTTGCTGTGAGCAGGCTTTCTCTAGCTGCGGCCAGCGGGGCTTCTCTCTGCTTGCAGAACCTCCTTCTCATTGCAGTGGCTTCTTTCGCTGCGGAGAACGGACTCTAGCTCACCAGCCCAGGAGTTCTGGCACACTGGCTTAGTTGCGCTGTGGCATGCAGTATCTCCCCAGACCAGGGATCGAGCCCGTGTCCCTGCATTGGCAGGCAGATTCTTAAGCCCTGGGCCACCAGGGAAGGCCGCTAATTGGTTTTATTTCACCCTTTTTATTAGATTCCTAAGGTGGAAGCTTGGATTATTGACTTTAGTTCTTTTCTAACATATGCATTTAATCCTCTAAGCAAATTGATTTTGCTGTGTCCCACAAATTTTAACAAGTTGTACTTTTTTCTTTAATTCTAAAAATCTTTAAATTCCTCTTGAGATTACTTCTTTGGCTTATGAGTTATTTAGAGGTATGTTGTTTAATTTCCAGATATTTGGGGATTTTCCAATTATCTTTCTGTTACTTACTTCTACTTAATTCACTGTGGTCTGAGAACATACCATGCTTGATTTCTGTTCTTTCAAGTTTATTAACATGTGTTTTATGGCCCAGTATATGGCCTACCTTGGTATATATTTCTTGTGTGTCTGCCGTTGTTGGATAGAGTATTCTATAAATGTGAACTTGATCAAATTGACTGATCTGTTCAGGTCATCTATACCCTTACTGTTTTCACCTTTTTCAAATTATGCTCACTTTTTACAACTAGTGAACAAAACAACAGAAAAGTAAATAAAAAACTTTATACTTAAAGTTTATAATGGAGGAAACAGATTTCCATGCATGCTTCTCATGAAGTTTTTCATTTTTGCCTGTTACCTCATTCTAACAATGAAAAGGATGTATGAAAGGAAAAGGTGGGTGAGAGCATAAGCCAGAAACACAGAAGAAAGTGTTGAAAGGAAACACCAATTACGTCACTAGCCTGAGATTTTTCCATATTCTAAATGATGCTTTCACACTTATTAAAAAAAAAAAAAAGCTTATTTTCTCTGTCTTCTTGAGAATTCATAATTTTTAATTAAAAAGTGATATTATAACTCTTAAAAAGAACATCTATAATCTTGTGATTTGAACTGACCTTGTTTTCACTGTAAAATATCACAAAATCACAGCTATAGAGTTGTAAAGGTAACTGTAGTGTGAAAAGTGTGGCTGATAACATAGATTATAGTTTTAAGAGCTCCTTCAAAAGCAATCAGACTATTTGGAAAACCGCTTTCATAATAAATGTCTTCTTCCTTTAAAATGTAATCACCGAGCCAATCTCAGAAGCAAACACGGACTGCATACTTGTAGCAAGCCGATTGTTGTGTTTTAGTTAGAACAATCCAGAAACGTGAACCATAGGTTTACTTTTTAACTCCAACCCTGTTCAAAGATCACTTATTGGCCTCTGAAGGAACAGGTGGCATGTCTGTTATAGTTTAACAAGTGGCCTTTGGGTGAGGTATAGTCGCTCAGATACCTCTGGATGCTTCGGACGCTGTCATGTGTGGCAGGCTGCACTTGCTAAAACATTCTCCTCTCTAGAACTGGAAACCCAGAGTCTGTATCTTAGGCACTGAGCTGGTATTCCAGACTTCCCTTCTGAGTCATAGATGAAAAATGCCACCTTGCAACTGAGGCAGCATTCCTTTGCTAAGAAACCACATTCCTAATTTCCCAATGTTGATATTAATGTCCAATTCTTGGTATATATGATAACTTTTGTGTTTGCATTATACATATATCTGAGCATTCATCTTTCTGATAACAAACCTCACAGGGACTTTTTTTTTCCTATCATAGGTAACTTTAATTATATTAGACTCCCCCCAAATTCCAGATTCACTTCAGATACCAGCAACTCAATTATATTCCACTACTCATAGCTATTGAGTTGTGTTGAACTGGAATTGTATTGTATATTCAAGGTTAATTTTAAGGTTATTTACTTTCTTCAGAAATTGAGTTCACATTTTTATGAATATGGTATAACTCTTCATGTATTTAGGTCTGCTTTCAGATATTTCAATAGACTCATATTTTCTTCATAAAAATATTGTCAATCTTTAGATTTATTCCTAGACACTATTTTATCTTTCTAAGTGTCTTTTTAAAAATAACATTTTAAAAATCATTGTTGTTGGCATATTGGAACATAATTGATTTTTTTGTGTATTGATCTTATATCTAGCAACCTTACTAAATTCTTAGTTCTGATAATTTTTCGGGTTTTTTTGGACTTTTCTGTATAGACAGTCTTATCGTATATGTATACCTTTGGTTTATTTCCAGTCCTTATAAATTTTATTTGTTTCTCCTTGATAATTACACTGGCTAGAACACTTAGTATATTTTCAATAGTCACAATACTGGATGACTGATGAGCTCCTTATTTTGTGAGGTAAGCAAAGTGTGTGTGTGTGTGTGTGTGTGTATTGGCCAGCTCCAGCTTGTAGGATCTTAGTCCTCTGACCAGGGATCAGACTGAGGCCCCCTGCCATGAAAGGGAGGAGTCCTAACCACTGGATTGCCAGAGAATTCTAAACAAAGTGTTTAAAAGTTTCATTTTTGTTTTTTGGTATTTTTTAACCCAGCACTAGGTGTTTTGTACTGAGAGAAATCAAATTGTCTAATCTGCCCTATTGCTAGAGTCATAGCCTACCTTTAATCATTTCCCATACCTTTACCTACATTTTCTACTAGGTAAATTGCTCTTTATACATTTTCTGAGTCTATGTTTCAAATTCACTTTTCTCATTTCCAATGGTGTATTTTTGTGAAATTGAATATTGATTGTGAAATCAATACCCTAGTGAGAAACTGTCTCTCTCTTTACATTCAAATTATTGATACTTCTTAATATTCATGGCTTCTAGGAAAAACTTAATTAAAAATGAATGTATTTTCAAAGCCAATAAGATGACTATGGGTCTACCTAGCACATCAGTGTCCTCCGTATCTTCCTACAGTCTTTCTAGTGCTTCCAACATGCAGCTTGCTTTGTTGCACATCAGAGGCACCATTTACATTTCTGTCTCTGTGAATGGCACGCCCTGAAATTCTGCAGCACACAGCCTGCAAGGCTGATGTGGTGGCCTTGCCTATGTATTTCACTTTTCTGTCTAATTAGGACTCTGGGGTCTCTCTCAAGCAAGTAGTGATAATCTGCAAATGTCTGACTCCAGAAATAACCCTAAATGTGTTTCAAAAAGATTCTTTGGCTACAAGCAGAAAAATGCTGTCTAGGAGACATGTTATGATTATAATGTAGCTATAGTAGGGTAGCCTCCTTCTTCCACTCCAAGTCAGTGTTGATTCAATGTTCTTTAACTTTAGTGTTATGTAATTAAGTAAATTGTCACTTCTGTTTGTATAAACACACGATTAGGATGAGGTGAAAAAATGGAAAGGATTAAATGCATTGCTTGGGGGAAAGAGTCAATGTAAAACTATTAAATTACAAATCTCACCAGTAGTAGTAATAATATCTGTGATTAAATAATGGTAAGGTGCTAATGATAATAATGAGTCCTAGTTGTTTGGTTTAGTTTCATTTTTTACCTGACGTATAGTTGATTTACAGCGTGGTGCCAAATGTCTGCTATATGGCAAAGTGACTCAGTTACACACAGATAGACACTCTTTTTTATCTTCTTTTCCATTATGGTTTATTACAGAATGTCAAATATAGCTCCCTGTTCTGTACAGTACGACCTTGTTGTTTATCCTTCCTATATATAATGATTTACATCTGCTAGTCTCAAATTCCCAGTCCTTCCCTCTCTCACCCTCCCTCTCCTTGGCAACAAGTCTGTTTTCTGTGTCTATGAGTCTGTTTCTGTTTTGTAGATAGAATCATTTGTGCCATATTTTAGATTCCACGTATAAGTGGTATCATATGATTTTGATATCACTTTGATATCTCTAATTTACTATACTTTGCATGATAATCTCTAGTTGTATCCATGTTGCTGAAAATGACATTATTTTGTTCTTCTTAATGGCTGAGTAGTATTCCATTGTATATATGTACCACACCTTTATCCAGTCATCTGTGGATGGACATGTAGATGGTTTTGGCTATTGTGAATAGTGCTGCTATGAACATGTTTCTTTTTGAACTATATTTTGCCCAGGTATATGTCTAGGCGTGGGATTGTTGGATTGTATGGTAATTCAATTTTTTAACTTTCTGAGGAAACTCCATACTGTTTTCCATAGCAGCTGTACAACTTACATTCTCATCAACAGTGGAGGAGGGCTCCCTTTTCTCCATACTCTCTCCAGCATTTGTTATTGGTAGACTTGGCTTAGTTGCAAATTTAAATTGCTTTGGGGCTTAATTTCTGCCATAAGAAGTTCTTAGGAGAGTGGACTATATACCATAGCTGCTACCTTCTCACTAAGAAGTGTCAGTGTTAATGACTTACGCCAGACACACAGTGACACCGGATTTCCAACCTTTGAGCTCTCATCTTGTGCCCAAGCCATGTCAAAATTAATTTTATCTGACGGAACCCACAAAGTCCTCTTTAGAAAGACAGATCTTATCTGACTGAACCCACAAAGTCCTCTTTAGAAAGACAGATCTTCAGTTATAGACTAGAAAGGGGCAAGACTTACAGCCAATTCATCTTTGAACCTGTACCTCCATAGCTTCAAGTTACAACTGATTCATTCAGCATCGTGTAGCACAGTTAGACCTCACAGATGATAATACCACAAAGGAAATAATATGTGCTGAGTACAAAGTTGTTGCTGTTCAATAACTAAGTTGTGTCTGACTCTTTGCAACCCCATGGACTGCAGCTCACCAGGTTTCCCTGTCCTTCACTGTCTCCCGGAGTTTGCTCAAACTCATGTCAGTTGAATTGGTGATGCTATCTAACCATCTTATCCTCTGCTGCCCTCTTCTTCTGCCCTCAATCTTTCTTTCCCAGCATCAAGGTCTTTTCCAATGAGTCTGTTCTTTGCATCAGGTGACCAAAGTATTGGAGCTTCAGCTTCAGCATCAGTCCTCCCAGTGAATATTCAGGGTTGATTTCCTTCAGGATTGACTGGTTTGATCTCCTTGCTGTCCAAGGGACTCTCAAGAGTCTCCAGCACCATAATTCGAAAGCATCAGTTCTTCGGCGTTCAGCCTTCTTTATGGTCTCTCACATCTGTACGTAACTACTGGAAAAACCATAGCTTTGACTATATGGACCTTTATCAGCAAAGTGATGTCTCTTTTTTTTTTTTCAAATTTTATTTTATTTTATTTTATTTTTCTGCTTTTTAATATACTGTCTTGGTTTGTCATAGTTTTTCTTCCAAAGAGCAAGCGTCTTTTAATTTCGTAGCTGCAGTCACTATCTACAGTGATTTTGGAGCCCAAGAAAATAAAATGTGTCACTGCTTCCGCATTTTCCCCTTTTATTTGCCATGAAGTGATGGGAATGGATACCATGATATTAGTTTTTTGAATGTTGAGTTTTAAGCCAGCTTTTTCACTCTCGTCTTTCACTCTCATCAAAGGGCTCTTTATTTCCTCTTCACCTTCTGCCATTAGAATGGTATCATCTGCATATCTGAGGTTGATATTTCTCCTGGCAGTCTTCATTCCAGCTTGTGATTTATCCAGCCTGGCATTTCACATGAAGTGCTCTGCATATAAGCTAAATAAGCAGGGTGACAATATACAGCCTTGTCGCATTACTTTCCCCATTTTGAACCAGCCTGTGGTCTCATGTCTGATTCTAACTGTTGCTTCTTGACGTGCACACAGGTTGCAGTAAGGGCTTGCAACCAACCTGTACTGTCAGAAGAAAAGCACTGGATGGAGCCGAAAGAGGAGTGTGGGTCAGTCGTGACCTCGATAGAAAAGGATAAAATTTGGATGCTTGGACGTATTTGCAAATAATGATGCTAGCATAGGAACTAAACAGAAGGCAAAGATAGAGACCACAGGTTATATAAAAAAGCTAAGATTAGTCAAGAGTTGGAAAACAACTTAAGTTAAAAAAAAATAAAAGCAGTCTGCCCTGCCAATGTATAAAGTATAGTAGGCTTGTCACTACTATAACAAAGGTCAGCATAGTCAAAGCTATGGTTTTTCCAGCAGTCAAGTACGGATGTGAGAGTTGGACCATAAAGAAGGTTGAGCACTTAAAAATTGTTGCTTTTGAACTGCAGTGCTGGAGACTCTTGAGAGTCCCTTGGACAGCAAGGAGATCAAACCCTAAAGGATATCAATCCTGAATATTTATTGGAAGGACTGGTGTTGAAGCTCCAAAACTTTGCCACCTGATAAGAAGAGCTGACTTATTAGGAAAGACCCTGATTTCAGGAAAGATTGAGGGCAAAAGGAGGAGGCGGTGGGAGAGGATAAGATGGTTAGATAGTATCACTGACTCAATGGACATGAGTTTAAACAAACTCCGGGAGACAGTGAAGGACAGAGAGCCTGGTGTGCTGCAATCCATGGGGTCTCAAAGAGTCAGACACCACTGAGCGACTGATCAACAGCACCCTGAAGTGGCCAGGGACAGTAACTGTACTACTTCATCCTTATATCCCCAACGCCGAGCACAGAATAAGCTCTCAATAAATACATGTTGAAAATGGAAGGATGATCAATTAGATGGATATGTGACTTAATTTAAAATATCCCAACTCACAAATGTCACATGTGGCTGAAGAAAATCTGTTTCTGTGTTGTTTTTGTGGGTGTGGTTCACCCAGCATTGGTGACACATCAAGAAATATAACAAACAGACTCAGAACAAGCTGCAAAAATGATCTCACTGTAAACAGCATGGGTGCGCCCGGTAGGTCAGTTCTCATCCAAGCGCAGTCATCAGAGAGAGCTTTCATATGACTAAGACGCTGCGAACAGAAATCGAAGAGATTTCATCATTAAACAAATAGGAAACATCAAATAGGTAATGGAAAATTTTGAATGAGGATAGGAAGAAACATTTTTAGTTATTTTTATAACCTTCGGCCTTTCATTCCTTTTCACATATTGACCTTTCTCTCTTCCTATTCCCCTTGCCCTCTTCCATCTCTACCTTACAAGGCAGGGATGTTTCCCTCTGATCCATTCAAGAGCACCATCCCCGGAGGTTAAGTAACTTGCCCAAGATCACCTAAGAAGAGACAGAGCCAGGATTTGAAAAACTGGACACCAGGGCCGGTGGCTATTACCATTCTACTAAACTAGATGATGCAGTAGTTACATGGCAGGACGAAAGCAAATGCCTTGACGTTGCCGTGGGTTTTTTCGCTATTCTGTCATTAAGCAGCATTATCCTTCAACTCAAAGATTCCAAGATTCCAACTTTCTTCACCAGAAAAAGCCCCCTAAATGTTTCCAAAATATCCAAAGAAATTTGAAACAAGAAAACAACAAAGATCCAGGAATCTCCAGGAATAAAGGATAGAGGTGGCGGGGAGAGAGGGTGAGCATTTTACCCACCCACATAACCTCATTCATAAAATGGGAGTAATAATGATATGTATTTTGTAGGTTTCCATAGAATTGAATAAGCTCATTAAAACACTTAGAATAATGTTTGGCACACTGTAAGCATTTAATAAGTTAACTGTTATTTATCTTTTTTCTATCAGGAGTAGTAGACTGTTGTTTTTTTTTCCTGATTTGACTTTTTTTCTAAAAAATATCTCAATACAACTACGTGTTTTCAGTTCCTGTCACCCAAAAATGTGATTTCTAGCATGTACTTATATTTTTTAAAACTCTATAGAATTTATTTGGATATTCCATGTTGTAAAACAACACAACTCACCTTACTCTTTTAACTAGGAATTTATATTGCTTTAACAAAAGTGAATTAAAAGATTATTGATCTTGTTGCAAAGGCAGAATAGTGAGATGCTTAAAAGCCCAGACTCTGGCATTCTAACTCTAGAAGAACCCCAGTTCTTCCACTCACTAGCAGAGTGACTTTGGGCAAATTATCTACCCTCTGTATACCTCAGTTTTCTCATCTATAAATTAGGATAGTAGTAGTATCTACTTCATAGATTTCTTATGAGGACTAAATAAGTCATTTCAAGTAAGTTCTAGGAATATACCTTGTACATAGCATGCACTTACATGAGTTTTTATTTCTCTTATATTTTGTCTATATAGTTGGAAAATGTATTTTGCCAATTGATTTTTTAACATTTAGCAGCAAAATGTCCATAGGGAAACATTCAAATTCCCCTACTCTAAATGCCTAAAATATATATAACATGTGGTTGAAATTCAGACCTTTCTATCTGCCTAATTTTAGTATATTATAATTATTGCTTTAATTCTATTTTAATCCTCAGATACTTTGTTCAGGGTAGTTGTCGTTTATTCTCTTAGCCTGTTACTTTTCCTAAAACTCATGCTTAAGTTTAAACTTGTTTATATAATTTTATATTAAGCCCCTTTCTATCAAAGCAAACTGTTAAGGTATAGTAAATGGTAATAAGTGCTTAGAATATTTTATCTTTTTTTACAGACTCTGCTAAACATCATAAGGCTTAGGGCTCAAAAATTAAAATACATGTACATATTTTTAAATTTTATGCTTAACCACTGTTTACGAGTGTTGAAGTTAGCAACAGTCTCAAATCAAGCAGAGAAGTACGCTAGTGACTCATCACGTTTTCATGCTGCTTAATTTTTAGGCTTCCTGTGTGAATTAGCTAAGAGATACAGCAATTTAAATAATAATGACTAAAACTTTTTCTATTTCCTGTTTAATTTCTTTCTGAAGGAAAGTATTGGTGTTTGAATAGTTCTCAGATGTTCTCTATATAAAGAAAACCAGGGAATTAGAATTCTCTTAATAAGCATATTTTCTAGACCTAAGAATTTTAGATGAAGGGAAAAAGTTAAAAGAAAAAAAGTTTTTATTGTTTAGAAATAATAGGTCTGTGTAGCTCTAGAGTTTAAAAAGTTCAATCAAATACTGTCAGTTTCACATGATGGAATGTTATTTTGTGACTTCTCCAGCCTTGTCCCAGTGTCTGACTTCATTCACATACTGCATAGCAGGTATTGCTGGCAGTAAGAGAGTGACAACCTCCCCTTGGAAAAAAGATGAATAAAGAATATTTGCCATTTGCTTCACTCCTTGGAAAATACTAGAAGCATAATAGGAAAAAGAATTAAAACTAAAGAAATTTTTAAAAAATTATTAGGAAGTCAAAGTGATCACTTTTCTTATTTATAACAATGGAAAACATTTTATTCACATTACTGAGGGTGTAAATAAGGCTTTCTTGAACTACACCATGTCCTCTCATAAAACTGAATATTTAAAAATATAATGTACAAAATTTAAAAACTCTCCTGGTCCAAATCAATTGACTATTCAAAAACCTGTGTCTTCCTCTGTGTCCATTTCATGATTTATAAAGAATTAGCTTCAGCACTCTTTTTAGAGCATAGGTTGAAAAGGCATTTTAATTTCCATCTCAGGGTAATTTTAAAACCACATCAATTATTTTTCATGTGCAGCTGTTTTTTATCCACAAATTATTGCTCTAGGCATTTTTACTTTACCACACAATTCAGAAGAGAAGGAATGAAGGGAAACCAGCTAATCTACAAATATTTCACCAACAGTAGATCAGACCACATAAAAGTGAAGGGGGAGTTATAAACCAACATTTCTTTAGGAATAAGAACTACTCATTAATAGTCTGAACCTGGATATATAATGCACTTTAGTGGTGCTGGTTTAGTCACTTCAGTTGTGTCCAACTCTGCGACCCTATGGGCTATAGCCTGCCAGGCTCCTCTGTCCATGGGATTTTCCAGGCAAGAATACTGGAGTGGGTTGCCATGCCCTCCTAGGGGATCCCCCCAATCAATGGATCAAACCCGCATCTCTTAGGTCTGCTCCATTGGCAGGCGAATTCTTTACCATTAGCACCACCTAGGAAGCCCATAATCCCCTTTACTTGCGTTTAATTGTCACTAAAGAGTTGATTCCTGATTTACTTTCCCCCTACCATTTACTCATTTAATAAATATTGATCTATGTGCTTGGAAACATAAGTGAACCGTAAGAATGTTCTCAACTGGTTTACAATCTGATTAGGAATATAAATAATTGTACACAAAACAAATAGAGAATAATATAATGCAATAAAACACAGTAGAGACTGGGATGCCCAGAAGAGGAAGGAGAAGAAGAAAAGCAGCAGCAGCTGATGGAGATGATAAGCTAAAGAAAGACAGGAAGGACATTCTCCAAAGGTATGAGTGAAGGTTTAAAGTGAATACGGAATGTTTGGATACACTGGGTAGGCAAATCATAGGAGCAAGGTTCACAAAGGCCAGTAGAATAACAGAATTTAGCTCTGGAATGGAACTTAGATGTAATCTTTCTGAAGGTTCAAAAAATCTCTTTTATAGCATCTCTGAGTGATAGCCATTTAACACCTACTGTTACATGTTTCTTATTTGTTTGTTTAGCAAAACACTAATTATGCTCCAGGTTCTACTCTGAAGACTTCACCATTAACTCTAGTGGTCTCATAACAGCCTTGTGATAGTATAATTGTTATCCCTACTCTACAGATGAGTAAGTGAGGCAAGGAGAGGATAGGTCATTGGCCTCAGGTCACGTTGCTGTGAGTGACTGATCCAGGATCCTCATGCAGAGTCCACACTCTGATCAGATGTTTACCCCTTTCGAGGGCAGATGATCCTTCCCCTTTTGGCCAGATCAAGTGATTAGACATGAGGTTGGAAAACTTGTAAAATTTTTCCTATATTTCAGCATTATTTCTGATGTAGATTTGCCTCATAATAATTCAGATTTCAGGCAAAGCATACTGTAGAACTCTAAGAATTTGAGTGAAAATCTTCCCTTACAGTGGTTATACTCTAGTGACCCCACTGTAAACCGAAGGCATCATAAATCAAAAATGCCCTTAACCTACCGAACATCATAGTTTAGCCCAGCCTAACTCAAACGTGCTCAGAACACTTACATTAGCCTACAGTTGGGCAAAATCATCTAAAACACAAAGCCTGTTTATAATAAAGTGTTGAATATTTCATGTAATTTACTGAATACTGTGCTGAAAGTGAACAACAGAATAGTTGTATCAGTGATTTACCCACATTATTGTGTGGCTGGCTGGAGCTGCAGCTCACTGCCACTGCCCAGCATCATGAGAAATTGTACCACATATCACTAGCTCAGGAAAAGATCAAAGTTCAGAATTCACAGGACAGTCTCTGCTGTATGTGAATCACTTTGGCATCATCAACATAAATTGAACCAGAAAGAAAGTACTTTTCCAAAGAGCATGAGGAAGTGGAGCTACCTTTGAGGAACACCTGGGTCTGATGCTACCTCCCAGCAGCTTTTAACTTCTCCCCAGGCTGAGAACTTCTCAATTTTAAAACATCCTAATAATTTTTAAAGTATCAATAATGATGGTAAAATAAACTCAAATTTAGTATGTGGTATTATCATATAAAAACAAAGTATTTTATCATAGAACCAGACTCCGACACAATGCTCAAATATTATTACAAGATTTTGGCTATAGAACCAGAAATACCAGTATTTAAGCCATGACTCATATAAGATGATTTTCTCCAAGGAGAAGGTTGGTCATTCAATTAAGCACTTAGTATAATAGTGTTTATGAAGAAAAGTTCAGATGTTTCTAAATTCTAAGACCAGAGAGAAAAAGTTAAATCAATGGCTGAAAATTTACAGATTTTATTGAATAAATGATGAAATATTTGGTTGTGAAAATATGTTTTTCTCCCTAGAGTTACAAAGTTTATATCATTCTTTAAGAAAACATCTTAGGAGCATCATCAATTATAAAGAAGGATCAGAATTCAGGCTTTTTGCTTTAAGGAAAAGGAACTCTGAATATTTCTTTAATTGCCCAAATAAAACAGCTGCAATGCAGCCTTTTATACCTCTGATAGAGGCCATATGCTCTTTGATCTATTCGCGTTGTGAAAGGTTTTGGTAGACAAATAATTAGAACCCAAGATAGATTCTGTTCGCTTATAGCAGGTTCCATTTTCTACATGTAAGTTCACAATGGATGCTATAACCCACTAAGTCTATACACAATCACTGCACCAAATTAGGACTTGAAAATATTCTTCGTTTACTTTACCAGGGCCTTGCACATGTATCAGGGTTGCATGTGTGTGTGTTAATCACTCATTCATGTCCGACTCTTTGAGACCCCATGGACTGTAGCCAGCCAGGCTCCTCTGTCCATGGAATTCTCCAGGCAAGAATACTGGAGTGGGTTGCCATTCCCTTCTCTAGGGGATCTTCCCGACCCAGGGATCAAACCTGGGTCTCCTGCATTGCAGGCAGATTGTTTACCACCTGAGCTGCCAGTAGGATTGCATAATAAGAGAAAAATAAACCCTGGTACAATTTTCATATCATCGACATGATTTCTGTTAAGTAAAACCACAATTAAAAGAAAAAAAAAGAAAGAAAAAAAAGCAAACTGGCCCAGTATATCTATTGTAATTATGGCCTTACGTTGTTTAAATATAAAGAATTGTCATGTTAAAGAAAAATTCTGTTCGTTATTCAACACCTGATATTGGTAGCTTGAGACTGTGACCAACAGAACTCAGAGTTCCTGAAAAGAGGAGGCCTTTTAATGAGGAAAGAATCTGAAACAAAGACAATAAACAGATTTCAAATTTACTTGGTTTTAAGAGTCTTTACATGATGTAGTGAAATTTCATTAATTTGCATTCATAACATCAACTAATGTCACCTAGCTAGTGCCAAAGGTTACTTTTGAAATATTTATGATGCAAGAAAATCAGTAATAAAAATTTAAAATAGTTCTTTCCATTTAGAATGCATAAAATGAAAACATTTGGACAAGGTGGCTCAAGGAAATATTTTTAATTTGTAGAGCAATTCCTGGGATTTAGTTTGCTCTGCAGGGAAGAACAAGCTTCCAATAAATATTTTCCCAAATAAATATGTTATTACATTTTTTTCTTTTCTTAAGTAGTCTAATAGGAAAAATATATATGTAAATACTTTGATTGGTATCTATAAATCAAATATTTCCAAAGTAGATATTGCCCACATTTGCCTATACCTGGATTTACAGGGTTTGTCTCTATTTTCATTCACATGATCAAATCATTAAGCCACCGTCATGAATGCAGGCATTAGCCACACGTTCTAGTTATTGCTGGAGTGAAAGTGGCGGTCAAGAGGTTTAGGAAAAGCAACTAGGTTAGCGCTTTTGCCCATCTCAAGAAGGGGATTCCAATCTGGGGCCCATGCATGAGCTTTAATGAGGTCTGCAAATCTGCAGAAACTGCATGAAAATTTTTGCTTATATGAACATTTTCAGAGAGTCCATAGTTTTCATGATCATCAAAGGTCCTTATCCCCCTAAAAAGTTAATAATTGTTGATTTAAGGAGTCTTTGTTCATGGAAAAATCCAGTGTGCCAATAAAATGCTATATGACTTTAAATTAAAAGATCTGAAATGGGAATTCCATGACAGCCTAGTGGTCAGGACTTGGTGTTTTCACTGCTGGGGCCTGGAAGTAAGAGCCCCTAAGCCTTGTGCAGTTGTGGCAGAGGGGGGATCGGGATGGGGAACACATGTAAATCCATGGCTGACTCATGTCAATGTATGGCAAAAACCACTACAATATTGTAAAGTAATTAGCCTCCAACTAACAAAAATAAATGGAAAAAATAAAAAATAAAGAATGTGCCGAGTAGAACTGAAAAAAAAAAAAAATCTGAAATGATGTCCTGTCCCTGTTGACCACAAACTGAGCTTTGAGATTAGAGTCACAAGTTTCTCCTGAAAAACACTTCAAATACCCAGCTGCCATTTGAAAGAAAAACTATTCTAAATGTAATGTGATACATTTTGGTAATATTAAACAGTTTTCTGTTAAAGTCTCTTGTATCCCTTCTTCAGTTAACAATATTTTGGCAACAGTATTACATGCAGTAGATGTTGAGAATAAAAACCAGGAACCAAAACAGATATGCCCCTCACCTTACAGGATGTATATATAGCAGAAAACACTCAGTTTTCCTCCTTTACATCAGCTGGAGAGGGAAACAAATGTCTAAGACATACTCAAGTTCATCTAATTTCAACTCAAAGCACGCACATTTAACTGAATGAATGAAGTAAAGTGACATCTAGTGTTGGTGAAGTAGCAGTGAACCATGTGTAAGGATGCTGAGGCTTCAGCTTACTCTTTGGAAATAATGTTAAACTTGACCAACTCTTGAAAGCATAGTTTTGTTTTCATTTTTAAAGATATTTTAGAGTAATTTTGAAATAATCGGAATTTAAATGATATTGTTTTTACTTTCATAAAAAAATCTCAAAGTGCAGAGAGAAGTATCATATAGACACTCAAGTATCTATCACCCAATTTTGGCATTTTACTGTATTTGCATCAGATAACTTAAAAGTAAAACATAGGAGACACATTTGATGCCTTTTGAACTCTCTCCTGGCTTCATTTGTATCTTTTTCTCCTCAGAAGTAACCACTATCTGGCTTACTATTTCTGTGGCTGTTTTTATATTTTTACTACATATTTATGTGCCTATAAAATTTATAAAATAATACTTTTTATGCTTGATTTATTGATAAATAATATGACACTGAATAAATCCTCTGAAGCTTGCTCTTTCTATCTCAATACTATACTTTTCAGATTTATTCACATAGATCTTTAACTCCAGTCATTTATTTTAACTGCTGTATGGTAGTAATCCATTGACTGAATTATAGCACGATATATTTATGGACATTTAGATTTTTTACAGGGTCTTGTTCTTTTAAACCATGCTGTAGTGAACATTCTTGTATGTGACACCTGTGCACACCTTTGAGAATTTCTCTAGGCTGTATACCAAAAGGTAGTACTCAGGTATATACTTTAAAAAAAACTATAGATATTGAGCAATTGCTTTCCACAGTGATTGGACCAATTTACACCCTCATCAGCAATGAACAACAATGGTGTAAAGAAATGTCTATTTCTTTACCATCTCACCAACACTTGATATTGTCAGGTGTTTAAATTTCTAACTATCTGCTTGGTATAGAATGTTATTTCATTGTTATTCAGTGTTTCCCTGATTAGCAGGAAAACTGAATTTCTTTAACAAATGTTTTTACCAGCCAAGTGTCTACCGTGAATCGCCTGTACCTCTCCTGTGTCTGTTGGATTACTGGCATTTATCCTTACTGAATTGTTGGAGCTCTTTACCTACTTTTGATATAAGTATTATGTAGGCTCAACACATTGCAAATATTTTATTGTTCCCCAGTTTACAGTTTGGTTCTTCACTCTGTTCATAGAATCTTTTATTTCTGATTGAACCAACTTTAGCTATCTTGCCCTTTCTCCCTTTATGCTAAGTTGCTTCGGTTGTGTCCAACTCTTAGCGACCCCTGAACTGTAGCGGACCAGGCTCCTCTGTCCCTGGGATTCTCCAGGCAAGAATACTGGAGTGGGTTGCCACGCCATTCTCCAGGGGATCATCCCAACCCAGGGATCAAACTCGCGTCTCCTGCCTTGGCAGGCAGGTTCTTTACCGCTAGTGACACCTGGAAAGCTCCGTTTCCTCTTCATAGCTCAAGGACGTTTTAATGAGCTTTTCTCCTAGAATGTTTGAAGTCTTGATTTTCATATTCAGTTTTCTATATTGCTAACTTTTGTGTATTATGTGAGGTAGGAAATTTGTTTTCTTTTTTCCTATGAATAGTAATTGTTCCCGCATTATTCACGGAAGAAACTCTCTCTTCCTTACTGTTCACAGTAAAAATTAGTTGTGCCAAATGTCTCTTGTGTAGCACTACTTGAATAGGACCTTTAGTTTCCCTCTACTGAATCCAGTGTATCTACTGACGCAATGCATCTGTGGGCTTTTCCGTACTCACTGAAATGTGGGCCTGCCTTGCCATCTGCCTGAGAAACACGGGGCAATCTCAGGCCATTCTTCCTAATGCTCCGAGACTGTGTCTGTGTTCACCAGTTCCTGTAGTCCATGTCCTTGTTTGTGTTCCTATCCTGGGTTCTGAGCTAAGGTGACAAGCCATTCTGGTTTGCCCAGGACAGAAGTCTCCCCAAAGCAGGCTTTTAAGTGCAAAAAATGGGACAGTCCCAGCAGACTGGAATGGGCCAGCTGGTCACCTTAGTTCTTCCGCCTCCAGGTTTAGCTTCCTCCCATGCTGACTCCTTTACTGTTTAAAGCTGGTGCTGTCTCCATGTTCATCAGTCATCTTTATACTGAACTCATATTTGTTGAGCAGCTACGCTGTCAGAGGCTGTGTGAAATGTTTTCACATAGCGTGTCTCACTGAATATTTGAGACAGCTTTGCGTCTTTTTTATACATGAAGAGAACTGTATATTGATAATTGGCAAGAATCACAAAATTAGTGACACAAAAGACTGAAAATATTTTATTTCTACTAAACTTGCTATCATCCCATCCATAGGAAAACACAGCTGTAATTTCATATATGGGATCCACCCTTATAGGAACTCAAGTACTAACTGAACTTCTGGGTGGAATTCCATTATGCCCAGCTTCTTGCCGTCCATACAATTTTGGTCAAATGTTATTCCTGGTACTTTTGACAGTACATGAAGTCGACTTCATCTATTATAAAGCAAAAGTCACAATTCCATTTGTTATACAACAGTGCAAACATCTCAATAATTCATTAGGATAAAAAAACAAGAAGAAAGAGAAATACAAATATTATAGCATGGTGCTTCACACTGCCATGTCAGATTGTATTCCTCCAGTCAAAATGTTACTGCATGGATGTGAGATCCTTTCATCTTACTTCATCCACTTTATCAATCTTTTCCTTTTTATAGCTTATTTAAGAAATCTTTCATTGTGGTCTCTACTTTCTCCAAATCCCAAATCTTATGTATAAATTATTAATACAAAAGCCATTTGTATAATACTAGTTCCCCAAATATTAACATGACTTAGATGGGAAGAAGAGAAGCCAATTAGTTTGGAAAACAAATTTCTTTGTTCCAGAACTTTTCAATCTTTATTTTGTCAGTTTGCTTTGTTACTTCCCTACACAGAGATAGGATAGCATCTTTCAAATGATTTGACCTTGGAACATTTTTGTTTGTTTTCTTTTCATAACTTTTCCCGTGTTTTGGAATATACATAGAGAAATTCTGCTTTCATCCATCATAGCAGAATACCCTCCAGAGGGCAGCAGATTCCCTTGGTATATGGACAATTACCTGTTGATTGAATAGGTTGACAAGGGTCCTGGAACATATTCTATGATTATTCAGTTCATAGATGGAAAATGTCTAGTTCCTATAGCAGGAATAGGCATTGAAATCTAGCTGAAAATAAATGTGTGGCTGAAAATAAATGTGCAGTACTAAGATATAATACTGAAAAATAAACCAGTGGAGTCTCTCATTAAACACAAGTACATCATTGGATTAAATAGTTCAGATAACAGATCACATCTTTTCCTTCTTCATTCTTCAAACTACAAATATTAACCAAATGTTCTATAAAGAATAAAATGAAGTATTAGAACCAAGATTGGGAAATAATTTAGATAAGGCAGCTTGTTACCTCAGTGACTTTCATTCGTGGCTGTGATTTAGAATCACAATAATAATGCCCAAGTCCCACCTCAGAACAATTAAATTTGAACCTCTGTGTTTTAGTGTTAGGCATGGGATTAAAAAAATACTCCCAGATGATTTAATGAGATGCCAGGGCTGAAAACCACTGTATTATGATGATAAAATAATGCTTTATGGAAGTAGTTTCTGACCCTTTCAAAGAGGAGCAGAAATTTAGGCTTTTCCCCCCACAGGAAATGGTTTAAGTGTGTGTGCATGCACACTCAGTTGCTCAGTCGTGCCCAACTCTTTGCGACCCCTTGTACTGTCGCACACCAGCTTTCCCGGCCTGTAGAATTTTCCAGGCAAGAATACTGAAGTGGTTGCCATTTCCTATTCCAGGTGTTTTAAATGTGGAAGAATACAGAAAGGAAAAGTCATTCTTACAGCTTCTGTCCAAAGTTAACCTACGTCAACATCTTTATTCTTTCTTTTAGTCATCATAATTGCATACAACAAAATCAAACAATAACTCCACATTTTATAGTTTCTAATGGCATCTGGTCCCATCACTTCATGGCAAATAGATGGGGAAACATCTACTTTATTTTATTTTTTTGACTGACTTTATTTTTTGGGGCTCCAAAATCACTGCAGATGGTGATTGCAGCCATGAAATTAAAAAGACACTTACTCCTTGGAAGAAAAGTTATGACCAACCTAGACAGCATATTAAAAAGCAGAGACATTACTTTGCCAACAAAGGTCCATCTAGTCAAGGCTATGGTTTTTCCAGTGGTCATGTATGGATGTGAGAGTTGGACTATAAAGAAAGCTGAGTGCTGAAGAATTCATGCTTCTGAACTGTGGTGTTGGAGAAGACTCTTGAGAGTCCCTTGGACTGCAAGGAGATCCAACCAGTCCATTCTAAAGGAGATCAGTCCTGGGTGTTCATTGGAAGGACTGATGCTGAAGCTGAAACTCCAATACTTTGGCCACCCGATGCAAAGAGCTGACTCATTGGAAAAGACCTTGATGCTGGGAAAGATTGAAGGCAGAAGGAGAAGGGGACGACAGAGGATGAGATGGTTGGATGGCATCACTGACATGGACATGGGTTTGGGTGGACTCCAGGAGTTGGTGATGGACAGGGAAGCCTGGCGTGTTGCAGTTCATGGGGTCGCAAAGAGTCGGACATGACTAAGCGACTGAACTGAACTGAAACAACCTCAGGAAACATTTCCTAGATTAGAGCAAAAGACATCATTTTTTGCCTCCAAAACTTCATTATCACTTACCTTAACAAGTAGCCTAACACATTACAAGTCAATCCACTGGACCCATAAGGGCCTCATCTGACAAAAATGAATTCTGTTCACTTGCCACCTGAATAGAGTAGGGAGGATTATTTGTGCAAAAACTAACCTGTGAGACAGGAGGATGGAGAAAAAGATTAAGTATACATACTTAAGTATACATACTTAATATACATCTTTCCTGGATGGCTAGAATGAGAAGTGTAGGCTGTAGTTACAGATCGGAGGTTTTCTTCATGCAAAATTAACAGATTTACAGTGGGAAGTGAATGCATGGAAATGTGTCTCCTTAACATCATATTCTTACCTTGAGCTCAGTTAGTGTCAATAACCTGGTAGGATGGCCATTTTTAGGGCATCATAAAACCGGAGACCTCCTGAAAACAATGATAAGTCTTTGGACTAAAAGATAGTATTTGAAAATAAAATTCAGGCAGAAATATGGATGCAGGTCCTCTGACAGCTGATAGAGATTTTAAGCAAGGAAACAAATCCATCTTTTGTAAAAGACTTTAGAAATAAAACTAAAAATGCCTAGCTAGGTCTAAGAAAGTGTACTTTGAGTGGTCCAAAGGAGTATATTATTGTTATCCATATTTTATGGATGAAACAGAGAAATTAATTTCCCCAGGACTGCAAGCAAATAAGAAACAGACAGGCTTCAAAGTCTGCATGCTTGACTACTGCACTGTATCGCCTCAGAACTTGCAGAAAAAAATTCACGTTGCAATACAGAACACACATATTCGTGCATATCACATATATTTCCTGTTGTAAGACACTTAATTTAACATCTCTAAAACTGGGATATAACCAACAATCAATGGGGTCTACAATCATAATTGACACCTATATTGATACATAAGTGATACTTATAACTATAATTGACACATAAAACAATGGTGTGTCTTTGGAATATAGTAAAATAAATCCCATAGGCACTTGTATTTTTTCTTTCTTATAGAAAGATGTTCATAAAATCAGAAATCTTTTTTTAAAGAAAAGTTATTAAATAAATGCAAATTTCTGCAAATGAAAGTTCACTTGATCTTTTAGACAGCAACCATTCATTGAGTTTGGTGATCAAAGTAGCAAAAACTCTGAAATCAGACAGACTTACGTGAAATACTAGTCAAAACCATTTTCAAGCTGTGTGACCTTGAACAAGTTACCTAATCTCGCCAAACCTCAGTCAGATGATGTTAATAGTAACTCTTAAAGTTATCACGGAGATTCAATGTAATAATTCATTTAAGGGATGAGCGCAATGTTTAGTACACAGGTAAGTGTTATCCACTATTATCACTGTTAATTTTAACATCTTTGACATACCTCTGTTGTGTTACACAGTGTTCTGAGGTTAGGTAATGACCTTGAAATAATGAAATAAAGAAAAGATTTAGCTCTCATAAAGCTCATATATATCCTAGTAGAAAGGGACAAAATTATTGATATATATACTTTGTGGTCAGCACAGGCAAATCACTTAGGGTTTAAGACATGAGTTACATACAGTAACAGCAAAGCAATGCTCAAAATTCTCCAAGCCAGGCTTCAGCAACACGTGAACCGTGAACTTCCAGATGTTCAAGCTGGTTTTAGAAAAGGCAGAGGAACCAGAGATCAAATTGCCAACATCTGCTGGATCATCGAAAAAGCAAGAGAGTTCCAGGAAAACATCTATTTCTGTTTTATTGACTATGCCAAAGTCTTTGACTGTGTGGATCACAATAAACTGTGGAAAATTCTTCAGGAGATGGGAATACCAGACCACCTGACTTGCCTCTTGAGAAACCTGTATGCAGGTCAGGAAGCAACAGTTAGAACTGGACATGGAACAACAGACTGGTTCCAAATAGGAAAAGGAGTACGTCAAGGCTGTATATTGTCACCCTGCTTATTTAACTTATAGGCAGAGGACATCATTAGAAATGCTGGGCTGGAGGAAACACAAATTAGAATCAAGATTGCTGGGAGAAACATCAGTAACCTCAGATATGCAGATGACACCACCCTTATGGCAGAAAGTGAAGAAGAACTAAAGAGCCTCTTGATGAATGTGAAAGAGGAAAGTGAAAAAGTTGGCTTAAAGCTCAACATTCAGAAAACAAAGATTATGGCATCTGGTCCCATCACTTCATGGCAAATAGATGGAGAAATAGTGGAAACAGTGGCAGACTTTATTTTGGGGGGCTCCAAACTCACTGCAGATGGTGACTGCAGCCATGAAATTAAAAAGACACTTACTCCTTGGAAGAAAAGCTATGACCAACCTAGACAGCATATTAAAAAGCAGAGACATTACTTTGTCAACAAAGGTCCATCTAGTCGAGGTCATGGTTTTTCCAGTAGTCATGTATGGATGTGAGAGTTGGACCATAAAGAAAGCTGAGAACTAAAGAATGGATGCTTTTGAACTGTGGTGTTGGAGAAGACTCTTGAGAGTCCCTTACACAGGTAGGAGATTCAACCAGTCCATCCTAAAGGAAATCAGTCCTGAATGTTCATTGGAAGGACTGATGCTGAAGCTGAAACTCCAATACTTTGGCTACCTGATGCGAAGAGCTGACCATTTGAAAAGACCCTGATGCTGGGCAAGATTGAGGGCAGGAGAAGGGGACAACAGAGGATGAGATGGCTGGATGGCATCACCAACTCAGTGGACATGAGTTTGAGTAAACTCTGGGAGTTGCTGATGGACAGGCAGGCCTGGAGTGCTGCAGTCCATGGGGTCGCAAAGGGTAGGACACGACTGAGCGACTGAACTGAACTGGATATGTAGTAACCTAGTAAACTAACTGTTGGGCTTCCCTGGTGGCTCAGTGGTAAAGAACCTGCCTGTCAATGCAGGAGACGCGTATTCGATCCCTGGTCAAGGAAGATCCCCTAGAAAGAGATGGCAACCCACTCCAGGATTCTCACCTAGGAAATCCGATTGACAGAGGAACCTGGCAGGCTACAGTCTATGCAGTCACAAAACAGCCAGATATGACTTAGTGACTAAACAACAAACAAACTAATCACTAACATCTAATTGTAGAAAGTCCCTTTGAAAGTAGTTATGTCCTTAACAAGGACAATTAAGACATTTCTACTTACGGTCTAGTAAGAGATTCAAACTAGTTAATCCAAAAATATTTGAATCAAATTAGGCTGCCTATCTCTTCTTTCTAGTTTGCTGTGAGCTGGGAAGCTACAAGGGGACTTCTTCCAGACAGTTTTTTTAAAAACCAGTTTCCCTCTAAAAATGCTACTGTAGAATCACAGGAAATTTTAAAATGTTGAATATTTTCAATTACACACTTTAATTGCAATTACACAAGTAATTACAATTACTTCCAGTTACACATTCAGATACTACCAATTACACATTCAGATGTTTCACTCATTGCCATGTGTCATTCTGACATAGTAACTAAGTTATCCTTCATCACTAGGGTGATTTTTTTTTTATCATCAATGATATGCTGAATCACCCAAAAATTGAATCCACCACATAAGATGAGTTCGGCCTCAATGACTAATTCTTCATGATCTTTTACATAACTGCAACCATCTTTACCTTTATATAAGACAAGAACTAGAGCAAGTGAGATGGTTTAGTGGCTAATTTCTTTGTATCAGATGAGAACTAGAGAAATCATGCTGGTTTCATGACTCTTATCTCAAGGCTCAGGAAAAAGTGTCTGAGCCAGTACAGTTTCTCAGTTCCAGTCTAAGACCATGTTCCACGTAATATTCCTGGTCTCGATTTAGGAACTGAAAGAGATTTTCTTAAGTATTTTTTTTGTGAATATGAAAGTAACATATATACTGGTTTCTGAATATTTGGTAAAAAGAGAAAAATATAAATATAACACAATCTTATCACCCAGAGAGAGCCAAATACTAACATTTTTACATATTTCTCTCTAGAAAAAGGAAAACAGTAAAAGAGGTGAATACATATATATATATATAGATAGATTAGGGACAGGATATAAACAAATGTATAGGTGAAATCAACAAGTAGAGTACTTACTACTTTATGAAAATAAATAAAAACAAGATGTAAATGACGCTTAGAAAACTATAAATTACATTAATTGACTCAAGAATAAGCAGTTGTTGTTGTTTAGTCACTAAGGTATGTCTGACTTTTTTTGTAATCCCACCAACTGTAGCCTGCCAGGCTTCTCTGTCCATAGGATTTCCCAGACCAGGATACTGGAGTGAGTTGTCATTTCTTTTTCCAGGGGATCTTCCCAGACCAGGGATCAAATCTATGTATCCTACATTGGCAGGAGGATTATTTACCACCGAGCCACCAGGAAAGTCCCCAAGAATAAACAGTAGAAAACCTAAACAGATCTTCAACTATGAATGAAACTGAAAACATTTGCAGAAATTTACCTCCATGAGGTAGATACCATTATAACCCCCATTTTACAGAATGAAGAAGTTACACATCAAAGAATTAGCAGAACTGGGACTTGTCAGTGGTTTCCATGATTGCAATCATCACACTCTAAGTGGGTCTGGACCCCAATGAGGAAAGATTCTTCCTATGGTAGACAAGGCATTTAACAATCAGTAACCCAGTGCCTTTTCTGTGCTAAGCATTGCTGGGGATGCCGGGGACGCAAAGATGAATAAGTACACCATGGTCTCTGTGTTCAAGAAGCTTCAAGTTGAATCAAGACCAACAAATAACTATACAGACTATACTGCAACATAACAATTGTATTGCCAGAGCCTAGAGGAAGGAGCAATGCCATGGGAGATAGGGAAGGGATCATACTGAAAATACCATTTGGGCTGTCTCTGGAAAGGTTGGCAGAGAAAGGAGAGGAAGGCATTCCATGCAGAGGGAACAGCACGTGTCAAGGCAGAGCACTACAGATAATCTCCAAGTTGATGTGTCATTAAATCTCTCTTCAAAACAGTGCAAGGAGGCATTATGCTGCTTTGGACAGAAGGCAGCAGTTCTCAGCAGCTTCTCCTTCCATCATGACAAAAAATGCTCTCAGTTCACTTTAAGGGAGCAGTGATATTTGGCAGAAATCTACTGTATTTCTTCCTTAATGAGTTGTCAGAGATTCTGCCGTGCCATTTGTCTTCTAAGCAAGTTATTATGAAGGCTGTCAGTAAAGAGTAAAAATGAGGATAAGCAATATATTCACCAGTCAGCAGGGGGCTGAGAATCTGTTCATTCAGAAGCAGCAGGGGGCTGTGGGAAAATGTCTGTCCTTTAAGCAAGCCTATGAAGGACTACCATTCAAAAGAGAGGGTAGATTTGTAAGAAGCTAGGAAAGTCTTTCTCTAATGTAAACTCCCAGGAGCTTTCTTTGGTTCCTATATCTGCTTACAGACAGAGAATAAAATAAAGAATAGCAGACATTCTGATATAAGAGTGATCTTAATTTTGACCACACATCAAAACCTAATTTGGAGACTGACGGACGAGTCTGATACTATACGGAAGGTTATGTGTATGGGTAATTAAGTGGACAATCACATATGTCAAAATAAATCACATTCAGTCTGCAGTACAGAAATTTCGCTCTCTAACTTAGGCTATTAACTATGTGTAGAATTAAGAATTAAGATAGATTGTGTTTGTTTGTTTTCCCTGGGCTTCATACAGTTTGCATCAGAAGTGCTAAGGAGCAAAGTTGGAGAAAGATCCTGGCTCTGAGGTTTAATCCTTGTGGGATTTTGTGCAAGTTACTTCGCAACTCTAGCCAATAATAGCTGCCTCACAGAGTTGCTGTAAGAATTAAATGAGATGATATATGTAAAGTGTTGACATATAAGTGCTCAATAAATGGCAGTCATAACGATGCTGCTGTTGACTTAAACATTATTATTATACAGATCTGAGAACAGTCTAGACTTTCCCCCAAGCATAGCAAGTTCCTATAAGGAGAAGAAAACTTTTATTGTCTAAATAATTATGGATAAGTAAATTATATTATGAATAAAAATATTGTCTCCTGAATAAATTTAATCTTGTGTCAGTTATAAAATCTAATTTGTCATATATAATTGGATAGGAGCAGAATCAGCTTTAGCTCCCCTTCTAAATTATTACATTTCTAATTGCTCTATTATACTTTGGGAATCAAGATATAGATGTTTAACATCATTGCAAAATCTCATTTTACAGTGTATGGTTTTAAAAAAATTATATTTTCTTGCCTAACACTGAACATACATGGAAAATGGAAAGGCTTTATCTGTAAGAAACACTGTTACTTAAACTGAAAATCTATTCTGTCTTTTATTTGGGAGGATGAAGGATTAATCTCATATAATTGAGACCATGGTTACAATTCAAGTTACAATAGTTACAGCTATATCAAAATAGATATTTTCTATTTTAATCTTCAATTTATTCCAGTTATTAATTTAGACTATCAGAGAAAATTATTTATTTCAATCCCTTAATTTGACTAATGCAAAACTAAGGCCTACAGAGGTCAAGGGACTTCACCGAATATCTATGGGATCAAGTGTAGTACTAAAAAACATTTTTGTCTTCAGAATTGCAGCAACCATAAATAAGTTGATAACTGCTAGAAATAAATATTAGAACTAATTTGATGTGGAATAAACCTGACTTTTAAAATCTTAACTGGTTCTCACACCTAAGGATAAATATCAACTATTTGGAACATTGTAAATAACGTTAAGTGCCTCATTTCTACAGTTCTTTACACAATAGCCCACGATATTTCTACAATACATGGACAGGTTCTTCAGTGCCTTAAAAGTCAAAATGCTACTCAAATTCCATCATTTTAGACATTGGCTACCAATGGATGTAGCATTATATTTGGCTTTGGGAAATTTCACTTTCTTGGTGTATAACTAATACACCCCCCTCAAATATTTGTCTATATTGTATTATTCACTGTAATTACAGTATATGTTTGCCAACAAGATCAAATAAAATAATTTTTTAATTTTTAACAAAAGATACTCTCTGTGTTTGAGAATAACAGAGAATGGCTATTTTTCTACAAGTCAGTTGATGTTACTATATAAAATATACAGTAATTATGATTAAAAAAACTAAAATAGACTTCTTAACCTTATACGTCAACAATTTTTCACTCATTCACATTCAGTCATGCATGCAAAGCTGTCGTTTCCAATCTAGACTATTTCTGGTTAGTCTCTGCTGTTCGGAAGCAATGCCAATCAGAGTGATTATGTTATTATCACTGTTGTGGCAATTAAATGCTCTATTTTTTTTTTTTTTTACTACTGAAAGCATGACTGATCTGATACACAGTCAAATCATAAATAGTTCTGTGTCTGATATTAATGAATGCCCATAATGCATTTTTCTGAAGTTATTTCTTCACAGTTAAAATGACTCTATCTACAATGAAAATCCTTCCTATTTTAATCAGTGGTTCTTAACCAGGGGCAACTGTGCCACCCTGGGACACTTGGTAATATCTAGGGAAATTTTTTCACAACAAACTATGGAAAATTCTGAATGAGATGGGAATACCAGACCACCTGATCTGCCTCTTGAGTAATTTGTATGCAGGTCAGGAAGCAACAGTTAGGACTGGACCTGGAACAACAGACTGGTTCCAAATCGGGAAAGGAGTACGTCAAGGCTGTATATTGTCACTCTGCTTATTTAACTTCTATGCAGAGTACATCATGAGAAACGCTGGGCTGGAGGAAGCATAAGCTGGAATCAAGATTGCCAGGAGAAATATCAATAACCTCAGATATGCAGATGACACCACCCTTATGGCAGAAAGTGAAGAAGAACTAAAGAGCCTCCTGATGAAAGTGAAAGAGGAGAGTGAAAAAGTTGGCTTAAAGCTCAACATTCAGAAAACTAAGATCATGGCATCTGGTCCCATCACTTCATGGCAAAGAGATGGAGAAATAGTGGAAACAGTGGAAGACTTTATTCTGGGGGGCTCCAAACTCACTGCAGATGGTGACTGAAGCCATGAAATTAAAAGATGCTTACTCCTTGGAAGGAAAGCTATGACCAACCTAGACAGCATATTAAAAAGCAGAGACATTACTTTGCCAACAAAGGTCCGTCTAGTCATGGCTATGATTTTTCCAGTAGTCATGTATGGATGTGAGAGTTGGACTATAAAGAAAGCTTAATGCAGAAGAATGGATGCTTTTGAACTGTGGTGTTGGAGAAGACTCTTGAGAGTCCGTTGGACTTCAAGGAGATCCAACCAGTCTATCCTAAAGGAAATCAGTCCTGGATGTTCATTGGAAGGACTGATGCTGAAGCTGAAACTCCAATACTTTGACCACCTAATGCAAAGAGCTGACTCATTGGAAAAGCCCCTGATGGTGGGAAAGAGTGAGGGCAGGAGGAGCAGGGGATGACAGACGATGAGATGGCTGGATGGCATCACCGACTCAATGGACATGAGATTGAGTAAACTCCAGGAGTTGGTGATGGACAGGGAGGCCTGGCGTGCTGCAGTCCATGGGGTCGCAAAGAGTCGGACATGACTGAGCTACTAAATGAACTGACTGAGGGACATTTTTGATTGTCATGACTGACGAGAGGTGGGATGCCACTGGCATCTAATGGGCGAAGTCCAGGGATGCCGCTAAACATCCTCCAATATATAGGACAGGCACCTTGCTTCAACCCCAACAAAGAATTATTTGATCCAGGATATCTGCAGTGAAAAAGTTCTGGAGATTGATGGTGGTGATGGTTGTACAATAATGTGAGTGTAGTTAATGCCAATAAACTATATGCTTAGAAATAATTAGCATGGTAAATTTTATGTTATGTATATTTTACTACAACAAAAACATCAATAAATCAATAGTTCTGAGACAGAGAGCTTTAAATCACTGAGTGTCCTTTTATAAGGAATACATTTCAGTACTTCTAGGAAGACTGAAAGACTCTGCACCCGGTAAAGTGACGTTAATAAAGCAAACAACTTTACCTCCTTCTATCAAATCATATTTTGTTCTCTCTTGACTTACTTCCAAATTTCTTTCATCCACTAGTGAATGATTCCAAACAACAGTTTCCTCACCAACATGCACACTGTTGAAACAAAAATGAAAACAGAAACTATAATTAGATTGTTTCCCCGCCCCCCCCTTAGGCTAGTTTCAGTTACATGCAACCAAAATCTTGACAAAGATAGGACACAACAGAGGAACTTGGACAAAGACCAAATGTAAGACAACTTAACACGTGGGCTGTATGGAAAAGAAAGAAGAAAAAAGCAATAAGCAAAAGACATAAAAAATATGTTCAAAAAAAAAAAAATATGTTCAGTTCTCTAGTAGCCATGGAAATACAAATTAATATGAAATATTAATTCACACTAAACAAGTTGACAAAATTACAAGAGTTGGTAACACTGTGAACTCACAAAAGGCGTTGGTAGAAGTGTAAACTGAAACAACCCTGTAATGGTTAATTTGATGTGTCATCTTGACCAGGTTATGTTATCTGATTGCTTGGTTGAACACCAGTCTAGATGTTGCTATGAAAGTAACAATATATTTTTAGATGAGATTGACATTTAAATCAGTAGACCTTGAGTAAAACAGGTTACCCTGTGGAACGCGGGTGGGCTTTACCCTATCAGCTGAAGGAATTAAAAGCAAAGACTGAGGTTTCTCAAAAAAGTGATTCTGCCCCAAGACTGCCCTGACTATATTTTCAGTTACTGAACTGCTCTGCAGATTTCAGGCTCAAACCAATAGTGTCAGCTCCCACCTGAATCTGTACGTCTGCAAGTTTGCCCCACAGATTTTGGGCTTGGCCCATAACCTTGCTAGCCAGTTTCATGAAATCTCTGCCCGTCTCTCTGCCTCTCACTCCATATTGTATGTATGTGTGTGTATAATCTCTGTGTGTTTATGTGTCTGTGTGTATACACACAGAACCTCTTGGTTCTGTTTCTCTGAAGAACCCTAATACACATCCACTTTGAAGAACGTTTGGCAATTTCTGGAAAAACTGAAGATGAGAAGGTCTAGAAAAGCTGAAGATGGGCATAGTCATTTTCAGATCTAGGTAAGCAGCCTGCAGTTCCTCTCAAAGGGGAAACTGGAATTGTGGTGGGGAGGTGTAAAATAAGATGAAGGAATGGAACTTCTATGTCTTAGAGTGTGGGGTGGGGTGGGAAACAAATATGACAAATGTTAGAATGTGCTAAAAACGGAGATGGAGTATGTTTCATGTTGCCATATTGTTTTCTGCCCTTCTTCTGTATTTTGTAATATTCTGACACTTCAATAAAAGCAGTTTTATAGCAACTTTTGTTAAGCCTGATGGCAATGGAAGTGGCCCTGACTGACAGGCCAAATGCACTTAAGCTCAAAGGGGAAAAGACAGTCTCAGCGGAGAACAAGGATGGGTGAGGATAGGTTAAAGAAGAAAGTGAGTAACACTTGAGAACCCCAACACTTTCAGAATTCCCTTTGTGCACAAGACTTCCTTTGACTTCAAGATGGCTCATTTATCATTAACAGGCAAAGTAGAGAACACACATTTGTCAAATTAACATGACGCCCATGGATATCAGTGGTCATCTTGACCTTTGTTACTTTGTTAAGGCAGTGTTTGCCAGATTTCTGTAAAGTTACTGTTTTCTCTTTTTCTAGAAGTTTTTGAGTATCATCTTGGAAAATGTTATAAATGGTTAATTTGCTATAATATCAAGTAGAACCCTTTGATGATTATCGCAAATGAGTTTTATGAGAAATTGAAAGAAGACAGATCACAGCAAGGAAAAACTATAAAAAGACTTGAATAGGACAAAGGTAGGAAAAAAATAAGAGATGTTGCTTAATCCCTAGTACTTTGCTATTTTTCTCTCTGCCTTCCTTTGTCTTAAAAGTTTTTTTCTTCTTTGTTTCACTAACTGGGTCCAACTAGGTCCAAGCAGGCAGGAACCCAGCTTCTATTTGTTAATCTTTGGATCTCCAGAACCTGTAACAGAGTCAGTGATAAATAGATACTTATTGAAGAAAAGGGAAAAGAAAAGATGGGAGAAAAAGAGGAGATAACTGATCATAACAGATTATCAATATATTCCTTAATATTTATTTTCTGTTACATTATCTTAAACTGAGCTTCACTGATTTATATTTTCTCTCTCTTAAAATATTTTCAAAACTAGATTTTTTAACTCGATATCACTCTAAATTTGTATCTTTTTCTATTGGCCACCTGACCTAAATAAAGTTTTACCGTGCTTGCTTTAACCCATGGGAATTAATTTCAATGCTAAAACTTCTAATTCCCTAGGAGATAAATAGGCAAAACTCTTAGCTACACTAAAAATATGTACTACATCAGACTACAGTATTGTTCTTACTCCTTATTTGTAGGAAATATACACTAAAGTATTTGGTGTGATAGAGCATCATGTTGGCAACTTACTAGCAAATGATTCAGGAAAAATAAAGTTAATGTGCTGTGCTTGCAATGTTTCATTTGAAATTATTTCAAAATAAAAATAATAATTTCCTTTCCATGAATGTGATTAATTAATTGATGTCCTAAGGGCTAGAAAGAAGCTTACAATTATGTAAGTGCTGCTGCTGCTGCCTAGCTATATCTGACTCTCTGTGACCCCATGGACTGTAGTGGCCCTCCAGGCTCCTCTGCCCATGGAATTTTCCAGATAAGAATACTGGAGAGGGTTGCCATTTCCTACTCCAAGGGATCCTCCCAACCCAGGGATTGAACCTGAGTCTTCTGCATTACAGATTCTTTACCAGTAGTGCCACCTGGGAAGCCCTAATTTATTATAGGTGGAACCAAAAAAAAAGCCACAAACCTGGTCACCATTGCAAGGTTTCCCTTCTCTGAAAGCATCAACCTAAAGTAAGACTAGAAAGAGCAGCCACACCTTTTGCTTAACAAAAGTAGCATCTGCAGTGGAACTCCCAACTGGGAAGAAGAGAACAAGCATTCAGACTACAGTTTCAAGGTTTTATTCCCTTCCTCACGTACAATTCTACTCTATGGCATGTCTGTAAGATAATCTAGATCACAGCGAGTCCGGTCGTCATTTTCTTCCATGTGTTTTATTCATTCAGTCAATACTGGCAAAGTGAAGCTCTGCCTTGGGTGTCATCTGATTGAGTGACGGACTAGGGCCAGTGAAGGCAGGACTCTGCAGGCAGAAGGGTCAGTGACCTGACCCTTCCACGGTCCATTCCATGGCATTCCATGGACCAATACTTGTGGGCTTGATGTGGCCAGACACTTCAAGGACTGTGCTCCAGAAGAGCAAACTTGCCTGCCCCTTCCTTGTCAGAAGAGCCCTGCATGTAGAGGAAAGTGGTCTTTCAGCTTGGTTGTCAGCTGCTCAGGGCTATTCCCTACCAGTGCTGGGAACACTTAGCACTTGGAACCTTTGTAGAGATAGCCAGGAGACACCAAGCCCAGCAAGCTTATTACCAAGCAACCCAGACAGAGCCAAGGGATGGTCAGTAGACACTCTTGTTGGTCTCATTGCACTCTGTCAACATTTATCAGTAACCTGAATTTTTGTTTACCTGGAACCAAAGGAAATTTGAAGTGAAGTGCTTGTTGCTCAGTCGTGTCCAATTCTTTGCAACCCTATGAACTGTAGCCCCTCTGACTTCTCTGTCCATGGTATTCTCCAGGTAAGAATACTGGAGTGGGTAGCCATTTCCCTCTCCACGGGATCTTCCTGACCCAGGGATCAAACCCAGTCTCCTGCACCCTAGGCAGATTCTTTACTGCCTGAGCCACCTTGGAATCCAAGAGGGTGGGTAACAGATGAAAAGTAGAATAACAAATGTATTTTTTTTACATTGAGGGACTTCCCTGGTAGTCCAGTAAAGACTCTGCACTTCAAATGCAAGGGGAAGTGTTCAATCCCTGGGCCCCAATGGGGGATGATGCAAAAAATAAAAAATAAAAAATAAAAAATTTAGCAGTTTGATTCATTGGAAACACTGGAGGAGAGAGGCAGGAGGCTGACAGCACAGGAGACTGTGGGGAGAAGGTCCATGTGGTTTGGTTTTGTGTTTTGAGAACAGTGAAGCCCACTCTTGTACAGATAAACTTCCAAGTGCCTGATGATTAGAAATTTTACTCAAAATTCACCACTGCCACCTGTGGAAGTACAGCAAGGAATCCAACTGAGTTTAAAGTCTATATTTGAAGCTGGTCATCTGGTTGAGGGGTTCCTAGTCTTTTCACCTCTACATACATGCTCAGTTGCTCAGTCATATCCTACTGTTTGTGACCCCGTGGACTGTAACCCACCAGGCTCTTCTGTCCATGGGATTTCCCAGGCAAGAATGCTGGAGTGGGTTGCCATTTCCTTCTCCAGGCAATCTTCCCGATCCAGGGGCTGAACGCATGTCTCCTGCAAGTCCTACATTGGCAGACTGATTCCTTACAACTGCACCACCTCTAAAGGGTTTTACTCTCTACCTTTCCCCCAAATTGAATCTATAATTCGTGAAACTAAAAACCATCATTTATTGACAATTTACTTGCCCATTTTTATAAACCAGTTACATCTATAAATGCCAGTTGAGCTTCTGATCCATGATTATTAACTAGTATTTATATTTTTAGTTGATTTCATTCTAATAAAAACCAAAGGAGCATCAAGTTTTCATCAGTCTTATACAGTCTCTATTAAACATACTGACCTTTTCCAGTCCTGTGGCAAAAAAAAAAGGTCAGCACATTTAATAGAGACTCTATGCAGATATGCAAATGGATCATCGAAAAAGCAAGAGAGTTCCAGAAAAATATCTACTTCTGCTTTATTGACTACGTCAAAGCCTTTGACTGTGTGCATCACAACAAACTGTGGAAAATTCTTAAAGAGCTGGGAATACCAGACCACCCGACCTGCCTCCTGAGAAAGCTGTATGCAGGTCAGGAAGCAACAGTTAGGACTGGACATGGAACAACAGACTGGTTCCAAATCGGGAAAGGAGTACGTCAAGGCTGTATATTGTCACCCTGCTTATTTAACTTATATGCAGAGTACATCATGAGAAATGCTGGGGTGGATGAAGCACAAGCTGGAAGAAAGACTGTCGGGAGAAATATCAATAACCTCAGATACGCAGATGACACCACCCTTATGGCAGAAAGTGAAGAAGAACTAAAAAGCCTCTTGATGAAAGTAAAAGAAGAGAGTGAAAAAGTTGGCTTAAAACTCAACATTTAGAAAACTAAGATCATGGCATCTGGTCCCATCACTTCATGGCAAAAAGATGGGGAAACAGTGGAAACAGTAACAGACTTTATTTTGGGGGGGCTCCAAACTCACTGCAGATGGTGATTGCAGCCATGAAATTAAGATGCTTGCTCATTGGAAGAAAAGGTATGACCAACCTAGACAGCATATTAAAAAGCAGAGACATTACTTTGCCAACAAAGGTCCATCTAGTCAAGGCTACGGTTTTTCCAGTAGTCATATATGCATGTGAGAGTTGGACTATAATGAAAGCTGAGTGCCAAAAAATTGATGCTTTTGAACTGTGGTGTTGGAGAAGACTCTTGAGAGTCCCTTGGACTGCAAGGAGATCCAACCAGTCCATCCTAAAGGAGATCAGTCCTGGGTGTTCATTGGAAGGACTGATGCTGAAGCTGAAACTCCAATACTCTGGCCACCTGATATGAAGAACTGACTCATCTGAAAAGACCCTGATGCTGGGCAAGATTGAAGGCGGGAGAAGGGGATGACAGAGGATGAGATGGTTGGATGGCATCACTAACTCAATGGACACGAGTTTGAGTAAGCTCCAGGAGTTGGTGTTGGACAGGGAGGCCTTGCGTGCTGCAGTCCATGCAGTCACAAAGAGTCGGACATGACTAAGCGAGTGAACTGACTGATCTGATTAAATGTACCATTTGTTAGTTGTTTTGTTTACTTTTAAATAATACGTGTAAATCTATGGCTGATTCATATCAATGTATGACAAAAAAATAAATAAATAAATTTTTTAAAAAAATAATTAATTAATTAATTAATTAATTAATAAAAATTAGTTTGCAAAGCCTTAATACTACCTGCTAAGTAAGCCAAGTCTGTGGCCTATGTTCGTAAACCATTGATCTAATCCAGAAGTTTTCAATGGGGGACAACTGTGCCACCCAGAGGATGCTGGGCAATACCTGGAGATATTCTTGGTTGCGACAGCTTGGAGGGATGGGGTTGCACGTGGCATCTAGCTGGTAGAGGCTGAGGATGCTGCTGCGATCCATTCATTCTACAATCAAAGGGCAGGCCCCACAGCAAGAACTGTTTGGCCGAAAATGTCAGCAGTAGTGAGGTTGAAAACTGATCTAGTCCAAAACTGTATAAATGAAGAAAATGATACCCAGAATAATTAAATGATTTTTCCTTTTATTTTAAAAAACTTAGTCTGATTTTAAATTAGACAATTCATTCAAGGATTCCAGAAATAGAACATAAAACTTGGACAGACATTTATCCAAAAATATACAAGAAGCCAATAAGCACATGAAAAGATGCTCAACATCATCAGTCACTAGGGAAATGCAAATCAAAGCCACAATGAGATGGCTTATTAGTAGGATTACTCGGATAACTATTGGAGAAGGAAAACAGCAACCCACTTCAGTATTCTTGCCTGGAAAATCCCATGTACAAAAGAACCTGGAGGGCTACTGTCCTTGGGGTCCCAAGAGTTGGACACAACCGAAGTGACTTAGCACACGGGATAACTATGATAATATTTTTTAATGTTAAGTGTTGGTGAGATAGTTAAGTTAGAAATCTCACACATTGCTAGTGGGAACATAAAATGGTGCATGCATTGGGGAAAGCAGACTGGTACAAAAATTCAAGTACAGAATTACCAGATGACCCAACAATTCCACTGTTTTTATGAAAAGGATTCATCCGCGATAGCATGAACATCCTCCAACTCAACTATAAAGGCAGTATAAAGACTGTTGCGGGCCTCTGCCCCCAAGGCAGAAGAAAGAGATGTGCGGGAAGACCACCACGCCATATTCTAGACTTCATCTGAAATATATTCTGTACTTGATCTTCTCTGAGTTTCAGCTCCCTTAAGTCTATCCAGCCTTGCTTCTAACTCCAGAGACCCAAACTCGTTCTCCCAGGTGTACAAGGACTAAGGAGACCCCCCACCAGCTAGAAGTAGAAAGTAGAACGTGAAGTCGCTTAGTCGTGTCAGAGTCTTTGCGACCCCATGGGCTGTAGCCCGCCAGGCTGCTCCGTCCATGGGATTTTCCAGGCAGAATACTGGAGTAGGTTGCCATTTCCTTCTGCAGAGGATCTTCCCAAACCCGGGATGGAACCACGGTCTCCCGCACTTACAGGTAGGCTGTTCACCGTCTGAGCCACCAAGGAAACTCCCGCTGGCCAAGCTGGCGAGAAATCACGATCCCTCTACAGGGTCCGCAACAAACCCTCGAGGCAAGATGAGCGTCTCCCTGCCTTTGCTGCGTCGCAGGTACTCATTCTTCCGGCAGAGCGAACTAGCTTGCTTTCCAATGGCCGCTCGCTACCGGGAAGGTACGCACCCGTTGGCGCCTATGGTTGCCAGGAGACAGGCCAGCCACTTTCTCCAATCAGCTTGCATCTCTTTGGGTCCAATCACAGAAGCCAGAAGAGCGGTAGTCTGAGGTGAAAGGTCATGCTGCTATTTGGCGGCCATTTCTCTTAAAGCCGTGTGTGGCTACCTCAGTTTCGAGGGTCTCACGACAGTTGCGTCGGCGGCGAGTAGCCTACAGCGTTTCCCCACTCCTGCTGCAGTAGTCGCGATGGTAAGGAGAAAGAGAACGACCGGAGTTGCGTGTGAGAGAGAGGGAGGCTCGCCGGGGCTGGCGGTGGTTTCGCGCGCTTCCCATTCATCCGCGTGAGGCGCCGCGGGCCGGGTGGCCGGCTCTTTCTCCACGCCCTGGTTGTCTGAGGCGCGCCCTCCTTCCGAAGCCCTGTCTTTCGCTCCCTAGGAGTGCTCCTGCCTCCTTCCTCTTCGTTTGAATCTGAGCCTGAGGTGGTTTTGCTGCCTGGGGCCCGGGGTCGGGGTAAAGATAAAGCGACTTTTCACGTCCCACTTTACGCACTCCAAAATCCTGTTTCGTCCAGTGATGTTGGGAGGCCCCACAGCCTTTTGGAATACTGAGCCCAGCCTTTGAGTATTCTCAAATGAATTTGTTCATTTAGTAAATGTTTACTGAGCGCATGCTACCTACCAGGGCCTGGGCCCGGTGAAAGTTCTAGGAATGTAGGGTGAAATTAGTTCTAGGAATATAGAAATATATAGTTCTAGTAATATAGGCTTGGAATGTAGGGTGAAAAGTATTGATGCGGACCGTGCCCTAGGTTAATTCAGTCGGTATGGGAGAAAGACGTTAATCAAATAATGATAAATGTGTACTTGCAAGTAATGTTAAGTGCTGAGAAGGGCGCAATCAGGGTGCTGTGAAGGGCTGCCGTGGTACATCAGAAGGGTGGTTACGGTGTGCAGCTCTTGGAGGAGGGATTTAACCTGAAACCTAAGCATTATGAGAATACAGCTCCTTAAAGAGCAGGAAGAAGTGTATGAACGCCCAGCTTAGGGATCAGGAGCACAGGCTCTAAACCGAGAGGAAAACCTGACCAGCTGAAAGAATTGAGAGCAGGCTATAGCCACTTGGCTTCTTAGGCTTTATGAGGGGTTCTGGATTCTACTCCCAAGTGCATTAGGAAGCCATTGAAGCGTTTTGAAGTAGAGATAAGATAAAAATAATACTTGCCTTGTGGCTGGTAAGTTGGAGAAAGACAAGAGTGAAAATTGGAGACCCACCTGAAATCACCCCGAATATGTTTATTCTAAGAGGAGTTCAGTAGCCAGGTTTCTTGGTTCTTTTCCTTCTTTGAGCTGATGAGTGAGCAGATGAGGAAAGGGAATAAAGTCTGAATTGACTGGGGATACTATTGGTTTGCTGAGTAAACAAGTTTAGGGATGGCCCATAGGTAGGAGACACTGCAAGTCAAAGAAGAGCCAATCCTATTTCCTGGAATTCGAAGTGAAAAGCTGTGGAGCGAGATCTGCCCCCTGCCGCCTCCTGTGGCCTCACACAGAACTAACTCCTATGTCCCAGAGATCACCTTATTGATTCACTATTTCCTCCTTTTACATAGGTAGCCCACCCTGCCTAGATCAGCCCTTTTCCCTCCGGAAATATCTCTCATCCTTTAAAACAAGGGCACTACTTATTTCAGGCAATCCTCCCTTTGCTTTTAACCCCAGATGTTTGGTATCCTTGTACGCAGCATACCTCCTCTTAACTGCATTGCAAAATAATTGCCTATTTGTGTGTTTTGACCGTCCCACTGTGGGCTTCATGAGAACAGGGACTGTCATCTGCTCTTTTTTCTTTTCCATTTTTGCCTTTACCTTTGATTCTTTGTGGCCTTAGAACAATGAGTGATGTATATTAGGTATTCAGTGTTTCTTAAGTCAACAATGCATACTTCTGTAAGTTTTGGTGGGTTGAAGATGAAATTGGCTGACTAGGTATTTTAATTTCTCTGAAGCTCTTCAACAAAAGTGAAAATTATGTAATAAAGTGAGAGGAAATCAAGAGTTTGCTTCATTTGGACACCGTAAAGTATTGGTGGTTTAATAAAGAAGAGAATTAATCAAATTGGATTCTTTTTTTGTTGTTGTTCTTTATGCAGAGTTTGCCCCTCAACCCCAAACCTTTCCTCAACGGATTAACAGGAAAGCCGGTAATGGTGAAGCTTAAATGGGGAATGGAGTACAAAGGCTACCTGGTGTCTGTAGATGGCTATATGAACATGCAGGTGAGCTGACGAGTTATAACTGACAAAAATAAAGCAAAATTCAGGAATAAGGCCAGGGAGGATCACTATGTGTGAGATGGGGCACAGATTTCACTCCTAGTGTTTACAAGTAAGAGCTCAGACATTTGGTTCACAGTGCAATAAGACAGATACACTAGAGTGTACAGAAAAAGCACACATTTTTGCAGCACTTAGCTCTGAGAGAAACTTTTCAAGTGAAGTCTTTTGATGAGTGCTAAATGTATAACATCAAAGTAATTTGATAAAATCAATTCTTGAGGGAGAAAACAGACCAACCAAAGGAATTGATGAACTGACTATGCGTCTGTTAAATTAGCTACTGTAAATGTTTCAGCCAGGTTTTACACTTTGTGTTTATTTGTGATTTTAAAATGTATAATGTAAAATTTACCATTTTAATCATTTTCAAGTGTGCAACTCAGTGGCATTAACTACATTCACACTGTTGTGCATCCATCACCATTATCCATTTCAAGAGCTTTTTCATCATCCCAAAGTGAAACTCTATGCCCATTAAACAAGAACTTCCCATTCCCTCTGCCTCCTGGTAAACACTTTTTGTCTTTATTCTAGATACCTCATATAAGTGGAATCTTAAAATATTTGTCCTTTCGTGTCTGGCTTATTTCATTCAGCGTGGTATTTTCAGGGTCCATCCATGTTGTAGCATGTATCAGAATTGCATCCCTTTTTGTGGTTGAAGTAATGTTCCATTGTGTGTAGCAGTCCCTTAGTATCTTGGGGCGTTGGTTCCAGGACCTGCTGGGGATACTGAACTCCACAGACGCTTGGGGTACATAGTTAGTTCTCCATATCGCGGTTCTGCATCAACTTGTCCATGCAGTTCAAACCTCTATTGTTCAAGGGTTTACTGTATATACCTCATTTTACTCATTCTTCTGTTGTTGAATATTTGAATTGTTTCCACCTTTTGACTATTGTGAATAATGCAGTGAACATAGGTGCACATGTATCAGTTAATAGTCTCTACTTTCAGTATGGTAATTCTTTAATTTTTTGAGGAACTGCCAGACTTTTCCATAGCAGCTGCACCATTTTACATTCCACCAGCAATGGATGAGGGATCCAATTTCTTAATATCCTCACCAACACTTGTTTTCTGTTTTTATAATAGTAGTCATCCTAATAATGTCAAGTAGTATCTCATTTTGATTTGTATTTCCTTAATGATTAATGATGTTGAGACCTATTTATGTGCTTACTGGTTATTTACATATCTTGAGGGAAATGCCTATTCATGTCCTTTGGCCATTTTTAAATTGGGGTGTTTGTTTTTTGTTGCTTAATTCTAGTAGTTTCCAGCCACTTTTTTGAAGACAATATTTTGAGGTTATATTTTCCTGAATCACAGGTATTTGTGTGACTGATTAATGACTGATGAATGAATTTTAAAGGGTACCTAGATAGGTGGTCCAGAGAAGGCAATGGCAACCCACTCCAGTACTCTTGCCTGGAAAATCCCATGGACGGAGGAGCCTGGTGGGCTGCAGTCCATGGGGTTGCAAAGAGTCGGGCGCGACTGAGCGACTTCACTTTCACTTTTCACTTTCATGCATTGGAGAAGGAAATGGCAACCCACTCCATTGTTCTTGCCTGGAGAATCCCAGGGATGGGGGAGCCTGGTGGGCTGCTGTCTATGGGGTCGCACAGAGTTGGACACGACTGAAATGACATAGCAGCAGCAGCAGCAGATAGGTGGTCAGTCCAATCGTGACTCCGTGTATTCTATACTGGTTATGTTTTTAAGTGAATACTAATAGGAGCACTTATAGACTCAAAGCTGAGATTTTCCTTAATCTAGAGTTTACCACCCAAACAGACCATGCCCAGGTGCCCGAAGTTCCTGGAAAATTACCTAAGCAGTAATCGTTTACCAGGGCTATAGAAAAATTGGAAGACTAGACCCATTGTGCTAAAAATGTTGCAGACATGGTGGTGATTACACAAGTTTGTGAATATACTAAAAATCACTGACTTGTACACTTGAAGAGAATTTTATGCTGTAAGAATGCTATCTCATTAAAAGAAAGGAATAAAAAAAAATACCTGCCAAATATTTGGTTTTAGAAGTAATGTAGCTTTCTAGTGAACCGGAGAGAGTTATGAAATGTTATCTCTGAGTAACTAACCACATCAGTGATGCTTTTTTGAGTTTGTTCACTGACACTGAATATATCAGTGAACAAAACAAAGTTGCTGTCCTCACGAAGTTTGTGCTTTAGTGATGGAAGATGGTTTTATAGTGTGATATCAGGTAATGGTAGATGCTCTGAAGAAAAGGAAAGCAGAAATGGAATAGTGTGACAGGAGTGTACAGTATTAGATGGGATAGCCAGGGAAAGCCTCTCTGAGGAAGTAAATTTAAGCAGAGACCAGAATTGAGTGAGTGAGTGAAGACTATCTGGTGAAACTGAAAGTCGCTCAGTCGTGTTTGACTGCTTGCGACCCCATGGACTTCATGGTCATGGAATTCTCTAGTCCAAGATACTGGAGTGGGTGGCCTTTCCCTTCTGCAGGGGATCTTCCCAACCCAGGTTTCCCACATTGCAGGCGGATTCTTTACCAACTGAGCCACAAGGGAAGCTCAAGAATACTGGAGTGGGTAGCCTATTCTTTCTCTAGCAGATCTTCCCGATCCAGGAATCTAACGGAGATCTCCTGCATTGCAGGTGGATTCTTTCCCAACTGAGCTATCAGGGAAGACCTTTCTTGGGAAAGAGCATCCCAATTTGAGGGAACAGAAAGTTGCAAAGGCTGTGTGACAGAAACATGCTCTTTCTGTTCAAGGCTTGGCAAGAAGGCCAGGGCAGAGTGAGTTAATAAGTATGATAGAGAAGTTGGAGTGGTAGTCATGGAATGCCTTTTAAGTGATAGTAAGACTTTTGGATTTTATTTAAAATGTTATAATATACAAACAGCTCATACAGCTCAATGTAAAAAAAAAAAAAATTGGCAGAAGACCTAGACATTTCTCCAGAGAAAACATACAGATGGCTAACAGGCACATGAAAAGATGCTCAGCATCACTAATTATTAGAGAATGCAAATCAGAACTACAATGAGGTGTCACCTCATACCAGTCAGAATGGCCGTCATGTAAATGTCTACAAATGATAAATGCTGGAGAGGGTGTAGAGAAAAGGGAAGCTTCCTAAACTGTTGGTCAGGATGTAAATTGGCACATCTTCTAGGGAATAGTATGAAGGGTCCTTAAAAAGCTAAAATATATAGAGTTACCATATGATCCAGTAATCCCACTCCTGGGCATATATCCAGAGAAAACTAATTCAAAAAGATACATGCACCCCAGGGTTAAGTCTTAAAGAGGAAAATGTAGAATATAAAAAAATGATACAAATGAACATGTTTACATAAGGGACTCAGAGACAGGGGAAACACACCTTAGGTTACCAAAGGGAAGGACGGAGAGGGATACATTGGGAATTTGGGGTTAACAGATACACACCACAATATGTAAAATAGATAAACAAGGATTTTATGTATAGCACAGGGAACTAAAACGACTCTGTATTTTGTAGTAACCTGTAACGGAAAAGAATCTGAAAAATGTTTGTGTAACTGAATCATCTTGCTGTACACTCAAAACTAGCATAGTAATGTAAATCAGCTATAGTTCAATTTAAAAAAAAATGTGGTAGAAGGCCTTTGAAGCATCATTGTATAATTTAGAAGCCAGTTAAATGTTGATGAACATCTGCTGGAAATAATCACTTTTTAAAAAAAGCTGGTTGATCTTTTGCATACAAAACTGTCGGCAGTAATTTCAGGCAAAACCATATCCTCTACGAGGTTATTTTTGTTGCCTAGGAGAAGGAACAGGATCCAGTAGCATGATTGATTCATTAACGTGTTTTAAATGCTTTACCTAACATCCTCTCTAATCCCTGTTTTTCTTTCCCTTTGCCCACTTACCTAGTTTTTGATGGAAATTTACTTGTTTCCTTTCCTGTTCATTTGCTTTTTGAGTCCCAGTAGCACTGACTGTAATTTTTTTTAATTCACAAGTAAAGTTTATTAACTATATGTAGAAGGAAAGCTAACATTTTGATGTAAAGTTAGAAATTATAATAGAGTTCTCTAAAATAACCATAAAGGTTGCTCTTAATTATTTAACCTCCTCTTAAGAACTTTTTTTTTTCCTGTTTGTTAGCACATATTTTTTTAAAATCCTTATTCAGTTCTTTAGTTTGGTTGTTGAATAATATAAGAGTATTTGGCATTTTAACCATAGCTTTTATACCCATTGGGTTCCTCAGTATGATTGATACAATGTTGTTACCCCAAGAAAAGGTACTGTCTAGTCCTTTAGAACTGAATTATTGAAGCTTATTCATAAATTGGAGAATTCCTGACATGTTAATGTTTAATAGAAATATTACATTACTGAGAGATTTTTTAAAATTGTGTTGAAACAAGCTTTATTATATATTAGTTCTACATCCATCAATGTTAACTTTACTTAATGTTTTACATGAAATCAAAAAAGGACTACAGTAGTATTGGAAAGCTAACCTAATTGTTGTAGATAAATATACATCATTGGTACAGAAAGGTCTCAGTTAATAAGTTCTCTCACCAGTGTTAGGTATATAATACTGTTTTCCTCTGGTATGATAATACATTTTCTTCTTATTTAATTTAAAGCTTGCAAACACAGAAGAATACATAGATGGAGCATTGTCTGGACATCTGGGTGAAGTTTTAATAAGGTAACAATGTCAGTAGTATATATAAGGAGTTGGTGATGAGCATTAGAAATACATGTTTAAATAAACTATTAGTGCCTCAATCTCAGACTTATTTTTTTCTAACTACTATTAATTTAGAATAAAATGCTACAAGTAGACTTCAAGAGTCATGAAATTGTTAAACTTGTCAAAGCAGATTTAAATACTTCGGAGCTGTTCATTCTTAAGGTTTTTGTAGTGTGGATGTTAAACTTTGTAGCTCTTAACTGTGCCTTTTTCAGTGGTTTTAGTTGCAAGAACTTGATTTTGAATTTTGGGTGGGTCTGTCAGCTGTTAGGTATTTGTATTTTACTTTCTAGAACTAGCTTTACACCTCTAAATTCTAGTCATTTTAACAGCCACATTGCATAAAAATAGTACCGTGTGCTCTATAACAACCAAAGATCATTTTTTTAAAAGATAAATGATGTGTTGTAATTTTAGCGTTAATATTTTTGTAATGAAAAAAATCTAGTAATAATTCAGGTGTTACATGGTTTCTTGTTGAAACAACAAAATGGTGTCTTTCTGTTTACAGGTGTAATAATGTCCTTTATATCAGGGGTGTTGAAGAAGAAGAAGAAGATGGGGAAATGAGAGAATAGCATTTTGAGGGGGGGGATTTTTTTATATATATTTGTAGACAATAAAAATCTGTTTGGTTTTCAATTTGACTGTGAGCGGCTATTCATGTTCAGATACTTACTTGCATATTCAGATGAAACAGTTCAAAGATTATTCACAGAACTAATGCTTTAAAAGCCACCAAACTTTATTCAAGTTTGTTTTCATGTAAACCCAATGCTGTATTTTTTTTTCTATGAGAGAAATTTATTTATATTCTTTATAAATGTTTGTGAAAGTGGATTTCAGCCCTTGGAATTGTATATTAACTGAGACCTTTTAAAAGTAACTTTCTTTTAAAGTTATTTTTGAGCCACTTTTGACATACATAAAGGTAAATATTTTCTTAGAATTCATATAGATTGTGTTATTTTACTCAGTAGTCAATAAATTATATGTTAACACTATATCAGTGTAAGCTAAATGATGTATACATTACAGCTAAAATTGAAACACCACCTGAAAATTAAAATAGGTTTGAGTATAGAATACAACAGAAATTGTGACATCAAATGCAAGCTAAAGGCCTGTGGTTTGTTCGCTTAAGAGAATTAAGTTTTCTGAACAGAACACCTTAATGTGAATTAGAAATCAGTCTCAAGGTTGGTTATGTTCAGACCACATAATGTAGTGGTTTTCATTTAAGTTTTAAACTCCTCAAAATCAGTATTTTAGAGTTGTACATTGTTAAAGTGTATACTTCATGGTGATAAAATGTATATTATGAATTTTGCTGTGGATCAGTTGAAAAAAAATTATTTAAAGTCTCATGTTGTCAGAATGCCATTATTGCTCTTAAATGGTCACCTGCCATATAGTCACATTAACGAAATAGCTGTGGATGTGTATCCCCAACTGGGACAACAGAAGGTATAAATGTTTAGCTATATAAAATAATGGTTAGGATATGGATAATAAAAGTCTTCAACAAAATAATGTAACTCATTTCCAATCATAAGGGTCTTTTAGAATAAGGGCCTGATTTCTGAAATTGGTTAGGCCTGTATGTGTGGCAGAATATTGCCATGACTGAAAAGCAAAATCAACAGAATATGCCTAAGGCATTCTGGTAATAAATGTCTTAACTGCCTCTGTTCAAGTGAAAAAATACTCTTCCTCCAGGGATTTCGTTCTTGTATCCTTGACTAAAAGTAGTTCATGTTTGTTACCAGATGGAGGTTTTGAACGGTAGATAAGTTGTCTTCCCTGCTGAAACAAAAGAAAAAAATGTTTTTCATGTAACCGTTTTCTATTGAAGTATAACCCCAGAATACTAATTATTAACTTGATTTTCCCAAAGAATAATATAGTTTAAAATAATCCATTTACAAAGAGATTGATGACTAATGGATGTCCAAACGCAGGCAGAGTTACGTAGCAAATGGAGTACCGTGGTATGCAGAAGACAGAGCAGTTAGGTGTTATGGGGAAATAGGAGGGTTTAGATAGTCATCAAATATAGCTTGTGTTTCAGATATGGTAAGCCATGTTTGAGGCCAACACTTCATTTCTCAGTAACCACCAGTAGGAGGAGTAGCTAGTTTCTCTGGCTAGGAGTCGTACTTTCCTCTGCGGAGCAATAGTTATTAGCATTTAAAATCCTGGCTTTTGGAGGTGTTCCAACCAGGAGAGGCTTAGAGACACCCTGAATCATACCTATTTATTCTCTCTGGGGCATATATTCAACTTATGTCATGCTAATTTTTCTCTTTGAATTTTTTCTCTCCCTTTTATTTATTTTTGTTTTGCCTTTATATCTGAATTTGTGTAAATTAAAAGGATAAAAAAACTATTGTATTGGACATGAAATCTGATGAGACATCTCCATTGTGTCTCAGAAAAGGCACCAGCCCTGTGTGTGACCACCCCTGCATTGCAGTATATGTGACATTCCTGGCTCCGGGGAACTAAGTAGCACTGGCAATCCCCACCCCCTGCATTATAACAACAAAAATGTCCTTAGAGGACCAGAATCCTTGAATTCCTTCTCTAATGTCAGATTCCCCCACCTCCCCACCCTGCACCAGTCTCCTTTGATAACCTTTGTTACTAATTTCTGCCTGAGAAAACTGCAATGAAGTGTTCTGAGTGAAAACCTCTTTCAGAGGTCTTCATATATTGTTGACTTAGCAGCATTTTTTTTTCCAGTTTTCTTGCAGACCCAGTTTGCATTCTCATTTTTAATCTGTTAACTCAGTAAGCATTTATTGACTGTCCATTGTGTGCCAGGCATTGGGGATACAAAGGTCATAAAACTCATCAATGGTCACTTTAACTTGGTGGGCTGAGTAAATAATAGTTTATACATGTAGCAGGGTGTTAACTGGCTAATTATCTCTTGGAAGAAGAGGCCAAGTCAGATCTTCATAGGCAGAGTTGAACTAGGTAAGTACAGATCCTTTTAAAAAATAAACACTTAAATAAAAATCATTACTTTTTTAACATAGTAATATTAACAGTTACCATACTTCACAACTTCTAAGTACTTCAGTGGCTGGTTGTGAGGAGCATAATAAGCATTCACTACGCGTTAGCTATGACTGTGGTTAGAATCAGCGTCTACATTAGTTCTGCAGATAACTATGAAATTGCTTCCCTGGAATATGATTTCAGACTCAAACTCAGAGGAGGAAGAGAGGCATATAAAAACAAAATGCCCTTCATACCCAGGGGGAGTAATAGACCACATGTACTCGGAAGCTGCCCCATCCTAAACTTCTTATTGAACAGGTTATCTTGAAATAAGAACCTTGGCTTCTGCTTAGATTCTGCTGCTAAATCTGAAGTGACTCTCGGTAAATTATTTTAACTTCAGCTATAAATCTCAGTATTTTCATGATGTGAGAATTAAAAGACCCATCCAGTTATATACAATCCACTGTTATTTTTGCATTTCTCTAGTTTCATGTACCTGGAGCTAAAGAGGCGAGGGAGAAGTTTCTTTTACCAAAAAGTGAGTTTAATGGAGAACTGTAGACCCAATAGTTTGAATTATTCTAAAAATAACAAGGAACCAGAGAGATCAGTTGAAACTGTCAGCAGACTTACTGAAGTTTAACCTGGATAAATTAGATAAGTTAGGTATTTTGTTTTTACATTACAGAAGCCCTCACACATTGATGTAGCTGGACCTATTAATATTAACAAAACACAGACCTTCTTTTTCTTTGGTTGTGCTACTGCTCTTTCCAGGGCAGCTTTTAGCCTTTCCTCCTGGTGTTTCTGTTTCTCTCTCATTTTCTCTTCACGCAACCTGTCAAAAGAGGAAGACATTGTTCCAACTATAAATCACAGTCAAAAAGATCTACATCAATACTATTTGATAAAGAATTACCTAAATATTTTTAAGTCTCCTTTAAGGTTAAATGAAAATAATACTTCGTCTTCCCCCCATAATTGTGGATTTTGAATATTCAGGTGAAACTTCAAGAACAAACCCTGTTTATGTTGAAATGGAAAGAAAGTGCATGTCACTGTTTTGGAAGAAGCAAAATCTACCCAGATCTTGGTCCAAAGCAAGCACCTCAACAGAGCCCTCTCATCATTTCATTTACAGTTCAGTACTTTATATTAATCTGTATGATGGCCACTTGAATTATTGATAGTTTCCAGTTATTTTCCCCTCTTTTTAAACCTTTTTGTTGAAGTATAACATGCAGAAAAGTACACAAGTCACAAGTGTATAGTTCAATTGATAAACACAAAAATATACTTTTCAATAAATCTTTTTGAATGTTATCCTCAAGGCCAAGAAATTCTAGTTTTCTTTGCTCTCTTTAGGGTTGTTGTGAGGATAAAATTAAATGAGAACACCTATACACACTGTCTAGTCCACTGCCTGTTGCAGAATAACCACTTGCCAGGTGATGACTATTTTATGGATGTATATAATTATCAATGTAACATTCACTGAGCATTTTTTATGCAAAATTAGGTATTGCGTTAGGTGCCTCCAAACCATGGGAAAAAATCCACTAGAATTCTTTTGATTGAAATGATAAATAATTGGGATTAGGTTCATATATTAATCTCACTGCTAGAAATAGTTGTAATTACACTTAAGTGTGCTTCATATTCAACAAAATCCCTGTAGGATCACCTTAATATATTCTAGTCTTTGTTTTTATATGGGGGAACAATAAATCCCCACACCCCAGTAAAGGGGTAAGCAATAACAAAGTACCTAGTATGAATGTCTGCTATTAGAGTACTTACTGTGTTCCAAGCATGCTTTAGCGCTTTTCCATAGATTATTTAACTCAGTCCTCACAACAGCTGCATGAGGTAAGTGTCATTGCCGTTTTACAGGTAAGGAAGCTTACTTGTTGGCAGTTAGGAACCAAGGAAAAACCCTCATTACCTAGCTCTTCCAAACAATTTCTTCACAGATTGAATCTCTCTGTAGTTTGCTAATTAAGGAAATTCTAGTCTTAGGCCCTTTCACCACAAGTATGATTCTCCTTCCACATGATAATCCTTTGAATATTTTCATAAGTAGGGAATATTCAATCTGAAAATTCACTTTTTTTCAGACTGAAAGGACCCCTTGCCCATCTGAAACTGTCATTTGTCCCTGGTGAACTCTTTCCTTCACAGTGCTCATTTTACCATTGGTAATGACATTTATTTCATAAGAATATTGATGAAATATTGATGAAATATGAAGAATATATCTCCATACTAAATAGCTCTATGAGGACAGCAGGTCTGAGTTTGATTCCAGTGTCTATATGGCGTATAATAGAGACTTGCCATATAACAGACTTCCCTAATGTTTAAGTCTTTTATTACATGTATATCATAAGACAGTGACTGTACCTTTGCCGTCGTTCTTTCTGTTTCATCCTCTCAATTGCCTCCACATTTTCTTTGGGAATGGAGTCAATGAGATCACTCAATTCTACCAGGCGAGACTCTACTTTTACCAGCTTTTGAACTGGGTTGAGGCTTCCAACCTCAGCATCTCCAATGCAGACTTTGTATACTTGGTTAATTTTTTTACTAAGAGAGTCTATCAGTTTTTCCTGAGATTAAAAAGAAAAGGAGAGCAGAAAACATCTCATTACTGTTTGCTTGTTCATTCAATAAATGTAAAATTCCCCTTTAATATATTGTAATGAAAAGGCTTTTATTAATATGTTCTACTAAATACTTCCTTTTTTAAAAGAAAAACTTTAATACAACATCAGAACAGTGAAAAAAAAATGCAGCAGTCAATTTATGTCATAAATTATAGTCAGAGCAGGCTTCCCTGGTGGTTCAGGGAAAGAACTCGCCACAGTGTGGGAGACCTGGGTTCAATCCCTGGGTCTGGAAGATCCCCTGGGGGAGGGCGTGGCAGCCCACTCTAGTATTCTTGCATGGAGAATCCCAGTGAACAGAGGAGCCTGGGGGACTGCAGTCCATGGGGTCACAAAGAGACACAACTGACCGACTAAGCACAGGACATAGAGCATTACTATAATAACACCCTGGATTATTTCTTTAAAAATATTTCAGTCTAGGTATAAAGTAATTTAATAGGATGCTTGAATGTTTTTGTGTATCATTCCCATTCAAGTAGACACTACATAAACATTTAAATCCTTTTTTTTCCCCACTTCAGTACACTTTCTAGCAGCAGTATGTGAACTCTCTTTTTTGTGCTTACTACCCTAATTGCTAACACTATAATCCTGTCTGACAGTTATCTGCATACATGTCTTATTGTCCCTTATAGACTGTAAGCACCTGGAAGGCAGGAGCTATTTCTTATGTTTATACTTATATCTAAAGTAGTACCTTGCATGTAACTATGCACTTAATAAATGTTTGCTGAATAAATGAATGCATTCTCAGAGGGAAAAAAGTTATAAGCAAACAGCTTCCCAGGCTGGCCTACAAACATTTTGTTTCCATTCTCTCCATCTGGAAGCCATTCCAGTCTTCTAGTCTAAGCGGAAGTAGGCCACACCTTGCTGAGCCCTGTACCTGGCCACTGCGCCGTATTAACTGTTGGTAGAGATGTTCGAGCTTGTAGGTAACATGTTTCGGGACCGTAAGAAAGCTCTCTTTCTGTGTCTCCACTGTATACCCGGCATTCGCAGATAAAAGGATCTCAATAAACTTCTGGGCAAAGGAAATCGTTCTGGTAGAATCCTGCCCCCATTCCTGCTTCTGCTCAAGAAGATGAGAATCACCATAAAGCCATGGGCAAATAATACTCAAGACAGCCATGGCTCCAGGAGCCATGGGAAACCCCTCCTGAAACCACAGACTCATTACAGAGCGACCAGCACTTGGTCACAAATCAAGACCTGTCACCAATAGTTGACCTCAAACAGCTTGTCTCTCCCACCTAGTTTAACAAGCTTTCTGATGGTCCTATTTACTATAAAGCCCCCTTTCTTTCCTCCTACAGTAACACTTACTGTACTCCCTACTTATATTTAAAATATGATTTTAGGAAGCTTGGAGAAATATCTAAAATAAAAGGAAAACAAAAAAAAAAGTCCTGTTTGCCATAAAACTCCTTTTTTCTCCCCCTTTCTAAATGACATTTCTATCCCCTGTTTATACTAGCAACACATTCTTTTTAGAAATTTTAGATATATAGAAAAATATAAAAGGAAAAAACTAAAAGTAACTCATCAAGGGGATAAAATATTGTACATTGGACATGGAAATGATTACTGCAGTGTGTGTCACTAAAAGTATATATTCTGAGAAAACATCTTGAATGTGAGAATGATTAGTAGTTGATGGAAGTTTTTTGGAGGCAACCTCTTAAACATTTAGAACTGTAGACATGGATGGTCAACAACCTTTCATCATGTCTTATTACTTTAAGTTCCCCCTGTCAAACAGGAGAGGAGCAGACAAGGAAAGATGTTTTATTAAGATAACAACAACAGCATAAGAAACAGGATTGGGGAATGATGTATGAAAAACAGATTGAGGGCCTGGCGCAACAGGGCAGAAGGACCTAGAAAAAGGGAGCTCCAGGCATAGATAGGCCTGCAGATGACAGAGAAAGTGTAGGGCCACCAGATGGTGGGCCCACCCAGAGCACCTCGGAGGAGAGGCAGCCAAGAGAGGCTGCAAGCAGCGGGAGGAGCTGCGGCCCCGTGCTGCTGGCAGGACAGGGTCTTGGGAGGTTTGAGTTCTGGGCAAGAACTGGATGCCTTTAGCAATGAATGGGACGTGGACAGGGGTGGGGGGAGAAGTCGAGAAGACATTTAAAGTCCTTTCCAACTCAAGGATTCTGTCATTCTAATTCAGCTCACTTTCTGCTAAGTGCTGACCACAGACAACTTTCCCAGTTGAACTTGATCAGCTCCCTGTGCCAAAGAACAAAATCAGAGAAGAGGGCATTCAGCAAATTGAACAAAGGGATATTTTACACGCCACTTCATGTTCAGTGAACAAACAACTGCACGAAACAACATGTATGACTCTCAGAAACATAACTTGAGAGAAAGAAACCAGACAAGCGGGTATATTAATGATTCCAGTTATATACAGTTCAAAAACATGAAAGTTAGTTGATGGTGTGAGAGTCAAGGTAGTGGTGACCTTGGCTGTCCGGGGGAGACCAGAAGCGGGCAGGTGGGAAGCTTCTGGGGCTGGCACATGGTGTGCTCACTCTGAGTAAATTCCTTGGGAAAGAAACTTGGGATTTGTGCAATTTTCAATATTACATTAGAGTTAGATTTAAAGTTGTACACTGTGTACTGTTTTTAAAGTAAAACATTAAATCAAGGAAAAATGTTTTTAGGGGATTAAATACAGTTAAGAGTGGAAATCTTAAAAGAACAAAATACTCATAGCTCCAAAATACCTATGATAATTTATGAATATCAGAATTAGGCACTGCTCTGCTTATTCACTCATAAAGGACCATGTTTTGCACATTTCAGTATATGAAAAGAATGGGAGTGGGGAAGCTGGGAAATTCTTAGAAAAGAACGCTTTCCCCTGCCAGTTTTCCTGCTCTGCCTCTGCTTCTCTGCCCCAACATTTCACTTTTCTAAGAGACACTATGAATTATTAACTCCCAGTTTTTCAGAGTGTATAATACATGAATGCCAAAATTATACTTGTGACCAAAATGTCATAGTCTTTTAAAAAGTAATTTTCAGATCAATTCTGTCTTCTCCATTTCAGGATCGAGTTGCCTCAAAGTTTGAGTATTGAAATACTACTTTTTTTCATAGTCACCCTAAATTTGGAAAGAGCTTGTGGAGGGCACTGGGAGATACCACTGATATCTACCTGACATTTTTCATGTTAATCAGCTTCAGAACTATTTAAAACAGACTGAAAGGGTGAAAACAACCCAAGTGTCCATTGACAGAAGAATGGATAGACAAATTATGATATAAAAATATAGTGGAATATTATTTAGCCACAAAATGAATAGGCTTCTGACTCATGCTACAATGTGGATGAACCTTGAAAACATGCTAAGTGAAATAAGCCAGACACAAAAAGTCCAGAAACTGTATACTTCCATATGTATGAACCACTGAAAACAGGCAAGGGGTTCCCTGGTGGCTCAGTGGTAAAGAATCCACCTGCCAATGCAGGAGACGGGGTTTCAATCCCTGGGTCGGGAAGATCCCCTGGAGAAGGAAATGGCAACCCACTCCAGTATTCTTACATGGGAAAGAAAGTACGGACAAAGAAAGGATCCTGACAGCCTACAGTCCATGGGATCGCAAAAAGAGTTGAACACAACTTAGTGACTAAACAAGACAGACAAATTTATAGAGATAGAAAGTAGAACAGAGGTTACCAGAAGCTGGAAGATGGGAGAATTGGGGAATTATTGTTTAATGGGTACAGAGTTTCTATTTGGGAAGATGGAGAAGTCCTATAAATAGTGGTGATGATTATGCAGCATTGCAAATATAGTTAATGCCACTGAATCGTACGTTTGAAATGGCTAAATGGTCAATTTTATGATATGTATATTTTGTACCACAATTTTTTTAAAGGTGTAAAAAAGACTGCATTGAAGAGCTGAAAGGTGACTATCATCAGGCTTTTCGCTCTAGCAGTGCACAGCCCCATCCCTTCCTTCCTCGGTGTTACACCACATAAGAAGTGTGGACTGTGACTGCAGCCATACACAGGTTTGTTTTTGTAACCCTGCCTGCTTATGGGTGAGGGAGCACAGTCATCTTCTGATAGAGTCCCCTTAAATCTATCCCTGTTTGAAAGTCAAGTTCATAACTATAATTGTGATATTAGTCTCACATACGAGTTTTGAATTTTTATTTCATTCAAGATTTTACAAGGAAACCAATGCTAGCTGGAGTTTATTATGGGTCTTAAAACTAGCCTGATCATTCATTCAACAAACATTTATGGAGCACCTGCTTTATAAGGTTGCTAAACTTAGCTGAATAGAAGGGTAAGACAAGCCTTGCCCTAGGGTTTGCATCCAGCTGGGAGAGACCTGCATGCAAACAGGTGAGCACACTAGTGTATGTCACAGGTGCTCTGGTGATAGATCTCTGCGGACCCCGGAGGGGTCACAACCTATTACAAGCTCAGTGTTGGGAAGACACTCCATTCAGTGCTGAGTCAGTGCTTCCTGTCTTCATTATTTGCCCTTCAAACTAATACCAAAACGATCACAGGCAGTGAACTACTTCATATGTATAGTCATGTGTATACTGACTAAGACAAATATATTTATAGGTGGGGAAATCTCAGCATCATACTTGGTAACCTTTTAAGAGAGTGCCAATGATAATTGAATGTTTTCTATCTGTTGTGTAAGTTGGCTATTACATATTAACAAGGTAATTTCAAAGCAGGTTTTCAGCCTCTGTCATTAACCCAGGACTTGTGGTTTGCTTAATCCTCCTATTCCAATACTTAAGACACAGAGAATGCAGATTCTTATTACCATGAGCCAAAATAAAATTACTGCAGGCAAAGAATGATTACCTGAGCATCTGAGTTATATTCTCCAAAACTAAATAGCCTGGACCTTAATTCCAACTCTGCTGCTTTTTCTTCTTCTCTTACACAATTGGCCTTGAGCAATTCCTTGTGTTCCAAAAGAAACTCTATGTTGGTATTTCTATTGCAAAGAAGAAAGAGACCCTTATCTGTAATTTATGATTCAGTGAAATAAACCACAGTCAGGAGCTTCAACACTCTCCAGATCATGTGTCAACATCCTATGTCTAGTAAACCAAATAGAAGTTCATATTTTAAGACATCGACAAAGTACTTGCAACTTTTCAGGTTAAAGTAAGAAAAATAAATGCACAGATGCTTTTCAACGTCCATCAGGAAGTATTTTCTCACCCCTCTACTTGTGTGGCTCCCCTGAGTCCCCCAAATAGAAAAAGCAATAGAATTGAGGTATTGGAAACCCAGGCTGGGTGACCTAGGATGTCACTGTTCTCAAACCTGACTGATAATCAGAATACCTGGGGAGCCACTGGAAAAGTAGAGACTCCTGCCTCCTTACTTAGAGCTTCTGATATAGATCCCGCTTTTCCTGCCCAACCATACCCACCCCATCCCTTCATGTCATGGTGGGGGCACCGTGCACTGAGGACTGGAAGTGAGGAGACAAGGATTAAAAGGAGACAGTAGTTTACTGGGTGGCTATGAGATTATGGTTTTAAGTTCTTCTAATATGTCCCAAAGTTCAATGCAGTTTGACTTAACTATTTAAAAAGATTGACATCTTCTGGTGCATATGAGTCTTCCTAAAAAGGTTCTGCACATTTTTACAATGACTATTAGAGAGGAAGGAATATTTTGAGTCATCAAATCCAGCCCCCTTCCCAACAGAAATCGCTTTTATAATAGCCCTGATATTGATATGTACATTATAAAATGATACAATATTTAAGTAATGAAAAAACTTTTGCTGAGAGTCACAGCCAAGGAAAATGAGTTTATTAGCATTATCATCCAAAGCATGATTTGGTCAGCCAGATGGCAGCGTAAAACTGCATTGAACAAAGAGTAAGGCAGTAGGTGACATTTTGATTCTTTGTAACCTTCTATATTGTCTTATTCTTGCTAGCTAGGAAAATATTTTGAAAAGTGAAAGGAATTAGGGACTAAAACTAAAACCAGTCTATTCTGTGTAAATATAATTCCTACTTTTTACATTCTGCCGTGTGAACTATTAATAAAAATCCCTCCTAGAGCCTGGGAGACCACAAGGAGGGGCCATGCCTAAATAAAGGCAGGCTTCGTCTCTGATTGGAGACTGGTTAACAGAGTGTCTGCTTGCTTTTTATGACTTACATTTTATCCTGTATAACTTTTTCTCTTTTATCTACATCTTCAAGATTTTCATCTACATCTTGGGAATATTGTACCAAAGTAAGATTCTGCTCTTCCAGCTCTGTGAGGACTTGAAGTAACTCTTCAGGTTCTTTGAAATAAAGTTCTGGCTCCTAAATCAATAATGAGGAATGTCATTAATTCACTTAACGTGCTACCTACACACATGCGACTTATCTGGGAAGAAACAGCGGGTGAAGGAGCGCTGCTCCGATTACAAGGGAGACATGGGCAGCCAGTGACCACAGCCTACTTCCATGTGAGAGCTGGCCTTAGGGAAGGGAACACTCTGGGTGTTGCGGGGGAGATGAAGTTTATTAGAGAAGGGGAAAGGAAGAAGAGAGTGAGGAAAAGAGAAAGAAGAGGGGTGGAGCGGAGGAGGAGGCGAAAGCAGGGGAAAAGGAAAGGCAAGTTTCTAGGGAAAGACAAGAGAGAAGAAGGAGAATGAGGAAAGACAGAGGACTAAGTGAAGGTCATTGTCTCCCCACATTTTAATAATTTTCTGTTTTCTAAAATTTTAAGTATAAGTTTATATCACTTTAAATAAATTTAATTTATAGCAAGATGACTTGGATATTTGCACCCCCACATTCATCAAATTTACTGTAGCCAAGAAGTGGAAGCAACCTAAATGTTCATCAATGGATTGATGGATGGATAAAGAAAATATGGTCTATCCACCCTTAAAAATAAGGAAACCCTGTGATTTGCTACAATATGGATAAACCCAAAGAACATAAGGACAGGAGACTAAATGAAATAAGCCACTCATGAAAAGACAAATACTGCTTCCACTTTTACGAGGCATGTAAAGTAATCTAAGTCTTAGAAATATAAAGTAGAATGTGGTTGCTAGGGGCCAGAGGGAGCAGGCATCGGGCAGTTGTTCAGTGGGTGTATAGTTTCCATTGTACAAGATGAAAAAGTTCCAGAGGTCTGTCACACATCAGCGTGTTAATGCTGCAGGATCATACACTGACTAGTTAAGATGGTAAGTTGTGCTTTTCCACACACACAGACACACACAAAGGTGATTTGGATAAGGTATGTTATATATAGTATACAGACAATGCTTGTAAGTGTTTTTTGTTCCTTTTCTGTGAGTTTCTGTGGTTGTATTTAGGGTGAGATTAGCTCACAATCAGACCTGTAGCCACAAAGAGCTGTTTTGTTGAAGGTCAGTTTATCTCACAGTCCAGCTACTCAATATATCTCAAGCCCCCATAAAATGAAAAATAATCAGAAGGTGGTTATTTTCACAGGAAGATTGTAGATAATATATATCTCCTAAATTATTACCTTCTAAAGGACACTTATTTACTTATAATTTTTTAAAAATCTTTTGGCTGTGCCTCACAGCATCCAGGATCTTAGTTCCCCCAACCAGGATCGAACCCATGCCCCCTGCAGTGGAAGTGTAGAGTCTTAACCACTAAACTGCCAGGGAAGTCTTGACATTTATTTTTCACCAAACGTCTGATGACAAACATGAACTATATATACAACTAGAGAACAGTGTTAAAATCGTATTTTCGGGGATTTCCATGGTGGTCCAGTGGCTAAGGCTCCATGTTGCCAATGCAGAGGGCCCAGGTTTGTTCCCTGGTCAGGGAACTAGATCCCACATGCTGCAACTAAAACCTGGTGCAAACAGGTAAATAAATAAATTTTTTAAAATCATATTTTCTTCTGAAAGGTTGTGGAATATTTGGAACAGGACATTTTAATTTCAAAAGAAGAAATAAGCATCTATACTTTTCACCAAACAATATTTAAGTCAAGACAAATAGTCTGGTTACCAGATCGTAGTCCATATCATCATCTAAAAAGAATTCCAAACTGTCTTCTGAACTGATACTCTCAGTTTGGCTGTAAAAGGAAAAGAAAATGCCTGATTTTGAGCCTTTTTCTGTCAACAGATTTGCTTTCATTTCTAAGTTATTTTTGGAACCTAAATGTAACCTAGTTCTTTTAGGGAACTGCAGGAATCCATGGATTCCACGAGTATGCAAAAGAAAATCAGATTCATTCCCAGACAAGGGTGACACATGCAAACAAAGAAACCACAAGTAAGGGTGGTACCACGTGGCACTGATTATTTGAGGTACATCCGTAAAATATCTTCTGTTCAGGCTGAGGAAATGCTGGTTGGGGAGTGGGGTGGGTGATGAGATACATACTTAAAGAATAGTTGTGTGGCTTGGCTCTGAAAGAATCCTTTAAGAAGGATAAATTGAAAATGATTGGAATGTTAAAAGGGCAGGGCCTAAGGAAGGAGTAAAGCGGCTGTTGGTGTGACCTGGGTAGGTAATGCTTGTAGTGATGGTGGAAAACAAGTCAGTGGCTGGGGGTCGGGAGGAGAATCTAGAGACGCAGGAAAGAAAGAATTCATGGGAACCAAGAGTAGAAGGAGCTACTGGGACAAAAAGAGAAGAGACAAGATGACTTCAGCGTTTGCCGTCTGTGAGCCTGGAGTAACGGAGGTCACGCTAACAGGAAGGAAAACACTTTTATGGATAGGATAAGGACAAGATTGGGCTTCCCTGGTAGCTCAGCTCGTAAAGAATCCCCCCCCACCCCGCCCCCGCAATGCAGGAGACCCAGGTTCGATTCCTGAGTCAGAAAGTTCCCCTGGAGAAGGGCATGGCAAGCCACTCCAGTATTCTTGCCTGGAGAATCCCCATGGACAGAGAAGCCTGGTGAGCTCCAGTCCTTGGGGTCACAAAGGGTCGGACACGACTGAGCACAGCACAAGGACCAGATGAACATTTGCTTTGTTCAGGCTGAGTTTGGGGACAAAACAGCCTACCTGGAGTTGCCCTTAAGCAATGGGAAGTATGCTGCAGGAAAATTGAGAGGGCCACGGAAGTCAAGGGATGCTTGGCAAACATTCCCTGAGAAAGCACTGGGTACCCCCGTTCAGTCCAGATCAATCTTCTCCCACCCCTCTGACACTGTTACCTTTTTGGTTTCTTTTCTTTGAGTCTGTTTTGCTCAGCCTTCCTCCCTCTCTTTCTACCCATCCTCTGGGGCTGATCCTCTCATAGATCCAACCACTACTGCATACCGCCTCCCACCTCTGTCTCTCCGGAGCTCTGGACTTGAGTGCCCAGCTTCCAGCTGAACATCAGTATCCACCTGCATGTCCCACAGAGAGCTCAGATGAATGCATCCAAAGTCACACTCCTCATTTTCCTCTCAGGCCTGCTCCCCTTACTGTGTTCCTGATACCTTTGAATGACAACGCCACACACAGTTGCCACATGAGAAGTCTGGGAGTTATCTGTGGGCACTCTTTTTTGGGGGAAGCCCGTAGGTAGCACTTCCCTGCTTTGTCCCACAGCCTCTCCTTCTCTGTTCCGGCCGCCACTGTCTGGCTGGAGGAGATCTTTATCTCTCATCTGATGAACTGTGACCACAGGTTCCTAACTGGCCCCTCTCCCTCTAGTTTTTTCCATTGTTTCCTGTCCATTCTGTTCTCTAAAACATTACCATATCCCACTTTCTAAAATGGAAATCTGATTTGAGCCTCTGTCACATTCTTGCTAAAACCTTCAGTGACTCCCAGGGCACTTGGAACAAAACACAGACACGTTTGGGATGACCGCACTGCTTCCCTGCTCATGAGACAATGCCTAGTCTTGTCCACTTACACCCCGCAGCCCAGCCATTCTGAACAGATCCAAACACTGCCACCCTCGTGCCAGCAGGCCCCTCCCTCTTCACTGACCCCTCGTCCTCTCACCAGACGCAGCTTAGATGCCATCTGACCTGGAGGGTGTCCACTGATCCCGCCCTTGCTTCTTCAGCCCCTCACCTGTCCTCTGGGCTGAGAGTCATTCCTTTGCGTGCCTGAGGACCCTGACTGTCCTTCCAATGGTATCATGGTGTGATGGAACTGACAAACTCCTTGTCTGCCTTCCTCACTAGATGGTGGGCTTGTTGAGAGCACAGACTGTCTTTTTTTTATTCTGGCCCTGTAGGGCACTCAGTAAATACGTGCTGAGTAAATGAAGAAGCTAAGCAGCAGAGAACTTTCTGAGAAAGTGAATGTGACGTTTGCGTATTACTTTGTGCTTCAACGTGGAAAATCCTTATGATGATGTTCTGTATTTGACTGTATCTTGACTGTACTGATGTCAATATCCTGTTCATGCTATTATACTACAATTTTGCAACAGATGTTACTATGGGGGAAACTGGGTAAAGCATAGGGAGACCTCTCTGCATTTTTTCTTGTAACTGCATGTGAATCTGTAATTCTCTCAAAAGTGAAAATGCAATTAAAACACAACAAAACAGTGACTCTAAAATGCCACAGAAGTAGAGTGGCCCCGAGGCCCCTGAAATTCAGAGTACAGTGTCTGTGTCAGCTTTTGCCATGGATAATACACTGCTGGCCCAGATACCTCCTTTGGGGTCAGAGTATCCATCCTGGACATCAATATATTTTCTTACAGCTCCCCTAGGGTCACTGGGGGCGTCCCTGGTAGCTCAGCTGGTAAAGAATCCGCCTGCAATGCAGGAGACCCCGGTTCAGTTCGTGGGTCAGGAAGATCCCCTGGAAAAGGGATAGGCTACCCACTCCAGTATTCTTGGGCTTCCCTTGTGGCTCAGCTGGTAAAGAATCTGCCCGCAGTGTGGGAGACGTGGGTTCGATCCCTGGGTTGGGAAGATCTCCTAGGGAAGGGAAGGGTTACCCACTCCATTATTCTGGCCTGGAGAATTCCATGGACTGTATAGTCCATGGAATTGCAAAGAGTCGGACACGACTGAGCGACTTTCACTTCACTTCAGGGTAGCTAGGGTGGATAACTACCACTTTCTGAAATAATGAATATAAATGAGTCAATAATCAAGTAAGGGAAGAAACAAACAAAAAGTGCTTTCTAGTCCTATAGCAGCAATTTTGAAAGCCATGGTAAATTTGCAAATACATGAGTCAGCAGAGTAGATCAAAAACAACTAGGCAGTGGATTCTGAGAGGCAAAGACCCAAGAGGCAGGGTGTGGGTGGTTTCTGCAAATAGCAGATGTAGGCCCTCATCAAAGGATGTGGGAAGACCTGCGAGAACTTGGTCACCTGCCGAGCACACAGAAGTGGCAACCACTACCTCCAGCATCTCTTATGGTGGGTATGGACACGTGGCACATATGTTTAAGAAAGGCTAAAAGAGATATTGCTTAAAAAAAAAAAAACACCATTTCCAAGAGAGGTAATCAATATGTACCGTACTTTGATAAGGATGATTTCTTTTCCTCTAGGTTGGGAGTGGTCCTCTTGCGTGATCTTGCTATTCAGAATGTCCAGGTGAAGTCCACATCGTTGGTGATGGTAGAGGTGAAAAGAACATGTAATTAGGAATGAATGCTTGCTATTTGGTGAAAGGGATTCATTTTTCTGTACTGATATGCCCATTACTTTTAAAAAAATTATTATTAGAAACAATCGTATAGAAAATGGTGCTGTTTTATTCTATTGACTTTTGGTTCCAAGCATAAAATCAGAAATCACTGTTTGGGGTGGGGATGGGTACATATTGTCTAAAACATGGCACAAGTCAGGGACGTAAACGGTGAATATAAATCACAGTTCTCTTGTTACCTAATCATATACATTTTTAATCACAGATTTTAAAAGATCGAGACATAAAATAAAAATGGTGGACTTTAGTTATTACCAATGTCTGGGTCTGACCATGGTCTGAAACTGAGAAGTGGGCAACTGGTCTTGGATCTCTAAATCCACTGGCCCCCAGGTCATGCTTCCTCATGCCTGAGCTTTTGTGGCTTCCAACCACCCTTCTTGCTATTCTGTCTTGAAACTACAGCAGGCCTCACTCCCCGAACCCTCTACCTGGAAAGTCCCACTTATTCTTCAAAATCCAGCTGAGATGTCACCTCCTCTTAAAGACTTTTCTGAATACCTTAGGGAGAGATCACATTTTTGGTTTTTGCCCCCAGGCCCCTCACCATCACTGCTGTATCATTTGTCCCATTACACTGTATTTGTATAGTTCCAGCATGCAGAACTATATCCTATTCATCTTTGTGTACTTGGAGTCTCGAAAAGATACATAGTATGCCTCCAGTATATCCAAGATGAGTGGGGGAAGGAAAGAAAATGGACAAAGAACCAGTGGATTCTAGCACCACTGTAAATGAGTGTCTTAAGTTTTTAAGCTAATACTGGAACACATATTACTAAAAACGTCTTGGGAAGGGATGCTATTCAAGCTGAGTGATTCCTATATTCAAGATTTTAAAGAGAAGAAAATATGGGCCCCACTACCTACTTCCTCTACACTCCCCTCCCCTGCACCCTACTCCAGATCCTCCAACAGACAAAGCAGTATATCTTAAATAATTTGGGTCCAAATCGGCCTCACGCTCTGAAAGAACCTTTTCAATCAGCTGGCCAAGTGCACTATGCCAGTGTTGTTTCTGGGCAGACAAATTGTATGGATGAGCTTTACCCCTACCACTAAATAAATACCTCTGATGGTTGGCAGCAGGGTAAAGGGGAAATAGAGTCACTGGAAGTCAGCTTGCCTGCTGGCGTCGAATGACTACAGGGCAGGGGTTGGGCAGGGGTTGAGGCTGAAAGTACCCTTAGAGTTGATTATGAGCATGGTAGAGCTTCCTCAGTCTTTCCAGTTATTTCCCTGAGTCACTGGCCAGTGACAGTCACCTGGTTGCCATTGGCCTGGGAATTGGTCCACCAACACCAGAGGAATAGGCTTGAACCAGAGGAATGAGGAGGCCCAGCCAGGAAGGACCTCAGAGGATGTGCTGGTCAACCAGGGACAACTTGTACAAGATCCTCTGCCCCTGACTTCTCTGCCTGTTCTATTCATTCGCCCACCTCTCTGAGTTCTGTAATAATGCCTGGAGAGAGAGAAAAACAGAACACCTTGCCCCCAGGATTCACGGTGATGTGGACACTAGGCTCTGCTTTTCAGCGCAGTTTATAGGCCCTGCGTCTCCACTTGAAGAGGGGCACCTTCTCTGACTTTACTTTTGTGGGTGAAGTGCCAAAGATCTAGTGTTACCTTGGCTACCTCTTCCCAGAGAAGAATCTTCCGAAAATGATGTCCTCCTGGACTCATCAGTGGTACCCTCTCTTCTCCTTGCACTTAATTCTAGAATGGAAAATAAACAAGTTGGAGTGGGGGAACACTTCTGAGAATGAGAGCTTTCTTTCAGGGTGAAGACCAAGTTATTGTGAAAATTTCCAGGGGCAAATGTAAGATGGGGACATGGTAACCAGCATATGTATTATGCAGCTAGCCAGGGCTGGTCTCGGGAGAAGGCAGGATGGATGAGAACTAACCTAGAGGGCCTGAAGAAGTCTCTTTCCCACGTCCGTCTATCAGAACTTCTAAAATCCTGGTGTTAACCATCCAACCCTCTGGAATGAGACTCAGAGCTTTCTGAGCATCCTAAGTTAGAGGACAAGTCTAGGAGCACTGAATCCTAAGCTGTTAAATGCAAATTCTTCTGTTTTCCTTCCCATGTGTTTTCTCTCTTGTCAAACATCACATGCTGAGTTTAACCCGACGTCATGACTGTGCTTGACACTTTATACACACGATCTCATCTAAGCACGCGCAGCACAGGGGGAGACCCAAGGGAGCTGAGCAGGGCAGCCGCCCTGGCGTGCTAATAAAGGCTTATCAAGCGGCTCTCAGGCAGAGATTCTCCCTGATTGGTGACCTGCCGGTTTCAGTGGTATACGTGCTCTCACCCCTAAGGCTCGGGACGAGCCCTCAGCGGACGGGTCTCTGTGTGGCTTTCTCCCCTCGGTGCTCTGCTTGGGGGGCCCAAGCCACCACGATGGCCTCCCTGCCCCCAGCTCTGTCTTCTCCGTCCACAGAGACCACCGAGGCCCCTCTCCTCACTGAGTCCTGGAGTGCTCTCCAGGCGGGGCCCTGTGGCCAGCACAGGGCTCACTCCTGAGTTTCCCTTCTCTCGGGGGTTGCTTTGATGTCTTAACATTGTTGTTCCCTGTGTTTTTCAGGCAAGAGGATGTGTCTGGTCCTCATTACCCCAGTGTTGCTGGGAAGGCTGTCTTCATCTTTGATTTGTGACCCTACGTTCATCACTTACGTATGAAATTCTTACACGTAATAGGATCTATTCCTGTTCTGCTGAGCTTCTTAATACCAGTACCATACAGTTTTCATTTCTGAGACTGTGATAATCTTTGGATTATTTAGACGTTATTATTAAGATGTCATATAACATCTTGAAGGATAAGTAACACACCCACCCTCACCTTCTTAGTTCAAAAGTATTTGTCTATCTTTCTAGATGAAGCTCAGAATCATCGTGCAAAGATCTACCTAACCCAACTCTCTGATGAATTTTTGGTAACATTTTTATTATACTTCCATAAAGCTTATACATGAATTTCAGAAAAACTGGCAACTTTACAAAATCAATCTTCCTACCTGATAACATATATCTCATCTGTCAAATCTCCTGGTCACACACTGAAGGTTGTTATTGCTTTCTTGAATGTAACTTCCTTGTGTATTTTCTAATAAAGTTAACCTGTTTAGCTTAATATAGTAGGTTAATAAAGTATAATTGACTTTGTGTCCAATTACTCTACAGAGTGTTTTAACAAGTCAAATTGTTTTTCAGGTTTTTTATTGGGGAGAGGTTTGTAGGTATGCTATTCTCACTATCTACAAATAAAATATTTTCTATTTTTCCATAATATATTTTTATTGCTTCATATTTGAAATTAACCTGAGTTTCCAAATTAATAATTTATAATAACAGAATTAGTGGGATTGTTCAGGGTCTGCCTAAAATAAAAATTCTAACTATTTAGTAACAAACACTGAAGCAGAATATTTTAGAATTAGGATATGTACTCAATTGAATATGGGACTTACTTGTTATTATACTTGGAACCACGACATTCACATTTTCTTTACTCCTTGACACCCTTTTCATTGCTTGCTGGATTTGCCATTGTTTTGGAGACAGTTTCAGCAGAAAAAACCCATATTTCATGTACTCTCTAAGGAGGAATTCTGTTTTTGCTATTTCACTACTCAAAAGAAAAATAGATATGGTTAGATATACTTGTGTGAAAGCATGTTGATTTTTTAAATAGGTTTTACAAAAGTCATTCTCTTGATCATGTATTTGAATAATAATTTGCTTAACAAACACTGTAAATATAGCCATAAAAATAGGGATTCAATAAGCTATGAGACAAGAGGCAAGAAACTGTAGGAATGTTATTTGAACAAAAATGCCCAAGGATAGGCACATATAGAAGAGACTGATGATCAGCTTACTGGGTAACAGCTCACCACCCAACATGCATAGAAGCCAATATCACGGCACCAGCTTGTGAGAAAAGAAAGAGCATTCTTGAGATTCACTGGCAAGAAGACAGGAGGCAAGCCTCTTAAATCTGTCTCCTTCCTAGTCAGCCAACCTCTCAATAAAGCTCTTTCTTTTCTCAAAAGCTGGTGCCACAGTATTGGCTTCTATGTGTATCGGGCAGCGCGTCCTTGCCTGGAACAACTTTGGTGAACCACAAAGGGACCTTGGTCTTATGAGGCCACAGGTGCTGTGGCGCCTAGCGGAGCGTGTGCCCTCGCCACCAGAGCGGCCACCTAGACCAAGTTTGTCTAGAGGGTCGGCCGTCGGGTTCCTGCTCCTCCGGCCTCGCACGCCAGGCTCCTTGGCACTACTTTCACTTTTGAGAAAAGAAGCAACTCCCAAATCAGAAGTCTTTCGGATGAGTAACCTCAATAAAATGCACCTGTCTCTGTCTAATAACCTTCTCAGGATTATGGGTTACAGCCCCACCCTGGGGAGATTTTTGTTGGGTTAGAGTCCCAAGGCTAAGATCATGTATTAGAGTCCCACTCTATGGGAGACAGTATAAAAGGTTGTAGCCACTGAGGTACTCGAAGGATGGGGTTAGAGTCCCAGGCCTTTGAATTTTGTTGTTTGTCTCTGTTTGTCTACATCTGGCTGTTTTATGTGTTAGGATTGGCCAACGGGGGTTGGATGACTATAGCAAAACTTTATTAAACCAGATATGAATGAGGGCTCTCATTCTATAGAAGACTTAATGTTAACGGAGGTATGGGGTGTTTCTTCTGGTTTTTTTTTTTTCCACCTGAGCCTAATATGATTGCCTAATGGTATCGATACTGGTGTGTATTCTTAATGGAACCAGCCCTGATTACTTTGTTGGGGTGAGAGGATAAGGGATGAAGGAAAGCGTGTGAAGCAGGAGCATCCTCCACCCCAGCGAGACATATCCTGTTCTTGGGCTAAAGGAATTCTATATGGCTGGACAGATTATGTTGGTTTTCCCTCCCTGAGAATTTCAGCCCTTTTCTGTGAGCCAAACTAGCAGGGAGTTAGCACTAAACAGCTTGTAAGCCTCTCTCTACATAAAAGTAAAGTTTGCTTGGAAGAACAAACATAAGTGGTGGTGCTAAAGGCCAGGGGCTACACGGAGGCCTTGAGCTGATTGCATTCCACCTAGAAATAGCCCAGGTGTCTAGATTAGCTTGTTTGTGATTTCTGCCAGGGAGGTAAAATGTTTCGGTCATCTAGGAAGAATAATCCCAACATGCTCAGAAAGGAAGTGAGGGTTTGTATATTTCAGCCTCTATCTTCCTGAATTCCTCTCTCAAATTCATCTCTGACTGAGCTAAGACAGCCTCCTCCCTTCACTTTTTGCAAGGTGGTACAGTCATCTCTTTCACCCTCCCCCTCATCAGGTAAGTTTTCCAAACTGGCGAGTGAGACAGGCTGGACTTTCACAGATGCCTCTGCAGTAAGCAAGCCTGCCCCCAGTACACAGAGGGGAAACTATTAGGAGCCTCTGGCCAAACTGGCTCGTCTTGAAGCTGCTGGGAGCCTCCTCGGCAGCTGGGAGCATGGGTGGCGTTCGGGCCACAGTCCTGGCAATCATCTCTAATGGAAAGCTCTCAGTGTCCCGCAGGGAGCTTCACACCCACCCTGGCCATTTCTGACTGCTCACTGGCTTCTCCAGGGAGCTCTTACAGCCAAGTTGTGAATAGTCGCTACTGCATTTGCTTGCTTCTTTCCAGAAACCAGACTAGGATATGGAATTGGTTCCTACATGGTACAGTTCCCGCTTTCTCTCTCACACCTCCCAAGACTGACTGATTTCCCTCTGATTGCAGGGGGGAGGTGGGAAGGCATTTTCTTAGAGTTTTGCGATGCATAGACTATTCTCTTGGGTGTGAAATCTGGGGTGTTGATTTCGGAGTTGCTTGCTTGCACACTGTCTCTTGCTTATCCATTCTCAGAGGGGCCAGCTGACCCTCAGAACCAGCACTGAGGCAGAAAGTCCATCGAGGGGGCCAGGATCGAGTGTGCCTAGGTGCTCCCTATAAAGGAGCAGCATGTGCTCTGGGCCCCAGATTGGCAAACCCTGGTGCTTTCCATCATCTCCCATGAACCAAGAGTTTTCCAGCTGCAGCCAGCATTGCAGCATCCCATGGGCCCCGAGCCTCTTGTAAGACTGACGTCCAGGCCAATCTATGCAGGCTGGGAAAAGGCAGCAGGCACTTGCTCACAGCAGTTGTTCCAGGTTCTTCCATGGTTTTTCTGGCCAAGAAGCAAAGTGCTTTGAGCACAACAACAGGAGACAACGCAGTCAGCCGGCGGCAGAGCTCCAACTTCACTGGGGGCTTGTTTTCCCCCAGAGGACAGGCTCCCACGTGGAGTACTCCTGGCTGTCCCACCATCAGCTCTGCCTCGCACTGTGAATATCAACTTTCCTCAGATCAAGAGAAAGAAGGTAGAAGACATCTGACTGGCTTCTCTAACTTGCTTTGCACTTTTTTTTCAGCAGCAAAACCATATTGGGTCTTTATATCAGAATAAGAATTTTTAGAACAGATGTAAAATTATGGTTCAAGGTAAGACTCAGAAAAAGCCTGTCCTGCCTGAAGTCAGAGCCTAATGATGATCTTGACTCACTACATTTGGCTCTCCTTGGGCGCCCAGTGTTTTCCTCTTTTTAAAAAAACCTTGTTGAAGTATAATTGATTTACATGTTGTTAATTTCTACTGTACAGCAAAGTGATTCAGTTATATATACATTCTTTTTCATATTCATTTTCATTATCACAGGACATTGAGTATAGTCCCCTGTGTTATATAGTAGGAACTTATTATTCATTCTGTATATGAGTTTGTATCTGCTAATTCCAAACTCCAGTCCTTCTCCCACACCCTGCCCCTTGGCAACCACAACTCCGTTCTCTATGTCTGTGAGTCTATGTCAGAGATGAGGTCACAGGTGTCATGTTATTTTAGATCCCACACATAGGTGATGCATGGTCTCTGTCTCTTTCTGACTGACTTGGTGTGAGCATCTCTGGGTCCGCCCGTGTAGCTGTGAACAGCGTTGTCTCGTGCACTTTTATGGCTGAGCAGTGATCCACTGTGTACACACACCGCATCTTTATCTGTTCGTCTGTCGACGGACACTGAGGCCGTTCCCATGCCTCGGCGACTGCAAGGAGTGCTGCAGTGAACACGGACGCACCTGTCTCTCAAATTGCAGCTTTCTCTAGATTTATGCCCAGGAGTAGGATTTCAGGATCCCTGGGCAGCTCTGCTTTAGTTTTTTGAGGAAACTCCATACTGTGTCCTACAGTGGCTGCACCAATTTACATTCCCACTAACTGCAGAAGGGTTCCATTTTCTCCACACCCTTTCCGGCATAAGTTATTTGTAGACTTTTTAATGACGGCCATTCTGACCAGTGTGAGATAATACTTCGTACTTTTGATTTGCATTTCTCTAATAATTAATGATGTTGGGCATCTTTGCATGTACCTGTTGGCCATCTGCATGTCTTCTTCTAAATGTCTATTTAGGTCTTCTGCCCATGTTTGACTGGATTGTTTTTTGTTATTGAGTTGTATGAGCTATTTGTATATTTTAGAAATTAAGCCCTTGTTGGTTGCATCATTTGGTCCCATTTGTTTATTTTTTGCTTTTAGTTCTATTGCCTTGGGAAACTGACCTAAGAAAATATTGGTACATAAAATCCTCATTTTAATATCAATGTTAATTTCAACCAAGTGTGAGTACAAATATAACAAATACTGCCAATTATAATTGTAAGATAATTGTAAAAATAGTAAAAGCATCCTAAAATCAGAGAGGTGGGGGTGGGGGGTGGGGGGTAACAGTGCCTTAGAATGAAGAAAAAAGAACATTTAGGAAATTTGTTTACCTCTAACATTGGTTTCCTTCTTTTCAGCTAATATCTTGTAATGACAAGTTAGAGAAACTTTTCAGCCAGAGGTCACTGTGTCCTGGTCCCCAGGTAGACACAATCCTTGATCAACAAATTACTTATTTTTAAAATGTGTTCATACTTATGAAATCACCAACTGATCAGGATTAGTCCCCCTGAGGTCTTGCCAGGCACCAGTAGATTTCAGTGGGGGCAGGGACAAATGATGGTAGAAGACAGGCCCAGCCTCACCTTTTCACCGACTGGATCTCCAAGCTCGCCTTCTTGAGTTCCGCCGTCATTTGCAGCTTGTTTATAGTTTCCTGCGCCGCACTGAAAGGAACAGATTTATTAGTCTGTTCTGTATTGGGCCGTGTTCTGAGAAACTAACAAGAAGAAAGAAGGGGGTAAACAGTGATTTGGCCAAAGTGGGGAGGGGGGGAAGAAAACGAACATTTTGAGAGCATCTACAGATCTCTGGTCGTTTTCTCGAAGGAACTCTTCAAAGGCCGCCGCGTCTTCTTCGAGCTTTTTTTCTGCTTTCATGAGTTGCCTTTCCTTCATCGCTGTGTGTTTTTCAAACCTTAGAATGGTGTTTCTTTTGGTTGACAGAGTATACTGGGAATATTGAAAACACAAGTTCATCAAGAACATGATTCCACATTTCTAGCACATTTCAAAGGTCTCATAACAAAGGGGAAAATAACCTGCCTGGTCTGTGATCATTTGTATTAGAAATAATAGCGTGCTGCAGTGAAGGAATTTCATGAAGGAATTCTATTTTCAGGATAGTTAGAAGGGAGACTAATGCCTCTCTTTCACTTTTATGAAGAGGCTTGATATTGTTCCAAAATAGCCCCACAAATAAAAACAGCTATGTGTCTCCTCAGGCTCTATCCTAAAAAGGGGGGGAGGGGCATGTTCCATATTTCTCTAAAAAGCAGGTCCACTTAGTGTTACCCAGTGTCCTCCGCTACTTTCTAGGCCTTGGGAAATTGGATTGTCTGCAATCACAAAGGCTTTCCTATAGCAAGTACCGTGGGAGAGTCAGGGTCCAACAATTCCTCCAAGCCAGCCCCAGGGTCAGGGGGAGCGCAGGGCTGGGGGAGTGGGGTGGGAGAGTGTTTAGCCAGCCTCAAAGCACCCTGTTTAGATCCTCCAATGCAACTTTGATAGCTAGATTCTGTTTTGGTTTTGTTTTTTTTTTTTACTACATAATGTAAAAATCTACTTGTATTTTTACTGCCATGCATGAACAATAAAGTATAAACAAAGCCACAAACATTATAATGTGAATGGATTAGAATGTGGAAATGCGATAACTTTAAATAAACAACAGCCAGGACTTCACTGGTGGTGCAGTGCAGGGGACACGGATTAGATCCTGGGTCCGGGAAGATCCCACGCGCCTCAGACAATGAAGCCTGCGCTCCACAACAGGATAAGCCACCGTGGGGAGGAGCCTGTGCACCACGACAAGGACCCAGGGTGGCCAAAAATAAATAATCAGTGAATTCACTTTTTAAAAATACAGTATTTCTAAATATGAATGGATGTAAAATAAAAGATTCAAGGAAAAAGGCAACCAAAACTTAGATACTCCATGTGTATAACCGCCAAATATTTATTACTTCATTTGCCAAGCAGTTACTGGGTGCCAGGTCTGTTTTAATGGTTCTGTTGGAGCAGTGAACAGAATAAAATGGATTGCTTCTGTGAGGTATTCATTCTAGCAGAGGGAGATGTCGGTTAAAGAGGAATAAGTGGTCCAGTGGGCCAGGGCAGGAGATTACCACCATGTGTAGCCCAGGAAAGACTCCCTGATACAGTGAAAACCTAACAGAGACTGGAAGGAAGTAGGGAGCAAATCATGTAGACATCTGAAAGAGGAATCTTCTTCCCAGAAGGAAAAGCGTCCTGTGCAAAGGTCCCGAGGGAGCGCAAGGAGGCCAGCATGGCTGAAGCAGTAAGCAAAGCACAGGATGGCAGGGAGGAGGTCAGAGAGTGAGCAGAGCTGGGGGCCAGGAAAGGCACCTCTTCAGCAGAGGAGGGGCCAGGACAGCCTGACTACAGGGGGCAAAACTGGAAGCAGGAGACTAGTACTCGGAAGTTACAATAATTCATGCGAGACCTGCTGGGGACGTGGACTACAGCGGCCGCAGAGCAGGTCGTGAAAAGCAGTGTGACTACAGATATATTTGGAAAAAAATACATCCCAAAGGGTATTTGGATGTGGGTTGTAAGAAGGAGGAGTTGAGGATAACCCCAATGTTTTGGGACAAAGTAACTCGAAAAATGGAATTGCTGTTGACAGAGATAGGAAACACTGCCTGAGATTCAGGTTTGCAGATACAGGGGAAAGGATAACAAAGGAAGTTTTGGAAATGTGAAGTCTGACATCCCTATAGAGCATCTTAAGTAGAGATGTTAAGAACTACGGTTATAGTCATTGGGTCTGAGTTGTACTGGTGAATATGGAGTTCAGGAAGGAAAATCAGAAGTAAATTTGGAAGCTCTTAATAGGATGGTAGGATTTAAAGCCTCCAGTCTGGAGGAGGGTGGATAGAGTGTAGGGTGAAGTGTGAGCCCTGGGGTATTTTAAGATCAGGGCACAGAGGAACAAGAAAACTGTGAAGGAGTGAGCTGTCAGTGCTGTGGAAGAACCAGGACACAGAGGGTCCTGGGAACCAGCTGAAGAAAACTGTTTCAGGTGAGGATGATCACCTGGGCCAACAGATGCTAGAAGCAGAAGGAAGACTGAAATGACTGAACTGGGCTGGTGGAGTGACGACTGAGTGGGTCTGGGAGAGGCTGGGCCTGTCATGGAAAAGTCAAACGTCCAGGTGAAAACGTGGCAGTGCGTTCAGCAAGTCTGCAATCCGGCTAACAGGAGAAAGAAAGAATTTTAACTACCTCGAGCATAAACCTGTCTCTCTGGTCATTAATAAATTCATGGGTGGTCCTTTTTGTGTCTGCACCTTTAAAGAAAATTGAAATAGACTTAGTTTGGTTCATTATCCCTCAGAGATGTTATATAAAATAAAGGCTGTGTAATTAAATTATTGCATACAATATGTATCTGAGTTTTAAAAATACTATACTTTTAGAAAAACTTTTTTCCTAGCCACTGAAAAGTTACTTTAACAATATTATAATAACTATCATTTATTTTATGTCCATATTCCAGGAACTTCACTAGACTCTTTACATCCATAATTTAATTCTTTTTTTTTTTTTTATAATTTAACTTAATTCTGTTAATACCTCCAATAGGTCCTGATGCTCAGCGATGTCACGAAGCTTGTCCAAGATCACACAGCTAACAAGTGGCAGAAGGTATAGTCACTGGTATATCATTACCCAGCATTTGCCCCTTTTTCATACAGTTACCTGACACTAACAGTAAATATTCAAAATGATATTCTTAAACAAACAGTAATTTACACTTACCTTCTGTTAATCTGAGAATAAGAGTGGGATCTAGCCCCAGTCGTTCAACTGAGGCATCACCTGTGTCGGCGAAGATTGCTATTTGGCCCAGGTGTGAACGATTCTTCATTCGTGATGAAAAAGTAGACTTTTGGTAGACTTTCATGCTGCGGTTCATGAACTTTTCCTGCCCAAGTGAAAAAGTTTAACAGAATTTCTAATGTACCAAAATGATGTTGTCTTAAAATAGTGATCGTATATAAATATCATTTGCAACAGGTCCTTTTCTCAGTACTAGTTCGTTAAACAAGCAACTTCAAGTTCTCATGTCTGAAAGGTTTTGCCTGGTTTTCAATCCCTTCTCGTAGGAAGCTGAGCACAAAGAAAGAACAGTCAAACTTGGTTAAACATGAACTTCACAAACAGGAGATTAGAAAGTGATCTGGTTTTAATTTCACAGTTTCATCTAGCTCAGAATGCAGGTCACTTGGAGATTCCATTGATTGAAAAGGATTGATTCTGTGGAATTGAAAACTTGAAAGCAAATAGACCTCCCAAGTAGACATTCAAAAAAAAAAAATCACGCAGTGATGTGAGGTCTGATCATACAAGCAGGGAAATTAACTGCAAGGCATAGTTGGGAAGTAGGCCACAGTTTCATACCAACTCATTCTAAAATGACGCCTCTTCCTCCACTTTTATTCCATCTTCCTCCCCAGTACACATATATACATTCTCTTATTTGCATCTGCCTGGCAAATTCTGACTTGTTTTTAATGATTCAGTTCTTGTTATGTCCTCAGTAGTCTCTGTACACATACCCCATCATGGCTCCCGCCACCCTCTTCCCTTTTTTCACCAACAAATACAAGTGTCCCTTTCTCTATGCAGGCCTCTGTTACTGTATTTCAACTCTAAGATGTCATTTGTAAGACGCACTATCATTTTATGCAGTGCCAGTGCTGAATGGCATCCCATCTATGTAGCTGAGTCCCAATTTCAGAAATGTGAAGATGCGAGAAAACGAGGGCATCAGAATCGGCGGATAGGGTATACTGTACCTGTCATACCAGAATTCAGTGCTGTGCGTGTATTCTCCAGTAGGTAGTGATTGCTAGCTCCCTATCACGGCTGGACGCTGTCCTAAGACAGCGATTACACCATCTCCTAGCACAGTGGGAGACACGCAATCTGACATCTGACTCTATGTCCCAACCCAGCAAAGTTCATAAAGGTGATGGCTAAGAGGGTATGATTCTAACACTGATTGCCACTGTGGTTTCTCTTACCCTTTTCTTTGCTGCCATTTCATTTTCTTTGAAGAGAAAGAGATCTTTAAAAAAGATCTTATATGGCCTGTCCTTTTTGATCGTCTCATCTTTTTCTTTCTCTGTTTAAAAAAAAAAACAGAAAACTTCTGTCAATCCTCATGTTGACCAGAACAGCAAGGCTCCCACCATCCAGGGGAAAGTAAGTGAGGGCAGCTGGGTCTCCGAGGAGGAGGATCCATGCAGCCTTGCCCCCAGCAAGGCGGGGATGTAGGGCCTGGATCACGGGGGCAGGAGCCACAGTTCCTCTGATTCCCAGGGAAAGAGGGAGGAGCAGCTGCCCCAAGCAGTACAAGGTAGATGAACAGACAACACTGGACTGATGAGACTGGCAGCAATTTAATCAGTCACATACACCCCAGTGTGGGAGGATGCCATGGGCCACGCAGGGCCATACCACATCACACGCGCACTCAGGAGCAGCGGACCAGAAGGAGCAGCAGGAGGCAAGCTCTGTCACAACAAGAGGGTTGAATGACCTCTGTTCCTACAGGAGGACGTGACTGACTTGTCTGAATAGTTTCACAGGCTGGCAGGAAAGTGAAACCCATTATGTTGAAGAGCTATGGAGCGTAGCTGGTCCTGCTGATAGAGGAATTAGCTTCATGGGGAACACTTTCCATTTGGTGGATGCCAAATCTGCCAAGAGCAGGAGGACTTATGGTTAAGCCTTTAGAGGCCGCTGAGGCTCCAAGATGTCAAAGAAGAACATGAAATTTTAGGTTTGTAATAAATGAGCAGAGACAGTTGAGGTGGGTCCAGGCAGCTGGGCTTGGAGATGGAGTGTGGATGAGAGTAGGCAATAGGCTTGATGGCTGCCCCAGGTGAGGGAAGATAAGGTATGGGGTGCAAAGTATTGTCAAGATCCTAACTTTCGTGGGTTCTGGTGGGTTCAGAGGGTCATATAATGTTATTAATATGTAATTTTATTAATTTATAAGCAGGTCATGGGCTCAGGAAACTGGTCCCAAAGATGCTGTTCATTGCTCTGTTAATGAAAAAATCCTTTCACTGTGACCCAAGAGTTTTGTATCCAAGCAACTGTGGAAAGCAAACTTATTAGTTTGTAAATAGGGGAACATCTTAGATCCCTCATAGTTCTTGACAAAGTAATACAAAACTTTTAAGAAAGGAGGGATCATCTAATACATACTATTCTATTATTCTGCATCTTGGCTTTATCAGTTAGCAATATCTTAGAAGTTCTTTCTATATCAACACATATATATTTAGCTCATTTAAAAAAAAGCTATCTAGTAGTCAATTCTTTGGATGTATTGTACTTAATATAACAAATCCCATATCAATGGACATGATGGTCGATCCCAGTCTTTTGCTATTATAAATAATGCTGCACTGAATATTCTTATATGCATATCTTTAATCACTTGTTCAAATGTATCTGTAGAAGAAATTTACAATATGGTCCTATTTAAATGCTTTTTAAAGTTTGATAGTGGAGCAGAGGCTACTAATGGTTCTCTGATACCCATTCTCCATTATTCTAAGAAAGAAGGACCTTCAACTGTAACTTGGCACACGGGCCCCCAGAGTTAAGACTATATGTCTCAACCTCCCTTGGAGCTAGATATAGCCATGTAAATAAGTTCTGGCCAAGGGGATGTCAGGAGAAGTGGTGAGGGAAGCTTCTAGGAAGTGTCCTGAAAAGAAGGAGTGTGTACCTCCCTTCCTTACTCTCCCCCTTGCTGGGAGGAATATGGGTGTTATCGCTGGTATGGAAGCAGCCATCCTGGATAAAGAACACAGACCAGCAACAAGCTAAAAGCCTGGGCCCCTGATGTGAGCTTTCATAGGAGCCGTGGAAAGCTTCTCTCCAGAGTTTGTTACTTAAGAGAGAAATAAACGTCTGCCATGTTTAAGCCACTGCGGTTTTATATTTTCCGTCAAGTCCAGCTTAAACCTTTTAATTCTAAACACAGATAGGGCTACGTTTTTTTCAAAGAGAATGCCTCTAGAGCACCTGTTATCCACAACGCATTCTTGGTGTTGTCCAATTTTTAAATCTTTGTCAAATTTATAAGTGATAAATGGTTATTCTTGTATACAGACCAATACAAATTCCTTGTCCATTTGTAAAGAAGCGGAAAAATGAAGAGATAAAGGATGATAAAAGAAAGGAGAAGACAGATTTTGATAAAGGGTAGTTTTTGTGTCCTTTATTATGATGAATAATTGAGCTAATTATTTTATATCATGAAGGACTCTAAGAATGTAGCTAACTGTGATAACTTAATGCCCCTCTGATTTGAAGATTTGTTTTCAGTATTAAAAAATAGAAGGGAACTTTCTCAGTAGGGAGTTCATAAACTCTTTACATAGAGAGACTAAGTCTGATCTTATCATGCAGCCATACAGTGTTCTCCTTTTCTTATCGCCCAGTCCATCATGGAGACTAACTGTAACTAGCCACAAAGCAAGAGCCCAGTAATTGATTTCTTCTTTACCTGCAGGAGTCACTGGTGACACTGACAAAAACTGGGATGACATTTTGTGTCTTGGCCCTGTCCAAAGAAAAGGAAATATATTTTAAAAACTCTATAAGCATTACATAATACATAGCACATGTAAAGGGAATCAATAGTCTCTAGAAGTTGTTCTACCTCTGTATTTTCATAGGTATTAATCCCTCTATTGATCAATGAAGGGCTGATGATGAACATAAGGGAGAAGAAGAGAACCAGCTATTCTTAGAAAGGGATTGTAAAGTTTTCAAACTAAACCAATATGATATACTAACCAGGGAAAATAAGTCAAAGTCAGTGAATGGTTTTTGTTGTACAAAATGGAAATAGCAGGATGACTAAGGGGCTTCCCTGGTGGCTTAGATGGTAAAGAATCCGCCTGCCGTGTGGGAGACCTAGGTTCAATCCCTGGGTCAGGAAGATCCCCTGGAGGAGGGCATGGCAACCCACTCCAGTATTCTTGCCTGGAGAATCCCATGGACAGAAGAGCCTGGCGGGCTACAGTCCATGGGGTTGCAAAGAGCTGTACACGACCGAGCAACTGCGCACAGCACTCCCAAATGAGAGGGAAAATGTTGTCAGATTGCATAGCAGATGCCTGCAAATTCACATCTAAAATACATGTACAATCCCACTTCCAATGGAAGAAAAAGAGAGTTGGAAAACCAGGGACTGAAAATGGTAATGTTTGATTGCAAGCCATCATTTTTAGAGGAAACATGGGCTTGTGATTAAGAGCCTGGACTCTCATTATGCTTCTTCACCCTTACCCTTCCATTTCCCCATCTTTCAAAAGGGATGGTAAGAATAGCACCTATCTCCTGAAATTGTTATAGGAGTTAGCATATGTCTTGCCCTTTGGACAGCATCAGAAGCATAGTAAGGGTCATATAGGTGTAAGCTCATGGAGAAAATACTCTAAGAATGGAAGATACTTGGTGTGCTTGAAAACAGCAAGAGACTAGTGGAGCTTAACCAGTGAATAAAGGGGAGAGTGACAGCCAAGGTCAAAGAGACAACAAGACCCTGTAGGTCATTTACTAAGTGGAATAAAGATCATAAAATGAATCACTCTGAGTGCTGAGCTGAGAATAGGCTACAGAAGAGGCTGAGGGTCAGGTAGGGAGATCTGTTGGGATGCTACAGCTATTGAGAGGCAAGAGCTTACGGGGTCTCTTGGGATAGTAGTGGAAGTGGTGATATATTTGGAAAGTAGAGACTATAGGACTGGGTGATGGTTTGAATATGGGGTATGAGATAAAGAGCCCAGGAATTAAAGGATGAAATTGCCATCAATGGAGACAGAGAAGACTGTGGGGAAAAGGGAGGTTGGGAAGAACAAAGGTTCAGTTTGGAATATGATAAATTTGAGATATCTATTAGACCTCTAAGGGGACTAATATAAATATAAATACACTAATATAAATATATACTATTCTTCCAAGTGAACACCATGCTGGTTGGTTTAATTAATTCTTGCATTCTTCTAACATTATGCAATCACATATGGTCACTGCATAATATAAAAGACAGTCAGGTCCTTTGATGCATGTCGTCATAGGGTACCATGAATGCCACTGTGGAAAGACCCTAGCCTTTGGGGACAGGCATGTTTGAATCTTGTTTCTGACTCTTCTCGGCTCTCTCTCTTAGGCCTACCCGATGAAACTCAGCACATCTAAACTGCTTCTTCCAAGTATGGATACTAATTTTCTTTCAGCCTTACAGCCTTGTTGTAATTTCCAAACACAGATAATGTATGCAAAGTGCTTACTCATGATAGACGGATAGGGAAACAATTGCTTATACTTTCTTCAAAATAGATATCCAGATCTGTCTTCTTTCTGGTCCACTCTGTCTTATGAACCACCACAGTACTTGGAAAGAAGAGGAGGGGTAACTGACAACCCCTTTCATAAGAAACCCTGAATTAAAGTTCTTGAAACCAGGTTGTTTGAGAGGAGTAGACCACAAATATTGATACAAATTTGGGGAATCTGACCCACCTTATTGGGTTTCCCAAATGGCACTACTGGTAAAGAACCCACCTGCCAATGCAGGAGACATAAGAGATGCAGGTTTGATCCCTGGGTTGGGAATATCCCCTGAAGGAGAACATGGCAATCTACTCCAGTATTCTTGCCTAGAGAAACACGTGGACAGAGAAGCCTGGTGGGCTACAGCCCACAGAGTCGCAGAGAGACCCACTTTAGCACAGATTCTTAATATTCCAAGCTTTGTGGAAGTAGAGAAAGAGGAACGGGGTTATACATAATAATATCTAAACCTACAGTCCTAGAGCAACTTTAAATGAATTCCCAATAACAGTATCTAGCAGATGTTATTTGAAGCAGTTTGTGTTTGGTTTTCTCAACAATTCTCTTTATAATTCAGTGGAAGTGGATTTGCAGATTCTTTCATCAGTATATAGAAATCTTTGTCTCCGAAATGCAAACGAAGATTTAGACAGGTTCTCTCAGACCCAATGCCTTTCAACTTTTCCCCACCCCCTTCCCTCCCACTTGGACAAATACTCAGAGAGAGGGCTGTGAACTGTGTCCTTGGATGGTGTGGAGAGACCAGTGCAAGCAATCTTTTTTTATTTACCAGAAAGCTGGGAGCCACTACGTCCTTGGCCTGCTCCCTGACCTGCCTCTCTCGATTAGGTCAGAAGCAGAGCATGGTGATGAGGAAATTACCTTCAGCTTGACCTTAAAGTCCCCACTGGCGTCAAACTAGCTCTTCTGTATGGACTCTTCTGTTGACATTTCTGACTGTACCTTTTACAAACTGAAGAAATAATTGCAGGTCCAGGAGAAGGAAGAGTAGGTGAAAGACACCAGCCAACGTAAGTCCCGTGGTGTGACAAGGACTTTGTAAATCAAAGAGCTGCAGATGCTGGTCATTCCAGAGGCTAAATGTGCTCTCTTCACCCCTCTGTAATTACCGAACAATGGCTGGAGGAAAGAAGTCTGCTCTTAACCTTCTTACTTCTGCAGACTTGTTTGCAGGGGCTTTTTTAGCAATGTTGTCTGTGTGGACTGTAATCAAATACACTCAGTTCACCCACAGATAAAATCTTCATGAAGAAAAAGGACAACTTCTTTTAGACTTACAAAGAACTTGTAAGCTTTAAATACATGGTATATGCTTTGAAGGACTATCAGTTGAAATCAAATGTTTAACTTAACTGACCAGCAAGACAAATAACAGGATTAAAATAAACTGACAGTAATAATCAGTAATAATAGTATTACTTCTTTAGAGCTAAGCACTGGGCTAAGTGATTTACACACCATCTTATTTAAAGCTCAGGTAAGTCCATAAAGTAAAACAATCATCCCCATGATATAGGTGAGAAAATGGAGGCTTAGGGAAATTAAGCAAACCCCCAAGGTCAAACAGTTCATAAGTAACAAAAGTGGGATGAAGACTAGTTTATCAAACCCCACAGGCTTCTATGTTCCTATAATTTCATCCCATCCTTTATACCTAGAATTGCATATATCTGCAAATATGCCTATAAATGCAAAATGTAACTGATTTAGCAGAAATTTTATAAACAAATGTTAACATTTCTCTATAAATTAGTGACTTTATGTGTCTCTATTTTCCACTGTTTCTACTTCTATTATTTCTCTGCATATATTATACTTTTTTTTTTAATACTTTTCTTTTTAAAACTGTGAAAGACACCTCTGTTTGTGATTGTGTGTCTGAGCTGTGGGTAATCTATAGATTTTTTTTTTCTTCTTTAGTGTCTCTTATTTACATTATCTATTTAATTCTTTCCCATTTTCCCCTTCTCTTTCTTACCTGACTGATCTCTTTTTATGGCCATAATATGAAGCTTAACTATATTCTTATTTATTGTGTTCATTTAAAGGAGTTCTTGTTTTCTGTTCTTTGTTACAAATGGCTTTATAATGACACAAAATTGACTTTTATATTTTGTGGTTTTGCCAGGCTCAGCTTTCTTTGATCATATGTTATTTGCATCTATTAAGTGTCTTCCTTTTGACTGTAAAGTCTTTGCTAGGAAGAAAAAGGGCCTTCCTATCTTTGAATGTCCTACAAGGCCTAACAGAGAGCTTCTAATAAGTGTATAAACAAAATGAAATATTTAGAAGGCTCAAAATCCTGTGCCTGCCAGTGTATTCACAGCAACTGACAGGCAGGAAGAGATGTGGCTAAGAATTACAGACCATCTTCCTTATACTTGAAAGTGAAAGAAAGTGAAGTCGCTCAGTGGTGTCCGACTCTGCGACCCCATGGACTGTAGCCCACCAGGCTCCTCTGTCCATGGGGTTTTCCAGGCAAGAATACCGGAGTGTGTTGCCATTTCCTGCTCTAGGGATCTTCCTCACAGGGATTGAACCCGGGTCTCCCGCATGGTAGGCAGACGCTTTATCCTCTGAGCCACCAGGGAAGTCTCCTTACACTTGCGGTGGTCTCCAATCTTGGTGGCTAATTGAGGGCAGGCCCCGCTGTATACAGTTGGGATGGGGAACATCAAGCTGAAACCAGTTTTACCTCAACAAGTTGGGATCCGGGAGCGTTTCCAACCTATCCTTCAGGAAGGGGTTAGGGGAAGCTGGGTGAAGGCGCCAATCGATTCTTCAGTCTGGGCTCGATCCGCCCCCACTCCGGTAGTAGGGGATGGGAGTGCGGCTGGCCAACCGAAAGGCGGGAGGCACCGTCACCGCGCTCGCGGCCGCGCGGACCCGGGGCGACTCCACCCGCAACGCCCCGCCACCGACCCCCGCTCCCTCTGCTGTGGCCCGTGCGCCCCAGGCGCCGCTCCAGGCCCCTGGGCAGAGGTGTCTCCCCACTCCGTCCCCTCCCGGGGCTCCCTCCAGGTTCTTCCCCCATCTCCCCATTTCAGCTCCTCTGGGGTACCCGAGTCCTCGGCGACGCCCTCCCGCCGGGTCACGCCATCCTCGTGGCCCACCTTTCTCTCTTCCCACCGCTGAGCTGCAGTCTGTGAAGTAGGGACAGTGATTCCTGCCGCATTTACCCAGAAAGTGACAAAGTGACCGGCAAAGAGGAGAGGCCATTATAACGTTTATTACTAATCAGCGTTCCTGCCGTCGTCCTCTCACCGCCCTGGCGCTGGTGGAGGGGAGGCCCGCATCCCCGCAGTCGGGAAACTCCCAGGCTGGCAGCCCCGCCCCGCGCCGCCCCCCGGGCCGCGGGCCACGCCCCCGCCGGCCTGCCCGCTCCTCCGCCTGCCGCGCTAGGCGCCGGCCCCGCAGCCTCCGCCAGACCCGCGGAGCACGGCGACATGGCCGGCGGCCACCGCCTCCTGCTAGAGAACGCGCGGCAAGTGGTGCTGGTGTGCGCCCGCGGCGAGCGCTTCCTGGCCGGGGACGCGCTGCGCAGCCTGGAGGTGCTGGAGGGCGCCAGCCTGGTGGTGGGCACGTAAGTGGCCGCGCCGTCTGGGCCGTGGGCCGCTTGCTGCGGGGACCAGTCTGCCAAGTGCTCTTTCTATAACTTGTGCACTGTGGAGGGAAAGGAGGTAACAGGCTTCCCGGGGAGATGGTTGTACGCCTGCCTTTCAGGCGCCTATTGCTAACGTGTTTGGCCGCTTTGGGTTGTCATTCACTTGGAAAAGAAAAACACTCTCAAGCTGCACAACCCACTGAGCCGCATCAGGATCGCGCCTCTGCTGATAAAATACGATTGCGGCGATCAGAAAGGGTAGGGGTTCTCTCCAATGCTTCCTGAAGTGTGGACAGGGGCCACCTGCCTCAGATGGCCTGAGTTGTTTGTTTGTTTTTTTAAGACAGATTTCTGATCCCTCCCCACCTCCGTATTCCCAGATCTCCCCCCAACAAGTTTTATTGAGATGTAATTGGCATACAGCACTGTATAGATTTAAGGTGAACAGCATAATGAATTAACTTACATACATCATGAAATGATTACCAGCAAGTATAGTGAGCATCCATCCTTTCATACAAAGAAATAGAAAGAAAAAAAAATGTTTTCTTTGTGACCAGAACTCTTAGGACTTACTCTCTTAACAACTTAATGTATAACATGTAGCAGTGTTCATTATATTTATCGTGCTATACATTACATCCCTAGTACTTATGTATCTTATAACTGGAAGTTTGTACATTTTGATTACTTTCGTCCAGTCCCCGCCACCCGCTCCGCACCTATCTTCAGGTCTTTTGAATCAGGATCTCTGTGGGTGAAGTTTTGAGATCGGAATTTTTACAAAGCGTATCTCCCACCTACTTCTACTGTACGCCAGAACTTGAAACCCACAGAAGCCCTTTATGTGGTAATGGTTTGGGGTGATAGAAAATTAAAATTCAGCCACCAGAAAGAGAGGACATTTTTCAGTTATTTTCATTTAACCTTCTGAGAGTAAAAGAACAGCAGAGAAAAAAAAAAAAAAAAAAGAACAGCAGAAGCTTGGAAGGCAGACTTGGAGTGGGCCTGGGGGTTGGATTCCCATCTGAATTGAAGAGCCAGTGACGCTGAAATTACACGAGTTTCATCCCTTATCTGAGGCTGCTTAGGGTTGTGTAAGAGCCCAGTTTTTAGGGACTCTCTGTGTGTTTAATTAACAGAGGAATAAAAATATTCCCAGTGTTATGGTCAAAAATTTGTTAAAATCACTTAACAAGAATTGCATGGATATAGGAACCTAGGGTCAATTGATAGCCATATTCCACGGAGTTCCAAGGATCTAGACTCCTACCCTCTGCTCAGCTGAGCACTCCACTCTTCCTCACAGTCACTCCATCGTCCAAGACGCCTGTGCCTTCTCCCATTATGGTGTCTCCATTCCAGCCGGTAGGAAGGAAGAGAAGAAACTCCTACTGGCTAGAACTTAGTCACGTGGCCTCACCTGGCTGATGGGAGACTTGGAAATGAAGTCTTTACTCTGGGTGGTCAAGACTTCAGCTAAAATTTAGGAATCTAGCACTGTGGGAAAAGGAAACATTGATCCTGGGGAACAACTAGCAATCTCTGCCACACATGACTTTTTGCCTTGCGTGTGGCTAGAGTCAATTTCCAAAGACAAAAGCTTAAGAAGGAAATACAATAAATATTGACTGACTGAAAGTAAGTTCATTATACTTACTGGTAATCATTTTATAGTTAAAATCATTGGTCAAATTTTTCACAATATTTCCTCCAAATTTAGTGATAATTTCTTGATTTTTCTTCAGAGATGGGTTCATAAAAGCCATTGGTCCTGCTGATGCTATCCAAAAACAGTTTTCAGAAGAAACATTTGAAGAAAGAATTGACTGTTCTGGGAAATGCATCTTGCCAGGTATTAACCTCTTTTGCAATAAAGGCCTGAAAGCAGTTTTAATAAAGAGGAATAGTAGTAGCTTGTTTTAAATAAGGTCTCACAATATATGAAAATATAATATCTGCCATTTATTGAATTCCTACTAGTAAATGTCTAACTGCTTTACAGACACATTTTCTTGTTGAATGACACTGAACTGCCTTGTAAGTATCATTGTCTACACATCATAGATTAGAACACTGACGTTTATGTGTGAAATATCTTACCCAAGATCTCTAAACAGGTAAAGGACCAGCTGGAATCAAATGCACTCATTCACTCCACTTCTTTCCACTCACATGCTGAAAAGAAACCAGCTGTGTTGGGTTTGGGTTTGGGGTTCAAAAGCTGTCCAAAGAATTTTATTAATCCATTGCACAGGGGAGGCAAATAGGGCAAGCTGCTCTCTCTAATTCTAGAATAGACTCTAAATTTGTATAGAGTATGAGACAAAGGGCCCATCTCCAGGCAGAAAAAGCATAAGCCAAAGAACCCTAGAGATTTCACCAAAGTTCATTTTTATCTTTAGTGATTGACAACAGAATCAGTTTATTAGCCACCATATCCTAAATTATCCATGTTTTACAGTTTCCCTGGTGGCTCAGGTGGTAAAGAATCTGCCTGCAATACAGGAAACCCAGTTGGATCCCTGGGTTGGGAAGATCCCCTGGAAAAGGAGATGGCAAACCACTCCAGTATTCTTGCCTAGAAAATCCCATGGACAGAGGAGCCTGGTGGGCTACAGTCCATGGGGTCACAAAGAGTCAGACACGACTGAGCACTAACACTTTTCTCCAACATGGCTATTATGTAATCATCTGAAACAAAGTTCACACCAATTTTGAGTTTTGTGCAGACATTGAGGCTAGGGTTTATACTTTAAAAATGTGTACTCTGTATACATGAGAGAACTTCTACTGTCTGGCTCTTGGGGGTCAGGAGAGAAAGTCAGGGTGAAATCTGAGGAGAAAGAGCAGAATGTGGTAGAGAAAGCAATCCAAATAGGGACTTTTGGTTTTACTCTAATCAAAGCCACTAATGAACCATTTTTACTTTAAATGTTACTTTAACCATAGTTACTTTAAATGCTCTGGAAAGACACAGTTTACCAAATTGTACCTGCATAAACAAAAGTTCCAAGTGGTTGCTTTAAGGTTTCTCTTTAATTAAAACATATTTCTTTCTTGAAGAAAGACTTATCTTTATAATTTCATATTTTGACTTCTCAAAGTGGAGGGTAGGGATTGTATTGTTCTTTTTCACACCTAGATTATTCTTTGGTGATAGAGTCCTTGGGTTTGCTCAACTAGTAGGTTTGACATTCTGTTCTAAATTCTTGTTTGGAGAGCATGGATTTATTGGGCAAAAGGAGCTGTGTTTCTTTGAAGGATGTTTTCATCATGCTGATTCAGTCTTCCATTAGAGCCTTCTAGACCAACCATGGAGAGTCTTCTTGGAACCACGCAGACGCCTTCTTCCCCCTCCACCGTCCTCCAAGATGGGTATCACCGTCATGCTTTCCCGAGAACCATATTAGAGTCTGTCTACTGTCCAAGTGCTTTTGATTTCATAACTGTAAACATGATGTGATTTATTGATTACAGGTTTAGTGGATGCACACACACATCCAGTGTGGGCTGGAGAAAGAGTTCACGAGTTTGCAATGAAGGTAATTGCAGCAGACAATGGCAAATCAAAATAAAGCACAAATATACACAAAACTTCTTCTAGAGTTTGTAGGCTGTTAGACTTTACAACAAATGTCTATGTGTCTATTTAATGGATATTTTTTACTAGCTTTGACTATGGAGCTAAGTTACTACAAAGTTAACTAATTTATGACTTGGTGCCAAATCTTTATGCACAGGGCTGTCAATAGTTTGAAGTATAATAGTTTTCAAGATATTTTAGCTGCCAAATGCTCCTGTTAAAATAGAGTTTTACCTGGTTTGCTCACTAATTTCCCCTCTTTTCCCCCATTCCATTCCCTGGTAGCCTTTAAAGGGACTCCAGGAAGCAGTTTGAAAATCACCACTCACTGGGGTCAAAGTTGGAAAAATATATTATTAATCACAAAATAAAATAAGCTTTATATTGTTCCTACAGAAAAATGAGACATTAAGAAACATAAATTATAGTCTTTTATCAGGCATTAATTAGCCACAGTCAACCCTCACATCCCTGGTTTGAGCCACTTTCACACTGTTTATTTGCTTGTTTTTAGTAGACCTTTTTAGAGCAGTTTAGGTTCACAGCACAATTGTGTGAAAGGTTCCAAGATTTCCCATATACCACTGGCCCCCAACTTCTGTCCAAAGCATAGCCTTTTCCATTTTCAACATCCCTGACCCGAGATGTACATTTGTCAGCATGGATGAACCTACAGTGACACATTATTATCACCGATAGTCCACAGTTCTTGTTACTGTTGACCCTTGCTGTTGTGCATTCTCTGGGTTTGAGGAAATGTCTGCTGACTGCCTCCACTACTGTAATATCATACAGGGTAATTTTACTGCCCCCCCCCCCAAATCCTCTGTGCTCTCCCTATTCTCTCCTCCTAAAAACTAGTAACTGCTGACCTTTCTACTGTTGCCATAGTTTTGCTTTTTCCAGAATGTCATATGGTTGGAATCCTACAGTATGTAGCCTTTTCAGATTGAGTTTCCTTCATATTTTTTCTTCACACTGTGTTTTCAAAAACTGTGTATCCTAACAGCCAAATTGGATGATTTAAGAAAAAGAAAAAAAATTTATTCAAGTATTGTCTATCTTTCTCAACAAGCTAGAGTTGTTTTTTTTAAGACTTTATTAAACCACTGAATTTCAGAGCCAAAAATGTAGAGGTTTGCAGCCCAGTTCTCTAATTATCTGATGCAGAAAGGACTGAGCCCACCAGCTTTTTGTGAACATGAAATCCTTGAAGATCATTTATTATCAAACCATTGAAACTTTCCTTAAAAGCTCTAGTTTGCAATACCTTGAATGGGACAGAATTAAGATCAAAGGAAAGGGTTTGGCAATGGGGGCCCCAGGATGGCACATTTTACACCACCTTCCTTGCAGCTCAGAGTAACAGCAGGATCTCAGAAGAGCCTTTTTTTTTCTTGAGTGACAGAGGTCAGGCCTGAAACTCTAGGTGGCCAAATACCGAGGGGTGCAAATGCTCTGGGTCTGTTGGTGGAGACTCAGGTAACGACAGCGGGATCCCCTAATCGCCTAAGCTTCACTTTCTCATAGGTGCTGAGATCAGCTGGTATACACTGGGACTAACTGGATTGTTAAAATACTTTTGTACCTGTTGGTAAATTGTCGCTACCCTGAGACCCCAGGTCCCTACCACGTCTCCCATCTCTGCCACCCTGGTCCCTTCCTGGCATACCTCTGACTCCCACAACTCCCCACCACCCTGGCAGAGTAGGGAGTTCTAGAATTGTGTGTCCCAGCATCCTTTCTGATTGGCTATGGTGCCTACGTCATACCAGTTGTCAATCATGTTGAATATCATCCCTGGACATAGGTTCTGCAGACCTGCCTGCAGCCTCCCTTCATTTTCCAGACCTAAGGGTGACCCCGTGTGTTCAGTTGGCAGGAGCCACATACATGGACATCCATCGGGCTGGAGGAGGGATCAACTTCACGGTGGAGCGCACCCGCCAGGCCTCTGAAGAGGAGCTGTATAGCTCCTTCCAGCAGCGGCTTGGGTGCATGATGCGGGCAGGGACCACGCTGGTGGAGTGCAAGAGTGGATACGGCCTCAGCCTGGAGACAGAGCTCAAGATGCTGCGGGTGATTGAGCGTGCCCGGCGGGACTTGGACATCGGCATCTCGGTCACTTACTGCGGAGCCCACTCTGTGCCAAAGTAACCTCAACAGAAGGGACCGGGGTTTAACTCGGGCAGTTAAAAACCAGAAGGGGTCATGTGGGGGCTTCTGAGTGGGGGCTGTGTTCTCCAGGGGCCTAAGGGGCACCAGCACTTGGGCTCTTGCAGAGGAACCAGTAGAACCTTTGGAAAGGTGTTCTGATTCTAAAGGTCAGTCATCTCACACGCATGGTTTTAGACAGGTGGTCTCCATCAGACCCACCCATTTGCAAGTCTCTTCATGGTGAAGGAAAAAGAGATGTTCACAACTTTTTTTTTTTGGTCAGCAAAAAGAAATTGCCCTGATCAGTTCAGTTCAGTTCAGTCGCTCAGTCATGTCCAACTCTTTGCGACCCCATGAATCGCAGCATTTTTAAAATGACAGATGCTCATTTAAGTAGTTTCCCATGACAGTGATCACAGAGGCACCTTTTATATAACACCCTGTAGAGGTGGAGCAAGTCTTGACATCAAGATGACTCAGCTGGTTTTTGTTTCTGTTCATCTGTTTGCTTGTTTAGCAGCAAACACTTTTGTTTTATTGTAAATGTGTTTTTCAGCTTTTCTCTTGATCTAAAAAGCTTCTCCCCTGTGGATTTGCCATAGAGAATTCTCTACCCTTCTGTCCCTGCATCTTGTCTGTCCTGGAATCACTACATCAGAAGGCCCACAGTTCCAGAACCAAAAGATCCAAAAGAGATCCAGACTACAAAGCTCATAGGGTGTTGCCTAAGAAGTTTTAAGTTGTAGTAACTTAGAGAATAAATGCCACAGGCTTACAAAAATGGTTTGATTATTTAAATAGCCCATTTAATTAAATAATATTTAAAATTAATAATTAAATCATTTCAGGTTTAATTCAATTTTTCACACTTATTTAGTTTTGTGAACTTTGAAAAATAGACATTTTAATGTTAATATTTGTTTACCATCCTCAATCAGAGGAACCAAAAAAATTAACATTGAAAATTATTGTGAAAAATTTACAAAATGAATTAAGTGGGAAGAAACATAAACACTGAATATTTACAGTGATGTTTGTTGTATGTATTTACCATTTATACTTCTGAAATTATTAAGACTTGAAACTGCACTCAGACTGCTGGGATATCCTATCTATGATAGTCTGTTTTTCATCATTTTTTTCAGTTGGAAAGACAATGTGACATGGTAGAAAAGTCTCAAACTTTGGAGAGACCTCAGACCTGGGTTTGAATCTAGCTAAGCTCCATCCAACTGGTTGATTTTAAGTTTTGATCATTAATTTTTCTGAACATGAATTGTTCATCTGTAAATCAGCAAAATAACACCTTTCCTATATGGTTGTCTCAAAAACAGAAACAACATATATAAGTACCTGTCTCCTCATAGTCCGCATCTGTCTACCCACCCAGGCGGTTTTTGCTGAGAGTTTTCTGTGTGCCAGACACACAGCTGATGTTTTACAGAAAAATTCTCCATCTGCCAGTGAGCCTGTGAGCTCTCCTCTTCATCCCCACAGTTAAAGGCCCAGAGGATGCCCCGTGACGTCTGCATCAGGTGTCCAAAGTTATACAGCCTGCAAGTGGTGGAGCTCTGGGGTTCTCTGACCCAAAAGCCCAGCCCATTCTCAGATATAACTACCCAGGAATCTTAGAATTTCAGGGTCTCCTTCTTCCCCTACGTCTGATGAGACAGAACTCCTTAGGCAGAAGCCTCTAGAAACTGTGGGGGAAGAAAAAGTCAGGATGATAGCTGGACCCAGGTATGGGGCCCACAGTTGGGTGTCAGGGAAGCATCCAGCATGTCCTCTAAGTGTCCTTGGCAAGAAGATTCAGGTTTTCAGCCAGGTGGCCTTGCTGACTTTCCCAAAGGCAGCCCCAGTATCCCAGAATGGGTAAGCCATCTGTCTCTCTGGCTCTAGGGCCAGTGTATACAGAAGTCTTGTCAATACCTCTGTTAGGCAGGCTTGTCCCAATTGTTAAGAGTCCTGAGTTATATATAGCTTTGATTCTTTCTTTACCTTTTTGAGGCTCAGGGTCACATATCTATAGTTTCTTAAGTTCTCCAAGTACCAAAGACCACTTTCTCCAACATTTTTTTTTTTTTTTAAACTTGCCTGTGGTGATCTCCTTTTCTTCTCTCAGAGGAAAAACTGCTTCTGAGGCCGCTGATGACATCATCAAAAACCACCTCCCAAGGCTGAAGGAACTTGGCAGAAATGGGGAAATACACGTTGACAATATAGATGTGTTCTGTGAAAAGGGTGTCTTTGACCTTGATTCCACCAGAAGAATTCTTCAAAGTGGGAAAGATATAGGGTTACAGATTAACTTCCATGGGGATGAACTCCACCCCATGAAGGCTGCTGAGGTATGGTTGTTCTCTTGCTCTTCCTTTGTCAACACTCGTGCTGTGGAAAACTCAATGAGTTTGTTCAAAGGAAGGAATGACCTTCTGAAAAGATAGAGGATGGGGAAATTTGTTAGAAATATGTGCGGGTTGGTCTGGTTGAGCTTTGGAATTCTTTTTTGCTGATCATTTGCTTTTATTATCTCCTCCTGGTGACACTAGTAGAAAAAAAAAAAAACCTTTGTGATCTCATTTACTAAATTCACAACCTATTTTGATTGTCATTCGAAGTCACCCTAGCACAGTCTCTTAATTTCACATGAAGCTTCTAGAGTTTTTCTGTGACAGCATTCAGACGAATTTTAGTGGAGCATACCTTAATAGTGACAGGATGATTTTCAAATTGTGAAGTCTTTCCCAGATTCATTTATTCATACTTGGAAGAAATTCAAAATCCCCTCCAAGTTTCATCTGAGTGACTACCTCTCTGGGATCCTTCCCAAACCTCTCTAAGAGTGGGTTATAGCCCCTCCCTGTCCTTGTTCCGCTGTTTAAAATCTCCTCTGTGATTCCTACTGGACATGAACACACTGAGGACCACACCCATGTCTTCTTGTGTGTGTGTGTGTCTGTGTGTGTGCACACGCTTAGTCACTCAGTCATGTCTGACCTTACCCAGCCTTATTTCCTGGAGGTTAACACAGTGCCTGGAGTGCAAATGGTCTTTAGAAAGGAAATATTTGTTAAATGAATGAGAACTGGGTGGTCAGCAAGATACTTCGGGCTGTAGAGAGTGACTGTGAATTAAATGTGAATTAAATCAATAGAAGTTGATAATTCCCTGGATAAGCAAATCAAGTTTGGGAAAGTTGAGGATGATTCCAAGATCAAAAGGGAACCTGCCTTGAGGAGCATCGTCTGCGCTGCCCACAAGCCCCCAGAGCCCCGATCCCAGTGCTCGTCTACCTGAGCCAGATGCTGCTGGGGGCTCTTCTTCCCTGCCCTGGGGAGGGCATCGCAGCCTCCCTGGCTCACAGTGGAACGCCAGCTATCAGTCTTCTTGCCTTGGAAGGCTCCTCATGTCATCTTTCAGCCTGGGGCACTTTGCGCATGTGTGTGCACGTGCGCGCATGTGTCAAAATTTGTCAAGTTGAGAAATAATCCACTTTAATACATTCTTATCCAAGCATTACCTCTTCTTGGTTGTCTTCTAACAACCTAGCATAAACTTTTCATCTGGAGGAAAGCCAAGTTCAAGAAGATAATCTAGGGACTTCCCTGGTGGTCCAATGTGTAAGACGCTGCGTGTCCACTGCCAGGGGCCCAGATTAGGCCCAGGAATTAAGACCCCGAAAGCTGTGAGGTGTGGCAGAAAAAAGAAGATATTTTCAGATTACACAAATGATTCCACACTCCTAAAGTCTGTTTTCTCACCTCATCTGTTTTCTCTGAGGCAATGGCATTCCAGGTGCCTTTCTTGTAAATTTATGATGTATAACAATCAGATTTCACTACCAGGTTTGCTCAATGTTTTATTCTGATTCATAAGATTCATAAAATTTTCTCTTCTAGCAAATGTTTAAAGATCTTGGTAAGCATTTGTGTGTAGGAATAGTTTTTGAAGTAGCATGCTAGCTAAATTTTCAAATGAATGTCCACCATAAACCCTTTACCCACTTGGAGGCTTGTGCTCACAAGAGGTAGTTGGCAATAATAGAGTATTGTTTATTGTTGTAGGAAAAACCATATGCTGGCACTTTATTGATTTGTTGTTGCCGTGCGTGAAACCTCTCTTTCTCTGTCCGTTCTGCTTAGCTTGGGGCGGAACTGGGAGCGCAGGCCGTCAGTCACCTGGAAGAAGTGAGTGATGAAGGCATCGCTGCCATGGCAACAGCCAGATGCTCTGCTGTCCTCCTGCCCACCACGGCCTACATGCTGAGGTGAGGCTGTTTTCCACCTCCACGCAGGAGCTGCAAGTACGAGCTATAAAGACACAGACTTCCAAGGTGCCCAAATACTATTTCATCACCCTTTTATAATTAGAAAAGAGGCTTCATACTTTAAAAAGCACACATAAGATGTTAGGAATACTCTGAATCCGAATGAGTTGCTTTCTAAGATGATGCAAGTGGGGACCATTATCCTCATAAATCCTACAAGTAAGAGGAAAGAGGAGATGTCTAAGTATATTTTGTGGCATCTCCCCAGGGATCTGGCTGTGTGCCTTCCATGGATTGAGTCTTTGTCTAGCTGTGGTAAGCAGGGACTGCTCTTCATTGCAGTGCACAGGCCTCTCGTTGCAGTGAGAGGCCTCTTGTTGCAGAGCACAGGCTCTAGGTGTCCGGGCTTCAGTGTTTGGAGCATATGGGCTCAGTAATTGCGGCTTGAGGGCTCTAGAGCACGGCCCGGAAGTCGTGACGCACAGGCTTGGCTGTCCCACAGCATGTGAAGTCTTGCCAGACCAGGACCGGGACTGCTCTCCCCTGCATTGGCAGGCAGGCCCCCGTCCACTGAAACACCAGAGAAGGCCTCCGTTCATCCTTTTAAAACATCCAGTTACCCTGCACAAAACAAAGTTCAGTTCTCCCTGGACTCTTCTCTTTTGCAATAGTTGTCACTGAATGAAATCTGTCCTCACCATATTAACTAGCGTCCATCTTTGTTCATCTTTGATTCAACTTTTGAGCCATGTCCTAAAGACTGAATTGTATTTGGTCAAGGAGATCAGGGAAATACCCAGTCCAGTAAAAGCACAGACATTGTACATCTTAGATTCTTGGACCTTCAGATGAATTTTAAAGAACCTACAAAAATGTTTGAGACTCCCACCTTCCAAAAAGGAGAGGGAGAGATGTGAATTTTAAAATTGCAAAATGAAAGTTAACTTTAAAGGCATTATTTAAACCTTGTTGTTTATATTTTGGAGTTCTAAAAAATTTATTATGTTTGAAAACAATTTTCAGTTATACTTTTCTTTCTTCACAAGAGTGTCTCAATGTAGTGATTGTCATGATAATCCCCAATTAAAGAAGTTAGTCATACCCAAGTGATTTCAAAAGCCGGATGATAAAAATCAGGAATCCTGGGGTGATGCCAGATCCCACCACTAATCACTTAATCTTGAGTTTCTGTTTCTTCTTCCAGAACGTGGAGGAGCTGGATATCTTGTTGTTGTTGAGTTGCTAAGTGGTGTCTGACTCTGCGACCCTGTGAACCGCGGCCTGCCGGGATATCTTAAATCTGCTTCAATTCTGAACATCTTCAGATGTTCTTCAAAATTTCCACTTCTTGAGACTGATATCTTTCTTCCCTCTTCTCCTTAGACTGAAGCAACCTCGAGCCAGGAAAATGTTAGATGAAGGAGTAATAGTGGCCCTGGGCAGCGATTTTAACCCTAATGCATATTGTTTTTCAATGGTAATTATTCTTAACATGCATTTCTGAGCAGACTGAAACTTCTACCAAGCATATAAATAATTTAAAAATATTTCACTGACTGGTAAAATGTATCAAAGATCTAAAAATATCTTCCGGTGAAACAAGAAAAAGAATGTGTAGACAGCAGTATAATTGCATATTTCTGTGCCTCTTGATTGCCTCCAGGCTTAGGGAGAGGAGAAAAAGGCTCTATTATGCTTTGATGCAGCCTTGGGCATTGTGGTTTTACAATAACCTATTCTCCCCCTCAGAACTGAATAATCTCAAAGAAGTTTTAGTAAGCAAATATGGAGGTGAGCTTCCTATGACAGTAAGTGACCTTGAAAAGTAGTGTTCGTGCTCACGTTCAACTCTTTCTGCAACCCCCTGGACTGTAGCCCACCAGGCTCCTCTGTCCATGGAATTTTCCAGGCAAGAATACTGGAGTGCATTGCCATTTCCTCCTCCAGGGGTCTTCCTGACCCAGGGATCAAACCCGCATCTCCTGCATTAGCAGGCGGATTCTGTACCACTGAGCCACTAGGGGAGACCCTTGAAAAGTAATAAATAAATATTAAATACATATGGGGTGGGTGGGTGAGCAATCCCTGTAATAAAGAAATCTTTCCCAAAGCATAAGAATCTTTACATTTAAATTTAAAATTTTTCTCATATTAATTCACCCTGCTCTACTTAGGCATTTATCTATCATTATTTGTTGTGCTTTGTTGAGAAATGTTCTAGGTGGCAGTTGTCTAGTTGCTTTTCTTCAATGCTTTTCTCTTCCCGTCTTAGCCAGTGGTCATGCATCTGGCGTGTGTGAACATGAGAATGTCCATGCCCGAGGCCTTGGCTGCTGCCACCATCAATGCCGCTTATGCCCTGGGAAAATCCCACACACAGGGATCTTTGGAAGTTGGCAAGCAGGGAGATCTTATTATCATCAATTCACCCAGGTGAGTGTTCTCCCAAGTAAGCCATTTTATTGTATGAAAATAAAAGTGTTAGTAGCTTAGTCGTGTCCAACTCTCTGCGACCCCATGGACTGTAGCCCACCAGACTCCTCTGTCCATGGGATTCTCCAGGCAAGAACACTGGCGTGGGTCACCATTCCCTCTCCAGGGGATCTTCCTGATCAGGGGTTAAACCCAGGTCTCCTGCACTGCAGGCAGATTCTTTACTGTCTGAGCCACTGAGGAAGCCCCATTCTATTGTGTGTCCACTGTCATGTGGAGACTTGGTTAAAACCCCCTTCCACTGATGATTCGTGTCAGGCTCTGTGTAAGCTCAGAGAAGCTACCCGGTCTTCTCATTGTCCCCCTTTTCTAAGCAAAAAGTCTCCCTCCAGGTCCTAAACTGCAGGGTAGACCAACTTTTCTGGTCTCTTGTCTGTCTTCCATCTTTCGTAGATCTCTGGGTCTCTGCTCTGTTTGCCTGGACCTTGGACCTGTGCTGCTCTTTGACGTGGGTTTTGTTTTTCTTCTTGTGCGCTGACCTTTGCTGCTTGCACTGAGCCCTGCAGGTCACAGCTCTAGCTTGTCGCCCTGGTTCTAATTCATTACCTCTCTGACTTTTCCTTCCTACTGCATGCCAAAAGCTTCGCTGCAGTTATTCTGCCTCTGGTTTTGTACTTTTCACCCACAGTCTGCTGCCTCGTGGACCTCCAGTGTAACAATTTGAGTCTTATTGTTCTAAATCTTAAAGTTGTGAATTCTATGGTGTCTGGACCCTAGCAAGTCCTCATGTTCAACAGAAGAGGGTGGCTCCATAATTCTACTCTTGAGGGGATCATAAGCTATTGTCTCATGGAAAGTAATGCTAATGTTACAATTTATGCATCAGTTAACTGAATCAAATATTTTAAGATCAGATATTTAATATCATTAAACAATGCTTGATTTATCATAGACTGATTATCATGGTACTCTGTCATTTTTTTTAAAGCCCAAATATTAACTACTAAGTATAAATAAATTTTTAGAGAATGTATTTTGAAATTAGCATTTACTGACAAAGTAATCATTTTGACTTGTATGCATTAATGTTTGATTTCTTTCTAGATGGGAGCATTTGATTTACCAGTTTGGAGGCCATCATGAATTAATTGATTATGTTATCGCTAAAGGAAAAGTCATCTATAAAAAATGATAGATCTATAAGGAAAGAGGAGACTCTTCGACTGTATAAGTCAATACAGTTATGTTAAGAGTTAAAATACCTTAGTAGTTTAGCAGAATGATGTCATTTAAGTATATTTCAATATTTTGTTAATCCACTTGAGAAACCCAAGGGATTCAATTATTTTAACATATGCACATTGACATATAACCAGGTAAACAACTTGTGATGATAGTCTCAAACATTAACTTCACAAAGTTTTGTTATAAATATTCTGCAGATTAATTCATTAGTGTCCTCTGAGGGGAGGGTGTTCTTCTATTTCTAATTTCTTCTCAACCCTTACAATAGAACTTCATGGCAGAGTTCAAGACTTGTCATTTTATACACAAGTACAGGGACCTTCTTGTAATGGATGCATTTTGATCAAATCCAATAGTACAATTTTTTAAAATTGTTTTTAAGTTTTGATTCTTCACATTAATTACAAATGTCTGAAAAATTTTATAGCTCTCAATAAATACTTTCTATCACTATTATTGTTGTTGTTTATAGCAACATGAGAAATCAGTCAGTGGTGTTGTCTATTAGAGCTTTTAAGGAAATGAACAAATTACAGAAGAAAGTGGATTACATATAGGAAAAGTGGATGATTATATAAATGGGTGTCTCTAAAGCCTTATGAGTTTACTTGAAATCTTTTAAAATGCTTTCATCATCTTAATAATCACAGCTTCATGATCAAACTATGTTCTGTTTAGGAAGAGATGACTAGACAAGTAAATAGTACCCAAAGTATCACCCATTTCAAGTGGATAAAGCCTGAATCAATGAGTCTCTACTGTATTCAGTAGAGAGCAAATCAAGAGATCCCGTGTCAGGAGGTTAAAGGTAACAGTGCACGTGGCAATCACTGGCTAGTAGCGCAGAGTCTCTGGAGTTCGGCTCCTCACATGCTTGGTGAAGAAGCTGAAAGGGGGTGTGGGAAGCCTGGTTGCTGTGGGTGATACCTCCCCTGTGACTGGTCTCCTAGTTAACGGTAGGAGTCTGGGGTGCAGGAGATAGCTTGAAAGGCCAAAACTAAAGATTAGGTCTGTCCTAGAATCCAAGTCATGCAGAAGCATATCCTTACACTTAGGGAATAAGCAGGTGAAGCACTTATTTTCCTTCTGTGTGTGCTCAGTTGCTCAGTCATGTCCAACTCTTTGCGATCCATGGACTGTAGCCCGCCAGACTCCTCTGTCCACGGGGATGCTCCAGGCAAGAATACTGGGGTGGGTTGCCACACCCTTCTCCAGGGGATCTTCCCAACCGAGGGATCGAGCCCAGGTCTCACATACTGCAGGCGGATTCTTTACCATCTGAGCCACTAGGGAAGCCCATTTTCCTTCTAGGAAACATTAACTCTAAATAAGTAGCATTCTTGCCTTTTTTGAAAGAAACCAGAAGAGGATGCCCACCTGAAACTGCCTTATTCCTCCCAGACCAGTGTCCTACAAGCCCCTTGCAACTCGCGGAAACTGGCTAGAAACGCAGAACCTCAGCCCCACTCCACATCTGCTGAATCAGAATCTGGTCTTAACAAACCCACAGGTGATTTGTCTGCTCCCTTGAGTCTGAGAAGGGCTGCGGTCTAAATCCTAGCCACACACGGTGCCTCAAAACCTCCATTTGCTTTTGCTGCCCGGACCTCGCAGCACCCTTTCCTGCCCTAGAGTGCTTTCCCTCTCTTCTTAATGTGGGAAATCGGAGCTAGTCCCTCCCCATTCCTACGATGCACCCATTCCTCTGTGAGCGCCTCTAGAGCATTGCGCCCAACGGTCATTCTCTTTAGACTGTGTGTTAGGAGAGGGAAGGGCCTGGTCGTGTCCCCAGGATCTAGTATAGTGATTGGTTCATAGGAGGTGATCAATGAATGAAGTACTGAATGGCTGCACAAGCATACAGATGGTCATAGTGAAAAGTGCTTATTAAAATACACTCAGTAGGCCAAACCAGGAATGAAGTGTTAAAGAAAGCACTTGTTCCACATATTGGAAAGAGCATATGAATTCCTTAATGTAATGTCATTCTGTAATGTAATCACTGCAGATGGTGATTGCAGCCATGAAATTAAAAGACACTTGCTCCTTGGAAGGAAAGTTATGACCAACCTAGACAGCATATTAAAAAGCAGAAACATTACTTTGCCAACAAAGGTCCGTCTAGTCAAGGCTATCATTTTTCCAGTGGTCATGTATGGATGTGAGAGTTGGACTATAAAGAAAGCTGAGCGCAGAAGAATTGATGCTTTTGAACTGTGGTGTTGGAGAAGACTCTTGAGAGTCCCTTGGACTGCAAGGAGATCCAACCAGTCCATCCTAAAGGAGATCAGTCCTGGGTGTTCATTGCAAGGACTGATGCTGAAGCTGAAACTCCAATATTTTGGCCACCTGATGTGAAGAGCTGACTCATTTGAAAAGACCCTGATGCTGGGAAAGATTGAGGGCAGGAGGAGAAGGGGACGACAGAGGATGAGATGGTTGGATGGCATCACCGACTCAATGGACATGGGTTTGGGTAAATTCCAGGAGTTGGTGATGGACAGGGAGGCCTGGCGTGCCGCGATTCATGGGGTCGCAAAGAATCGGACATGACTGAGCAACTGAACTGAACTGACTGAACGGACATGACTGAGCAACTGTAATGTCAAAAGATGCTGATGGGGAAGTAAAGGTAAAACCCAACAAGAAACAATGTCATGATTAGGTGGAAAGGGGCATCGCCATCCTCAACTTGGGAGCTTGGAAGGATTTTGATGTGAAGGAAAGGCTCCAAGATGGGGGATTATGGGGGTGTTCAGGAGAGGGGGAGGGTCTGAACCCTCCTAGAATGGAGGGCCGGAGAAGGCAATGGCACCCCACTCCAGTAGTCTTGCCTGGAAAATCCCACGGATGGAGGAGCCTGGTAGGCTGCAGTCCATGGGGTTGCTAAGAGTCAGACATGACTGAGTGACTTCACTTTCACTTTTCACTTTCATGCATTGGAGAAGGAAATGGCAACCCTCTCCAGTGTTCTTGCCTGGAGAATCCCAGGGACGCGGGAGCCTGGTGGGCTGCCGTCTGTGGAGTCGCACAGAGTCGGACACGACTGAAGCGACTTAGCAGCAGCAGCAGAGTGGAGGGCTTCGGGTGGGGGTACTGGGACTATAATTTTGACTCAGGTTTCACGAGACTTGGAATGTCAGGCTCACTAGTTGGAACTTCATTCTTAAAGTCATGGGAGGCCACTGCAAGTTTTTGAACAGGTTAGAACAAGGACAAGTGTTTGTTGTAGAAAGAAGAATCTGGTTTTAGTCAACACAGTCAGCACTCAGATATGTGCTGTGTGAGTGGACTCTGGAAAGACACCTTAACCAAGTCCTTCGGTGGAGAGAGCAGGAGGTATCAGGTGCTGGAAGTCTGGATGGAAAGCTCTCGAAATGGCAGTGAGATATGCACACCCCTACCTGACCATGGCTTGAAAAACAAGGAAGCCTGTTAGTTCCGCCTGGAAGCTCACAGGAAGGACAGGCTTCAGGACCCCGAAGACCCAGAGTCCTCCCCCCCGCTCCTGCTCTGTCCTACAGTGTGGGGACACCCAGGCTGGGTCCCCCCGGTGTGGCAGGCTGGCAGCCGTCAGAGGGGCTGTGCCTCCTCATTCAGGTCAAGCAGGACGGGGAGAAAGCCTGCTCTCAGGACAGAAAGAGTTTTCTAGAAGCCTCTGTTACTGACCAGGGTTCTTGGCCTCCTTAGCCAATGGAAATTGACCAGAGGCCAGACAAGAAATGCAGGTAAGGCTTTACTGGGGCTCCTGTTGCAGCAGGGGTTGGGGGGAGGGTGAGAAGAATCTGCAGGTCCCCGTGTTCGCTGGCTCCCCGAGGCCTGGGGGGGAACTCGTTCCTTATATGGAGTGAGGGTAGGGGCGTGTCCAGAGGTTGGCCAGAGGGGTGGCTTAGGCCGTGGTGTGTGCAAGGGGCACCCCAGTACCCTGCTTTTGCTCACCACCCCCTTCTTTTGCTCCAGGCTCTTTAAAAGTTGCAGTTGGGTTTTTTTTATCTTTTTGCAGCTTTTGTCCAGAATTTGTCCCCACTGACTGTGTACATGATTCATTGTAGTCCCATAGTTTAGTTTCTTTGTATTTTGTTTCTCAGGAAAAGGTGTGTCCAGGTATAAGCATTGCAGCCCTGCAACAAAGGGTCCCAGGACCCAGGCCTGCCTCACCTCCAGTAACATTCTTCTCTTGTTCACCCAAGCTGTGTACCCCCCTACTGTCTCTTGAACTAATCACCCGTAAAGGAAACGGGACCCCCTTGAGACAAACCAGGCCTGTGCCCTGAGCTGAAATGAATTTCCTCCAACTCTTTTTTTTTTTTTTTTGGTATAATGTTAATGTTAACATTAAAAGTTTACATTTAATAAATGAGTACCTTCAACCAAAGTAAACTCCCAAGTGTAAAATGATCGTGCTATTCATGAGATAATTAGAAGCTTTAATAAAAAGACCAGGTGACCAGTGACCAGGTCAGTGACCAGGTTCAGAAATGAGACACAGCTTTAAACAGTAATGAAAAGTAGCTTCTTTGGAATTTTTCAGGTTATGTGTGGAGTTTCATGTATGTGGTAGGTTGTTATACTAACAGCCCCCAAATCACATGCCCTTATGTGTTACCCTTCCAAACTGATGTGGGCTTGACATGTGACTTGCTTTGGCCAATTAGACATTAGCAATTGTGGCACAAAAGGAGCTTGAAAAGCCCTTGCACTTTCAGTTTTTCTCTCTGGCTGCCCTAAGAGAGCAGGTAAAGGAGCCCAGGTGAGCTCACCTGGATGAAAATCATGATGCCTCTAGCTCTTCTGGGCTCCTCAGTGGAGAAGAGAGAGAAAGAATGTCTACCAAATCAATCACGTTGTCTAAAGACACTTTGTACCGTGTGAACATTCAATGACAAAAATCTTACACAAATGTAATTAACTGCAATTAGAATCACCTTTCCCTGATGAGGTGATATACTTTGTTATAAAAATCTAAGAATACAGCAGTGACATAAGACAGTAAGACTTAGTTTATTCCACATTTACCTTGAAATTCCCTTGAGGGCACAGTTACAGAGCTGTATAGAAAACCCAATAACAAAGGGCCCAGAGGACCAGCCGTGGCCACCAGCACACCCCACGGCAAAGTGACAAACAGCCTCAAACCACTGGGCTGACTTGCTCCACTGCAGCTCGTGGTTGAGAACGAATAAACTTCACTCCTGTGTCCACATTCCAGCAAAGAACAGCATCAAGAACCACCTTTTGGGCAACAGGTTCCTCAGCACATTTTGGTTTGTACTTCTGTCTCCACCTTTCCTGTGGACAGGCTGCAATTAGGAAAAACTCTGCTGTGAAATGCATGTTGGGCCGTTTGAGGCTGTCACCAGGTGGGAAAGTGGGCAAGCATGCTGCCCTTTCCTTGACCAAATGCAGTCGTCAGAGCCATGGATTCACTGCACTCGGAGAGAGCTTTGCTCATGTTTGCAGAGAACGGTGCAGAGTCATAGCCTCAGGGAGTCAAGAAGTCGTTAGACCCATCCTTCTTTTGGACAATTACACTTAAGCCTTCCCAAGAGGTCCTTTATCTTCTTCAGTGGGGAGGGAACAGACTGGGTAACATCCTGAGGCCCATCTGATCTCTGTCAACAGGGCCTTGTTTCAATGATTACCATTACAGAGAAGGGTTGGGTAACTTCTAAACATCAGATTCCTTACCTGTGAAATGAGGAGGCTTCTTAAGCTAGGTTATTATAAGAACATGAACAAAGTACTAACACGTAATAAGGCAGCAATAACACTAACCTCCTACCACAGTTTAAGCATCTGAATCCTTTCTTTGATATGTATAGTGACATTTGATAAATATGAAACAGTTCATTGAGAACCACTCTAATAGCAATCTTTCTATTCATTCCTTAACTCCTTGATGCAGAATGTCTTGTTGACCAATTGACTATTCTTTACTACAATTCAACTAATAAAACAAGAAGCAGCTTGAGAACAAATTATGACTTAAAAAGTATTGTTTACAAAGACATATTAAGGAACAATCATCATATCATGGCTTAGTATAATCCACCAAAGTTAACTAGAACTTGTCAAAGCAAAAACAAAGAGAAAAAACAACTAAAAAACCAAAACAAAAGATTCACAGAAGCCTAATGTTTTTGGAAAAGAATGCCATCAATCTTTTTCAAGATTTGAGTTCATCTAATGTCAAGAGTCAAACATCCACACAATTGTGGTTACTCTTCTCACCCTTAGGAATGAGCGACGTGTAGATATCGTTAAGAAATAATTAAAGTCCCATAACCTGGAAACACCGTTTACATCTCTAACCAGGTCAACAAGAACACAGTACTAGATTTAGTAAATGTAATATTATCACCAGCCTAACCAGAGCAGGTATTATAAGACCCAAACCATGTAATAGATTGATCCACCTGAGAAAGTTCTCAGGTCTCTCCTTCAGCATAGTACTGTTTTCTGTAAAATTAAGTGCTATCTAATCTGCTAATTCATGACAAAAAGCATTAAAGATCCTCAGACTCTGGGATCTTGGTAGAGTTCTTGTGCAGAAATTCCAGTGAAAATGCTGTTGGAGAAACAGGTCTTGATTCCGGAATATGCTCCATCCTGTATTTTTCAATGTATGGTGCAGCTACTTCCCAAACCTGAGACACAAGGACAGAGCAAAGTCAAAGTACTGACAACATTGTTTTCACATGAGTTAAACAACTTCATCTGAAGTCAAAGCCGTTATCTCTACCTGCCTAGATACATAGCTACTGTTGGCTTGCTTTTATCATAAGCCATTTGACACATGACCTGTCAAGTAACAGCTTTTAAAATACAAAGTTCAAAATGTTTCTAAAGTGACCATTAAGGTTTTCAGCTGTTTGCTCTTCTAAAGCAAAACACGCCAGTGAACAAACAAAACCTAGAGGATTCGGTGTGGATGGAATTAAGGAAAGTTACTCAAGGGCAGAACTATGTGTTTTCTGAGGCAAGCCTTTAATGATAAGAGGCAGTGGATCTCCTCTGCCCTAGTTCCACGCCCCATGCACTCTGTTCTTTGGACCCTTGTTGCTCAGAGCATGGCCCCTGGACTGGCGGCATCAGCGTCACCTGGGACGAGTCAGAATGTCAGCCCTGCTGCAGACCTGCTGAGTCTGAACCTGCATCTTAACAAGATCCCCGGGAAATCCACATGCTCTTTACAGTTTGAGAAGCACAGCTTCGTAGCCTTGTTCAGGGCTTACCTCCACCCACCAACCTATTCCCTTTCAAGCATAACACCTTCTCAAATGAAGATCCAGTTTTTAGTTTATATTATGGCTGCTTTTTATTTGGTTGCCCCTGATAGAAAAGGAGCGTTTCTTATTCGTTTGTATTACCTTAGAAAATGTATTCTTTCAAAAGCGACCCCATGGACTGTAGCCCGCCAGGCTCCTCTGCCCATGGAATTTTCCAGGCAAGAATACTGGAGTGGGATGCCTTCTCTGGTTTCAAAAGCTAACCTCCTTGAAAAGATACCTGCACTGCCATGCTCACTCCAGTATTATTTACAATAGCCAAGGCAAGGAAGCAACCTAAGTGTTCACCATCAAATGAATGGATAAAGAAATTGTGATACACACACACACAGTGGAATATTATTCAGCCATAAGAAAGAAGGAGCTGTTGCCATTTGCAACAACACAGATGGACCTTGAGGTCATCATAAGCGAAATGTCAGACAAATATCATATGATCTCACTTGTATGTGGAATCTAAAAAAAATAAATAAAATAGCTCATAGGTACAGAGAAGAGGTTGGTGGTTGCCAGAAGCAGGGGGTGGGGGAGTGGGTAAGGAAATGATTTGACAGTAGTCAGAAGGTACAAACTTCTGCTTATAAATAAATCCTGGAGATGCAATGTACAGCTTGGTGACTATAGTTAATAATACTGTATTGTATATTTGAAATTTGCTAAAAGAATAGATCTTAAGAAGTTCCTATCACAAGAAAAAAATAACTGTGTGGTAATGGAGGTTAACTAACTGTAGTAAACATTTTGCAATGTATATAGAGATCAAATCATGTTGTACACTAACATAATGATGTATGTCAAGCATATTTCAGTTGAAAAAAGGCTGAGTTCTCGCCTACCTCTCTTCTAGCACCAAAGCTGGCAGCAAGCAAGGGAATTCCCCCTCAAAGGGTATGGGGAACACTTAGAAATGACAGGGGTGAAGGTCAAAGGAAAAAACTGTTCTCAAGGGCAGAGCAATAGTTCCAAAGGAAATCAAGCAACTCTAAGGGACATGATAGCTACAAATTACTGCAGAAGGTTTAAAGGAATTTTAAAAATATATTTTAAACATGGGTCCACATTCTAGGCATCTGTCCCAATTAGACAAGTCTGTAGTCAATGGAAATAGAGGAAAGAAGCGGTAAAGAGAACCCGTATCTCACCCAGCATGATGGGGAGGACACAGCAGTGCATGAGGTGGACCCAGAGCCCTTTGAATAAAAACTCGGGAAGTTTGTCTTCCCTTCAGGTCTATGCAGTTGCTGGAGCAGGTAGGGGCAGCATTACAGAAAAAGAGTGTACTTCTGAATAAAAGAGAACCTTCTTGGTGAGGAGGAATCTATGAACTTTCATCTTATTTTTTCCCCATGAATACTTGTCCCAAAATTCTATTTAAAATTCATTAAAAAAATTCATTTCAGATACTAATCCTTAGACAGTCAATGTTTGGATGCAACATGGGGCACTTGCGAGTTTGTCAAATAGCTTCTTAGTGGCCTTAAAAGTTGCATGAGTACCTTTTGGTTCACTTCCAAAAAATAACCAGGAAACAGAAGAATAGGAGAATGTTTCTCTACTCCCCACCCCCACTCCGCTTCCCCTTGTGGTGGGGTGATTTAGTCATGAAGTCATCTCTTGCAACCCCATGGACTGTAGCCCACCAGGCTCCTCTGTCCATAGGATTTCCAGACAAGAATACTGGAGTGGGTTGCCATTTCCTTCTCCAGGAGAATCTTCCCGACCCAGGGATCGAACATGGGTCTCCTGTATTGCAGGTGGATTCTTTACCAACTGAGCCACCGGGGAACCCATGCTCCCTCTTAAAGACCCCAAACTAAAAAACAAGCCGGAAAGCCAGCTTACCTTCTGCTCTACGAGCAGCCTGTGCGCTGCCTCAATGTCTGGGGCCATGAAGCGATCTTTTATCCAGGGCCTGCAGAGAAAGCACGTCACACCATCAGCCAACGTTAACCACTGCCAGGGTCCACAATTCTGAAACGGTGTCACTTTCCAGGGATCTGTTTGATTTTACCTCACGACAGAGCGCACCAAGTCATAGACCTTCTCCAGTGGAGTGGTGGTTTTCAAGGGGCGGAGGAACTCTATGCCCTGGCAGGCTGCAAGAAGCTCGATGGCCAACACTGAAACAAGGAGGGACGAGGGGATGGCTGGTTAGTGTGTGACTTCATGCTTGAGGGGTGTAAACCCCACGCGAGCTGCCAGCCAACTAATGGATAGTTGGTTCTCAGTCTATCGGTAGAATGAAGCTGCCTTGGTATTTGTGTACATTTAAAATCTACTTTTCTAACCCCTCGGCTGCATCTTTAATGCTGAGAAGGGCAGGACTACCCAGGTAAATCAGCTTTCTCCTTCTCCCTTCAGCTGATCAAGATGGATAACCTCTGTTTCCTATTTCCACACTTGTGTAAATTTCCGTTTGTCTTCAGCCTTGCTGTTCCCTATGGCCTGAAATACCTGGCACATACACTTTCATCAAAAGACTGAAGGAGTCTGTGAATGAGCAGATAACTCTTTGGTTGCCATGGAACTGTTTCTCTAATATCTATTTTAAATCTTCAATTTCAAAGGCTCCCAACAAGACCACATAAGGAGGATGAGAGAGTGATGGGTAAAGGGTACAAGGTTTCTTTCTGGAAAGATGAAAATGCTATAACGTTGACTATGGTGTCGACTCACAACTCTGAGTATATTCACAACTCTAATAAAACCCACTGAATTGTACAATTTAGATGGGTGAATTGTATAGTATATGAATTATACCTCAATAGAGCTATTGCCCCCCGCAAAATGGATACTCAACTCTCTTACATTTATCTTAAAATAATGCTATTTTGTCAGCCAATTGATTCCAATACAGTTGCAAAGACTGAGGAATTTAGAACAATGCCTAAAGGAAGGCAGTTTCTCTTTAAGAAACAAACAAGCAGTGATTAAGAAGGCTGGAAGACTTTGACCTAACAGTGCCCCACCTATGAACTATCTTGGCCAAAAAATGCTGGATCTAAACCTTGTCAAGTCTTTAGGACAAACTGCAATCCACAAAAAACAGGACAGAACAAACGTACCACCACAAGCACAGTTCAATTCAGTTGCTCAGTCGTGTCTGACTCTTTGTGACCCCATGAATCGCAGCACACCAGGCCTCCCTGTCCATCACCAACTCCTGGAGTTTACTCAGACTCATGTCCATCGAGTCGGTGATGCCATCCAGCCATCTCATCCTCTGTCGTCCCCTTCTCCTCCTGCCCCCAATCCCTCCCAGCATCAGGGTCTTTTCCAATGAGTCAACTCTTCGCATGAGGTGGCCAAAGTATTGGAGTTTCAGCTTCAGCATCAGTCCTTCCAATGAACACCCAGGACTGATCTCCTTTAGGATGGACTGGTTGGATCTTGCAGCCCAAGGGACTCTCAAGAGTCTTCTCCAACATCACAGTTCAAAAGCATCAATTTTTCGGCGCTCAGCTTTCTTCACAGTCCAACTCTCACATCCATACATGACCACTGGAAAAACCATAGCCTTGACTAGATAGACCTTTGTTGGCAAAGTAATATCTCTGCTTTTTAATATGCTATCAAGGTTGGTCATAAATTTCTTCCAAGAAGTAAGCGTCTTTTAATTTCACGGCTGCAATCACCATCTGCAGTGATTTTTTTAGCCCCCAAAAATAAAGTCAGCCACTGTTTCCCCATCTATTTCCCAGGAAGTGATGGGACTGGATGCCATGATCTCAGTTTTCTGAATGTTGAGCTTTAAGCCAACTTTTTCACTCTTTTCTTTCACTTTCATCAAGAGGCTTTTTAGTTCCTCTTCACTTTCTGCCATAAGGCTGGTGTCATCTGCATGTCTGAGGTTATTGAGATTTCTCCCGGCAATCTTGATTCCAGCTTGTGCTTCTTCCAGTCCAGCGTTTCTCATGATGTACTCTGCATATATGTTAAATAAACAGGGTGACAATATACAGCCTTGACATACTCCTTTTCCAATTTGGAACCAGTCTATTGTTCTATGTCCAGTTTTAACTGTTGCATCCTGACCTGCATATAGGTTTCTCAAGAGGCAGGTCAGGTGGTCTGGCATTCCCATCTCTTTCAGAATTTTCCAGTTTATTGTGATCCACACAGTCAAAGGCTTTGGCATAGTCAATAAAGCAGAAATAGATGCTTTTCTGGAACTCTCTTGCTTTTTTGATGATCCAGCAGATGTTGGCAATTTGATCTCTGGTTCCTCTGCCTTTTCTAAAACCAGCTTGAACATCTGGAAGTTCATGGTTCACATATTGCTGAAGCCTGGCTTGGAGAATTTTTAGCATTACCTTACTAGCATGTGAGATGAGTGCAATTATGTGGTTGTTTGAGCATTCTTTGGCATTGCCTTTCTTTGGGACTGGAATGAACACTGACCTTTTCCAGTCCTGTGGCCACTGCTGAGTTTTCCAAATTTGCTGGCATATTGAGTGCAGCACTTTCACAGCATCATCTTTCAGGATTTGAAGTAGCTCAACTGGAAATCCATCACATCCACTAGCTTTGTTCGTAGTGATGCTTCCTAAGGCTCACTTGACTTCACATTCCAGGATGTCTGGCTCTAGGTGAGTGATCACACCATCATGATTATCTGGGTCATGAAGATCTTTTTTGTACAGTTCTTCTGTGTATTCTTGCCACCTCTTCTTAATATCTTCTGCTTCTGTTAGGTCCATACCATATCTGTCCTTTATTGAACCCATCTTTGCATGAAATCTTCCCTTGGTATCTCTAATTTTCTTGAAGAGATCTCTAGTCTTCCCCATTCTGTTGTTTTCCTCTATTTCTTTGCGTTGATGGCTGAGGAAGGCTTTCTTATCTCTCCTTGCTATTCTTTGGAACTCTGCATTCAAATGGGTATATCTTTCCTTTTCTTCTTTGCTTTTCGCTTCTCTTCTTTTCACAGCTATTTGTAAGGCCTCCTCAGACAACCATTTTGCCTTTTTGCATTTCTTTTCCATGGGGATGGCCTTGATCCCTGTCTCCTGTACAATGTCATGAACCTCCATACATAGTTCATCAGGCACTCTGTCTATCAGATCTAGTCCCTTAAATCTATTTCTCACTTCCACTGTATAGTCATAAGGGATTTGATTTAGGTCATACCTGAATGGTCTACTTTCTTCAATTTCTACTTTCCCTACTTTCTTCAATTTAAGTCTGGCAATAAGAAGTTCATGATCTGAACCACAGTCAGCTCCCAGTCTTGTTTTTGCTGACTCTATAGAGCTTCTCCATCTTTGGCCGCAAAGAATATAATCAATCTGATTTCGGTGTTGACCATCCGGTGATGTCCATGTATAGAGTCTTCTCTTGTGTTGTTGGAAGAGGGTGTTTGCTATGACCAGTGCGTTCTCTTGGCAAAACTCTATTAGACTTTGCCCTGCTTCATTCCTTACTCCAAGGCCAAATTTGCCTGTTACTCCAGGTGTTTCTTGACTTCCTACTTTTGCATTCCAGTCCCCTATGATGAAAAGGACATCTTTTTTGGGTGTTAGTTCTAAAAGGTCTTGTAGGTCCTCATAGAACCGTTCGACTTCAGCTTCTTCAGTGTTACTGGTTGGTAAAAAGATACCCCACGTCCAAGGTAAGAGAAACCCAAGTAAGACGGTAGGTGTTGTGAGAGGGCATCAGAGGGCAGACACACTGAAACCACAATCACAGAAAACCAGCCAATCTGATCACAGGACCACAGCCTTGTCTAACTCAGTGAAACTAAGCCATGACCTGTGGGGCCACCCAAGACAGTCGGGTCATGGTGGAGAGGTCTGACAGAATGTGGTCCACTGGAGAAGGGAATGGCAAACCACTTCAGTATTCTTGCCTTGAGAACCCCATGAACAGTATGAAAAGGCAAAATGATAGGATACTGAAAGAGGAACTCCCCAGGTCAGTAGGTGCCCAATATGCTACTGGAGATCAGTGGAGAAATAACTCCAGAAAAAAATTAAGGGATGGAGCCAAAGCAAAAACAATACCCAGTTGTGGATGTGACTGGTGATAGAAGCAAGGTCTGATGCTGTAAAGAGCAGTATTGCATAGAAACCTGGAATGTTAGGTCCATGAATCAAGGCAAATTGGAAGTCAAACAGGAGATGGCAAGAGTGAACGTTGACATTCTAGTAATCAGCGAACTAAAATGGACAGGAATGGATGAATTTAACTCAGATGACCATTATATCTACTACTGTGGACAGGAATCCCTTAGAAGAAATGGAGTAGTCATCATGGTCAACAGAAGGGTCCGAAATGCAGTACTTGGATGCAATCTCAAAAACGACAGAATGATCTATGTTCGTTTCCAAGGCAAACCATTCAATATCACGGTAATCCAACCACAGGCATGCTCACAGGTAAATCAAGAATGTCAATCTCAGAAAACTAAGCTGGTTTTCAAACTAGTCAATGACACGAATTTTTTTTAAAAAGGGGGGAGGGAGAGGAACTGTTGTAAATGAAAAGAAGCTTAAAAGCTTGACCACTAAATTTAAAGAGTGGGTCTTGAATCTTGGTTTGAACAAACACTGGAAAGACATTGAAATAATCTGGAAAATTTGAATACGTACTCAATGATACCAAGACTTATTGTTGATTTTTGTTGGATGTGATAATGGCAGTGGGTAAGAAAGCATTTGTATTTGAGAGAGAAAGTGTGCCGGAAGAAAACACGATGACAGGGATCTGCTTGAAAATGATTGAGAAATTTTTTTTAAGAAATGAAGTATAATATATTAACTGTGAATCTGAGTGAGGTATATATGGAGGTTTATGGTACTAATCTCTCCACTTCTGAATGTTTTAAAATTATTTCATTAAAAAAAAAAAAGCCAACTGATGAACTGGCTTAGCCAGAAGGTGTGGATTCTTAATCTTCAGCCAGCATCAAAATCACCTAGAGGGCTTGTTAAGTCGAGATTGTTCTGGTCTCAGAGTCTCTGAGTCAGCAGGTCTGGGGCAGGGCCTGGGTTCCCAGGTGATGCGGATGTTCTGATGGGGATTCCATGCTGAGGACCACTGGCATAGTGGTCATCAGTGAGGCCTGCATCCCAGCTGGCTGGGGTTACCTTGCTCCACATGCTCAATGACCCTGAGGGCCTTCCTGGCTGCCCATCCTCCCATGGAGACGTGATCCTCCGTAGCCGCGCTGGTGGAGAGAGAGTCCACGGACGAGGGGTGGCACAGAGCCTTGTTCTCAGAAACTGCAAGAAGCCAGAAAGTAAGTGAAGGACATATTGTTCCTAATAGAATGACGTGCCACATGACACATGGCTCCCCAAAGCGCTCCTCAGTGTGGGCTACCCTCTCCAGGAGTTCCTGGTCATTATCAAAGCACTAGATGTTCCAAAGTTACTTTGGGAAAAGGAAGTCATGTGGGTTTTTTTTCCCCCAAAGTAAGAAGGACCCTTAAAATTGTAGGGAGTTCTGAGATAGGACTGGGAAGGGAACCCTCATATTATGAAACAAAGTTGAAAATCCAGCAAGCATTTGGCATGCCAGGGAGACTAAGGGAAAAAAGAAGTGATGGTCATTTCCAGGACTTGGAGAATAATCTGGTTATGTCAGCACACGAGGTAGGATCAAGATTCAGGCATAGCATTTGCAGGTTGAGGCTGAACCCACAGACCTTGAGCAAGAAGATTTAAAATTGAAACTGTCCAATGATGACATAAGTGGATGTACTCAATTTAAGGAAGGGCTCAATGACAGCTGGGGATGTCTTGGAGATGTTAGGGGAAGTCTACAGTTTGGCCTAGCTTTCTGTCTTTCAAACTTTATTGTAAATGAATCACTCGGCCTTGTTAAAGTGCAAAGGTTGCGTTTCAGGTGGGGCCTGAAATTCTGCTGTTCTAACAAATTCCCAGGTGATGGCTGTATTTTTGGCCAGGGGACTATAACTTAAGTAGCAAGGACCTCGATTACAGAGTTCCTTCTCCCCAGCTTCAGAAGCCAGGAAATGTCCAAGTCAAGAGTTTTTCCCCCACTTTATTTTTTTTTTTAACCTATGAGAGCAGCTTTGAGTTCTTTTCTATGCTAAAGGGTATCTGGAGATAATCCAGTATAAACTACAGTGATTCACTCATCCTATTTTGCCCAGAACTTTCAGGTTTCAGCACTGCAAGCCCTGGGCCCCTAAACCTGCAATATGAATCACCTGGTTTGGTGGCGCTGGTTTAGAAAAGTAACTTACAAGTGGCCAGAAAAAAAAAGAAAACCACCAATTTAATTATAATGAGAGCAAGCCGAGCAACTTCAAACAGCTAGGGCAGCTAAACACATTCAAAGGAGACTCCCCAACTTCACAACATTCTCTAAAAATCAGTGACCACCCCACCATGTTAATGTGGGGGCTTCCCAGGTGGCGCTAGTGGTAAAGAACCTGCCTGCCAATGCAGGAGACATAAGAGATGCAGGTTCAATCCCCGGGTCAGGAAGATCCCCTGGAGGATGGCATAGCAACCCACCCCAGTGTTCTTGCCTGGAGAATCCCATGGCCAGAAAAGCCTGGCGGGCTGCAGTCCACAGAGTCTCAAAGAGTTGGACATGACCGAAGCGACTTAGCATGGATGCATGTTAATGTGAGAAGTCACTGCCTTTTAAAGGGATTTTTTAGTAAGTGAGCAGATAGAAGATTCTGGACAGAAGATGAATTCAGTGGCTCTTTGTTAGCTGTGTTGAGTCTAAGTGTGAGACTTAACTGACGAAGTGGTGAGGAATAATAGTAACAACTAATATTTAGTGCTTACAGTATGTTAGGCACAGTTCCAAGGCTTTCCATGCATTAATTCACTAACTCCTCAGAATAGCCCTATTAGGTAGGTTTTTCACCCCCATTTTACACAGCAGTAAACTAAGGGTCAACAGGATTAAGAGACTTGCTCCATATCAAACTGCTGATAAATGGATGGAGACAGGATTCAGACCCAGAGGCTATGCTCTGATTGAACTGCCATTCTATCCTGCCTGTTGGGTAGGCTTGCCAGAAAAAATTGCACATGCTTAGCTAAATTTGAATTTCAGATAAAAAAATAATTTTTAGTAACAAATAATGTGGTGAATAATTCAAATTTAACTGCATTAAATTTATATTAAGTGCATCCTGCATTTCTGTTTGTTAAATTTGGCAACGATATTGTAGGATTAAGTATTGATCAAAATGAAATCCTCATTAATTGAAGTCTGAGCATAGATTTGGGAGCCAAAATTCCTGGGTTTGAACTCTGCTTTACTTCTAAGTAGCTGTGCAATATTAGGTAGGTTCTTTAACTTCTTGGATCTTCAAATATCCATCTGTGAAAGAGGAAATAATAGTACCTGCCTCTTGGTATTGTTTGGCAATTAAGGGAGTAAGTATAAGTAAAGCCCTTCACACTTCCTTTGCCAGGCCCTGTTCTGATGTTATTTCTCTGTCCCTTACAGTCTTGACTCAGAAATCTGCTATCTTCCAGCTCAATTTTCATAGAGAGCATCTTGCTGCTTATAAGCATTTTTGTGTGTTTAACACAGCCTTATGGTTTTCGTGGGAGTTTCACCAGTAGCTATAAACATCTTTGTCTTTTTCCTTCTGATGTTCTTCCAATTGAGGTTAGGGGGAAAGCCACAAAAGGAAGTTCACATATGATGTCACATTGTTTCCTACAGAGAAATCATGAAAACTCCCTATTTACAACCTCATTAGTCTATTATTACATTTCAGTGTAATGTTGCTTAGGTTTTATTTTAAATTTTTTCTTGAAACATGCATTTGTATTAAGAGAGGTAGGATGCACATAGAGGGGGTGGAAAAGTTAGATCTCATTCAAAGACAGAATGTGATACTTTCAGGTGAAATGGAAAGACCCATAGATGGATGGACTTGAATTCTGGTCAAAAGGCAGGGTCCTTACCCAGGGCTGCAGCGGTGCAGTGGGCTATCATGAACCCAGAATTCAGACCGCCCTCGGCCACGAGGAAGGCAGGCAGCTCGCTGAGGGAGGGATTGCAGAGTCTTTCGATTCTTCTTTCACTAATTGCAGCAAGTTCATGGACACCAATGGCCAAATAGTCCAGGGCCTGAAAGAGTGTCTCAATCAGGTTGGCCTATATTGGGACATGGGCTTCCCAGATGGCGCTAGTGGTAAAGAACCCGCCTGCCAATGCAGGAGACATAAGAGATGCAGGTTTGATTCCTGGGTTGGGAAGATCCCCAGGTGAAGAAATTGGCAACCCACCCCAGTATTCTTGGCTGGAGAATTCTATGGACAGAGGAGCCTGGCAGGTACAGTCCATGGGATCGCAAAGAGTTGGACATGACTGAGTGAGTGACTAAGGCTTTCGTGCATATTGGGATATGCTTTCAGGGTCAGGAGCAATTCTAAAAAGCTTACTTTGGCTGAATATTCACCATGGAAGTTTCCTCCAGAAATAGTCTCTCCCCTGTTGGCAAAGACCATCTTTCAAAATTGGTTAAGGCTTCTGCATACACTTGCTGAAAACCTGGAGCATAAGTCTCTCCCTCATTTTTAACACTGAGGTGGCAGCCCTTGTACAAAGGTAGGGTGGGGAGGAGAGTCTTTGCACAAGTAGGTGTTGACACACCATGATACAAAGGTAAACAAAAGAAAACAGAACACAGCCTGAAGTGAGCATGTCAGAGAAGCCACACTGAACCTCACACAGCTGCTGTCTGCTGGCCCAGGCTGTGCGTGGGTCTCAGGGCCGCTCAGCAGCTCTCTCTGGGAACCCAGGCAGATGTGAAGGAGAGGAAATAATAGATCCCTGAGGGGCTGGATGGTCTTTAAAGGCAGTGCTGTCTCTGTGACGCCTCTGCCAGGATGACTCCTGACCCATCACATCACATTACAAGGAGCTAAGTCAACACAGGACATTTTGTAGCAAAACAAGGTGGCGCTGGGGAACCCATACTGAGAAGGAAAGCTGCGCGCCGTCCTTAAGAGATGGAGGCATTCTTACGCTTCTCTGTACAAGTATGGGAACACTGATTTGAGTAAAGTGGCACTAGTAGTAAAGAACCGGTCTTCCGATGCAGGACACATAAGAAATGTGGGTTCTTCCTGGTTTGGGAAGATCCCCTGGAGGAGGGCATGGCAACCCTCTCCAGTATTCCTGCCTGGAAAATCCCATGGACAGCCTGGTGGGCTATAATCCATCGGGTCGCAAAGAGTCGGACACAACTGAAGTGACTTAGCATTCACTCACCACGTCAGAAATAAACTCAGGATGGGGAAAGTCATCACTCTGATCAGTACTTAGGTAAATGTTAAAAGGCTTCTGTGTAGTACACCAAAGTAGCACTGAACCCCAGGAAGGCTCCTATAAATGTCATGCTACTCAGGGTCTCCACAATCACACTTGTGATGTAGGTCTTCATCCTTCTACCAATAACCTCAGCAATGGATTTTAGGGCAAATGCCTTCGTGAGACCCTTCAGCCGATGCTGGAAATATCCCCTTTAATCTTTCATCCATCAGTTTCAGAAGCACAGCATGTTAGACTCCAAACCTGAGGCAAGGTTCACAGACCTGTCTCTGCCACTTATCGGCTCCGATCTAGAGCTGATAGAGGCATTTAACCTCAGAGCCCAGGCATTTAGTCTATGAAATGGAGCAACAGAGAAGTTATACAATTTTAAGATCTTCATCGGATCTTAAAATTACCAGCTGAAATTCTGTAATTACAGCTTAGTAAGCAGTTAAAAGATACAGGGTTATCTGTTGCACTGTTAATTTCCGTGGTTATGATGTTCTTCACAAATGCTATTGTGTCATTCACCACACCATGGACCTAAAAGACAGTATCAAATGAGTTAATACATGGAATACACTGAGTCTGGGGCCTGCCACATAGTCTGATATTCTTTTTTTTTTTTTCCATTTATTGTTATTAGCTGGAGGCTAATTACTTTACAATATTGTAGTGGGTTTTGTCATACATTGACATGAATCAGCCATGGAGTTACATGTATTCCCCATCCCGATCGCCCCTCCCACCTCCCTCTCTACCCGATCCCTCTGGGTCTTATCAGAACATTTAAGAACGTTTAAACTGGAATTTATTCTTACTGTAGAGCTAACATATCAATCATTCCCCACAGACATTTTTCAGTCTAGCTGAGCTAAAACCGAACTTGCTGAGAATAAGGAAAAGAGCATAAAATGAAATGAAAATAAAAAATTAAATATTATTAAATCATTTTCATTTAATTTAAATTTTTAATTATTTAAATTTTCATTTAATTTAATTTATTCTGTGGAGGATTCTTCAGTACACTATGGCTTGGAACTTGGTACAACCTGTCTCACTCTTGAGATGAGGTTAGTTAGCTCCTTATGCTACTAATTTCTATTTGCAAATGAGTTATAACATCTGCAATACAGGTTGCCTCACTCCAGTTTAAAGTTAAGACTCACAGGTTCGTTTATAATGGTTTATGTCTGCCTGTTAAGTGCAGATAGAGCTAATCATGGATATGCCCTTGAATTGTGGTTGGATTTTCCAATACATCCCTGGCAGTTCTAATAGGGAGAACCAGTAAAACTCCATTGACTGGTTAGGATGGTCTTCTTAATAAGAATTTTTTAGAATTTTTTAAACTTGGGGCACTAAATCTAAACAAGAAGCTGTCTGTTGGACTTCTCTACAGGGGGGTTGAGCAAAGCAATTCAAAGGGAATCTCGCAACTTACCATATAGAACAGAAACTTTGTAATAATTGGACAAACGGGGGTATATAGGATATACATCATTTTTAAGAGAGGCCGTAAAGAGATCTGGATTAGCATTAACCAGTACACAACGTCCTGACCCCTTCCTCTCTGTCCCTATCACACGACGTCCTGACCCCTTCCTCTCTGTCCCTATCACACGACGTCCTGACCCCTTCCTCTCTGTCCCTATCACACGACGTCCTGACCCCTTCCTCTCTGTCCCTATCACACGACGTCCTGACCCCTTCCTCTCTGTCCCTATCACACGACGTCCTGACCCCTTCCTCTCTGTCCCTATCACACGACGTCCTGACCCCTTCCTCTCTGTCCCTATCACACGACGTCCTGACCCCTTCCTCTCTGTCCCTATCACACGACGTCCTGACCCCTTCCTCTCTGTCCCCGTCTCAGGCTGGAGGAAAGCATAGAAACTTGTTGGGTTTTTTGTCTACCTGTGGACAGCAGCGCAAGGTGTACGCGTCTTGAACACGATCGCAGAACCTGTGACTTTCTAGGGAAAAGGTAGAGAGGATGGCAAGGGGCACGTTAGCAATTCTTTCCAATTATTTTCAAAAGCAAGTAAGTTCAAATAGGCACGCCCAGACCTGCTATTTCAGATGGGTGGTGATCCGAGTCCAAGAGGGACCGAAACCGAAAAGCAACTTCAACTTGCCCACGATGAGGGCGAACAGCGTGAATGTCTAGAATTGATGAAGGAGGAAAAGTCTGAGCAATTCTTATATTGAGTGAACTCCCATCACTGGCACAGGACAGCCCACGGTGCTGACCCGGCCCTGAAAAGCCCCAGGGGTCCCTAACTATTGCTTAGAATTAGAAACTTAACTCCAAAAGCAAGATTTTCCATATTGACTTTATTCTTTCTACTTTAAATATCCAAATGCAAACTATGAGTTGAGCCCATAGGGAACCCAACTCAAGACATTGGGCCTACCCTGAAAAGATTTAGGCTCATAACAGAAGGGAGCTCAGTGGCCTAATTTAATTAAGTCATTTTTAGACAGGTTTTGTTTTTTTTTTTCCCGGTCCTACTACATATAAGAGTGGGGAGTCCTTCAAAGTCTAGAAAAGATTTCTAGAAAAGCTATCACTTGTACAATTTTTCTCTCCGATTTTCTAAGGGGCACTAGCCATAATTCCATGCCAATTCTCAAATCCTGCCAACAGATCCTTAAGACAACAAGTAGTTTGATGGGAGTCAGAGCTGGTGGTCTGGGACAGGTCACTTAACTCTGTGGGTCAACATTTGTCTGTGAAACGTGGTCATTTCAAGGATCACGTGTGGCATAACCGAGAGGAAGCTGCAGCACTCCTGCGATGGTCCTCCTAGATGGTCGTCTTCTTCCCACCATCTACCCCACCACTCCCACGTCCAAAGAGCCTGACCATCCCGTCCCACCCCCCGCCCAGCTCTGGCTGAATGAACAGCAAACAAACCGCAGAACCATGCTGACCGGTATCGAAGGCTTTGGTGGTGCCCTTGAGCACCTCGAGGGTCAAGGCCGCCACTATGTCAGCTTGCCGAGCGATGGCACTGGCCCTCTCCACAGCCTCAGAGCCCAGGGAGGTGATCATCTGTGTCCCGTTGATGAGCGCCAGACCCTTCAGGTGATGCAAGAGACATTTCCTAATGCTTTTTGTTGTAACAAGCACTTCTTTTGCTTTCCTATGAGGAAAATTTGCCTTCAGCTGAATGATGTTGATTCATGGTTTCTAAAGTGCAGGGCGGTGATGCTTGTTTAAGTACTCAAGGATGAGTGCCATCATATAAAATTTGGCAAATGGAACAGCTGTGAATAGTTTCCCTGTCATGAGGCAGCAGAGGAGTTCCAATGTAGACGGCATATAAAACCTTTAGCTCTTCATTATTCTATATTTCTCAAGTTCTCATTTCATCTCATAAGACACCTTGAAAAATTTCTGGTCTGAGGCTCTTGGCTTAGAGCATCCTAAGTGATGTTGGTTTACAGCATCATTCAGGGATCCTTAGAGATCCTGATTAGAAGTTTAAGTACTTCTGTAAAAGAATCCCTGAGCATCTCTGTACTGGAGATGCCTTTCAGTAAATAAGGGAGAGTCCTTTCTTCAATGACCAACTTAAGCAAACATGGAGGCTATGTTTAAGAAACCTGTGAGGCTGATATTAAGACTGAAAGTAGCACATAACGATTTGTTAAACGAACAAATTTTCCTTGAGTCTCTTACCTCTTTTGGTTTCAAAACAATTGGCTTCAATCCATGAGCTGCAAGGACCTGTAGAATGATTTAAAAAGTGAAATGGGTTATCAAATGAAATACCAGCATATTTCTAATTTCATGTAGAAGCTAATAAAAGTAAGCTCAAAGGTCTGTCTTCTAAAGATTAGACCTACTTAAATTGGCTCTGTTCATCTTTGCTGGTCTATTCTCTAGTTCTGTTCTTTAGTCTGCAAGCAGATTTAGCTTTCGAATAACTTTTGTACCTAAAATTTCAGAGGCTAGTGTCTACAAAATCAATCCTGAATAATGGGTTCTAGGCCCTTTGCATTCAGTTTGCACTTTAGTGATTCACTTTTTTTTTTTTTTTTTAACTGCTGCTTCCTGAGCACATGTGCTTACTCAGATACAGATGCTCCAAGGCTGGGCTCCTAACTCTGCCCACACTCCTGGCCTCTAGAGCTTGACCTAAAATTCTCCACCCTCATCCTACTTGTCTGAACACCAACAGAACCTCACACCATCAGAGCAGGGCTTCTCACTTGTATGGCGTATGTGTGAGCACCAGTGAAGAGGGGGTGTATGGCCTAAGAGATAGACACAACATCCTCAGAGGAAATGGGCAGAATAATCTTCCGCTGAAATAAAAGAAGTGAAAGCAGTCACCAGGTTAATATTCCTCCAGGGAAGAAGGAGCAGCAGGGGAGAAGGAAGACAGAGGTAGCACAACGGACTATCATTTTCACAGCTTATTAAAACACCAGTCACATGCCTGATTCTGTCCTGGATGTGGGTCTGAGGGTAGGAAAAATGGAGACAGACAAGTTCAAGGGCAAATACAGTCATAGGTTAAATACAGTCATAGGCAAATACAGTCATAGCAATAGGTTAAGTGCTTCAGGAGGTGGGAAGTGGATAAGGTCCAGTGGGAAATAGTCACGTAAGATGCTGGGGGAGCTCACAGGAGGGCAGAAGGGACTCTGCAGTGGTGGGGCACAGGGGAAAGAAGAGGAGGGCAGAGACAGATGTTTCTTGGAGGTCTCAGCAGAAACAGGAAGAGAAGGGTGGACATGACTGGCCCCTCCACCTTGGACACAGCACGCTCCAGCTGCAGGCACCTCTAGCTTCTGTGATGTACAGTATTGGTGGGGAAGGATTCGGGTGGCTGGGTAGGGGGGCAAGATGGCAATAATATGTCAAGACTCTTGTAAGCCACTTTCATTTTAAACATTATCCTAAGGACAATGAGAAAAATGACAAGTTTTGGCCAGGACATGGTCAGAATTGCTGTGTGAAGGCGGTTGAGGGGGACACTGGATGTAGAGAAATAATCAAGATTAGTCTGTAAAGAAGGAAGGTGATCTAGAACTCAAACCCTTAGAAGGACCACCTGTTCTCTTGACTTCTTTCTCCCTGGTCCTCTGTCCCTTGACTCAATGTTAAGTGACCTCCCAGCAAAAGGTCAGAGATGATACTTCAAACAATTATTTGGGCTGCTCTGACAACCCAGGGACCAAACCCACATCTCCCACGTTGCTGGCAGATTCTTTACCATCTGAGCCAGCAGGAAAGCCTCAATGAATGTGTAGATGAATAAAGAAAATATTAAAGCTTTGTCAAACCCAGGCCCTTCTGACTGACCACCAGGATGAGAGCTTGGGTGTGTGTGGGGGGGTGGAGCCTCCTTTCCAGGGGCCTTATATCAGGGCCATGATCCACAGCTCTGTACCCATTAGACCAGCAACTAGCTAAACCTCCAACAATGTGTGACCTCCTGGATAGGTACTGGGAGTGTTTTAGGTGCAGAAGAAGTTCCTGCATGAACACTAGCAGCTTTACCTTTTTACCAAGGTGATCACCAGGTCCAGGGGGCTGATGGTTGTGTCGGGAAGCTAAGAGTATTGCTTAGTTGGACACCTGTAGTGCACTAAAGGGCTTCCCTGGTGGCTCAGATGGTAAAGAATCTACCTGCAATGCAGGAGACCTGGGATCAACCCCTGAGTTGGGAAGATCCCCTGCAGGAGGGCATGGCACCCACTCCAGTATTCTTGCCTGGAGAATCCCCATGGACAGAGGAACCTGGCAGGTTACGGGCCATGGAGTCACAAAGAGTCAGGCATGACTGAGTGACTAGGCGCGCACACACTTTGCCCTAAGGCTGGGCTCCTGACTCCGTCTACACTTCTAAGCTTCAGTTATCACAGCCATAGAGTGGGAATGCGTTGTCATCAGGCTGCGGAAAGGATGAAGTGCTAGAAAACACGGCAGTCTACCTGGGGTCCATCCTGGGGAAATGACTGTCACGGAAGCTATTATTAGTCTTACGTATTTAGCATCAGCCCAGCCGCTCTTTGGAGACCACATCTTCCCTTCTCCAATCAGCCCGAGAGCAAGATGAGAGAGCGGGGCAAGGTCTCCACTGGCACCGACAGTTCCTTTCTCTGGAACATATGGAAGGCAGGAGGCTGGGAGAAACGGAGACACTGGTTACTTTGAGTACTTCATTCCAGCCAGCCTCGATTTGACACTGAGACCAACCAATCCCAAGGGATCTAGTATCACAAATGGCACAGACACCCAGGGAAAGACAATTCCTCAAGCACAGGTAATGCTTAAGGAATCTGGCTGAGCTGCTGTAGAAAGAAAGAGGCAAGGGAGAGAAAGAAGACAGGAAGGCAGACCCTCCTGAGAGTAAAGCCTTCTCCATAAGCCACTTTAAGTTTAGACTCTATTCTAAGGACAGTGGGAGGTATGACAGGTTTTGTCCGGGACATGCTCAGATATGCTGTGTGAAGGGGTCGGGAGAATGCTATACATAAAGAATTTAGATCAGACTGCTGAGGAGAAAGGTGATCTGGAACCTGTATCCTACAATGACCATCTCTTCCCTTCTACCTCCTCTGCCCCTGGGTCCTCTGCCCCTTTGTTTACTGTTACCGTACATGTTCTAATCTGGCCTAGAAATTTCTGGAATTTTTAGCAATGTATCTTAAAGATGTGATCAGGAACTAGCTGTTGTTCATTGCCACCTTATTTCTAGGAGCAAAAAGTAAAAAATGTGCTGAAGAGGAAACTAAGAGAATTCCATAGGACCAAATGGTGTGTAGCCATTAAAACCTATTACAGACTATTTGAAATCAAGTAAATGTTTATGGACATGAGTTTGAGCAAGCTTCATGAGTTGGTGATGGACAGGAAAGCCTGGTGTGCTGCAGTCCATGGGGTCGCAGAGAGGCAGACATGACTGAGCGACTGAACTGAACTGAAATATTTATTACATTAAAAAAGTAATACAGAATTTCCCTGGTGGTCCAGTGGTTAAGAATTTGCCTGCCAGTGCAGGGAACATAGGATTGATCTCCGGTCCAGGAAGATTCCACATGCAACAGAGCAACTAAGGCCATAAGCCACGACTACCGAGCCCACGTGCTGCAACTCCTGAAGCCAGTGCGCCTGCAGCCCATGCTCCGCAACAGGAGAAGCCACCACAGGGAGAAGCCTGAGCTCCGCAACAGAAGCCTCCGCAGGGAGAAGCCACCACAAGGAGAAGCCTGTGTGCTGCAGCTAGAGAGTAGCCCCCACTCCCTGCGACTAGGAAAAGCCCACTGAAAGCAACAAAGACCCAACGCCACCAAAAATAAATAAAACTTTAAAATTGTTTTACAAATTGTTCTAGAAGGATAAAGTGTACCAGGGTGTTAACAGGGGTTCTTTGGGGGAGGTAAAGTCATGGGCAACTTAATCTCTGCTTTTCTGCCTGATTCCTGGTCACCTAGTCAACCAGCTTACCACTGCTTCTAAATGGACATGTACTGTTTTAGATGAAATTCCCATTGGTGGTGGTTTAGTCGCTAAGTCATATCCATCTCTTGCGACCCCATGGACTGTAGCCAGTCAGGCTCCTCTGTCCATGGGATTTTCCAGGCAAGAATACTGGAGTGGATTGCCATTTCCTTCTCCAGGGGATCTTCCCAACCCAGGAATCGAACCCGGGTCTCCTGCATTACAGGCAGATTCTTTACTGACTGAGCTATGAGGGAAGCCCCATTAAAAGGGAAATTCCCATTAATTTCCTAAAACAAAAACAAACAAAAAGGCTATATTTCCAAGGTAAATTCAGACTACTGATAGCATTGGTTTTTACAACTGCTAAGTGATGTCAGTAGGATGAAGCAATGCCATCCGTAGGCCAGCTTCCAGGCCATAGTTCACCCTGGGGAATTCTCAGAATTCTAGGACCCAGAGGTGCCTTGGGCTCACCCATAAAGCATAGGTGGGTTCACAGCTGAAGCTGGACTATCTGGGATTTTAGGCTTAGAGTTGGGAGTGGAAATAGGTGTTGAAATCACTGGTGTTCTCTTCAGCACAGCCTTGTATACTATAGATTGTTCATTCAAATTACTGTTTACTTGTTGGCATTTATAGGTTGTGCCTATAGCGGGGAAATTCCTCATGTCTCTGTGCTATGTGACTGCCCGGCCCTGCTTCTGCGCCCACTGCCTCACCCCACCGGTTCCTGACCTCCACTGATCTAGAATGCTTATCCTTATCTGTGGGAAGGGATAGGCTTGGCCTCCCAAGCATGTCACATCTTGTCTCCACACTGGAATTTTCCCAAGAAGCAAGCCCCAAAGAGTCGAATTGCTTTTTATCTTGTCACGAGACAGCTATGTGATCACAGCAAGTCTTTCATCTCTATATTTCTGTTCTACCTTTGGAAGAGGGTGAATTTCAGTTATTTTTAAGTCTGGCAATCCCACCAGTTGGGGAGCATGAAGAGTTCAGATTCCCAGGCACCAACCAGAAGTACTGAATTGGTCTTTGGGATAGACATCCAGGAATGGTCATGTTTCCCAGATGATCTGAATAGCTTCTCTAACCACATTCAAGTACCACCGAATCCAAGGTTCTCTCCAGCTCTGAACTTAAGGCCAGACTTAAGGGGCTTGTTCTGATTTTAAACATGCTGAATGCTAAATGAAGGGTGATAGAGAAGGATGAAAGTTCACAGGAGTAAGAGTCTCTGCCTCTGCCCCCCCCACCTTCTGCCCCCATATAGCTATCTTCCTTCTTGCCAAGCCCACTTCCCACTCATCATCATCAGTTTATGTCTTCTTATCTCACCAATATCTCACCACCCTGTCAAGCAAGTCTGCCTGTGGTACCCACCCAGCCTGCATGGAGGGTCATTTGGGGATCCACCGCATTACCATTAAATACTTCGATAACTTGTTTGAGAGTCTCCAGGGAAATGCCACTGTATCCTTTGGCTAAGACATTGATCCTTAAGGCCAAGAGCATCCGGCATCTCTCAGGGATTAGTGGTTTCCCAACGCCTACAAAACAGAACTGATGTTTTCTCCAAGATAAACAAAATCCTCCTCCTCCCAGCCACCTCCATCTCAAACTGCTCTCCACATCTTGGTTCAGGTAGTTGCACTGCCTTCCCTTCTGATTGTCATGCTTCTTCAGGTCTCATCTTCCAGACAAATGTGAGACTCCAGTTCTGCCTCCCCAGTTCCCTTCCTTGGAAATTTCAGTGAGCCTGCGCCCTCCCCAACACCCTTGGAATGGGGTCCAGTCTTCTCACACAAGCTCTCTTGCAGTCTGATGGGAGGCAATTCTTGACAGTTTCACTTCTCACCACATCCAGATCCACGCATCCCTGAGTAATTTCATCCCCTGACTGCACCATTCTTTTGGCATGACAGTATTCATGCTCCTCATCCCAATTCTATCCTTCCATCTAGCCCATTCCTTTTTCTGAGATTCAGTTGAAAGGATATCATGTCTGCTGCTCTTCTTCCCTCCTTGGCAGCAGAAATGGCACCTACTCTTTGGAATGTGCTAGTGCTGGTGGCTGATACAGGATGTCTGATGCTGCGCTGCATGGTCACCCCTAGGTACCCCGCAGGGTCCCGGCCCCCCCCCTCCCCTCCCCAGGCTCCTCCCACCCCCTGCCCCCTTATGGAAAGCAACACAGTCCAGTCTGCCCTCAGCACCTGTGGATTCCTTATCTGTGAATTCAACCAACAACTGACACTGGTTGAATCATTCAACCTGTGAATGTAAGAACCTAGAGATGCTGAGGGCTGACTGCACTTCATTCATCCAATCAAACAAAACCTAGGTGGCACTGGAGGTTTGAAATGAGTTACCTGAAGAATGTGAACGTACTAGGTTGAACTGGAGCTCCCTAGAAGACAAAGTGAAGAAACCCCTCTCAGATATCTCACCATGAAACTGTCCCCTCAGCTGGGAAAATGAAGGAAAAATAGTTAAATCTTTGGAGGGACAGAATAAGGCATGATAGAGCAATGGAAGAAACAGCAAGTCTGTATTCTCTACGTCAACTCGTGTGTGAGTTAACCTAAGTTTCACCCTCCTTGTCTGTAAATTGGAGCAAGTATTATTTCCATTGTTGAAAGGAATTTCTAAAATGAGAATCTGTGTGTCTTCGGTGGGGAGTGAATCAAACTTATGTGAATGTGTGTGTGTCTTTGCTGGGGAGTGAATCAAACTTACTCGAGTTTACTGACAGGAATTACAGTTCTGGCAAATTTCCCAAAACCCGTAGTAATGCCATAAACAACTAGAATAAAAAACAGACATCATACAATTGGATGCAGGCTGCATTTTTTAAGTCTATAAAAAGAAATATGTAGCACAAAGAGAAAAAGATACCAGTTTTTTCTTCCACGATTCTGTCTATGACTTCCCTGGATTTTTGCACCCTCTTTTCAGCAGTGGGGGTGAGCTAGGAAGACATTGGGCAGAGCTGAGCATGTTGAAGACTTTACATGGGCAGCAAGAAAGGTTAGGGCATCATCCCCCTCTATTCAGCATACCTTGATTTTGTAGTGTCCCTTGCCCAAGCTGACCAGGTCCTCTGTGGTCAGACTGTTCCCATCTAAGGCGATGTACTGCACAAAAAGAAGGGAATGTCTGTGAGCATGAATAGCTTAGTTGCTCAAACAAAAGAGCAGGGAAGCGTCGAGCAGAATCAAGCTGTGGCACTTCAGAAATTTTATCACTACTATGAAACATGAATATGGTAGTTGGAAAAGACAGCTTGCTGAAGAGGAGGTTAAGGAAGAAAAATTAGAAATGGAAAAGCAGGACTTCCCTGGTGGTCCAGAGGTTAGGAATCCACCTGCTAATGCAGGGGACAGGGGTTCAATCCCTGGTCCGCGAAGATTCCGCATGCCATAGGGCAACCAAGTCCACCTGCCACAACTACTAAAGCCCACGTGCCTAGAGCCAATGCTCTGCAACAAGAGAAGCCACCGCAATGAGAAGCTCCCGCTCACTGCAACGAGAGAAAGCCCTGTGCAGCGATGAAGACCCAGCACAGCCAAAAATAAAGAGGTTAAAAAAAATAAATGGAAAAGCAAAATGTCTTTCCCTATTACACAGAGCTAGATAACGCCCTGTCCTCATGGGTTATGTTTTGCTCATAAATTTTGCCAGCCCTCCCCCACTTAAATGAGGAGAGGGGGATACTTAATTTTCTTAACAGAAAGGGAGTGGTTTGAAACTTACCTTCTCAGGTTCCCGGTATTTGCTGTATCTGAAGTCAGGTAAAGGAAAATATTGGGAAATATGGAAAAGCCCCCAGCCCCATCGCTGGTGGGAGGGGCCCCAGACAGACCAAGGAGCCTGCAGGAAAGGATACAAGTAAACCCCTTCTGGCTGCGAAGGAATGAAGTCGGGAGACATAGCATCTCCTTCTATAACTGAAACAAGAGTGCAAGAGATACTCACGAATCACAACCCAGAGTCACATTTGGCATTACCGGTAAACCAAGAAAAGAGCTCTTCAATTGCCTTCAAGTTCTATAGAAATGACTGCTTTAAAACAACTTCAGGTGCTTTCAGAGAGCAAAAAGTCAGAGATGTAGGCATGCGTGAAAAGGTTTAAATGAAAGTTCAAGATTCAGTCTCCACTTCCATTGCCATCATCAGCTTTATTTTGTTTGAAATTTATTGTTTCAATATATAATGCTTTTAATATTTAGTATTTGAAATGCATTTAATAGATTTAATATTTAAACCTATTTGTTTTAGTGTTTGACAGTTTTGTTAAACAAAATTGATTTAACTTGGTTTTAAAGGGATGTTACTGGCCCCCTGTGTGGTAGGGTCTTTTGAAGAGCAAAGGGACTTTGAAAATGATCCGGTAAGCAAAGGGCTTTGGCCCTGCAGTCTCGAGTTCAGATCTAGTCTTTGCTATTAGTAAGTAACTCTCCCCCTTTCTGAGTCTGCTACCTCATTGTTAGAGGTGGGTAAGAATACTGCCCTGCTCACAGGGGTGTTTGAGAATTTAAGATTCTCAGGCAGCATGCATTTTCCCCAGAGTAGATCCCCTGGAGGAGGGCATGGCAACCCACTCCAGTATTCGTGCCTGGAGAACCCTATGGACGGAGACTGGCGGGCTACAGTCCCTGGGACTGAGCGCCGCCGCGCACCCAGGAGGGACAGGGGCCGGCTCTCCGGGGACGCCCGGCCGCATGCTCTGCGGCCCCTCCCCTCCGGCCACTCACCCACTTCCACGAACTCGTTGTCCTCCAGGGCCACCTCCAGCGGGTCCTCATTGTCCAGCAGGCCCAGGCCTTTGCAGCGGCGCACCAGGAAGCGCGCGTCGTCCACCGAGGTGAAGCCGCCGTTGTCGGGCTTGTTCTTGATGTAGCGCCGCACGGCCTCCCGGCCCAGCCAGCCCACCGTGAGCTGCGCGTCCCGGCAGGGCACGGCCAGCCACTCTCCGCGCACGTGCGCCGTGTACCTGGGCATGGCTGCTCCGCCTGCGGCGGCCTCGGGCGGGCGGCGAGCGCTTTATCCGGTGCGGTCGGCAGACCCAGGGTGCACTTTCAGGCACGCCCCCTTCCTCGCCCTGGCTCATTCACCCGGGGGACAAACATTTATCGAGGGCCCCACGGTGTCCGTTTGAGTTTTTGCCACTGAGCGAGGAGCAAGGGTGAGGGTTGGCGCTGCCGGCTACCTGCCCTCCGTGTCTGCGCCGGACAGGCCTGGGGTCTGCAGCCTGGGGGGCCCGGCACCTGCGGGCCCTGCTGCTGACCTCCCTCCCCTGGTTTCTGCCGGTGTCCCTTCTTTATAAACACCACGTTCCTGTCTTTATCTGGGATTACTCAACTGTAAAATGCTCTCCACACCAGGAAGTGTGGCAATCCCCATCCATTTGTTTATTCCCCAAATACCTGTTGAGCAACTCTGCCCTTACCACGACTAAGGTTTTCTGAAGCCTCTTCGAGACCATTTTCACAACGGAAGGTCGCCATCTGGGTGACAAGCCACCGTTGCCTGGACGTGAACAGCTCAGACAGCCATAGGTCGGGCGCAGCTCCACCACTTACCAGTCTGGGGCAGTAAGTTATTGACCAGCTTGTGTTTCCTCATCCAGAAGCAAAGGGACTTATTTCCTCACTGCACTGTTTGCAGTATCTGTGCCTTGTATGTGCTAAGTTGCTGTGGTCGTGGCCGACTCTTTGTTGACCCCATGCAGCCCACCAGGCTCCTCTGTCCATGGGATTCTTCAGGCAAGAATACTGGGGTGCATTCCCATTTCCTACTCCAGAGGATCTTCCCGACCCAGGGATCGAACCTGGGTCTCATGTTTCCTGTATTGTTAGGCAGGTTCTTTACCACCAGCGCCACCTGGGAATCCCTACCTGTGCTCAAATCCTGGCCCCGTCGTTTCCTGACTGTGTGACCTCTGGGCAAGAAACTTGACTTCTCTGGGCCTCAGTTTCTTCATCTACAAAATGGAGATGATAATAGTACCTATTTCAAAGGGCTTTTGGGAGGACTAAATGAGTTCATACATGTAAAGCTCTTAGAGCAGCACCTGGTACAATGGAAATGCTAGGAAATTGTCTGTGATGACTATCATTGAGACTTTTTAAAACAATATATTAAAAAAATATTTATTTGGCTACATCGTGTCTTATCTGAGGCACACGAGATCTTCATTGCATCATGAGTGATCATTCTTTACTTGGCTAGATACTTCTTACTTCTTCAGTCTCATTTTAGGCCTGCTCTTCTCCAGGAAGCATCCTCTGCACCCTTCAGTGGGGGTAGATGGCCCTTCTCTGGGCTGCTGTCCTTCTTCTTTAGCATTATATAGAAGTTTTTTTAATTGAAGCATGGTTGATTTACAGTGTTAATTATTGCTGGACAGCAAGCATGATTCAGTTGTATATACACATATATGTTCTTTCTAAAACGGTCTTTTCCATCATGGTTTATCACAGTGTGTTGACTATAGTTCCCTGTGCTATACCGTAGGAGCTTGTTGTTTATCCATACTATATGCAACAGCTTCCATCTGCCAGCCACAACCTCCTGCTCCCTCTCTCCCCCAACCACCTCCCCAGTAGCAACCACCAGTCTGTTCTCTGTGTCTGTGATTCTGTTTGTTTCATGGATAGGTTCATTTGTATCATATTTTAGATTCCACATGTAAGTGACATCATGTAGTACTCATCTTTCTCTTTTGGACTTACTTCACTTAGTACGATAATCTCTAGTTGCATCCATGCTGTTGCAAATGGCATTATTTCATTCTTTTTATGGCTAAGTAGTATTCTACTATATATATATGTTAAAGAAAGAAAGTGAAAGTTTGCTCAGTTGTGTCTGACTTTTTGCGACCCTGTGGACTGTAGCCTGCCAGGCTCCTCTGTCCTTGGAATTCTCCAGGCAAGAATACTGGAGTGGGTAGCCGTTCCCTTCTCCAGGGGATCTTCCCAACCCAGGGATCAAACCCATGTCTCCTGCATTGCAGGCAGATTCTTTACTGACTGAGCCAGCAGGGAAGTGCCTGTATATATGTACCACATCTTTATCCATTCATCTGTCGATGGACATTCAGATTGGTTCCATGTCTTGGCTATTGTGAATAGTGCTGCTATGAACACAGGGGTGCATGTATCTTTTTGAATAGTTTTGTCTGGATATACACCCAGGAGTGGGATTGCAGGATCATATGGAAGTTCTGTTTTTAGTTTTCTGAGAAGCCTCCGTACTATTCTCCACAGTGGATGCACCAACGTACATTCCCACATTGGATGATTCTCTCTTCTCCACGCTCAGAAATTACTTATTTTTGTTCACTCAGAAATTATGTGTGAACCCAGCCTGGTACAAAGACATTCACCATACACTTATTAGCTGAGTAAGTGTATGTTGAGCTGAGTAAGTGTATTTGCTGAGTACAAAGACATTCAACATACACTTATTGCTGCTGCTGCTGCTAAGTGGCTTCTGTCGTGTCCGACTCTGTGCGACCCCATAGACGGCAGCCCACCAGGCTCCTCTGTCCCTGGGATTCTCCAGGCAAGAACACTGGAGTGGGTTGCCATACACTTATTAGCTGAGTTAAATGTATGTTGAGCTGAGTAAGTGTATTAGCTGAATAAGCCTAGCTGCCACTGAGCTGACTCCAGGTAAATCCCTATGAACATTTGTCTTTAGCGCCCTCTACCTCCTCCATCACATCCTCCAAGACCACCCTCCTGCGTCCCTGGCCCCAATTCATGTTCAGTATCACTAATCAGTGTAACTGAAAAACGACATTAGCTTAGAGTATGGGGTATGCTTATAGATCAAGGGAAGACTTCTAAAGCATCATCTGGGTCCATGGATTTGCTCAAGTCCAATCACTTAGGGCTTCCCAGGTGGCCCCAGTGGTAAAGAATCTGCCTGCCAAAGAAGGAGATGCGTGTTCTATCCCTGGGGTTGGGAAGACCCCTTGGAGGAGAAAATGGCAACTCCAGTATTTCTGTCTGGAGAATCCCATGAACAGAGGACCCTGGCAGGCTATAGTCCATGGTGTTGCAGAGTCAGACACAACCGAGTGACTGAGCATGCACACAGTCACATAGAAGGTAGTTATATACCATGAATTTGAGCTGAATTCTGTCCTCTGATAGTCCCAGCATGGAGGTGAGTGAGAGCAGGACCTTGAAAAACAGAATCACACTGCAGAGTAGAAATGCCCAGAGGGAGAGGACCGTTGGGGAGAGTGAGAGCGGGAAGTCTCAGGATTACAAGAAGGGCCAAGGTGTTCGCTTCAATTTAAGACTTTCCCCCTCTTTTTAGCACTTTTGGAGGGTATTTCACAATGAAATACCCCCACCCACATTTATCCTTCAAGACACCATTCCTCTTTGCTAGAGTTTACTTGGCCACGGGTGGATCAAAGCCGGGTCAGAATCTCACCTGTGGGAATTTGGAATTAGGGCAGTCTCTCCACGTCGTAAGAGCTATCTGCAACAGCAAGGCTAGGGGTAGCCAGACTATACATTGGGGACCAGTTCAGTCCAGTCACTCAGTCGTGTCCGACTATTTGCAAATAGAAACGGAAGATAAGAGTATTGATGTTTCTCCAGTCCTGCTGCAGCGCCCTTCTGTCTGTCCTCAGATGCTGATAACCTCCCCTTACCTTGTATTCTTAAAATAATCCTTTTCCCTTTCTGATGTCTAGTCATCGGGGTTGCTGTCACTTACGATCAAAGCATCCTAACTAATATAACAGTGGTTCCCAAACTCTGGGCAGAGGCACCCTAGGGCCTCATTACATTCATGGGGGAACTTTATTGCTCTCATTTGGATCAAGTTGTATTGTTTTTAATTCTTTCTCTGTGTTGTACGCTGCTTGTTGGTGGAGAATGTTAGCTGATCACTAAGGACATGAGGCAGGCTGAATAGATTGTCAGGTACACCTGAAGGAAGCAGCAGGGTATTCAGGTTGACCATCTGACCCTAACAGACAGGACAACAGGCCAGCAGGGGATCCAGGTGTGGGGAGCAGGGTGCTCCCACAAGTTTATACATTTTTGGTAAGGGAGTTGATCCTATGTCCACCAGCTGGGTGATGAGCAAATCTAACCAAGTATTCACGTGTAAGTTTATTTAAAAAGAAAAATCTTAATTATGCTGAATTTTTGGTGTATAGAAGACTCAAACTACAGCGCTTAAAATAAGAGGTAAATAATAATATGTTGACATGTCTATCTTGTGACCATATAGGGAGAAAATGAATATGAAATAATTGAAAAACCTGACATTTATAAATCAAAAGGTTAAGCTTTGCTAAAATTCAGTGTATAAAGAACACACTACCGGGGTGGAGCAGGGGGAGGTAGCTCAGCTTTATTTACGAAAAAAAAATCACTGACAAAACAATAAAAAGCCAAAACTGAAAAGACATTTTTAGTTACAATGTGAGCTGAAGTGTTGTATTTTCTTTAAGAATTTGATTTTAAAAGAGAAATATCTGCCATCAGCAATGTGCAGGTCCTTACTCCACTTTTAAATCTTTCCCCACAAGCATGGCAGTCACAGGGTGCATGGACGCCTTGTGCTCCTGGTAGGTACGGACGGCTTGATCATGGGATTTGTCAAAGGCAGCAAGGTCCCTGTGTTTAAAAAAAAAAGATAATGATTTGTTGACTTGTTTTGGCAAATCTTATTATGCTTGCAAAGCAAACAGATTAATAATAGATATGTCAGGTTATATTTTTTTCAGAATTCCTATCAAATTCATAGTCAAAATAATTTCACTGAGGTATTTTAAAATTGTATCTTGTGGCCAAGATAACAACTTTTTTTCAATTTTACCAAGCATTCCTTTATTATATGTCAAGCAACCTATTCTTCTACCTAATTACAATGTTTGAATTAAACAGGTTTGGCTTTACCTGCTTTAGCCTTCTTGCATTTAACTTCAGACACTTTTTTCTTGTCCTTCCCTACTCACCAGTGATCTTCTACTTGATTTTAAAGATCTTCCTGTGTATATAAGATTGCCTTCAATTTATTTCCTTTTCAGCAGCATCCAACCCTATTTGGCTGGCCCATAACAGATAATCTTCTTAAAAAGCTAACGAAATCATCTCAAATTTAAAACATTTAGAAGTGTTAACTCCTATCCCAAAATTATACCTATAATCTTTAACAAATTTAAAAATATTATTTTTAGATTGCACTTTGCAAAGTATCATAGCAACAACAAAAATATCTGTTTAAGATTTTTCTTTCTCATTCTTAATGTAAAGTCAAAGCCCAGTGAGACTTGGTTCTTACTTGAATAAGGGCCGTGTAAACTTCATCCTTCCTTGTTCAGTTGCCATTTTTAGAGCCAGAGGAATTGCTTCCTCCCATTTTGATTGAATGCAGAGTCGTAACCATCTAAAAGGAGGATTTTAGGGGGGTATGGGGTGGGAAATGAGGTGGAAACAGGATATGAGAAGCATATCTGAAAACTTTTGTAATGATAAATGATCCCATTATAGCTGTACTGTACACCACTTTATATTATGTCCTTATTCTGAGAATCTCAAATCCTTATATATATCATTCAATAATTGGAGAAGAGAAGGAAGAAGAGTGTGTTCTTGAAAAATACCATGTTTTAGAATTTGGATTATGTAGGTGCTCATGGGCCTAACATATGCAATTTCTGAAGGAATTAAACTTTGATTCAGGCTTATACTACCAAATTTAAATTAAGAAAGATGGACAGAATCAAAGATTTCTGACTGTTCCCATTTCAGAACCTGTTTGGTTAGCTGTGGAAGAGTGCCGATTTACCACTGGATCCTTAATTCTAATTTTTTTAAAGGCAAGAAAAGCTTACAGAAAATTCTAACAAAAATTAATACGATCATATTACAGACACTGCAATTATTCCTTAAAGACCATTATAAAATCTGTATACAGATGCAGTAAGTTTAACAAGGATTTCTCGAGACTCATGTACGTCTCATCATGTGGCTTCCCCTTCCTCTGCCTGTTGGGCTAGCTTCCCACTTTCTCGCAGAAACAGGTGACAACGATGTACCTGAACCGTATTTCAGAGTTGTTAATGGCATTGAAGTTGTACACTGCTTGCATTCGCTGTATGTGCCCCAATGGGAGAGGTGCCTAGAGCAAAATAAAGGAGTATAATGTGTCATTTCCACAGGATTCCTTGGAAGAAAGGAGTAGGAGAGAAATTCTTAGCCAGACTAAAATCCTCAATAGTGTATAATATAGCAGTAAGTTAGATAAAAATAAACAAATGCACACTGAGATAAATTTTGTGCAAAACTTATTCTAAATACGGATGTCCTGCTAGGAGGCAGAGTGTCAGGCACTCAGTCGTGTCCGACTCTTTGCGACCCCGTGGACTTGTAGCCCACCAGGCTGCACAGAATTCTCCAGGCAAGAATACTGGAGTGGGTGGCCATTTCCTTCTGCAGGGGGCCTTCCTCACCCAGGTCTCCTGCGCTGCAGGCAGACCCTTTACCGCCTGAGCCACTGGGGAAACACTATAAGCCAAGGGTTAATTTAATTTGCAAGATACATGGAGAATCAAAAGAGAAGTACTCTCTTGAGGCTTTTGGATGTATATAAATACTAACTTTCAGACCCTTTCCAGAATCTTTCAAGTTCTTCCTTATACTTTACATATCTTAAATTTATTCTATTCTCCAGATTCAATCACAGTTCATTTTCTTCCTCACTGAGTTCCCCCAGTGTTATCTTTGGATGTTTCCTCTGAAATCCCTTTTAAATTATCTATTTCCTTACAAAATAGCAGTTTTTAAATTTTTATCTTACAGACCCTTTTCAGAATCTGATGACTAATATGTACCCTTTCCTTAAGGGGAAAGTACATATGTAAACACAAACTTATGTGTACAGTTTCAGGGGGTGCATCAACTCTTGTGCCCAAACTGCGTGTCAGAGAGTGTGCTCAGTCGTGTCTGACTCTTTGCAACCTCACAGACTATAGCCCACGGGGCTCCTCTGTCTGTGGAGTCTTCCAGGCAAGAGAACTGGAACGGGTTGCCCTTTCCTCCTCCAGGGGATCGTCCCAACCCAGGGATCAAACCCACACCTCTTCCATCTCCTGCACTGGCAGGCGGATTCTTTACCACTGTGCCATCTGGGAAGCCCCTGTGCCCAGGTTAACCCGCCCTAAAGGAGAACAGTCTGGGTGAAGGAGAGAAAGAAGAGTTCAGTTCGGTCAAGCGGAGAGTCTGTGGTGTCTGCAAGATGCAGGCTGAGGAACCGTGAGATAGTTGGTAACTCTGTGCTCCAGCCATGACTTTATCTTATAGAACCTCACTCCCTCATTAACCATCTCTGCTCTCACTGACTGCCATACCCTTCCCGAATTGTTTGTTCAGCTAAGCTCCAAGTCAAGCCAGGCTGGCCAGCTTTAAGGTCTTGTCCCAAGTGGCCTTCCTCTCCCCGTGTTAGATGTGCCTGCTCCCCAGTCATCCCATCATTTCTCTTTTCACAGGGCCAGGAGCCAGGGCAGGAGGGACTACAGAAGTGTGTGATGATGGCTTCATGCACTAAAAAAATGCTCTAAAGCCCCTGTTGATGTAAAAGGCTATTCCTCATCTTGTATCAATTCCACAGGAAATTCTGTTCAAAAAGTCTCCATCCCTCTCAAGGTCCTTAGACCTAAGAGTTCCCTGTCTTATAATAAGAAAGACCTCACTGTCTCCCACTCAACATACAACATCTCCTCTCAGCTATGCATATTCATTTAATCCCCTGGCTTTGAAACTGTCAAATCTGCCTGGAAGTCTTCCTGTTAACCCCTAATCCAGTGAGTCCCCAAACCCCCTGCTCCATCCCGGGATCTCCTTCTCCTTGTCCTTTTCTTTCCCTTCCCACCAGCTCCCTCCCTCCTGTCCTGGGCTCCTTCGAGTCTCCCAACGAACTTCACTGCCCGCATTCCTCATTCCATCCAGCCTCCCCAGCATCAGGAGAAAAGTCGTCATAATCACCATTGCATCAGATGAGTCACCGTTAAAAATGTGAAATCCTTTGCTCTTGTCTAGAATCGCATCTAACATTCCTAGCTTGGCATTCAAGACTTGTCATGTCAGGTCCCAGCAGCCTTTCTCACGTTCTCTCCATTAACTTCTTTCCCAAACCCACAGCTTCCTCCTCCTGCAACACCGGCCACTCTTGTCATGTCCTGCTCCTTCCGACTTGAATTTCTACCTCCCTGCTGACTCTGTTCTGCTCAGATCAGTCCCCAGCCCCCCCAAATCCTTCCTGATTGCCCCAGTTGGAAGGGAATCCTTCTTCCCCTTTTTCACAAATGACACCTAAAATTCCTCCTTTTACTCCTAAATTTTGCACATGTGACCTTTCCTAGTAGCTTATAAACTTTTTTGAGGACACAAGATATTTCTTTCTTACATACTTTTATATTCAGCACTGTATTAAACATATTAAGCATAGCAGGCATTCAACCAACAAATGTTTTTAAGTACGCAAATGAATTTTAACAAATCATTTTTTCTGTTAGTTTCCACATTAATATTTTTCCAATGCTGTGCCTTTATGCCCATTTTAATTTCTAATATTTTGAGTTAGTACTTACACTCTGGAGCATCTGTGCTAAAAATTCATTCACTTGATGGGAAGAGAAGTCTTTTAGGTCTGCTGAGCTGAATGAATTTAAATCATCATCTTTGGCCTGAAATAAATGTTGCCTGATTATTTACATTCATGTACAACTCAACAAAATGTATTGGCTTATCTGACATAAAAGTTAAGAAAGAGAAATACAAGGATACATAAGATTATAAAAAAAAAAATTAAGCATTAGCTATTTTAAATCATTCTGAGATGGCATCAGTATAAGCTAAAGAGCTGATATGATTCCTAGATCTATATTACATAAGAAAAACTAGACTGTTAAGAGTGGAGGAAACTTTTGACATCCTCTGCCATTTGCATTATACAGATTTCCAAAGTAAAGAAACACTGCAAAATACATGGCAGGTAATTTACAGGCCAATTAAAAAATGTGGGTAAAAAATCAAATTGCATATTCTTTAAAATACCACACTAAGGAACACGTAAGGCCACAAACAGATCCTTCCCTTCATCTCCACATATTCTCTTTTCCCCTGCTTAAATCTTGGAAACTGTCTAAGGAAAAAAAAGTGGTTCTGTACTTTTCAATTTGGGATTCACTGTGATTTATCTTTGAGGAAATGATTAAGGAATATGAATAAAGATTATCAAAATGGGTACTTTTAGAATCTTTTAAAATAGTTTCAAATTATTTTAAACTAGGGTTTCTTTTAAAAGAAATATATGCAAAGTTTTGGAAAAAAAAATCAAATAGGACCAAATGAAAAATTCCTCTGCTTTTGCTCCCTGTCTCTAAGTCCCACTCCTCAGAAACCTGTATTAAATAAATAAATAAATAAATAATTTTTTAAAAAAGGAAAAAAAAAGAAACCTATATTAATAGTCCCTTGTATTTACAAGAACTATTAATATAGGTTTCTTGGGAACCCTCTTACACTGTTGGTGGGAATGCAAACTAGTACAGCCGCTATGGAGAACAGTGTGGAGATTCCTTAAAAAACTGGAAATAGAACTGCCATATGACCCAGCAATCCCACTCCTGGGCATACACACCGAGAAAACCAGATCTGAAAGAGATACGTGTACCCCAATGTTCATCGCAGCACTGTTTATAATAGCCAGGACATGGAAGCAACCTAGATGCCCATCAGCAGACGAATGGATAAGGAAGCTGTGGTACATATACACCATGGAATATTACTCAGCCATTAAAAAGAATTCATTTGAATCAGTTCTAATGAGGTGGATGAAACTGGAGCCCATTATACAGAGTGAAGTAAGCCAGAAAGAAAAAGATTACAGCATACTAACACATATATATGGAATTTAGAAAGATGGTAACGATAACCCTATATGCAAGACAGAAAAAGAGACACAGATGTATAGAACAGACTTTTGGACTCTATGGGAGAAGGCGAGGGTGGGATGATCTGAGAGAACAGCATCGAAACATGTAGAAACATGTGAAACAGATCGCCAGCCCAGGTTGGATGCATGAGACAAGTGCTCGGGGCTGGTGCACTGGGAAGACCCAGAGGGATGGGATGGGGAGGGAGGCGGGAGGGGGGATCAGGATGGGGAACACATGTAAATCCATGGCTGATTCATGTCAATGTATGGCAAAAACCACTACAATACTGTAAAGTAATTAGCCTCCAACTAATAAAAATAATTGGGTAAAAAAAAAGAAAAAAAAAAGGTCCCTGTATATCCCGCCAGAAAATTTAATGTATGCATAAACATCTTTGTTAGAAACATTATTTTATAGCTTCCTCCCCTTCAAAATGCCCTTAATATCAGAACGTCTTCCCTTTTTAGAAACTTACCTCAATATTAGAAGTAACAGATGTCATTCTTTGCTTAAAACATGTAAATTTAAACTATCGAGGACATACTCATTAGTGGTAAAAACATAAAGCGCAGGGGAAAGATAAAGCCAAAACTGACGGTCACGGTCACACGGCAAGGCCAGGCGGGCCGAGCGGAGAATGAGACGTGGAGGCGCTGACGGCGGAGGTACCTATGTGCGCAGTCAGCCTGCTGCTCTGACAGGAGCTGCTGAATTTTATATTTTCTTATGTTCATATTTTATTTAAAACCAGAGCATCTTTGTCATGGTTTCTTGTTCTGTTTTCCTGATTTGCCTTACTCCTGATTTGGTTTCTCTTCCTTTTTCTGGCTCTCCCTTGGTTCTCCTAATACCTGGAGCTTTCTACTCCTCTCTTACACTCCATTCCCGAACTTTGGGGGAAACGATGCCTCCCGATCTTTCTTCTAAGGGCCCCTTTATTCATCGTTCCCAAAAATCATTTCCCCTCCCCTAAGAGGCCTATATTCCCCTTTCCCTTTTAAGATCAAGAAAAATCAGAACCAATACCATCAACATCCATTTGTTTTCCCCTCAAATTTAACTTTGCACACCGGGGGCTGGTATATATTATTCTGGACAAACCAGACTGAATGAATAGCCTTTCCGAGCACATGAGTTCATAAGTAAAGCACCACTCCCCCAGTTCATTGAGTAGAGACATATTTGTACAATTCGAAAAGGAGGCAAAAACCATGCATTACTACTCACAGTGATCCATCTTTGACTCAAGGCAATGCAAGCATTTGTCAGGGTCATATCATAACTGCAACGATGAAAAAAACATTAGAGCTTATATTTTATACAAAGCCACCTGCTTTTGCATCAATGCCGTTCTGAAGTTATAGAACATACTTAAATCTCAAAGTTCTTTTGAAAATAACGCCAGAGTGCTGGCAATAGGAAATCTTCTACCTGATTTAAATATGACTGATACCCTCTAAGAACACAGAAATCCAAGTAGATACCAAATTAATGAAACACTGGATTTTTTTTTAATGTATCATTATTGTCTGTGCTGGGTCTTTGTTGCCACACGAGGGCTTTCTCTCACTGCAGCAGGCAGGGGCTGCTTTCCATTGCTGCGTGTGGTCTTCTCCTTGTGGTACGCAGGCTTCTCTGCGCAGTGGCCTCTCTTGCTGCGGGGCACAAGCTCTAGAGCTTGGGTTCAGTCCATGTGGCGCACTGGCTTACTTGTCCTGAGGCGTGTGGGATCAAACCGCTGTCCCTTGCATTTCAAGGCGGATTCTTAACCCCTGGGCCACCAGGGAAGCCCCAACACGGGATTATGCATTGGAGAGAATGCCAAAACATCTTAGCAGAGACAGTCACACGCTTCAGTAGCATGTGCTGAAGGGGCTGGGCGGGGCTGGGCTGAGCATGTTCAGTGTTTTCTGATGGCAGGAGCAGTTGTGGGTACACACGACAACATGGCAAATACCACAAGGTCCTTGCTGTCGTGGATTTTACCTCCCATGGTTCCAACCATCTAATCATCCACCAGATCTGCCAGTAACTGCTATGTGACAGGCACTGTTCTAGATGATGGGGAAATAATGGTGACACCCTTGGGAGACTCCGAAATCTCGTGATTTTGTTCCTTTCTTTTCAGAGGAAAGCAGAATTAACGAGCCCTGACCATTAAGCAAAGCAACTTAGAGTTAAGGTTTATGCGTTCTCAGCTTGGAAAACAAATCATGCATTTTGCAACAATGGAAGAGGCCATGTCATGTGTGTGAAATTCTTGTAAAACATCTCTCTTCGTTTGTAAGTCTTGCTTGCTTGACGTGAAATGTTTCTGTTAGAACACAGAGGGGCACCTGTCCTGCAGGGATAAGTTTTGATTGGAAGCGACCACTGCACTTGCTTTCAGAGCCTGTGCCCTGGGGCAAGATAATAAAAGGGTCAAAGCAGTGACCTTTTTTCTGTTTGCGTTTTGTTTTGCGGCCCCATGGCTTGGGGGATTTTAATTCCCTGACCAGGGATTGAACCTGGGCCCTTAGCAGTGAGAGGGTGCAGTCCAAACCACTGGGACACCAGAGACTTCCCAGCAGTGATCTTTTTTGAATCAGCTGCCAGTTTATTTTCATGAAGTAGTCAGGCTGTGGGCAGTGGGCAGGCCCTTTTGACTGCCCTTGAGCCCAACGTGGGACCAGAGGTCCTTGACTGCTCAGGATGTAAATTACCTTCAATTAGAACATGACTTAGCACTTTCATAAGAAACAGGACAGTAAAAAATAAAAAAATCTTCAGCTGGTCTGTTTCTTGGTGCCTGAAATTTCTCATTGTAACGAAAAAAATTAAATAAGGATTAGCCCAGGCAGGCGAAGCAACCCTTTCTTAGGGCAAGGTCCTAAGAAAAGTAACGAGTGAACCAGATATGAGCCCTGTTCTCCTGGTGCTTCAGTGGAGTGAAGAAGAAAGACTTAATAATTACACAAATAAATCTAAGATTACAATCGTGGCAACAACTGTGAAGACATGATCCACAGCACTGAGAAGCCCAGAATGACAGACCTGACCTCGTTAGAGAGGCCGAGGAGCGCTCCCACGAGAAAGGGGTTCTTGAGCTGAGACTGGAATTAACTGGGTAAAGAGTACTCAGGCAGAGGGAACAGCAAGTTCCTGGCTGCAACACGGAATAGCCAGCATCTCTGAAAAGGACTCTTGGAAGACCAGGGTTCAGGCCCCTGCTTTATGGAGGATGCTTTGTTTAAAAGGGAGTATAATGGGTTAATGGCAACTAAGGTTTAATGGCGACTCTCATTACCCGCTATGCAACCTTTGGCAAGACACCCTAGCTAAGCCTAATATGCCTCCTCTGGAAGTGGGGATGGTAATTTATGACACTGTTGTAATAATGAACGTAAGTCTTTTGTGTTATTTTTCTTACTGCAAAGGTTTTCAAGAAGAGGGTAATATCTTATTCTTCTCTGTATCTCTCTCCATCTCCGTGCAGAGAGGAGGCACAAGATAACTGTGGTTGCTGTTGTTTAGTTGCTATGTCGTGTCCGACTCTGCGACCCATAGACTGTAGCCCGCCGGGCTCCTCTGTCCGTGAGATTTCCCAGGCAAGAATACTGGAGTGGGCTGCCATTTCCTTCTCCAGGGGAATCTTCCCAACCCAGGGATCACACCCGCATCTCCTGCATTGGCAGGCAGATTCTTTACCATTGAGACGCCAGAGAAGCCCTCTCAGTAATTACCTGCAATGACTTGAACTGATTTATATTTATAATACCATGGAAATTACCTTTTTGAGCCCAGGGTTAAGGTTCTAACACCTAAGAACTCAACTCTCATTACAAACTAGTAATAGCTTAAGGAAGGCATAAAACTCTCTCAGACACTTTGAGGAGCTCTAGGATTTCAGAGAATGAGAGGAAAGCATTAGAATGTAAGCACTTACTTGGGTTTTACGGGGGGCAGTCCGGGAGAGTACAGCCAGGTGTTCCAATCCACTTGATTGAGAATATCAACCTGAGAAGAGAAGGCACACGCAGTTTGCTACAGAACAATCATTGCTATTGAAAAAAAAAAATTCTGAAACAGATTTTTAGGTCCTCAAATGTATAATTCTGTCTACACTGATGTGCAAGGTAATTTTTAAGTCTCTCTGAAATAAATGTATGTTAATCGGCAGTATTCTTTTAAATAATTTAAATAGGAAAATCAAGTACACACACAAATCTCTGAAACATATTGCAGGTTGCTCTGATGTAGGACAATTCTACACAGTAGTTCATCCTGTTGAGACCACATTTTAAATAGGAAAACATTCAATGTAAGACTGAGTCTTAAATTCTGGGCCAGTACCACTATCAGGTAACTCAAATCAGCCTAACAAATAGCCATTAAATAAAGATAGATTAGGCATGCAAAATAAGAAATCTTTAAAAATCCAACCTTATCTTTAAAGTGGGAATACAGGTAATCCTTCCAGTTATCAGTAGTTATGCTCTTGTAGGAAAATTTCTCAACATAAGCCTTTAAGAATCCTAGGAAGACCTCTAAGGTTTTTTAAACAGAAGAAAAAGAAGAAAAAAAAAGAAAAAGTCAATTAATAGATGGGTCATTAGTTAATATATTCTTTTGGCACATTGTACCAAATCACAGAGAACATTCAAAGAAAAGGAAAAGCAGTGAGGGCTACAAAGATAGAATAACGTCAAAATGTTCAAAAGCAGAGGCAGAATTTAAGTTGTACCTTGAAGAACATATGTAATTTGGTAGAAGGGAGGAGAGAAATCCTAATTAGAGATAAGAGGATGACATAAGACACACAAAAGGAATACACAACATAAATTCTAAAAGCAACGATCCAGGTATGACTAGAGAGGAGGAAAATCAGATTGGACAGGCAGGATGGATCCAGATGAGAAAGGGCTTTCAAAGTCCATTAAGTCAAAGTCCAAAAGAGAGTACGGTTATTTATCTATCTAACCATAAGTTTTTATTTTTTTAATTGAGGTATCATTGATTTACAACGTTGTGTTAGTTTCAGGTACAGAGCAAAGTGATTCAATTACACATGTGTGTGTATACATGTATTCTTTTTCATATTCTTTTCCAGAAGAGAGTACTTTTAAAGGCTCATCCATGGGGAAGGTAACATAAATGCCATACAATTGGTATTAAAAAGCATAAGATAGATTTGTAAATTCTGATATGCAAGGATATGTGTGAACCATCGTTGAATTAAAAAACAAATGTAAGAAAATATAGAACAAATATATAGTATGATCCATTTTCTGTATTTAAAATAACTATAGGTACTTATTTGTCTGTTCATTTACACTGAGAGAAAGACCCGGAGCCAAACACACTAAACTGAGGGAGTCTCACTTGTCACCCCTATAGCCTTCTGTACCACATTAAGTGTTTTCAATGAGCACAAGCTATTTTCCTAATTTTTAAATTACTGAAGAGTTTTTTTTTTTCCTTTGAAGTGAAGCAGTACAATTCAGAATGCAGGGGCTATTCAAGGTTTCAAGTAGAGAGGTAATGTCAGAAAATGATATAGATTTCTTCAGCAGCTACATAAAGAATGAACTGGAAGGATAAGATAGAGCTAAAACAATAGTTAAAAACTATTACTCTTGAAAAAAAAAATCAGAAAATGCCAACTACTTGCCTGGTCCTCCAAGAAGCTGCTCAAGGTAAAACAGTAAAGCAAATCCCTTCTCATAGGGAACTGAAGAATATGCCACGTCAGGGTCTACGTTCGTCAGGTCAACCACGAGTTTGGTGAAAGGATGGGTCTCCCCAAAAGTCTTTATCTGTGGGACACAGAGAAAAGCCCAAATATGAAGTCTGGTTACCACCTTGCAGACAAGCCAGGAAGGAAGTGTTACTTTACTCAGTGTCGTAACTTTAGGGGAATCTGAATTTTAGTGGAATTTACAGACTGGTAATTATAGAATATGTTAGCACACATTTCTGGAAATCAATTAATGGAATGGCTACTAGTGTAAGATTCTGTAATATTTCTTGCCTAGAACAATGTATCAGTGCCTGGTTAGCATAACATAAATAACATAAATACACCAAATAAAATTCAGAGTCATCGCATATATTCATTGCAAAGCCCCAGTAAGCTCAGACTAGTCATGAACACAACCATACACAGGATAAGGATTAACACGTGACAAGAGAACATAATACCAGCATCTGCTTGCTTTCCCACACCAGTAAAAATGACTTTCTCATTGCCGTTTAGTACAGTGTAAAGTAAAGCTGCCTTACAATCTGAATCTTTGAGTTTCACTTACACAACCTGGGATGGATGCTTTTATTTTATTTTTTTTCTGTCTTGATCATAATTTAATTTGAATCACTGTCCACGAGCATAGGTTATTACTGCTGTGTGTTTTATTTTGCATATATTTCCTACAGAAACATATCTATTTTCTTTTTTCTTCATTTATTTTTATTAGTTGGAGGCTAATTAGAAGTAGGACTCATTTACCGAATTCTGGAGTTCTCCCCATCCGCCCAGAGCGTGAAAATGTCTAAACTTTTCACCAAACAGTCGTCCACAAATGTGGCGTTCCAAGTATACGGTATGTCCTTCATTTAACCTGAAAAAAATTGAAGAATAAAAACACCGGCATGGCTGAGGAAAAAAGGCATGTGATCAACAAGATATTTTCTTTGTGGCGTTTCTACAGAGCAGGGCAATTGTATAGTGTGAAGACTCCGGCCTAAGCGGAGCACTCTGCGAGGCCTCCTTGCGTTCAGTTCCGAGCAGTGCGAAGCCCAGCCCAGAAGATGGCCGTGGGGGAGTAAAGCCACGGCTCTGGTTTTATGTGTCCCTCTGTTAAAATGAGACCACGCCACGAACTAAATAGCATCGGCTGAAAACCTCTATTCTATCTGACACTGTGACAAATATTACAGAACTGAAAAAAAAAACCCTATAAAGAGATGATAACAAAGACATACACATAATCCAGATAGGTGGAAGGCAGGGAAAGAAATAAAAATCAAGAACCAATAAATAAGGAATAATAATAAATCTTACCAAAAGTGATCCCAAGTTTTGTTGGTCACTAGATTTCCTGTCCAACTATGAGATATTTCATGTGCTATAACCTAAAGGAAATAATGGAAGTGATTATCTTAACCTAAAATAATTCATTATGTAAGCATTCTACTTTTTTCAATTCCATGTTGTTCAGTTTATTTCATTTTCCCTCCACATTTTCAGTTTTTTTTAACATTAGCTGAGGTTATTCAAGGAATTATTCAGTTCAGCAAAAAAACAAAAAACACAATTTAGCCAAACATAAAGTATTGTAGAGTTTAAAAAATAGAAATTAAACATTATTTTAAAATACTAAATAGATACATCACTCCATGAGAAAATATTTCATAAATATATGAAGAGGTCAAACCATAAAATGTTGTTAGCTCAGTTCAGTTCAGTCGCTCAGTTGTGTCTGACTCTTTGTGACCCCATGAACCGCAGCACATCAGGCCTCTCTCTCTATCACCAACTCCCAGAGTCCACCCAAACCTATGTCCATCGAGTTGGTGATGCCGTCCAAGCATCTCATTCTCCGTCGTCCCCTTCTCCTCCTGCCCCCAATCCCTCCCAGCATCAGGGTCTTTTCCAATGAGTCAACTCTTTGCATGAGGTGGCCAAAGTATTGGAGTTTCAGCTTCAGCATCAGTCCTTCCAATGAACACCCAGGACTGATCTCCTCTAGGATGGACTGGATGGATCTTCTTGCAGTCCAAGGGACTCTCAAGAGTCTTCTCCAACACCACAGTTCAAAAGCATCAATTTTTCAGCACTCAGCTTTCTTTATAGTCCAACTCTCATATCCATACATGACCACTGGAAAAACCATAACCTTGACTTGATGAAACTTTGTTGGCAAAGTAATGTCTCTGCTTTTTAATATACTGTCTAGGTTGGTCATAACTTTCCTTCCAAGGAGTAAATGTCTTTTAATTTCATGGCTGCAATCATCATCTGCAGTGATTTTGGAGCCCAGAAAAATAAAGTCAGCCACTGTTTCCACTGTTTCTCCATCTATTTGCCATGAAGTGATGGGATCAGATGCCATGATCTTAGTTTTCTGAATGTTGAGCTGTAAGCCAACTTTTTCACTCTCCTCTTTCACTTCCATCAAGAGGCTCTTTAGTTCTGCTTCGCTTCCTGCCATAAGTGTGGTGTCATCTGCATATCTGAGGTTATTGATATTTCTCCCAGCAATCTTGATTCCAGCTTGTGCTTCTTCCAGCCCAGCGTTTCTCATGATGTACTCTGCATATAAGTTAAATGAGCAGGGTGACAATATACAGCCTTGATGTACTCCTTTTCCTATATGGAACCAGTCTGCTGGGCCATGTCCAGTTCTAACTGTTGCTTCCTTACCTGCATACAGGTTTCTCACCTGAGAAACCTGTATTTCCATCTCTTTCAGAATTTTCCACAGTTTATTGTGATCCACACAGTCAAAGGCTTTGGCACAGTCAATAAAGCAGAAATAGATGTTTTTCTGGAACTCTCTTGCTTTTTCAATGATTCAGCAGATGTTGGCAATTTGATCTCTGGTTCCTCTACCTTTTCTAAAACCAGCTTGAACATCTGGAAGTTCACGGTTCACATATTGCTAAAGCCTGGCTTGGAGAATTTTGAGCATTACATTACTAGTGTGTGAGATGAGTGCAATTGTGTGGTAGTTTGAGCATTCTTTGGAATTGCCTTTCTTTGGGATTGGAATGAAAACTGACCTTTTCCAGTCCTGTGGCCACAGCTGAGTTTTCCAAATTTGCTGGCATATTGAGTGCAGCCCTTTCACAGCATCATCTTTCAGGATTTGAAATAGCTCAACTGGAATTCCATCACCTCCATTAGCTTTGTTCGTAGTGATGCTTCCTAAGGCCCACTTGACTTCACATTCCAGGATGTCTGGCTCTAGGTGAGTGATCACACCATCGTGATTATCTGGGTCGTGAAGATCTTTTTGTACAGTTCTTCTGTGTATTCTTGCCACCTCTTCTTAATATCTTCTGCTTCTGTTAGGTCCATACCATTTCTGTCCTTTATTGAGCCCATCTTTGCATGAAATGTTCCCTTGGTATCTCTAATTTTCTTGAAGAGATCTCTAGTCTTTCCCATTCTATTGTTTTCCTCTATTTCTTTGCATTGATCACTGAGGAAGGCTTTCTTATCTCTCCTTGCTGTTCTTTGGACCTCTGCATTCAAATGGGTATATCTTTCCTTTTCTTCTTTGCTTTTCGCTTCCCTTCTTTTCACAGCAGTGTAGTATATGGCTGATACATGTTGAGGTTTGACAGAAAACAACAAAATTCTGTAAAGCAATTTTCCTTCAATTAAAAAATAAATTAATTTTTTTAAAGTTGGATGGTTTCAGAAAAAAAAAAACAGTGTAGTAATGTTTTGCAACAAGATAATACATTTTAACTTACATTGGAGAGTGACTTGTCACCAGCCTAAAAAAATAAAGAAAATTACCTTAGTATTTCAGAAATCAAATTACAGACTATATCTAAATGACAGCCTATGTCAAGACATATTCTTGCATTTATGGTTCACTGTATTTCTGCTATTGTACTCCAAATAGTTCAAATGCAACATGTATTTAGGAAATTTTTTAAAAATGCAGGACTAGAAAATAGCATTATTCTTTCTCTCCTTAATCTTGGGATTTTTTCCCAATACCAGGAAGCAAGTACACTTGTCTCTAATTTCCCAGAAACATTTGTCCTCTTCCATTTTTTTAAATGTACCCTTATTTTCTTTCATTCTCTCCTTAATACCTACAGTATATTTAAGAAAATTTTGTAGTGTCCTGTGTCTACTATGGTGTGTTTTATTTATTTAGTTGCCAATCCATAAGTCACTTGGTTCTAGGAAGGATTTAAAGTAGCTTGCTTGCTTGCTAAGTCACTTCAGTCGTGTCCGATTCTGTGTGACCCCATAGACATCAGCCCACCAGGCTCCCCTGTCCCTGGGATTCTCCAGGCAAGAACACTGGAGTGGGCTGCCATTTCCTTCTCTGTTAAAGTAGCTTACAAAGGCATGTAAAATATAGCTATATACTATGGGCTAATTCTTCCCTAGTCATGGTAAATGGAGTTTTGTTTTGCTTTTAACCAGAACCTACATGTCAAGTGTAAATAGTATTGTTTCTTTCTCTGGATACATAATCCATCAATAGATTGTTATTACACAACCCTCCAGTCCCAGCATCCCAAAGCACCTTGAACCTATATTATTTTCTCCCAAATGGCAAAGTTAGAAGTTGATATGATGATAGTAACTACAACAAACAATAAAATCAGAAACAAAAATTACATAAATGAGAAAAGACTTAAAAAAAAAACAACAATATTAGGAGCCGAAGTTTCTTCTTATCTAGGTTTATGTTTGAGGCAAATTCAACTTCAGATGAAGAAAAATTTATACTCACCAGCAGAGTAGGAGTCACAAAAGTGAGACACGGGTTTTCCATGCCACCATAGGGAAAGGACGGCGGCAGGACCAGCAGGTCATACTGCCCCCAGATATATGGGCCTCCCAGATCTTCTGCAATTTTAAGCATAGATTCAGTCTGGAAAATGAATGCATAGATATTTGTGCATCTTAATCATTGCCATAATAAATTTCTTAAAAGTATACATTGCTTTCTATGAAGGTTATGAGTTAATGATGCTATTTTAAATGAAAATGATACCCAAAAAATGCATCAACTGCAAACTCACATAAAATAAGATACACTATTCAACTCTTTTACCGCATTACTTAAAACCATTCATTTCATACTCAAATTCTTAAATCTACTATCACTGTTATTAAAAAAGGGTAACTTTATGACCAACCTCAGAAAATTCATAAGCAGACTTCTCCACCTGCTCTTTTTCAGACCATACCAACGTCCTTGGGCCAATCTGCCTGCAAAATGAAAAGGCTCAATAAAAATGAAATTCAGGGCAAATTACTCACCTGGTTCTAGGAAAGATTTAAAGTGTCTGCACACAAATCCTGACAGGAGTATGATTTACCACATGCTTATGGGGAGGAGGTGAGGCTAAGTGGTTTTTCTTTTTTTCCTGAGGTACAAACCTCCTGTTGTACATGCGACAGTAAATCTGCTTGTCTATAAAGGGATGCAGTTTGAGCCACGTGAAAACCTAGACGCTACGTGCCCCCAAAGGTTAGCTCACTGGCTTGAGTAAGACCCTTAGGGATCTAGTTTCTTCCCTCAGTCTTACAACTGTAGAAACCCAGTCACAGCTCAATAAGAGATTATTCTAGAACAGGAGTGGATGTAAACTCTGTTATGCACTTAAGGTTGATCGCTTTCATAGAAGAAGAAACAAATAGAAAGAGAAGGAAATCCTGTCAAAGGCTGTAACACGGAGGAACCTTAAGGATATCACGCCAGATGCAATAAGGCAGTTACTGACGGACACATACTCTATGATTCCATTTATGAGGTGTCTAAAGTAGTCAAGCTCAGTGAAACAGAAAACAGAGCAGTGGTTACCAGGGACTGGGAGGAGGCGGAAATGGAGGTGTTGTTTAAAGGGTACAGAGGTTCCATTTTTCAAGATGAAAAAGTTTTGCAGATTTGTTTCATAATGACACAAGTGACTACTGAACTATATGTTAAAGTTAGTTATTGTAATTTTGTGTTTTTCTTTTAAAACCACAATTTAAATAAAAGCAAGAAACAAATATAACTATATATCACATATAGGACTAGAACTCAAAAAAATTTTTTTTCATCTAAATTTCATCTTAAAAATTGTATGCAATGCAAACTCCAAACAGTAAGACTTTGCCTTGATATTCTTCCCCAGAAAGGCAGTGGATTCTAGGGCAGTGCCTCTGAAGCATCTATGTGCACACAGTTATTTGGACAGCTTGTGCAAATACAAAGTTTGATGTAGTAGGTCTGGGATAGGACCCAAGGACTTGTATTTCTTTCTCCTTTTTAAAAATATTTATCTATTTGGCTGTGCCAGGCCATAGTTGCAGCATGTAGGATCCAGTTCCTCAACCAGGGATTGAACCCAGGCCCCCTGCATTGGGGAAACAGAGTCTTTGCCACTGGACCACCAAGGAAGTCCTTGGCATTTCTAACTCACTCCCGGGAGATTCCAAAGCTATTGGTCTGTAGACCACTGTGAGTAGAAATGGTAATCAGTGCTATGCAATATAAATTAACGAGAGCTGCAAATGTGAGCCACATGTGTAATTTTAAATTGTCTAGTAACCACTTTTTTTTTAAAAAAAGGCAAAATGAAGAGGGTGAAATCGATTTTAATGCTGTATTTTGTTTAACCCAATATATCAAAAATATTATCATTTTGACATGTAATCAGCATAAAAGATTATTAGTAAAATATTTTCCATTCTTTTTTTTCATATTAAGTCTTTAGAAATCCAGTGTATAGTTTATACTTTCAGCACATCAAGCCTCATGTGGTTAGTGGCTGCTCCTCCAGACAGCAGAGTTCTAAGCTACAGGGGCTCCAACATCAGATGGCCTAGGATGGGTCCTAGCTCTGATATTTTCTAGCTCTGCTACGCTGAGCCAGTCATTTAAGCTCACTGAGTTTTTTTTATTGTAAAATGAGAAAGAGTAATTGTACTCATTTCACAGAGTTGTGAGGATTCAAGAGGATGATAAACTGGAAAGTGAAAATGAAAGTCACTCAGTTGTGTCTGACTCTTTGTGATCCCATGGCCTGTACAGTCCATGGAACTCTCCAGGCCAGAACACTGGAGGGGGTAGCCTTTCCCTTCTCCAGGGGATCTTTCCAGCCCAGGGATCGAACCCAGCTCTCCCTCATTGCAGGCAGATTCTTTACCAGCTGAGCCACAAGGGAAGCCTGACGCATTGCAGCTGGTACCTAATGAGACCTGCTAATTGGCAACTGCTATGACAATGATGATAATTATTATTTAATGAGTGCCTCCTACATGTCAGGAGCTTTACATATGTTGGGTCTATCAATCCTCACAAAAATCCTTTGAAGTACATATGATTATTTCTAGGTTTTAGGTGACAAAGATAAAACCCCAAAACCTTCAGCATCCTCTGAAGTGAGATGTGGGTATGTCTTGGTGAGTACTCATCCTGATGCTCACAGATGCTCGTCCTGAGAAGTGAGCTACCCAAGGATGTTCATAGTTAACTTCAAGAGCTGGACCAGAAGCTGTGTTTGCCTGACATGTCCACCACGTCCACATTTCTGGCAATTTAAAGAATGTGATTACTATACAGCCATTCTTAGTTTTCAGTTGTTTAGAAATAAGAACAAAGAAAAAATTAAGAAAAGGGCACTCTAGCTGCTGGTAAAACTTTAACAAAATATCTTATATTTCTGTAATATTCCTAGGCTTCCAAGTGCTTTAAAATAGTTTATTTCATTTGTTGCACATAATCACCAAATGAGGTAGGAAGGGGGATGTCGTAATTTGAAGGATGAAAAAACGGAGGTTATGAGGATTGACTTGTTTCAACTTGTTTTAGACTCCAGATTAACAGTAAGAGTATGCTCATTCTCTAATACTTGGAAATTCCAAGGGGTGACTGGTAAAGATCTTTTAATTTAAAATTAATTTGTGATTCACATTTCATGATTAGATTTGAACATTTCATGATTAGATTTGAATACTTCTAGAGCTGTCAGCTTGTTATCTTGAGAAACACAAAAATGATCTAACAATAAATCCTGACAGAGGGTCAAGACACCTAAGATTTGATCTTTGTGTATACTTCAAAATGTGTTCAAAAGCTCACCTGCTTTCTAAAGCTCCAACAACCAAAGCAATCAGGTAGCAGGGGATTGGAACCTGACGGGGCAAACAAGACACACACAGCACATGCTCGAATTAGTGATTAAGAATGTTAACAAAATAAGACAATTCATATTCAAAAGAAAGTTTCCTTTCAAATCTCCAAACATTAGTGTAGATTACTTTCTTTTGGTACTTCTCAAATGGTTCCCATTTTTGAGGGGTCTAGCAGTTCAAAATTGCAATATAAAAACATTTCAAAACATCTATTTCCCTTTTATCCTATTAGGAAGGAAAGCTTCTGAAATGTGAAACATATGAGTGCACAGTATTACAAGGTACATCCTAAGCATTTCACAAAAATTAACATGTAAGAAGGCAACTGTGCTTTCCTCTTTGTTTTCTCCTTTTTTCTTGAATTAAAAAACTTCGTTTTAAATTGCTTTTTTGAAATCACTCCTGGCATATTTGAGAGACATACAAAATAATCCAGCAATGAAAGGATGCTAAAGGTTTTAGAATCCCAGAAGCTGGGGTGGGGGCAAAATTGTCCACTGTGATTCAATTATAAGTTCTGCTAAGGAGGATGATTTTAAAAAGCATTAATGTACACACACACACAATTCATTAAAAGTCAAAGATAGAAGTCAAACTACCAGCTACCTAGGAATTGTAACTTAATGGACTATAACTGTTTTTTGGTCTAAGATAGCTCTTCCATCTGTGAACACTATGCCAACATATACCCCCAGTTCGGTATCAGGGCAGGTCAAAGTAACTTAGAAACAAGAAACCTGCTACTGACTGAGATGAGCAAAAATGGCATCAGACATACCCCCACCATACCTACCCAGCACCTTCCTTCTTCAATACAACGTTGCAAGCAGAACTAAATATTTCAAAAGAGCAAAAGAAAAAGAAATAAAAAAAAGCAGAAGCTGCTTTCTAAATTCTGAAGTATTTCAAAAGCCATTTTGCTTTTCACACGGGAAGAAGCTATTTGGAGTTCACCACCAACTAAAACACAAAATCTAGACCCTAAGATCTTACTTTTTGGCTGAATCTGTAAATTTTCCTGCTCGGGTCTTCTGGGTCAGGTGCTTCTCCATCACGAATGGCACTCATAAGTGCCACCAGTTCTTTGGGGACAGACACCTAATCAAGAAGAAAAGTCATTACCAGTTATAAATAAAATGTTCTATGTAAAATAACCTCTTCCGCCTTCTTGACTCTTGATCCAATAGACTATGAACCCAATACAGTCATATGTATCAGTTTTATAAACAGAATTAGCAATATGTAAAACTGGCTTCTTTAAAATTGAATGTGAAATATCGACCTATTCATTCACCTATTCATATTGAAAGCATTTGGTAGAAACTAGATTAAAATCCCAGCTCCGCCATTTACTAACTGCGTGGACTTGGGTAAATAACCCTCCTGTGCCTCCATTTCCTAAATCAAATGAGGGTCATACTTCATAGAATTGTTGTGAGGAATAAATAACCTAAATTTATGTTACTTACAAAGAACATACATTATTTATTTTAATCATTTACTTTTATTATGTTAATAATTTTTTTGACCACACCTGACAATGGCAGTCACCAGGCCTGATCCCCTCTATACCCTCGGGAGAGATTCAAAAGGATGCTATCCTCACTTTAGAACAGAGAATTCAATTCTGAAAAATGTAATACTTAAAACATAAACTTAAGAGTTACAAAATTATGCTTTTAAAATATCTGAATTAATCCCTGCACTTCTGGCTGGGCTGGGCTTTCTCTAGTTACGTTCGGTGGGGGCTACTCCCCGGCCGCAGTGTGCGGGACTCATCCCAGTGCTTCTCTTGTTGCGCGGCTCAGACTCCAGGCAGCAGGCTTCCGCATTTGCAGCATGCAGGCCCAGCGGCCCTGGCGCAGGCTCAGCTGCCGCGTGGCATGTGGGATCTCCCCCGACCAGGGATCGAACCTGTGTCCCCCTGCGCTGGCAGGAGGATTCTTATCCGCTGTGTCACCAGGGAAGTCCCAAATTCCACTTTTTAAGGGTCTTGAGTGTAAGGAACTTAAACGTATTGCTGAGAAAGGTGAAATAATTTTCTCTGGAACCTTGTATGGAGAAGATCCTTATGGAGCAAACCTACGGTCACTGACGTGTGTACCCTAGCTCCATGATTCTGAAAGTGTTACTTCTAATGAATGCCAGAATAAAGGACCATCCCCTGAGTGTTAGTGACTTGGCAAGCACCCATTCCAATTCTGGACTTTCTTGTTCTGTCTGCACGTAGTAGTGTTAGTCACTCAGTTGTGTCCGACTCTTTGTGACCCTGTGAACTGTAGCCCACCAGCCTTCTCTGTCCATAGGATTCTCCAGGCAAGAATGCTGGAGTGGGTTGCCATTCCCTTCTTCAGGGGATCTTCCCGACCCAGGGATCGAACCCTGGCCCAGCCCTCAAAGCTGTTACTGCGGCAAGCACAGAATCAGGAGCTCCAGAACCAGTGCTGCTATAGCCCAGATCCTGGAGCTAAGAGCCTAGAGACTACTGTGGTTCCACTTCCTCCCTTCATTTAGGCAGTGATATGTCATACAGATGAGAAAGCTGAGGTAGTGAGGTCACAAGACTTGCCCAAGGTCATGCAGTTATTCAGCGGTGGAGAAGAGCCCAGATCCTGGGATTCTTGGCCTGCAACTGTAGTTTCTGCAGCGTTATGCTCAGGGTGGTTTTGTGGTGGGACAATGTGGGAATCAAGAAGTTTCCATAAATACTAGATAGTCGTCAGTTCCATTTGCCTGGTCTGAGTAAGTCTAGCCTCTGGGACAGAGGCTAGTAGTCCACCTTTTCATAAAAGGGTTAGCAGTACCTACAACAAGTTGGAAATGCATACAAATAAGTCTGTAATATATGCCCATTAGGATACCTAGATAGATATTTACATGGCTAGTTCCCAGGCAGTGCTAGTGGTAAAGAACTCACCAGCAATACAGGAGACAGAAGGGATGTGGGTTTGATCCTTGGGTCGGAAAACCCCCTGGAGGAGGAAATGGCAACCCATTCCAGTATTTTTCTCTGGGAAATCCCATGGACAGAGGAGCCTGGTGGGCTATGGTCCATGGGGTTGCAAAGAGTAGGACATAACTGAAGCAAAATGCACAAAGTGCATTTATAGAGCATTTAATCGGACAAACTTTTTCAAAGTTAAAGAGTTGCTCCCAAATCCCTGTTTTTAGGGCTAGACTTCTTTGTGTGTGTGTAATTTTATTTATTTTTGGCTGCACCTGGTCTTGGCTGCTGCGTAGGTTTTTTCTCTAGTTGTGGCAAGTGGGGGTTACTGTTGGCTGCAGTGTGCGGTCTTCCCACTGCCGTGGCTTCTCTTGCTGCTGAGCACTGGTCTAGTTGCGGCTCCCAGCTCTAGAGCAGAGGCTCAATAGCTGTGGCACATGGGCCTGGTCGCTCTGCAGCATGTGGGGTCTTCCCGGAGCAGGGATCGAACCCTGTACTGGCAGGTGGATTCTTCATCAGGAAAGCCTCTGAATTTTTTTAAAATCAGAATGATACTCATCTCCCTTTTTTACATTTATGTTTGAAACTGCCTTTGGGACAGAGGTTCAAAATGAGATCCATCTTTCTAACATATTTCAGGCAGAATTTAATTAATTAAACTACTGTTAGCTAAAAAAAATTTATTATCTCTGCTTATCATTATTGACTTATTTGGTTCATTTTGGAAAGATAATCTGTGTTCATGGATTGGAAGAATTAATATTGCTAAAACGTCCATACTACCCAAAGCAATCTACAGATTTAGTGTAGTCCCTATCAAAATACTCATACAGAACAATTAATTCAGCTAATAATTTCAGTAATAGTTACCTCTGCGCTGTAGGTTAATTTCACGGAAGGAGTGTCCTGGCAAGGAAGAATAGCTCTACAGTGGATGGCCTGGGAGAGAGAGGGAAAAAAGAAACAGCTGTTTCCCTGACTCATAAATCAAGTCATTAAGAAGTCATTACAATTGCAGCATTTTTCTTAGATGCGTTCTTTTTAAAAGTAAAAATGTCTCACATTTCTTCAGCTCTTTTCAAGTAGCAAAAGTAGATCTGTGGATAAAAAAATCTAATTTCCCCTTTTAATATATGCCCCGCCCTCACACTTCAGTTGGAGCATGAAGAAACGTTAAACAATGATTCTGGAGCAACAGTAGTTCCCAGTGAGAAGTTGTTAGGTACCCTGTCGAAAAAGGGCTCTTCAGTGAAGTAAATTTGAGAACCATGGCATGTTACATGCCTGTCTGGGAGAGTCACCAGGAACATTAGCCTTCTGAAGGCTCTAAAAAGACCTAGAATAAGAAACTGTTCAAATTCTTATACTTATTTCAACATAAAACCCACTTTCTTTTGGTTAATTATTAAAGTCTAATGGGACACCAGTTTTCTGAGAAACACAGCTTGGACAATGTGGTTAAGATCTTGACATTTTGATCTTGTGGCAAACTTTAACTAGGAAGACAGGAGGGGGAAAGAAAAGTCTCTTTTAACACCATCTAGACATATCCATTCATCTAATATGTAGAGCATTTCTTTGCTTCTGCATCCATCTGTCATAATGATCAATTCCATCAAGAAGAATGACCAGAGTACCTACGATTTCATACCCTGGCCTGTTGTTAGATAAGTCTGCATCTATTGCTGGTGAGCAAAGGGAACCCAACTTCACTGAGCTTGAAGGAACACTGACACTCACCTCTCTCTCTGAGGTTGTTATAAATCCCAGACACACTTCACACCTCTGCAAACTTCCTTCTATTCTCCAGACACCAGCTCTTTCCACTTCAGATCTAATAGATTCTCCAAAGATATAGGAGTCCAAGTGACCTCACCTCTAGTTGGATTAAGCAGAACTAGAAGAACCAGATAGTCTCCTCTCCCCAAACAAGGTTCTAAGACCATGCATTTAGGGTTCCTTAAAGGTCCCTGGTTATGTGACTTCGCAATGCCAGGGGTGAGGTTTATATGTATGTCACTGGATAAGACCAAACCCAGGAAAATATGCATAGAGAACAGCTATAAGCAAACTCATCGAACAAAATCATGTCTATGTGCTTCCTATCAACTGCAGTAATTTAACTGAAATCGCTTTCCTCCATTTCAAAAACTGCTTCCAATAAGAAATGGAATAAAACGTTCAAAATTCACATTCTTGTGACTCACAGATCTTGCATTTCTTGCTAACTTTAGTTTACAGACATTCCATAATAATTACTGACAAAAATCAGATAAGAAATGGAGTGTATAATTGGTACATTCTTGCCTAGAACATGGTATCTCTTCCAGATTAGTGAACTAAGGGTCTCTTAGACAAAAAACAAAACTTCAACTGGCAATAAAAAGTAAACATTGCCAGCATTGCCTCCTTTCTGATAGACTTGTTTTCAAATGTGAGCCTACCATAGTGTCTTACACAGAGGAATATTTAAAGGATTAAATATGCAAAGTACCTTACACAATGCTTGGAAATAAAGTCAATGTTTAATGAAGTAAATCCTTTTAATTGTAAACTATTTGATTGCTAAAAGAATTAGTTTTGTTTCTTTCAGAAGTTTGACACTTATTACTCTTGTGACAGACTATCTCCAATTATGTTATTTTTAGTTTTTAAACAGAAAACAGATGTAGTCTAAATCATATCATCTTAAAGGTACATTAATATATATACATAATGTATACATTTGTAAACGTGTAAGAAAAATCTGGAGGCTACAGACCAACTCAGTTGTTATCTCTGGACAATAGTGTCTGGAGAGGAATGGGAAATCTGATCCTTCCCTTTATTGTTAAGCAGTTTTCATAACCAGTACATATTTTGTTTAACAGTGTTTTCCTTTCATTTTAAGACCATTTATTGAGTGCCCACTCTATGCCAAGTTCTATGGTAGGTGCTGAGGATGTGAATATATTAATAAATATGACCTAGATAGTCCAGTCTAGGTAGACATGTTTCAAATGAAAGGAAGTTTCTTTTTAAAAGTAATATATGAATGTATTAATGGTGAGAGATATAAATGAAAATGTGTGGTCTTTATAAGATAAAATACTATCTTAGGTAAGACCCCAGTATCCGTAAGACCACTGTCCACTTTGCTTCATTCAGTTGCATGAGCTGGGAATAATAAACCATCCCAAGCCCTTTTTACCTGGCACTGACTGAAGAGATAGGGGTGCTCTTTGCCAGAAGTTTGTTCAGGAGTGAGCCACTGAAGAGCAGAAGATTTTGGAGATGTCTCGAAAGAAATCTCTATAACAATTTCTTGATTTCTGTATGAGAGGAACAAATACATTAGTAGTATACAATTCAATCTAACTAAAACTTTAATTCATAATACATAAATAATATGATATACACCAAATAATATAAACAGAATTTTATGAGGTCTCGATACTGCTTGAGAGTAAGTTCTAGGAATGTTTGCCTTGCATGTTCTTACCTGAATGTCAGCCTGTGAGTCTTTTTTCCTACATGGTAACTGCTTATGAAGATGTAAGAGGAACTGATATTAGGTGAACACCCCAGCTTTTTTCTGTGACACCAGGAAAGCTTTTACAGTGGTGGGGAGGCAGAAGAAATGACTTTGGAATGCTGATGCCCACTGCAGGGGTGGCAGAGCACCACACTGGCCATGCTAGCTTGCAAACTGTGACCCGAAGAGTTAAGGCAAGAACTCGAGAGTGAACGTTCATGTCTGTTAAACCTATGATAAGGCCATATGTGTTTGTATTTAATCTCTTCATCCTAGTAACTAGTTTTTATTGCATTTTACAAAAGTATTAGCCTGTGGTGGACTGGAACTAACAAAAACTGGGTCCTTCACCCAGATAGCTTGAACAGCATTGTTAACAAGGAAGCAGCAAGAGCCCTGGAGACCAGAGGCTGAGCTTGAGTCCTGACTCTGCCACTGACTGTGAACTTGGCTGTGCTGTGAACTCCAGCAGATTATCTGACCTTCCTATGCCACAGCTGCTTCATCTGCGGAATATGGTTAATGACATACCTCACAAATTACGTGCGTTTCCTTTCTTTTTCTTAAATGGGAAGAGAAGATAAGAGAACACTGGCTGCTGCAAGGTGGGAGTAGATTGACTTTGTTCTAGGCCAATGGTTTGCCACCATTTATTCCCTCCCCAACATACCAAGGAGTGGGATATACTCCCAATAGGACAGCTCTGGCTAACTTTCTTGAACAAGTTACCTTCTCTCTCTGAGGTTCCCTTTCCTCATTTGTCACTTGTATTAATCGAATAACAATGACAAACACAGCCATTTCTACACACTAATCTAGTCTTGGGACAAGCGCCGCAGATGTACTCCTTAATCCTTACAGTGCATTCAAGCTAAGTTACTTCAGTCATGTCCCTTTGTGTATAGCCCACCAGGCTCCTCTGTCCATGGGATTCTCCAAGCAAGAATACTGGAGTGGGTGGCCATGCCCTCCTCCAGGGGATCTTTTCATCCCAGGGATTGAACCTGCATCTCTTACATCTCCTGCATTAGCAGGCAGGTTCCTTACCAGTAGGGCCACCTGGGAAGCCCAAATCCTTAGAGTAACACTTTGTAAAATGTAGATCATGCCACAAAGGGTTACTATAGGGATGAGAAGAAAGAATACATCTACAGCACTTATCCCAAGATTAGTACACAGAAATGGTTGTGTGTTTGTCATTGTTATTCCATTAATAAAACTGGACAGCCTCTGGCGAGGAGGTGAAAAACACACAGCTTGTAAGAGCTTCCCAGGTGACCCTGAAATGCTTCCTTAAGGCATTCCCACCATCACTCTAGGTATTACTGACATGATGAGTGAAGAAGTAACAGTTATCAAGTCCTATTTTTGAGTATTTTATACAGTGAATTTCTTTAGTAACTTAGGAATATATAATTTTCACTATAAGCTTCGATCTGAACAGGAGATTGGTAGGAGGAGTGTACCAATTACTACATACACACAAACTAAAAATATGAAATGAAATAAAAAACTAAAATGAAAATATATATTCCCCTTATTTGGCCATAAAAGAGAAAGATGAGAATATCCATACTTGCACAGAGCAATAGGAAGAGAGATTTCCATTGGTGATCCTTTGTAACTTTGTCTTTCTCCAAGAGTATATTTGACTTCTTGTCCATTGATAACCACTTTTTCTATTGTGAGGTCCTTTGTATCCAGAATCTAGAAATAAATCAGTATTTTTAGATGATGAGAAAATTGTTTTATGCACTGGAAAAAACTAAATGTTAGTTACAATCTTACTACAATTTCAGTTTAGAACTAGTTTCTTTAAAACAGTAAGATACAGAGTGTAAGATAGGAAATAAAGGAGTTGACAGTTAGCATAGGTCCCAATCCACGTTCTCTAAACTTCCCCTCTACCGTCTGAGCTACCAGGGAAGCCCTGGCATTAAGTAAAAGTCAGATCTAAATGAAAATGCCTTTGCTTCTATCTCCTAAAACTTAACTTCTATACTTTGAAAAAGCTTATCTATAACTTGTTCTTTCATCATGACTCCTCAATATATATTACCTTGTATTTCTTCCTAGAATTCATATAGTCCTACTGCTCTGTACTACTTTCATAGACCCCAAAATTAAAACAAATCTTGGTGCTTATTAGGCAAATAAGCAGACTGTACATCACTAGACGTACAACTAGAGATGTGTACACTAGACGTTATCACTAGACTGTATCACACTAGACTGTATCACTAGATGTGTATCTAGAAAGTCCAACCTGGTTACGGCAACTCTGACCAAATGGCCCTACAGAGCAGTGGTCCCCAACCTTCCTGGCACCAGGGACTGGTGTCACAGAAGACAATTTTTCCATGAACCAGGGGGTTTGGGGGGATGGTTTCAGGATGATTCATGTACATTACATTTATTGTGTACTTTATTATTATTACATCAGCTCCACCTCAGATTATCAGGCCCCAGAAGTTGGGGACCCCTGTTACTGGGAGATTGGGAGTGCATATCTACTTGCCAGGCAGATTACCTGCTTTGGGCAGGAAGGGAGTGGCAACAAGTGTCTGAGGATTTTCCATCCCAATATTCCTCTGTCTAAGCCCTAGAACCCATACCTTTTCATTATCTCTCAACTAACCTCTTGTTCTAATATCTAGAACCTTCCTATGCCACAAGCCTGTTTCCAAACAACTTAAACCAGATTCCCATATTAAATTTTTTTTTCCTATATTAATTTTAAAACTTCACTCAATCCTTCTGCCGCCTCTGATAACTATTCTACTTTTCTCCTTCCTTCCTTAAACTCCAAGGGTTATCTATGGCTGCTGTTTCCACTTCCTCATCAATCTATCCTCCCTTTCTCCTCTTCAATCTGACTTCTAGTTTTTGTGCCACAGAAAGGGCAGTCCTGGTCAACAGGTCTTTTCTGTTCAGTAACCTGGACCTCTGCTGCTAATGGCCCCAGTGGACCGTACCATCTGTTTGAAGCCCTTTCCTTAGCTGCTTTGACTCCACACATCAATGATTCTCCTCTTTGTCTAATGCTTTTTTCCTCCCCCTCCTTTCTAACTACAAAATCTAGATATGTCCCCATGCACTAGCCTTGGGCTTTCAGTTTACTTACCATATTCTTCAATCCCTAGTTCTTGCTCATTCTCACATCTTCACCTGGAACCCCTGTGCAGGTGACTACCCATCTTTCGCAGCTGCCTCTCCTCCCCAGGACTTCAGCAGGTATTTCTAACTGCCTGGTTAACATTTCCAGGGGAAATAGCATCTCATATTCAATAGGCTTCTGAAGATTTTAAAAACAAAGCCACCCTTCTGTACCCTAAGTTTGCTCTCTCTCTATTCCGCTGATGGAACTCCTCAACTTACCTAAGGTTCGAAACATTCAAATAATCCACAATTGGTCCCACTCCCCAATCCTGCATAGCCAATTAACAAATTTTTCATTCACACTGTCCTCATACTTTTTTTTTTTCCTCCTACCACCACCCTAGGTCAGGTCCTGGACTTTCAGAACTGCTCACTATCTAACCTTCCTACCTCTGACATCTTTCCCTTGAAATCTGGCCTAGAATAGCATGGGAAATTAGACTGCCAAGAAACAGTCACTTTCCAGTCACCTCTTTTTTGGATCAGTTAACTGGGTGATAAGTTGAGGAAATTTCAACAATTTTATTCTTATCTAGAGTCAAGTGTTTTTGGCTGGGAAGAAATTTCCATCCTGGTTTTATTATCTTTTCTCTTTCTTTTTCTTTGTTTTTTAAGAGCAGCCAAATTTATTATGAGTACCATCAGTTTTCCTTCCAATGGGCAATTATTATTTTGGAGTACTCTCTCTTTTTGGGGAGTCCCTCAGTGGTTGCCCTTACTCTAAATTGAATTATCTTCCCGCTCTTGCATATTCAGAAATACTGGATTTTATAGCTTAAGAACAATAAAGGTACTCCTCTGCTCATATTCCAGTACTTGTTTCTGAATATCTGATTTGTTGTAAAAACTGAATGGGAGTATATTATGTATATAAACTACTTATGTTTACAGTACTTTTATAACCATAACGGTTTCCCTGATGGCTCAGCTGGTAAAGAATCCGCCTGCAATATGGGAGACCTGGGTTTGATCCCTGAGTTGGGAAGATCCCCTGGAGAAGGGAAAGGATATCCACTCCAGTATTCTGGCCTGGAGAATCCCATGGACTATACAGTCCATAGGGTCACAAAGAGCCAAATATGACTGAGTGACTTTCACTTCACTATAACCATAAGGGTGAATCATTTGGGTCATTTCCCAGTGGAACATATTCTATTTTCTGTATTCCCTAAACTTTTCAAATCTGTTCTGAATCAGAAGACTGTTTTAACTATTTTTCTGTGAAACCTTTTCTGTATCCTCTGTGTTTGTTACAGCAGCTGGCCCAGCTCCCCAACAGCACTGACTGTGCCACATTACAAGGATTTGTTTTATCCATTAGACTGAGGGCTCTTCAAAAGAAAAAGAATGTTACTTAGGCTGGCATTCCCAGGGTTTAACACAGTGCCAGAGAAACTGTAGGTGCCAATTAATGCACGAAACAAGTCCTGGACCAAGAGAAAACAGGAAATGCAATGTTTAAGCTGTGTATCTCAAATCCTAACCTCAGCTAGCACTCCCAAATTACTTAAGAAATTCCCCTTCAAATTTCACTGATAAATGTTAATAAGCAATTGATCAAAAAAGAAATAAGAAGGAAAAACAAAGGAAACTGGATAGTTGGCTAGTTGGAATTAGCAATTTAAAAATCTTCTCTTGAGATTTGCAGAATGCAAAAAAACAAGCAGGTTTTTAGACTGGAACTTTGTTTTTTACTGTAGTCAACTTTTATTTTATTTTATTTTTTTCCATCTATTTGAACAGATGTAAAATTTAAGCATCCTAACTCTAGCTTACTCATGGAACAGAGGTAAAGGTTTAATTTTTATAAATAGGATTGCAAGGTCATATTAAGCAGTGGCAAACTATCAAAATTCATTCTTTTACTAAAAGGAGAGATTGCATTCAAAGAGGACTTCAGTTCAGCCGATCCTGCCTGGGCAAAGCTGTCTGCAATAATAAATGATAGCCTGGTATTTCAAGCAGACAAAGTGCAGCCTATAAGGAAATAGTTGTGATCTTGCTTATAGTACTTTGATTTATTTATTTCCTTATAGTACTTCTGGGGACTACAAATCAATACATAGAGGAGTCCACCGATTTTTCAAACCAGAATTAGTCTAGGAAAATGGTAAGTAACAAAGTAAGAAAGTTAGGTGCTTTATTGGTTCATATCAATGAACTCAAAGTACAGGTCTATTACTCAAGCAGGCGAAAGTCATAAAAGCCACCAACTCTTATCTAAACTTACTAATATGCCCAATCAGTGGATTCCACTGATTTCCCCCTATCAAGCTTACAACATACCTTCTCTGTTGCTTATTGCTGGGTTGTAGTAGCTAACACCACACTATGCAATATATGTGGCTAGTTTTCTTGTTCCTTTTATTTGTAAAAATCCTTATTGTGGAAATTCAAATACTATCAGACAGCTTGACTAAGAACACTGAAAATAGGCTATGTTGTACAGATAAAATAATAACACTCCACAAAGCTAAACACGTTTTTCATCATTCTGGTGGCTAGAGAGCTTGGAGAAGTCTTTATTTTCTAAGAAAGTGCAATATTACTTGCTGCTGGGAACCAACTATTAATCAATTGTATTGAGACATCCTTATAAAGCTTGAATGTCCCCCCCTCCTTAAATTTTTCTCAGAGAAGAGTGATAAGAAGCAAAGGTAGGAAGAACCATGAATCCGGAGACTGAAAATATTACAGCAGGGCTCGGGATTCTGAGGGGTTTTAGAACTGGCAGGGAGATGGTGGTCGGTCACATCCTATAGACCCGCAGGTTGAAATAAAGGGGCCTGGGAGGGAGAGGTGGGGCTGAGAACCTACAGGACAGAGGGCCTGAGACTTAGCTGAGAGTGTGGACTGAGCAAATTGTGCCGGGGACTGGGAGAATTCTGGGGCCTGAGGAGGGAGTTCTGGGCGGCAGGCCGAGGAAATGGGGCGACCACAGGGGGCGGCTTTAGCGCTGGGAGCTAGGATTAGCGGGGAAAGGAGAATTCCTGCCAAGACGAAACTTAAGCGCTGGGTGAGGAGCGGGGCGTGGAATGGGCACCAGGATGTGTCCAGGAACTGCGAAGGAGGCTTTGGGGAAAGGAGTGGAGGAGAAGGCAGGTATATATAGTGGGTAAAGAAGGAATGCAGAGACTCCAGTTGGGTTGGGAGGCATCGATATGGGATGCGTGAGGGGCTGAAGACGGGGGCACTGGGAAATGAGCGGAGGCTGAAGATGAGCTGCAGAACAGGGCTGTGGGCTGCGGAGGAGCACCTACGGATGCGCGACGCACGCGGGGCCGGCACCGGGAAGGGGCCGAAGCGGGGTGAGAGACGGAGGACGGGTGGCCCGGGAGAGGCGGGCACCCGGGAGCAGGTCCCACCGTACCAGGCTGCGCAGATTGTCCTCCTGGGACTGCACGGTGAGCGCGGCGGTCCCGGTCAGTACCCGGCGAGCAAAGTCGATGCTGCAACGCAGGTGCAGGTGCTTGGTCTGGCAGACGGACGCCGGGGAGGCCAAGGAGCACGTATCCACTACCTCGGGCATGGCTGTGAGGAGTCCCGATGCACACGATCTGCACCCCAGCTCTCAGCAAGCAGACTACTCCGCTGAGCGCGAGAGAAGGGAGGTGTGAGGTAAAGAGAGGGGGAGGAGTTCGCGGCGTCCGCCGGGAAAGGAAGTTCTTTGAAGTCAGCAAAGAGTACGGTGCGGCATTGATGGAACTACAAGTCCCATGGTGCAGTGCGACAAGGCGTGCGCTTTGCTCTCTGGGAGTGTGTGTGTGTGTGTGTGTGTGTCGAGGGGTGTAGAAGTGGATCGATATTGCTCCCAAAGTGAGAGTGGGGGGAAAGGAGGGGAATGGAAGTTAGAGGAAGGGTAAGCAGATGGAAATAAGTGAACGCTTTTATTTTAGTTCCATTCAACTTCGATGAAAGTTGCAATAGCAGTGGAAGAAATGTCAGGCCTATTGACGATTGTGGGGTGTGAGAGGGGCGGGGTCAAAAGAGATAAGAGAACTGTCGGAAGACTGTTTCCCGTGCAATTCCTCGTTAGTATAGTGGTGAGTATCCCCGCCTGTCACGCGGGAGACCGGGGTTCGATTCCCCGACGGGGAGGCAGTGAAGTTTTTTTTTTTTTTTTTCCCCCTTGCAGGGTTCATGCAAGCATTTCAAAAGCTACTGTAAAAGAGTCAACATCAAGGTTTATATTTTAAAACCGTTTTGTGTCTGCTTTCCATGCTGGCAACCCAGTATGTACATTTCCAGGCCCTAGAGATCAAAACGAAAATAAACCACATTCTCATCTTAGAAACTTAGAACTATTACCTCAGTATACTGTAATGAGAATTCTATGATAGCAGTGGGCGCAAGGGGGATGCAGAGCTGGGGCATACTGGACGTGAGGAGAGGTTGAAGGATGACTTGCCTGAAAAATGGAACCTCAGAGTTGAAACTGGCAAAATTGGAGAAGAATGTGTCTCAACGGACTTTAAACAGCTGGACCTTTAATCTTAAATGCATGAACTGGGTACTCATAGAAAAAGTTTAAGCAAGGGAATTACATGGTCAGACTCATGTTATTAAAGGAACACTGGTAGCATTCAGAGAATGACTGTGTGTGTTAGTGTCCTATCTGACTCTTTACGGCCCCATGGACTGTAGCCTTCAGACTCCTCTGTCCATGGGATTCTCCAGGTAAGAATACTGGAGTGCGTTGCCCGTGCCCTTTGACAGGGGATCTTCCCTACCCAGGGATCGAATCTGAACCTCCTGCATTTCGGGTAGAGTCCTTACAGTCAGAGCCACCAGGGAAACCCCAGAAAATGGGTATGAAGTATCAAAACCAGTGTCAGGAGATTTGGAAACTACCAGGCTTCCCTGGTGGCTCAGATGGTAAAAGAATCTGCCCTCAATGTAGGAGACCTGGGTTCAATCCCTGAGTTGGGAAGATCCCCTGGAGAAGGGCGTGGCAACCCACTCCAGTATTCTTGCCTGGAGAATTCAATGGACACAGGAGCCTGGGGGGCCACAGTCCATGGGATCCCAAAACGTGGGACACCACTGAGTGACTTTCACTTCACTTCCACTGCTAAAATAAATAGTCCAGGAAGAAGATACTGGGGGCCTGACATAGGTATCTAATTAGTAGAGATAGAGGGGAAAGAATGGGAGGAATACTTAAGAGATAAGTGGTGTCACATTAAGAAGGAGGCTAAGATGATTTGTCAGATTCTTGGCTTCAGCGGTTGGGTAGTCATTAACCAGAAGAGACTATGTGAAAAGGAGAGACTTAGGTGGGAAAGATCTAAGTTGAACTTGGGACAAATGGAGTTTGAGAATGTATGGGAGTCAGAGTGGAGACATCCTTGAAACATTCTGGGGAAGGTTCAGGTAGATATGAGAGTCTCATCATATGGTGAGTGAAACTATGACAGTGAGTAAACTCAGCCCAGGGATCATGTGCAAAAAGAGCAGTGAAAACAGCTGGGAGGTTTGGAGCGTGCTAGAATTTAAGAACAAAAGCTAGAGGATGGGAGGAATCCTTTCACAGTGTATATGTATACCAAATCACCATGCGCACACTTTCAATATCTTAACATTTTATTTGTCAATTATACTTCAATAAAGTTGCATTTTTTAAAAGATGGGGGATGGTGGTGCTAGAGTGAAAGGAACCCATGAAATAAACTAAAAAGAGCCAACCAGCAATGTCAAATACAGTCTAGAGGGCCATTACAATAAGAAGTAAAAAGTCTTCCTTGAATTTGGCAATGGGACGGAGGTGGGAAGATGGTGGTTTTGTTGACTTCTGTGGTTTAGTTGAAGGTGGCTGACAGAGAGCAGCAATTGAGCAATAAAAAGAGTAGATGGGAAATAGAACAGAGACTGCTCTCTCAAGACCTGTGGCCAATGTGAGAAGCGAAGGAAAATGAGGAATAGGGAGGAGCATGGGAGTAGGTGCTGAGAAAACGTCGTTTTGTCTTTAGAGAGAGGGAAACTTTAACATGTTTAAAGGTGAAAGGATTTCTAGAGAAGCTGAATTGAGCAGTTGGAGAGCACTACATCTCTCTGTTCTGTATCAAAATAATCTAGCAATTAAATTTGGCCCCAGCCACAGATAGGCTTTTCAGTAGGGTATCTTTGTGTTGGTCCCTGCAAGCCAAAGGAGAACAAAATGAAACCTCATTTCAAACTATGAAATCCAATACCTTACACATGCATAAATCCTAACTCCATAGAGCCTAAGAATCCATAACATGATTGGCATTTGCAAATGCATTTTGAGACCTAAGAAGTGTTCCTGGTGTCAGCAAATCTAGGGTAACAAATATGATGCACTAGAATTGATTTAGCAAAAGAATATACAATCAGATTATCTTCCTAGTGGAGAAAGGATAGTTTGTTTTACTAAGAAAATGTCAGTATCATCATCTTCCATTATTAATCACCAGGAACCCACAGAGTTTATGCCTCTGTGTTCAAGAAGAGATATCCACAGACAACCACATATGAATCCCTCAAACAGATTAATAGATTAATCAAAAGACAAATATACAATAGGAATTGTTTTCTATGATACCATGGACACCCAAATATAAAGTGTACAATAATAGCAATTCACAAATAGGAGTGTCATTCATATCTAATGGTGGATTGAGTTTTTTAAATGAAGCTTTCTGTTGCTTTTCTAAAATAAGAATACTATGAAGGTGTATGTGCAACAGGAGATTTACATTATATATGTATATATATATATATATTTTTTTTTTAAGATTTATTTTATTTTTTGACTGTGGGAGGTGTTTGCTGCTGCAGGCACGCTTTCTCCAGTTGCCGTGAGCAGGGGCTGCTGTTCGTTGCAGTGTCCAGGCTTCTCACTGTGGTGGCTTCTCTCATTGCACAGCACAGGCTGTAAGCAAGGAGACTTCAGTAGTTGTGGCTCTCAGGTTCTAAAGCACAAGCTCAATCATTGTGGCACCTGGGCTTAGTTGCTCTGCAGCATGTGGTGTCTTCCCAGATCAGGGATTGTATCAGTATCGCTTGCATTGCAAGGCAGATTCTTAATCCCTGAACCACCAGGGAAGCCCTAATTTTATATTTTTTTATTTTATTGAGGTCATCTGGTCCCATCACTTCATGGCAAATAGATGGAGAAACAGTGGAAACAGTGGCTGACTTTATTTTGGGGGGGCTCCAAAATCACTGCAGATGGTGACTGCAGCCATGAAATTTAAAGACGCTTACTCCTTGGAAGGAAAGTTATGACCAACCCAGACAGCATATTAAAAAGCAGAGACATTACTTTGCCAACAAAGGTCCATCTAGTCAAGGCTATGGTTTTTCCAGTGGTCATGTATGGATGTGAGAGTTGGGCCATAAAGAAAGCTGAGCACCGAAGAATTGATGCTTTTAAACTGTGGTGTTGGAGAAGACTCTTGAGAGTCCCTTGGACTGCAAGGAGATCCAACCAGTCCATCCTAGAGGAGATCAGTCCTGGGTGTTCGTTGGAAGGACTGATGCTGAAGCTGAAACTCCAGTACTTTGGCCACCTGATGCAAAGATCTGACTCATTTGAAAAGACCCTGATGCTGGGAAAGATTGGTGGCAGGAGGAAAAGGGGATGACAGAGGATGAGATGGTTGGATTGCATCACCGACTCGATGGACATGGGTTTGGGTAAACTCCGGGAGTTGGTGATGAACAGGGAGGCCTGGCATGCTGCGGTTCATGGGGTTGCAAAGAGTCGGACACGACTGAGCGACTGAACTGAACAACTGACAGTTGATTAACAATGTTGTGTTAATTTCTTCTGTACAGCAAAGTGACTCGGTTATATGTATACACACACACACACATATATGCATACATATGTGTGTGTGTATATATATATATTTTTTTTCATATTCTTTTCCATTATGATTTGTCACAGGATATTGGATATAGTTCTCTGTGCTAAACAGTAGGACTTTGTTGTGTATCCATCTTACATGTAATGGTTTGCCTCTGCTAATCCCAAACTCCCATCCAAAGAAGATTTTACTAAGGAGGAAAAGATGATTTATGTGAAGTTCTATTCAAAGAAATGCACATACATTCACAGAGCATTGTGAAGAGTAGGTATTTCAGCTCTACTGCTCTATGCCTCTACCTGGTGTTGTTAAGTTGCTACATTGGGACCACATGCACTACAGCATGCCAGGCTTCCCTGTCTTTCACTATCTCCCTGAGTTTGCTCACACTCATGTCCATTGAGTCAGTGATGCTATCTAACCATCTCATCCACTGCCATCCTCTTCTCTCGCCCTCAATCTTTCCCAGGGTCAGGGTCTGTTGCAATGAGTCGGCTCTTTGCATCAGGTGGCCAAAGTATTGGAAAGAACAATTCTGGGAGTAGAACACACACTCCTTAACAGTTTGCCTTGCTTCTTTCCTCTCAAGATTATACATCTGACACATAGAGAACATTAACTATTCCCCAATATATATATTTCTTTTCATCTTTAAGTAGTAAAACCCTCAATGTTTAGATGGACACATGGCCTCTCAGAAGACTGCATTTTCCAGCCTTCTTTGAAGTCATGGCCATGTAACTAAGTTCTGGCAGAACTGTCAATTATGACTTTTAGGAAGTGTCCTTAACGGAGACTTTTTAAAAAACACTTTTTAAATTCTGTTATGTGGAATGCAGACTTGATGGCTGGCACTTTGTCATGTTGTATCATGAGGTTGGAACCTTTCTTGAAGGTGGGGGAGCTGCATCATAGACAGAGTTGGAAGTGTGGGCTGGAAGGAGCCAGTTCTCTGGTGATCATGGAAGGCCCCTGTGCACTAGATTCTTTTCCTTGAGAGAGAAATAAAATTCTGCTTTAAGACAGTTATTTTGGGTTTTCTGTCATCTCCTGGGAACTCAGTCTTTACCAAGACACCTTGTTTGCATTGGATGAGTTTTTCAGTTTTGCCCCAAATACTTACCCTTGTCCATCCATTTGTAACCAGTTTATTTTGAGCTATTACATAAGTTTGAAAAAAGTGATCAGGATAGGCTTTCTTCCCTCTATCTTGCATTTTCTGCTGCAGCATTTTTTTCTAATCATCTCACTACCCTGCTTAAAAGCCTTCAAGTTCCCATCAATGTCTGCTTTAGATATTCTCTACTTTTTGGTAGATGTGGCCTGGGTGTGGTTTAGTGAAGACAGCAGGGAACAGACACAAGAGGTGTGAGAGACCATGAAGAGGTAGAGGCGGGACTGCAGTTCCTGAGGGGCCACGGGCAGTTGAAATCAAAGTTCAGAACTGAAAAGAATAAGGGGTTGGGTGTGGTCCGGGAGCCTGACAGAATAAGATTATGGATGACTGCCTCTTTTAATATAAAAGGGGAAGGAGAATAAATATAAAATTTGCTCATATTCTGGAAGGATCAAAAAACTCATGGCATGGTTTGCTATGAGGAAGGGAAGTGAGGTGGCTAAAAAACAGAGGTGAGAGGTAGGTATTTCAAACAGGTAACCTTTTAAAGTGAAAGTTTCTCAGTCGTGTCTGACTCTTTGCAACCCCATGGCCGCAAAGCCTGCGAGTTCCCAGGAGATGACAGAGCCTGCCAGGCTCCTCTGCCCATGGAATTCTCCAGGCCAGAATACTGGAGTGAGTAGCTGTTCTCTTCTCCAGGGAATCTTTCCAACCCAGGGATTGAACCCAGGTCTCCTGCATTGCAGCCAGATTCTTTACCATCCGAGCCACCAGTGAAGCCCAAGTAACCAGTTAAGCCTTTTGAATTTTGATATATGTGAACATTCTACTTATTCAAAAAGGTTATTTGTAGACATTTTAATATATATATTATCACAAGAACTCAAATCTGCAAATAGAACCAGAAACAGCCTTCCGTGACTTTTGTTTCTGTGACGCTCCCTAGCGCTGGAGCCTTGCAGCCTCACCTCCACCTGCTCCGCTTCAGCCCTGCCAAACACGCCTCGCTGGAGACCTCTGCTCTCCCTGGAGCTGGAGGCCGCTACCCCACCCCCGCCCCCGCCCCCTCCACCTCCAACCCACCCCTCTCCATTGCTCCATGGCAGGGCCCTTCTTTGGGGAGCTAAAGGTGGCTGAAATCATTTCCTCGATTTTCTCACACACTGGGAGGATGTGGAGGGCATCACATACACCTGTTCCTCTGTTGTTCAGTTGCTCAGTTGTGTCCAGACTCTTTGCAACAAGCTTCCCTGTTCTTCACTGTCTCCCAGAATTTGCGCAAACTCCTGTCCATTGAGTTGGTGAGGCCATCCAACCGTCTCATCCTCTGTTGCCTGCTTCTCCTCGGCCCTCAGTCTTTCCCAGCAGCAAGTCTTTTCCGCTGAGTCAGCTCTTTGCATCAAGTGGCCAAAGTATTGGTGCTTCAGCTTCAGTCCTTCCAATGAATATTCAGGGTTGGTTTCCTTTAGGATGGACTGGTTCCTCAAGGGAAAGAGATTCCCCTGGACTCCCACCCAGACCCAGACTGGAGGGAAAGGAGGAAGAGTCCTGGGGGGCAGAGGAGGGCCCTCACATGGCTGACTGGCAGGCAGGGTCTGGAGAACCTCACCAGGGAGCTGGGCTCCCACCTAGATCCATCTTTTGTTTCTCTGCTTGTGCCCTCCGAGGGACCAGCCTGAACAAGATAGATTGTCAAGCTGTGCCTGGGCTGGAGTTGGAGACTCTCTGCTGGTCACTCACCTAACTCACACAGAGTGGTTCCAGCAGCAACAGACCTCAGCCACCACCCCACCTCCCCACAACACCCCCAACACCCCCCACTCCCACCTACAGGATGAGAATCTGCACCTCGCAAGATTCCCCAGGTGATTCACGTGCATGTTACAGGCTCAAAGGATACTTTGGAAGTCTAGAAAGTTCATTTCGAGAGTTAATCAAACTTGGCAAGACCCCTCCTCTTGGAGTTCACAGCCCTGGACCCCCCAGTCAACACTCCCCTCACACCCTATCCTCACCCCAGCACAGCACCTCCCACCTTGCGTACAACTGTCTACTTAAGTCCCAGATGGTATATTTTCTCTCTCTGAGCATGTTTGTGGTGTGATGAACACCTGTGTAAATGAATGAGTGAATGAGATTCCGTTTGAGGATCCAGGCATCCTTGTACTCAGGGTGTTGATCTGTGTTGACTCCGGAGCAAAGAGAACTCCCTGCCCTCTGAGGCCTTCCTTGTCCTGTGATATCACCCGGCAGAGTGTTTGCTTGCAACAAATGAACTTCCTGCCCAGAGAGGGGGCAGGGGCGGGAGGGAGGGAGGGCCAAGAGAGAGGGGATAACTCAGCGCCCTGTGATGGCCCAGAGAGGGGGCAGGGGCGGGAAGGGAGGGAGGGAGGGCCAAGAGAGAGGGGATAAAACTCAGTGCCCTGTGATGGCCCAGAGAGGGGGCAGGGGCGGGAGGAGGGAGGAAGGGCCAAGAGAGAGGGGATAACTAGTGCCCTGTGAATGGGGCCCAGAGAGGGGGCAGGGGCGGGAGGGAGGGAGGGAGGGCCAAGAGAGAGGGGATAACTCAGTGCCCTGTGATGGCCCAGAGAGGGGGCAGGGGCGGGAGGGAGGGAGGGAGGGCCAAGAGAGAGGGGATAACTCAGTGCCCTGTGATGGCCCAGAGAGGGGGCAGGGGCGGGAGGGAGGGAGGGCCAAGAGAGAGGGGATAACTCAGTGCCCTGTGATGGCCCAGAGAGGGGGCAGGGGCGGGAGGGAGGGCCAAGAGAGAGGGGATGTGTGCACACATAGAGTTGGCTCTTGTTGTTGAACAGCAGAAACTAGCAGTGTTGTAAAGCGATTAGACTTCCATTAAGAAATTAAGTACATTACCCTCTGAGCTGGAACTGAACACACCCAATGCAAACAGCAGCTATATTAGACCCAGAGCCTGACGACCGTGCCCCTGCCCCGCCACTAGATGCCTGGTCAAATTCCCTTCCAGCCTCTATAAATCTCACTCCCCAGGGGTAACTGCTGCCTGAACTGCAAGAACTCATTCCTTCTACTGTTGAGCTCTTTATATTTCCTTTTGTAGTTTAGTTGAGAAGTCGTGTCTGACTCTTTGGGGACCCTGGGGACTGCCAGGCTCCTCTGTCCATGGGATTTCCCAGGCAAGAACACTGGAGTGGGTCGCCATTTCCCTCTCCAGGGGATCTTCCTGACCCAGGGATCAAACCTGCATCCCCTATATTGGCACTCATATTCTTTACCACTGAGCCAATGGAGACATGCAGGAGAGGCCCTCTTGAGCCTGACTCTGCAGCTCGTATCTGTGGACCCTCCACACTGTTGTACATTCTCATTGTTGTGTGGTATGACACGTGTGGACAGACCATGATTTACTTATCCATTCTACTATGGATGCACATTAGAGTGATTTTCAGTTCTGGGACTTATATTTCTTGGGACAATTCCAGAACATGTCTCTGGTGAACACATTATAGCTAAGTTTTGATGTACTGCTTTTAAGTTTGGACAGCATTTATCCAGAAACTTCCTGTGGGACCCTTGCACCAAGCCAAAAATCAGTCATTAGGGCAACCCAGGATCTCGAGTCATGGATTAGGCATGGAGGAAAGGTGTTTTCCAGTTACAAGAAAAAGATTTCTTTGCAAGTGAGGCAGGCTGGAACGCGGGACCCTTTGCTGCAATGCTGCAAAGCTTGCACCTGTGCATACCTCTCCTTGAGCCACAAAATACAAAGAAACTGTAGGGGACTAGAATTAACTCTGCGCACACAACTGAGGCAAATTCTGGAGCAAAAGATCCAAAGACATTTCTGAAGATCAGGGTGCAAAATATGGGTAGTGCGAATGTCCCCCCTGCATACAATACTACCTAAGGGGTGTGCAAACCAGCTAAGCCACCCCTCCAGCCCGAAAGCCTTGCCTGAATTTCTTGTCTGGCCTTTAGCCAATTTCTATTGATTGGAGAAGGCCAAGAACCGTGGTTGATATCACAAGTACTGGATCAGATCATACTTCACTGTCCCCTCAGTCACTTCTGTTTCTTTTCTAGGTGTGACTGATGGCAAAGTTCAGCTCCACTGGAATTTTTCCTGACTCAGAGATTCCAGGTCTAGTTATACTTTTCCGATGAAGTAGCCCGTGGTGTTTCATCAGAACAGGTACTTCCACCTTTTGTTTTAAAGAATGAGTGGGATTTGACAAGTGTCTACAGGGTCATGTTTTCAAAAGCATACTTTTGAAAGTGTTTCTGCCTCTTATTGGTTGACTTTGAGCCCGTTTTCTCTTGCTTTGCCAACAGAGCACGTTATTACTACCTGCTGGTGAAATATGTGTTCAGCAAAGACCTTCCCCCGTGCCCCCAGAGGCTTTCCTCTGAAACATTTTTCTCATCTGCACACCTATGTTTGAGGAAGTAACTCTCATTTTGTCATCTCTTTTAAAAGGCCTCTCTTATTTAGTATTTGCAGTTGAGCAACTCAAGTAAGCTCCCATAGTTGACTCGCTTTTCACCTTCTCCAGCAGAGGTGCCTCGGTTACTTCTCAAGCTGAGGCACGGACTTCCTCCTCCCCTGGTTCCCACCACCCTTCCAAGCCACTTCCTCTTGGCTCCTAGACACACCTCACCGCTCAGCTGTCCTCATCAGGTTCCTGGAATATCCCCTTCTCTCACATCTCTTCACGACCCGCTTCCTCCACGAATATTTTCCCAAAGTCTCTTCCTTTCTCTTTGGGTCCTTACATTTTCTCAGTGCAAGTTTTACACACACACACACACACACACACACACACACACACAGTCAACCCTCATTAGTGGCAGATTTCGTGTTTCTGAATCTGTCTACTCACTAGAATGTATTTTTTACCCCCAAATCAACACGTGTGGTCCTCTGTGTGTGCCCAGAGCTGTGGAAATTTACGTGGAGCAGCTGAGGTTGAGCTTAGCCTTCTTGCTTCTGCTGCTTTTCTGTGAACACGTGTTGGTTTCGTGGTCTGTTTAATGACACGTTTTTCACATTTTCATGCATTTTGTTGGTGATTTCGCTATTTAAAAGGTCCTCCAAGCCCATGCTGGAATGATGTCTGGTGTCCCCATCCATGAGAAAGCTGTGATGTGCCCCACGGGCGACGTACATAGGTTAGCTTCACTCGGGCCTTCGCTCAGCACAGTTCAAGTGCTGTGAGCTGTTAGTTCAGTGTGAGTGAAGCTGTGTGGTATTTGTAGGAGCACAGGTGCCTTTAGACAAAAACACACCTAAAGCAAGCTTACCCACTGACTGACTGATGAAAATGTTGTGGTCTGAGGCTCTCGGGACCCCACTGCATTTCTCCTGGGAGCCAGGGATCAGGATTCACTAATTCAGTACTTGAGGTTGTTATAGCCACGCTTTCCGGGAAACAGACTCACTCAGAAGGACGATGCAGATAGTGGAGTGCAGTTTATTACGCCGGCGGGCCCAAGGCAGAGTCTCCTCTTAGCCAAGGACCCCGTCTAGCATTTGTGAAAATCTTTTATACCCCATGCGTACATGTCCAGACCCACCACCTACCCCATGTGTACGTGTCTAAACCCACCACCTACCCCATGTGTACGTGTCTAAACCCACCACCTACCCCATGTGTACGTGTCTAAACCCACCACCTACCCCATGTGTACGTGTCTAAACCCACCACCTACCCCATGTGTACGTGTCCAAACAGTCAATAATCAATAAGCCCGCAGTTACATTCCAAATAGTTAATAACCAATAAGCCTGTGCTTACATTCTGATAGATAGTGTCCGGAGGCAGGGGTGATTAGTGTCTGTTTTCTCTTAGGCGATGAGTAGCCTGGATGTGATCTTCAAGATTCCCCTGTCTGGAGGGGGTCTTATCCTTCCATTGTCTTCCCCACAGGCACTAAGCAGAGAGTTCAGAGTCCGCTGGAGAGGCAGCCGAGCACGGCCAGCAAGGACAGGCCTGAGATGGAGTCCAGGCCCTGTGAATTCCTTCTTCAAGGTAACTTTACGAAACGTAATTGCTAAAAATAAGGGGAATCAACTGCATATAGTGCCTGTCCTTCAGTTAGTTTGCATTTGTTTCTTTCAATCTCTCTCCTGTTCCCAAAGTAATTCAGGTGGCAAGCTTCTTCCAAGTCTACCTTAACTGTCTTGAAGCACCAGCTCAGTGCAAAACAGCAGGGTGGGTCCTCAGGAGGTGTGGGCTGAGTAACAAAAGCGAGGGTACTGGGGTGGGGAGGAACAAAGGAGAAAGGCAGGAACAAAAGCCCCGCTCATAGAAGTGGAGGTGATTGCTTTGGCTAAGACGGTTTGGGTTCCCAGAATTTTTCAATCTCTCAGTCCTCAAATACTTCCTCTTTGTTTCTGAGCAGAACATTAGAATAATATAAAATTAGAAATTAAGTGATATTTTGTGATAGATTTGATGTATGGAAGTCTTAAAGCCATCCTTTCCTGATCTTTAAAGAGTCAAACGGAGCAGATCATCCAGATTCTTTTGCGTGTTTTTCCATTTTTCTTCTCCTCACTCCCTCCCCCTAGGGCTTCCCAAGAGGCTCTTGTAAAGAATCTGCCTGCCTTCCGCTGCAGGAGACTTAAGAGACTTAATTTAGACCCCTGGGTTGGGAAGATCCCCTGGAATAGGAAATGGCAACCCACTCCAGGATTCTTGCCTGGAGAATCCCACGGACAGAGGAGCCTGGTGGGCTACAGGCCACAGGGCTGCAGAGAGTTAAATAGGACCGACTCAGTCAGTCGCTCAGTCTAAGCATGCACACACACCTTCCCCAACCCCCATCTTGGTCTTCACTTGGAGAGAGATAACCACTGAACTCCTAAACTCGGGCACTCACACCAGGTGTGACCACAACTTGGCAGCATCATCAGACACCTTTCGTGGGAATCAAGCCTCATGGATGCCTGCTTGTGCCTGGGAAGTTAATACACCTATTGGGAAAATGGAGACGATAAAGTGAAACCACCAAAGATCAATGTGGGAGACTGACTAATTAAAGGGCACTCAGATGGGCCAGTCTGCAAATGCTGTAGAATTCAGTAGAAAGATCAGTGGGCATCTTCCTGGAAGCAGTGAGTCTTGCATTGAACCATAAAGCAGGGAACTCTAAATTTTTAAATTACTAATAACAATAAAAATTTAGGATAGACCTTCAGTAAATATTTATAACTTCTCTACATGTGTTAATATAATTAATAAATATCTAAGGCACAAAATGGGGCTTTCCAGGTGGCTTAGTAGTAAAGAGTCAGCTTGCCAATGCAGGAGAGTGTGTTTGATCCCTGGGTTGGGAAGATGGAGGAGGAAAAGGCTACCCGTTCCAGTATTCTTGCTTGGAGAATCCCCATGGACATAGGAGCCTGGCAGGCTTCTGTCCGTGGGGTTTTGAAAGAGTCAGACATGACTTAGTGACTAAAACAACAACAAAGGCACAAAATACATCGAGGGCAAGGTTCATTGTTAATGACCATGAATATAAATAAAATAGCCATCTTAATAATGTTGATTTGGCATGGTAGGGGGCTACCTTCTTATCTGACTAATCATCATTGTTTTGTTCATCAGATCAGCATGCCCACTTTATCCTGGAATAGGAGAATCTTTAGTTCTGTCATTTTCCTGTTGCTCATTTATGCTCCATTCTACCTTCTGTGTTGAGGTTGCAATTTGTGAAATGTGATTCTAGAACTCTGAGTGACTTGAGTGTCCAGAAAAGTCATGAGCCTGCAGGAGGTTTTAACAGGGGCGATACTACCCCCTGAAAGAAGTTATAGCAAGAGAAGAACAGAATATAATTGCTCATGATCATATCTCAGAAGTCATGCCTGTGAAACAGAGCAGATACATAAATAATATTCGACATTTACTATTTTCTGCCCGAACCCACATGATTGCCGTGTGCATGTGTCCAGCCCACTCTGGAAACTCCTTCCTGGATGAATGTGTCAAGTTTGGAAGGGAGATTGAAAGGAAAAGGACTCCCAATGAGGGTGGTGCTTAAGAGCAAAGTCAGATCCCAAAGGCAATTTCAGAAAAATAACTCACACTTCTTGAACCCCTAGATGTATTTCCAAAGAATGAGTCCACTGCGTTTTACACAAGATGCCTGTGTGCCCTGGGATGGTCCACTCCACTTTGGTCTGATGACCAAGGCAGGGACTCAGTGAGGTTTCCTGTCCCTTAGAGGGAGAGAAATTAGCAGCTACGGGACAGCTGTCTTCCTAGCTTTAAGCTAGCATCATTGAGCCTTGAAGTACCACCACCCTGCAATGTTCGATTGGTCACATGGAAAACCCTGATGTGATGGAGGGAGCCACACAAAGCCGCAGAGCAGGAGGTGGGGGTTGCTGGGGACTGGCTGCTACCACTAGGTCAGCATTACTGCCCCTGTTTTACAGAGGAGCAAACGAGGCTCTGAGAAATAATTTGCTCAGTCACTCAGTTTGGAACAGGCAGAGCTGGGGCTCAAACCCAGACAGTGGGACCCCAGAGCACATCCTTTTTTGAGCACTGCCCTGTACCCTGGCCACACCACAAGCCTTTTCCTGACTTCCTTTCTTTCCCCCACTGCACCAAGCCTTGCAAATAAGGTATATTTCCTTTTGCTTAGACCATTTGGAAGGTCTTTGTTTCTTCAGGGTGGAGCTTGGTGAGTTTCCAAAGAAAGAAATACAATGAGAACATCTGGCCAAGGTCCCTAATGTGTATACATTTATTAATTAGTTAATAAGACATAACACAGAGACTACAAATAACAAGACCATTGACCCAATTTCAGAGCCTGACATTTACAAACCGTACCCAGGCAGAGTGGGTTGTGTGTACATTCTGTTAAGCTCCTTTTCTTTGTGGTTGTTTGGGTCAGATTGTGGTCTCAGGAGGCTGGGTGGGCTCTGCTGAGCAACAGTTTGCTGAAACGAGTCTGCAAGATTAGATCTTAGGAAACAAAAGCCGGAATGAGAAACTACATTTCCTATAAAATGCGTAACCATGGGATAACACATTTGACAACCGTGTGACTGGATAGAGGCCAATTCGTTTATGAGAAGGGATGGGATTATATATGATATGTAATGTCACCTGTACAAGTGATCACGTGAAAGGTAAAGCTTTATTTCTTTGTTTGTTTGTTTTTTTAAACCAAATTTTTACTGTGTTAGACATTCCCATCATAAGCCCAAAGCTGCCGGCAGCCTTCTTGTCATCATGCTATGTTTGAGAATGGCAACAAAATAAAGAAAGTAAGAAAGGAATGAAAGAGAAAGGGTCTGCTGGTGACATTGTTTGACCTTCTGGATCACACCCCACTGAAATCCAAGAAATACTCATGGACTTCATGTGCCAGTGAAGTCCCTTTTCATATTATGCCAGTTGGAGTTTTCTATCATTTCCAACCAAAGGAACACTAACCAACAGCTATATTCCACTATATATCTACATGTCTATATCTATTTCGTTATATGAATATGTCTCCCTACTTGACCATGATTCTTTGAGGGCAGTAGATGCTTAGTATTTGTTGAATGAATTTAGTCGAAGAGTGTTTTGAAGGGGACTGAGCCTAGAGCAGGGACATCTTTTTTTTTTTTAATTGAAGTGTAGTTGTTTTATATATGTATATATTCTTCAGATTCTTTTCCATTATAGGCTGTTATGAAATACTGAATATGGTTCTAGAGCAGGGCCATCTTTAGGGGAGAAAATGAACTTGGTGCAAGATGTGATCAAGGGATTCAGGTTGGAGTGGGATTGAAAGAGAAGGGACAGATGCCAAACAAGGAATTAGTGAGGCAGTGATGAGGAGCGGGGCAGAGCAATGGCTGGCTTAGGTGCTACCGAATTCTGTGTGTTTGTGTCTGTGTTGTTTTAGTAAGGTTCTCTCTAGACTAAATTAAAATTGGATTTTACCAGCCTGTCTGAATCATCCATCTCCACCAGTTTATCATGAGTGGGGAAATTCATATTGGAGAATCAGAGGCTCGCGTATGGGCAAATAAGCAAGATGGTCACCAAAAAAAGAGCTGTTCCTAGACAAGTACCATCAGGTCTTCAGAGGGCACGACCGGAGCTTCGAGGCCTAAGCAGCTCAGTTTGCAGTGACAGGCAGCTTCTGGACCACTCAGTGGAGGGCCGACTACAAGCAAAGGCCCCCGAGCGAAGTGGGGATTGGGAGGCGAGGTTCCACTTACCTTCTAGACCCACCAGCCAGGACGACTTGTGGAAGGAATGAACAGCAGACCCACAAACCAGCTCCAGGACCCAGCTGAAGGGAGGAGCAAGACCCCCTCTTTCTTCCATCCCATCACCTTAAAAAGGAGTTCTATTGAGATTTGACATCTTCATTTTCAGCCCAAGCCTGGTAGGGTCAGGAGGAGGAGACGCACTGTCTATTTTGCTTTGAGATTATTGCTCTTCTGTTCTCTGACTTTGTCACTGATCTACAGGCTCCCAGCTGTGAGGTCACTGTGTGACCCCTGCTCAGGTCATCCTTGGGGAAGACCCCGCTCTCCAGGATAAGGGATCTGTAGCATAACTGTCCAATGAAGTTTTCTATGATGGTGGCAATGTTCTGTACCTATGCAGTCCGTGATGGTAGCCACATGTGGTAACATCAGCCACATGTGGCTATTGAGCACCTGAGATGTGTTGAGTGTAACTGAGAAACTGAATTTTTAATTCAATCTAATTTAATTAGCTAAAATTTAAGCAGTGACTAGTGGCTGCCCTGTTAGATAATTCAGTTCTCCAGTTTCTTTCTCTCTCTCCCTCCCCTCTCCTGCTCTGCCTTCTACTTATCTCCTGACCCATCCCTCTCCCTCTTGCTAAAATAGCTCCTGTGGAATGTGGACTTTCTATTTTTTAAAACTCTTCCCGTCTGGACCAGTGCCCTAACCCACTGCATACACAATGAGTCAGTTGAATGTGACGAGGAAGATTCTTGACAGTGAAACAACAATAGAATCTATAAAGAATAAAACAACATGCCGACATTTTTATTATAAGAATTTTATGTTGTTGCTGTTGTCGTGTTGTTCAGTCACCAAGTTGTGTCTGACTTTTTGTGACCCCATAGAATGCAGCATGCCAGGCTTCCCTGTCCCTCACTATCTCCCAGAGTTTGCTCAAACTTATGTCCCTTGAGTCGGTGATGCCATCCAACCATCTCATCTCTGCCACCCTATCTCCTTTTACCTCCAATCTTTCCCAGCATCAGGGTCTTTTCTAATGAGTCGGCTCTTCGCATCAGGTGGGCAAAGTATTGGAGCTTCAGCTTCAGCATCAGTCCTTCCAATGAACACCCAGGACTGATTTCCTTTAGGATGGACTGGTTGGATCTCCTTGCAGTCCAAGGGACTCTCAAGAGTCTTCTATAGCATCACAGTTCAAAAGCATCAATTCTTCAGGGCTCAGCTTTCTTTATGGTCCAACTCTCACATCCATACATGACCATGGAAAAACCATAGCTTTGACTCGATGGACCTTTGTTGGCAAAGTGATGGCTCAGCTTTGTAATATGCTGTCTAGGTTCATCATAGCTTTCCTTCCAAGGGGCAAGCGTCTTTTAATTTCATGGCTGCAGTCACTGTCCACAGTGATTTTGGAGCCCAGAAAATAGAATCTGTCACTGTTTCCACTTTTTCCCCTTCTATTTGCCATAAAGTGATGGGACTGGATGCCATGATCTTAGTTTTACAAATGTTGAGTTTTAAGCCAGCTTTTTCATTCTCCTTTTCACCTTTAAGTGGCTCTTTAATTCCTCTTCACTTTCTGCCATTAGAATGGTATCATCTACGTATCTGAGGTTATTAACATTTCTCCTGGCAATCTTGATTCCAGCTTGTGCTTCATCCAGCCCAGCATTTCACATGATGTACTCTGCATAGAAGTTAAATAAGCAGAGTGACAATATACAGCCTTGACGTGCTCCTTTCCCAATTTTGAACCAGTTCATTTTTCCATGCCCAGTTCTGTTACTTCTTGACCCACATACAGATTTCTCAGGAGACAGGTAAGGTGGTCTGGTATTCCCATTTCTTTAAGAATTTTCCAGTTTGTTGTGATTCACACAGTCAAAGGATTTCATGTAGTCAATGAAACAGAAGTAGATGTTTTTCTGAAATTCCCTTGCTTTCTCTATGATCCAATGAATGCTGGCAATTTGATTTCTGGTTCCTCTGCCTTTTCTAGATTGTTTATCTCTAATAAGAAAAAACTGTAAGGGCCGAGAACATGTCTACAAAAGGTTCTGGAGCCAGACTCCCAAGCTCAAGATGACAGTCTCACTTATTAGCTGAAGGCTCTTGGGCAAGTTACTGAACTTCTATTTCCGTTTCCTCCTCCGGGAAAGAGATAATAATACCCAAATGGTTGTGGTGAAGCTTAAATAACTTTTCTTTGTAAAGCAATGAGACAGAGCTTAGCACATAGTACGTGTTAATCAGTATTTACTAATATTCTCTTGTCCCAGAACAGGGAGGGGCTCAACAGAAATTAGCTGAATGAGTGAATGACTGGTTAAGTGCGTGGCCACCAGGTGGCAGTAAGTGCCTTACTAATAGAGACAGCCACCACCCAGGGTCTGCTTTATAGGAGATTCACTGAGCCTCCCTCCTGGAGTCCCAGATGCTCAGCATGAAGAACTGGTTCCACCCTTTAGACCTGATTTAACCATAATCATAATTTAATCATCATCCCTAGGGGCCATATCCTCAAATACAGTCAACATACAAATTTTGGGGGGACAGGGACACAATTCAGTCCATCAGTTCAGTTCAGTCGCTCAGTCGTGTCCAACTCTTTGCGACTCCATGAACCGCAGCACACCAGGCTTCCCTGTCCATCACTAACTCCTGGAGTCCACCCAAACTCATGTCCCTCAAGTCGGTGATGCCATCCAACCATCTCAACCTCTGTCGTCCCCTTCTCCTGCCTTCAATCTTTCCCAGCATCAGGGTCCTTTCAAATGAGTCAGCTCTTCGCATCAGGTAACCAAAGTATTGGAGTTTCAGCTTCAACATCAGTCCTTCCAATGAACACCCAGACTGATCTCCTTTAGGATGGACTGGTTGGATCTCCTTGCAGTCCAAGGGACTCTCAAGAGTCTTCTCCAACACCACAGTTCAAAAGCATCAATTCTTCAGTGCTCAGCTTTCTTTATAGTCCAACTCTCACATCCATACATGACTACTGGAAAAACCCATAGCCTTGACTAGATGGACCTTTGTTGGCAAAGTAATGTCTCTGCTTTTTAATATGCTGTCTAGGTTGGTCATAACTTTCCTTCCAAGGAGTAAGTGTCTTTTAATTTCATGGCTGAAATCACCATCTGCAGTGATTTTGGAGCCCCCAAAAATAAAGTCAGACACTGTTTCCACTGTTTCCCCATCTATTTCCCATGAAGTGATGGGACCAGATGCCATGATCTTACTTTTCTGAATGTTGAGCTTTCAGCCAACTTTTTCACTCTCCTCCTTCACTTTCATCAAGAGGCTTTTTAGTTCCTCTTCACTTTCTGCCATAAGGATGGTGTTATCTGCATATCTGAGGTTATTGATATTTCTCCTGACAGTCTTGATTTCAGCTTGTGCTTCTTCCAGCCCAGCGTTTCTCATGATGTCCTCTGCATATAAGTTAAATGAGCAGGGTGACAATATACAGTCTTGACGTACTCCTTTTCCTATTTGGAACCAGTCTGTTGTTCCATGTCCAGTTCTAACTGTTGCTTCCTGACCTGCATATAGGTTTCTCAAGAGGCAGGTCAGGTGGTCTGGTATTCCCATCTCTTTCAGAATTTTCCACAGTTTATTGTGATCCATACAGTCTAGTCAAGGCTATGGTTTTTCCAGTAGTCATGTATGGATGTGAGAGTTGGACTATAAAGAAAGCTGAGCACTGAAGAATTGAGGTTTTTGAATTGTGGTGTTGGAGAAGACTCTTGAGAGTCCCTTGGAGTGCAAGGAGACCCAACCAGTCCATCTTAAAGGAAATCAGTCCTGGGTGTTCATTGGAAGGACTGATGCTGAAGCTGAAACTCCAATATTTTGGCTACCTCATGGTAAGAGCTGACTCATTGGAAAGAACCCTGATGCTGGGAAGGATTGGGGGCAGGAGGAGAAGGGGATGACAGAGGATGAGATGGTTGGATGGCATCACCGACTCAATGGATGTGGGTTTGGGTGGACTCCAGGAATTAGTGATGGACAGGGAGGCCTGGCGTGCAGCGATTCACGGGGTTGCAGAGTCAGACAAGACTGAGTGACTGAACTGAACTGAACTGAGACAAATGGTATAATGTAGACAAAGGGGAGTCTTTTTCTGATTCGCACGAAGGGCTGGCTTCCCTCATTTCCCTCCATTGTCTTCCTTTCCTTCTCAGCGTCATGCTCTTTCCTTGGCTTCCCTCCTTCCTTGCTCTCCTCTTCAGACTGAACCTGCTCCGTGTTCATAAAGAGATGATGAAATTCATCTCAGCACACGTTTGCTCAGTACCTTGGGGGAGCTGGGCTCTCTGTGAGTGCCAGATGATGCACCCTGCCCTGGCGCCTTTAAACCAGCCAGTCCTTCTACATCCAAGAGACTGTTACCCAATGGAATGAGCCTCCAACAGCCTTGGATCATTCAAGGCCTTCTCTTACCTTGCAGCAGACATTAGGACCCAAACATGGGCTGGGAGATGGAAGCATATAGTATTATGATATAGACTAGCATTTACTAAACACAACATGCTGCACACGGTTCTAGACCCTCTCTATGTGTTAGATTTAACATTAAAACCATGCTCTTATTTTGTAGATGAGAAAACTAAGCTGCAGAGACCACGGCAGAGACTTCTGATTTCCCGCTTCTCTTTCTTGAAATAATAGAGCATGAATTTTGGCTGAGCCCAGAGCTCCCCAAGAATAGTCTCGTTTCTCAGCCTCCCGTGCAGTTTGATGTGGTCATATGACTCAATTCTGGCCACTTAGATGTGAGTGGAAATGACAGCTGCAGGTTCAGGGTTCCCATTCTCGGAAGGAAGCTTCTTGCTCTCTGCGTCCTCCTCTCTCTGTCCCCAGGCTTAGACAGCGGTGGGGCAGCAGTGAGCCAGCTTTGACTATAAGAACAAGACTGTGAAGGACATAAAAGCAACCTAGGTCCCTGGATGAGTTTATGGGACAAAGGCACGTGCCTGCCCTAAATCTACCTTCAGATTGTTATGTGAATATGAACTAGCCTCCTATTTTGCTTGAACTAATGTTTTTTGGGATGTCTTCATTACAGCAGCATAGCCTGTATTGTAACTAATATGAAGAGGTTAAATAACTTGCCCAAGACCACACAGATAATAAATGCTAACAAAAGGATTTAAACTCAGGCAGGATTTGAATCCAGAGCCCAGACTCCCAGCCATTAATTGGATAATAATGTCTTATTCCTGCAGAAGTTTATAATCTCTAGGAAGACAACATCCTGTGCTGAGCTTTGAAGGACAGTCAAGTGGACTCTGAAACACCTTTTTTACAGCCTCCTCACCGAGTATCTGAAAGCCCTATCATTATCATTCTCTTCTTTGAGGCATTAGCAATCTGGTTAAAGTGTAAGCACGAGGTGTGAGCAGTACAGAAAGCTATTATCAGTCCTATCCGACTCTTTGTGATCCTGTGGACTGTAGCCCACCAGGCTCTTCTGTCCGTGGGATTCTCTAGGTAAGAATACTAGAGTGGGTAGCCATTCCCTTCCTTCTCTAGGTAATCTTCCCGACCCATGGATTGAACCCAAGTCTCCTGCATTGCAGGCAGGTTCTTTACCGTCTGAGCCATCAGGGAAGCCCCTTGGGCCATTTGGTACTAGTTAATTCCTCAGACTTTCTAGTCTCCTAGAGTTGAGATAAAGTAAGACATGGGACAGATACAATTTAATGGAATGCTGTGAGGCAGATAGGTATCACTAAAATAAGAGTATAGGGGAATAGAGTATAGGAAAGAAAAACAGAGACACCCTTTGCCTTAAAGGAAGATGTGGTACATAGAATAATATCCTTCCTGCTCCAGAGACTCCATGTTTAATCCCTGGAACTGAGAATATGCTAACTTGCAGATTAAGGATCTTGAGATGAGGTGATTATCCTGGATTACTTGGACAGGCTCAACCTAATCTCTGGAAGCCTTACTGTCAACAGCAGAACAGCAAGTCCTTGGTTCTTGTCTTCTCAAAGAGAAAGAATTCAGTTGAGAGACATAGAGCAGCTTTAAGTAGGAAGAGTTTCATTAGGCAGAGCTAAAGTACACTCCTGAGAAGGGATGAGAGTGAGCTGTCTGGAAACCAGAAGCAGCCTCGCAACAGGGTAGGGTTGGGTTCTGTAGAGTGGTGGCCGCTCCCTGTGTCCTGCATCATTTGACTGACAGATTGATTGACAGTTTTAGGTTATATAGCTTTTCTCCTGGTGCACGGGCACTCACCATAAACACCCAAGCAAAACCCAAGGGGAGGGGGGTACAGAACCACAATGCTAATTTATTATAATTATGGTGAAATGAACCAACCCCAGGTTACTTTGAGTTACCTTTTAGGTCCTGGTACCTTTGTGCCAACCTGTGCTGGTGGTTTTATCTTGCTTGGTATTGATATGGCTGGACACCTAGTGGGTGGTCCTTGGCTACAAGAGGGAGGGTCTCTGGGTATGTTCTGATCACCAGTGTCTGGGTGTGGGGGGGGAAGATGACCCCATCCAGGACAGGGCAGGGACGCACTCATGTCTGACTAGCTACCTAAAGTTATAAGGGAAAGAGGGAAGCAAGAGAGAGTCAGTGAAGGCAATATGGCAGCAGAAGCAGAAGTCAAGACAGAGAGGAAGAGAAATATGAAGATGCTACACTGCTGGCTTTGAAAAGGGGGGAATGGGCATGAGAAAAGGAATGTGGGCAGTCTTTGGAAGCTAGAAAAGGCAAGGAAATGGATTTTTCTCTTAGATCCTCCAGAAGAATGAAGCCCTGCTGACACCTTGATTTTAATTCAGTCAAACTCATTTTGGACTTCTGACCTCCAAAGCTGTAAGATAATAAAAACTATCAACTTTGCAGTTGTGATAGTTTCAATTTACAGGAAAAATGTTTATTTGGTCACTCATATCACCAAAATATATTTCTTATATACATTTGGTCTTCCTCCACAGTACCTGGCTCACAGCTCCTCAAATCCTATGAATTTCCGAAGTGGAAGTGCAGGAATAAAGGTGTCTTTTGTTATGTGAATGAGTGACTTTTGGAAAGTACCTGAGGATGAGCCAGTAGAGCCAAGCTTGTGATCAGAGGGTGGACACTCTCAGCCCCATCCCTACCTGCAGGGAGTGGGAGGAGCGGGAGGGTGAACCAGTCATGACTATAAAATCCAAAAGGACCAGATTTAGAGAGCTTCTGGGTTAGTGAGCATTTGGGAGACGGGGGAGGGTGGGGCCTGTAGAGGGCATGGAAGCTCCGCCCCCTTTCCTCATGCCTGGATCTAAGCATCTCTTCCTTCTGGCTGTTTCTGGGTTATATCTTTTTATAATAAACCTGTGATGTAGGGACTGCCCTGGCTGTCTAGTGGTTAGGATTCTGTGCTTCCACCCAAGGAGTTATGGGTTTGATCCGTGGTTGGGGAACTGATATCCTGTATGCCATATCGTGTGGCCAAAAAACAAACAAACCAAAAAAACCTGTGATGTAGCAAGAAAACTGTTTCTCTGAGTTCTGTGAGCTTCCCTAGCAAATTAATCAAATCTAAGGAGGGAGTCATGGGAACCACTGATTTGTAGCCAGTTGGTCAGAAGCCCAGGTGGTAACCCAGGCTTGTCACTGGCATCTGAAGTTGGGTGGTCAGTCTTGTGGGACTGAGCCCTTAACCTGTGGGACCTGATTCTATTTCTGCTTAGCTAGTGTCAGAATTGAGTTGAATGGTAGGACATTCAGCAGGTGTCTGGAGACTTGCTTGTTGGTGTGGGGAAACCACCTTCCCTCCAGTATACACACATTGAAATTGGATCTAGGAACACATAAGTGAGAATTTGTTAGAATATCAATAGGAAATAGTACAAGGAATGTGGTGGTGGTCAGAGTCCCTGCTGGAAACAAGAGGCATGCATATAGGGCTTAGGTATCAAGAGTTTAACAGATTATGTCTTATGCAGGTATGGACAGTTTTAAGAGCACAAAAAAGGGTGAGGAGGCTTTAAGCAATTAACAGTAGGGGAGAGCTGATCCCATCATGAGGCCTGAAGGACAAGGTGTTACTGGGGGCCAGTGAGAGCTATGGTCACAAGAAGATGCCCAACAGAAGCTGTGGCCACAGGGATGGGGCTCTGGGTGGCAGGTCTCCCCAAATTTTCCATTATGTGTAATAAATTCTGTCCGTGAAGAATTCTTCATAAAAGACTTTTGTCCCAGAGATTTATAATGAATTCCTCACTCATCCTCTGAGGCCAAACCAGATGATGTTAACAGTTGACTTAATGAGGAAGAAACTCCATTAGACCTGCTTATTTGTGTAACTTAACTCTTGTACTAGGTTTTACTTTGTTTTGAATATGTAAAAATGCTCTTAGTGATTATGATTTATGCTCCTTACTTCAACAGATCTTCTTAATGGAAAAAACATATCAGTGAAGCTTAGGGTACAAAAGAAATGCAGCTATCCACCCATGCAAAAGCTCATCTAATTGGCAGAAGCTATAAACTTTGTACCACTGTGCATCTGGGGGCAGTGACCCATATTTCAGGCAAAGCAACAAGGGGAAAATGTAAAGTTCCTCTAGTTTTAATATAGTAGTGGTTACCCTAATCTCACAAATCATACCCAGAATCAACTGGGAGAATGTGCAAGGGGAATGGGTACTTTGATCTTTTCATAGTTTCCTTCTCGGTAAATAAACTTATATTTTCAAGCCAAATCTCATCTTGCAATTTCCTGCCAACTTCAGTTCTCTGTGTAGCTTACCTTTGCTTTTTCCACTTCTGGCCTCCGGCATTCAACAAACACTTTGCTTTTTTTTTATTTTCCCAGATTTAAATTAAATGTTTTAGAGAAACGAGGCATGTGATAACAGTCCCTGCAGCTCTCCTCTATGGTATGACATTAATTTGGGCCTCTGTTTTCTCTCAAACTTTCAATTGCCCCCTGACTTGTATTAAATACAGCTACCCTGAAAGATTTAGAGGTAAGTTAAGTGGAAACAGCTTGAGTCTCTAAAAAAATACATATTGTAAAAGTCAGAATAAAATAATTACAAGCAAATTGAAAGAACAGACTCAATTTTGTCACCAATAATTTTTAGAATTTGTTAGATTGTCACTTGTTATTACTGTTTCCACTTCTTCAGCCAAAACAAGTTCTAACAAATCTGACTATTTTTGTAGATGAATTCAATAAATTTCACATCACTTGAAAGAAATTGCAGAACAATTACATAATGGAATCCAATTCATTTGGACCCTACCTATATTTGCCATGATTTGGATATGAATTTGTTCAGAGTTTACTTTTCTAGTCCATGGGGGGGAGACTTTACTAGGAAAATAATGTAAATAAGATTTTGATCTATTTAAGAAGTCAAATGGCTTCCAAGTACTTGAAAAAACTTTGACAGTGTTAATTTGCATATAAATCAACTGTTTTGATAATGACTAATGATTATCAATGTCCCTGACATCACTGACATTTAATTTGAATTTGTAGTTCAAAACATTTTTGTGAATCAGAATTTTTATTCTCACTGTATAGAGACATTCATTCAACAAATATTTTATTGTGCATCTGGTATGATGCAAGGCTTTCCTTATATGGGCTTCCCCATAAGTCATACCCAATAAAGTATAGGCTTCCTGAATGGCTCAGAGGGTAAAGAATCTGCCTGCAAAGCAGGAGCTGCAAGAGACATGGGTTCAATCCCTGGGGCAGGAAGATACGCTGGAGAAGGAAACAGCAACCCACTCCAGCAACCCACTCCAGTATTCTTGCCAGAAAAATCCCATGGACAGAGGAGCCTGGTGGGCTACAGTCCAAAGGGTCGCAAAGGGTAGGACAGGACTGAGCGACTAAGCATACCTTTAAGCATGGTGCCAGGCATTGATCCAAAAGCTGACAAGAAAACTGTAGGCCTAAACCAGAACCTGTACCTAGGTTATATTCATCTTCCCACTCACCACCCCAGGTTTTCGGGGTGGGCAAGCTTCCCTGGTGGCTCAGATGATAAAGAATCTGCCTGCAATGCAGGAGACCCGGGTTCGATCCCTGGTCGCGAAGATCCTCTGAAGAAGGGAATGGCATCCCACTCCATTATTCTTGCCTGGAGAATTCCATGGACAGAGGAACCTAGTGGGCTACAGTCCATGGGGTGGCAAAAGAGTTGGACGTGACTGAGCAACTAACGAACTCCTTAGATGATCTTAAAAGGAGAGCTAAGACTCTTCCCTGGAGGTGATGGGAAATCCCTTTGTTCCCCTCTGGGCAATTGAGAGAAAGGCCTCTGCTCTCTCCCTAGGGGTTCTGCCTTCTACCATCTGTGCACCAACCCCTGAAGGGCAAGTTGGAGGTGAAGTTCCATTCACTCGCTTCCAGCTTCCCACTCCTCCGTTTAGACTCCTCTTAAATTCTTTGCCAGACCAGCCCAATTAGTCTTAAAGCTTAAAGTCACCCTTCCTAAAGCTTTTCAGGGATGCAATATAGCAACAGCGACCCCTCATTATCCCACTCCTTCTAAACTCTATGATTCTAAGAGCACCCCGGGGTGGGGAGGAGGGGGGGAGGGCAGAAGCTAATTAGCACCACTCTTTAACCCTTCCTTGAAAGACTTCTGTTACACACACACACACCCAAAACAAGGTGAGAGGAGGGGGTATTCAAGAATGCATTTAAAAGTAGACAGAGTTTCAGATGGATTGTAAGTAAAAGAGAACACAACTCTATTTAAGTACAACGTGAAAAGTAAAGCACAATGCCTTGTTTCCTGATTCTCACCACAGGATACAATGAAGAATTTTCTAATTTACGGGTTTGTTAGTATAAAAGAAATCTCATGGGCATACAATCAAATTGTTCACAAATTATCTTATTAGAAAGGAGTATAATTATATTGTGGGATCCTTCTTCCCCCTCAAACACAGGGTGAAGGGTTACCTTCCAGGCTGGGCCAGTTCTATTCGTGGAAATACAACCGTGTGATTTGCACTAGGGTTTTTCACCTTTTCATCTGCCTGATGTCCAGAGTAGATGTACTTGTTCAGGATATCCATTTAAATGCTGTGTCTTCTCTGATGTCTCAGCAAAATGTCCAGAGCATAGGCTGGAGGGAGTGGACAGATACTCCACTTTGGAGGTGTTTGGAGCGTGAAGGTTTCTGTGGGGCGAGCTCTGTGCACAGAGGGGTAAGCATATTTGTATTCCTCCACTTCTCTGCTGTCGTGACCACAACTTCTTTGCTTTCTGTGATTACTGTTTATGCAGGAGAGTGAAGGAAGGGGTTTGAATTCTCACTGATGGTTATATTACCAAGCAGGGATTCATGTACCGGGAGACACAGAAAACTAAACTCTGACAACAAGTGTTTGCCGGGCTCCAAGCTCATGCTTCAAAGACCCAAACTTCTTGATGATTTTCAGGCAAGGGTTTTTTGTTTTTTTTTTTTTAATTTATTTAATTGAAGGATAATTACAGTATTGTGTTGGTTTCTGCCATACATCAACATGGATCAGCCATAGGTGTACATATGTCACCTCCCCCTTGAGCCTTTCTCCCACCTCCCACCCCATCCCACTCCTCTAGGTTGTCACAGGGCCCTGGTTTGAGATCCGGAGTCACAGAGCAAATTCCCACTGGCTATCCATTTTACATATGTTAGTGTGTACAGGCAAGAGTTTTTAAAGACAGTGTCAGGATGAGTGATCAGCTCATGGGCCTTCTTCTGACTGGTGTGTGGTGAGGTCATAGAGTGTTGTTTCTGGGAATCTCGGTCATCATCCTTCTGGTTCCTACCAACCTGGGGTCCACGTGCTTGTGGTCAGCATGTAGTCACCCTCCTCCACCTGGGTGAGGCCTCAGTTTCTGCAGAACAGCTCAATGATATCCATCAGATTGCCTTTCTGTATCCCATCAGGAGGAACTGGGAGTCCTGTGACTATTGTCCTAATCATTAGCTGCTTGAGCCTGCCCTCTGGGAAGGCCTAGGAGACTAAAGCCTTTCTTTTTTGTCAACAAGAAATGGGGAACACGGAGGAGCTTTTGTACCCAGGAAGTGCCTTCAGGATCCTGTTGGGTTTCAATCCTCCCCCTTTTCTTTGATACGTCTCAGTCTTGAGGGGGACAGGGGTGGGACAAGAAAGGGAAGAAAGTTTGGGATAGAGAGATTAATCATAAACTCAGCAAGAGAACTTGGTTTGGTTTTGTTCTTTGGCTGCTCCACATGGCAGCAGGATCTTGATTTCCTGAACAGGGATGAAACGCACATCCTCTGCAGTGGAAGTGTGGAGTCAATCGCTGAACCGCCAGGGAAGCTGAGAACTCAGTTTTACGGGGGCTCGGCTTCATTTGGGGTGGTGGATTAGGCCTGGCCCCAGGAGGAACCATGTTGTAGGCAAGCCCGTTTTAACAGAAATAATCGCAGGACTGTGGTACTTCAATGAGTTAGTAAAAGTGAAGCGACCCGGCACACAGGACACCATACCCAAAGCTCAGCGGTTACCCGCTGCGTTCGAGTCCAGCGCCTCAGGCCAACACACACTCACTGCGTGTTTGCTGAATGAGTGACTGTTACACTCTGTGCCACCCTGGCAGCTCCAACAGTCTCAGGATGGTCCTCCTCTGGGCTCTTCTTTTTCTTGCATCCTCTACAAAAAAAGGGCATGAGCTCACGACCTGACCCCTACATCTCGAACAAAGGAGCCAACCCTCCCAGCTCTGCTCAAAGCTGGGAAGCTTCTGGTTTCGCGGTGAGCGAGGGACCCCTGTTGGCAGTGAAAGAATAAAGGAAGCAGGACCCAGATGGGTAATACAACTGCTGCAAGTCACTGCAGGAAAGAGCAGTTGTCTCTAAAAAAATGCAGTTGCACCAGATTTTCTAAATAATAGGGAGGGTCAGTCCCTCTTGAGAGGAGAGAGTCAAGGGTTCCTCTGAGAAGGAACCAACTCCCTCAGTAAATCAGGAAACCTCAAAGCACTCACTGCGCCCAGCACCTCCCCGAGTGATTCACTTGCTCCCACTGAACCCGGAAGCTTGAGCCCAGCTGGGCCCCTTCCTGGGAACCCATTGCTCCCTCTTCTTCCCAGGAAGCAGGTTTGCACCTTTCACAAGCCATCCTTCCATGCCCAATGACTCCCTTCCCCATTGATTCACAGCCTGGCAGCTCCTGACCCCTCCTGGTGAATCCTGGCCTAACCGGCACCCTCTTCCTTCACCTGGAGCCACATTTGGCCTCATCCCTGTCCCTCGGGAGACTTTTAATTGTGACACCTTCCATTTCATAAGCCAATGAAAGGTGCTGTAAGGCTCATACTTGTAAACAGGTCCTGTGCGTGGACTCCACCGAGAGTCCCTCCTGCCTTTTTCCTCCTTCCCTTCACCCTGGCCTCTCAAGAGAGAAGCGCACCATTTTGAAGAGATCAAAAGTAAGTTGCTGGGGTGGTTTCACCGGTTTGGGGCTGTCTTTGAGGTGATGAAATAGCTTTGGAACTGGATCGAGGTGGTGGTTGCCTAGTATCGTGAGTAAACTTAATGCCACTTTAAAAGGGCTAGTTTTATGCTAGCCCTCAATAAAAAATTAAATTGCTTTTACCACCAAATATTGGCCCAGATTCTCAGGCAAATGGGTTTAGGGAAAATACTGTAAATGAAAGAATGGGGAGCTACTTCGGAGAGAGCAAAGGAGGCTTGCCTTTCTCAGGCTCCAAGGCAGAGGCTAATAGGGTAAGAAAAACAGAAAACACAGTCTGCTGCCCTGCATATGCATTCCCTGTGGTGTAGAAAGGGCTGGGCTGGGCGTCACTAAGGCGTCAGTTTGCCCTCGAGATAAGGTTACTTGAAGGTTTAAATTTTTTTCCCATTTTCTTTTCTAATTGACTTTTTAATTGGAGGATAATTGCCTTACAATGTTGTGTTAGTTTCTGCCGTACAACATGAATCAACTTTTGTTCAGGGGCTCAGTTGTGTCTGACCCCGTGGACCACAGCACGCCAGGCCTCCCTGTCCATCACCATTTCCTGGAGCTTGCTCAAACTCATGTCCATTGAGCCAGTGATGCCACCCAACCATCTCATCCTCTGTCGTCCCCTTTTCCTCCTGCCCTCAATCTTTCCCAGCATCAGGGTCTTTTCTAATGAGTCGGCTCTTCGCATCAGGTGGCCAAAGTATTGGAACTTCAGCTTCAACGTCAGTCCTTCCAATGAACACCCAGGACTGATTTCCTTTAGGATGGACTGGTTGTATCTCCTTGCAGTCCAAGGGACTCTCAAGAGTCTTCTCCAGCACCACAGTTCAAAAGCATCAATTCTTAGGCACGCAGCCTTCTTTATGGTCCAGCTCTCTCATCCAAGAATCAGTTACATGTAAACGTGTCTCCCCTCCCTCCTGAACCTCTCTCTCCCCACCCCTGCCCCTCCAGGTCATCACAGAGCACCAAGCTGAGTTCCCTGGGTTCTGCAGCAGCTTCCCACTAGCTAGCTATCTTACACGTTATAGTGTATATGTCGATGCTACTCTCTCAACTAATCCCATCCTTCCCTTCCTCCCAGTGTCCACACGTCTGTTCTCAACATCTGCAATTTCATTATTATAGGACAACAACATTTCTTTTTTGTGAAGAGTCCCTTTGAGTTGGTGATAATTGGCCATTCGAGTTTGCTGTACTAAATCACTCATCCCTTAAACAAACATTTCTTGAGTCTGAGAACCAACCCCTAGAAGAGTTCAGAGGCTAAACTATTAAATAAGGAAGGCAGACTTCACAGAAAGATTGCCTTTCACTTCTACCTTCAGTAGAAGCTTCTGGAGGCATCCTGTACCTGGGTTCAAGTTGCCAGAGAAAATATTAACACAAGGTACCCATCGAATTTGAATTTCAGATCAAGAAAAAATACTTTTTAAGCCTAAGTATCTCCAGTGCTGTATTTGGGCTATAATTATACTAAAAAAAGAAGTGTTCATTATTTATTTGAATTTCAAATTTAATGGGATGTTCTGCATTTTTATATGCTAAATCTGCTAAATCCGACTTCTAGGATTACAGATGACCCAGGCTGAGAGTTTGGAGAATGTATGATCTCCTCTAGGACATGCGCTCCCCCACTTTAGTCTTCTCTGCTCTGAACATTCAGGCTCCCCAAATGATTGTGCAGTTTCAAGTACCATGAGCCTCAAATGTGTAACAAATGCCCAGTGGCTAGTTTTGTTTGTTAATACCCTGCCGGTGGCCACAGTAGCCCTTACAATTTGCACCAGCAGCATCAAACCTTCCAAATGGAAACAAGTTGTTTGTTATCAGATGGGACATGAAGAGGGTGGAGCTCAACCCACTTTGAAGCAGCAACCTAGCTCCATTAAGGAGTACTTTGTCCTGGCCTCACCCATTTCTGGTGTAAAATTTCCTGGGGAGTTGCTTCAAGGTGGGCCCGCTGGATTTTGTCATTCTCCTCCTGCTTCTGTTCTCCTGTGTTAAGCTTAGGCCATGAGGGCTGCTTGGTGATGTGAGGAAGAAGTCTAGCTGCAGTGTGAAGTTCTTGTAGATAGGAACTCAACAGAGCTTGGTGGTGGTCGGTCCCCTGCTGAAAGCTGGACAGCCCTTCTGAAAGCCCACTTGCCGCAGCTCTGACCTAGACCCCAGGACAGTACAAGAGAAAGAGAAGAAACTGTCGACTTCTAACCCCTGCAAATAGTTGACAAGATTGGTAATAGACAGCACCCTCCCACATCATCAAGCCCACCATTCAGCGCCAGTGCTTCACTTGTTTGAAGACTGAAGGAGGAAAAAAAAAAAGGTTTGGCTCTCATGATGGAACTCACCCACAAGCGCATCCACCCCTGAAAAGTTCAAACAAACCTGCTCCAGGCTGGGGCGGCGGTCTTGTCGTGGAAGTCTCCCTCGTGGAGGCAGTTGGCCAGACCCCCTGAAACACACAATGCTTTGGCCCCGGCTCAAAAAACACCAACATTCATTGCTGACAACGTTCCCACCTACCACCCGTCCCCACCCACCCCTTCCTGGAAAGTGTGATGCAGGGTGGAGGTGGGGGGGCAACTCCAACACCACCACCTGGGTCCCCTGAGCAGACCTGGACGCCGGCCCGGAAGCAGCCCTGGCCGGCTGGGTGCACAGACAGCTCCTCCGGGCTGTGTAGGGGGCAGCCCAGCCTTATTCTCACAGTTTTCACTTCCTGCGGGGCTGTGCAGTCACGTCTGTTGGCTTGGGTCTCTCTGACCTTGGATGATATGGGAAACGGGGGGCTGGTGGGTGAAATTGGGAGGCCGGGCTGTGATATGCCACCATCCGGCTTAGGGTGGGACGCTTTGTCCCCGAAGAGGGAGGGTAACTTCCCACCACACCCAGGCCCAGCACAGGCTTTCCAGGGTCACCGGCCGTCCCCTTCTCTCCATGCAGCCCTGAAAACACAGGCCACAGACTGCAGCCCAGTCACCGTCAGAGGTAACCCGAACCTGGCGGAGCGGCTAACACTCAGTGCTTTGTCTACTGCTGCAGGAAGTCCTAACTCCCTTTAGGATAGCTGAGTTTTGGAGACCTGTGGAGGAGGGGTGTGGAAAGTATAAAAGCATACTTTCAGAGGTTTGCTCACAAAGCAGTGTCGTGCTGAAAACTTCCAGTGATTCCAACGGCACTGACTGAAATCCTACACTCCCATCGATTTCCACTAATCCAGAAATCTCATCAATATGACATGTTTTTCTCAAATGTTTCAAACTGGAACTAGATAGATGGACTCTATCACATTTGCTCAGTCAGACACAACACCCGGCGGCCTCAGCTAGATCCCGAAGGGAGAAGAGTATAGATGAAATCTGACTCACTCAATGGGGTCCTGGAAAAGAGGACACAAAACAATCGCTCACGCAGTAGGAGAACCTGATGATAAGACAGACCTTCCTCCTTGCAGACGCTGAGGAGTCACTGAATTTCCTACTCAACACAATTCAGATTACTGAAGTGATGCAGAGAGACTATTCTCAGGTTTTCTCCAGCCAGCCTGTGTGGAGGGTCTTTTATGTGCGTGCATGCTAAATTACTTCAGTTGTATCTGACTCTGCGACTCTAAGAACTGTAGCCCACCAGGCTCCTCTGTCCATGGGATTCTCCAAGTAAGGACACTGGAGTGGGTTGTCACACCCTCCTCCAGGGGATCTTCCCGACCCAGGGATCAAACCCATGTCTCCTGTGTCTCCATCGGCAGGCGGGTTCTTTACCACTATGGCGATCTGCGAAACCTCTTGATTGTGCCTCTTGTCAGGTTTCTCCTCAGCTTGGGGCTCCCTATCTGTCATTCCCCTGCCTAGGAATGCTCCAGCCTGGAGGATGTTCAACCCTCAGGGTATCTATCCCTTCCTCAGAAATGTTTCTAACCACCTCTTTCAACCTTAGCTTAGCTTCTCCCATTAGAATTTGTTATTCTTGTTACTGTTAGAGCACTGACCACAAATGGTATTTTCATATTTAATTGTGTGATGATATATTTACCATAGAGCTCCTTCCTAAGCTAAAATCTCTGTAAAAGCAATGTTATGGGTTGAGTTGTGTTGTTGCTATCGTTGTCATTATTATTATTACGGGTTGAGCAATGGCCCCCCAAATATGTTCTGTCCAATTTCTTGGAACATGTGAGCACTACCTTGTAGGCGTGATTAGTGGAAAAAAAGTGAAAGTGTTAGTTGATCAGTCATGTCTGACTCTTTGCAACTCCATGGACTGTAGCCCATCAAATTCCTGTGTTCATGGAATTCTCCATGCAAGAATATTGGAGTGGATAGCCATGCCCTTCTCCAAGGGATCTTCCTGATCCAGGGAACAAACCAGGTTTCCTGCACTGCAGGTGATTTCTTTCTATCAGAGCCATTAAAGATCTTGCAATGGGGAGATTCTCCTGGGTTATCTGGTTTGGTTCAATGTTATCCAAGGGTTCATATAAGTCAAAGAGGAGAGGCAGGGTCAGATGTGACAGTGGAAACAGAGGTTGGCATGCTGGGATTGCTGGCATTGAACATAGAGAAAGGGGCCACAAGCCAGGGGATGCAGGCGACCTCTAAAAGGGCTGGTGACAGGTTCGCCCCTGGAGCCTCCAGAGGGAACATAGCCCTGTGACTACCCTGACTTCAGCCCAGTGAAGTTCGTGTCTGATTTCTGACCTACAGAACTGCAAGGGAATATATCTGGGTTGTTTTAAACCACTAATTTGACTTACGTGGTAATTTGTTGTAGCTGCAATAGGAGACCAATACAGTTATTATTATTTAACATTTGTATGCTGTTGAATCTAAAACTTGACCTGAGGAGGTTATGGACTTCATTCAGTCTTATCTGGCCACCCAACCTCATCACCTGCCCTGTCACTTACTTTAGGTCTTGTCTCTTCCTTAAACCTCTTCAGGCTTTCGATTTGCCATTCCTTTTGCCTGAAATGCTCTTCCCCCAGCTCTTCATATGGCTTATTTGAGGCATTTGGGTCTGGAAATAAATGTCACCTCCTCAGAGATTTTCTCTGACCATCCTTCTAAACTTTCCCTCCCCACCCTTCTCTCTCTCATTACCCTATTTTATTTATTTCGTAGCCTTCCTTACTTTAAAAGAAGACTTCATTTTTTAGGATAGCTTTAGATTTACAGAAAAATTCCAAAGATAGCATGAAGGGTCCCCATGCACTCTACTCCTGCCCCCAGTTCCTGTATTATTAACAGCTTACACTAGTGTGGAACATTTGTCATGATAAATGGACCGGTATCGATACATCTTAACCTAATGTCCTCTTTCTGTTCCAGGATTCCATCCAGGACACCACAGTACATTTAGTTCTCTTCTTGGCTGCGATAATGTTTTTGATGACCTTGACAGTTTTGAGGAGTACACGTCAGGTGTTATGTAGAATGTTCCTCCACTGAGATCTCTCTGATGTCTTTCTCATGATTATTCTGGGGTTCTGGAGTTTGGAGGAGAAAGACCACAGAGGTAAGTGCCATTTTTGTCACATTATGACTTATGATCTGGCTTGATTTATGCCCAAACATTTTTTTAAATATTTTAAAATTTTATTTATGGCTGCACTGGGTCTTCGTTGCTTTGCTCCAGCTTTCAGTTGCAGCAAGCGGTTGCAGCATAAACTTCTTATTGCCGTGGCTTCTCTTGTTGAGGAGCATGGGCTCCAGGCACACAGGCTTCAGTAGCTGTGGTTTGCAGGCTTAGTTGCTCCAATGGATCCCAGACCAGGAATTGAACCCATGTCTCCTGCGTTGGCAGGTGGATCTTAGCTACTGTGCCACCAGGGTAGATCTGGTTTGATTTATGAATGTTGATGTTGACCTTGGTCACCTGGCTGATGTAGTGCTTGTCAAGTTCTCTATAAAATTACTCATTTCCCTTCGTTTTGATAGGGATGGAAGGAAGTTAGCACACACAGCCCACACTGAAGGAATGGAGACTCAAGCCTTGTTATTTTTTAAGTTGTTGTATTTATTTGTTCAATTATGTGTTTTGGATGACTCTGTTTCTGGGCTAATCCATAGCCGCTCCCAGCTGCCTCTTTAACTTGCTGCTTCCAGGCAGATGTAGGAATGTCAGAGGCCTATTTTCCTGTCTCCCTCCTCACAATGAAACAGAAGGAAGTCTGGTATGTTTGGGGGGAAGGTGTTTGCTTTCCTCACAGGAGAGATAGACACAGTTCTTCTATTGTTTCCTTCTTTCTGCCTTGAAAGTGGAATTCTGGAGTTGCCGTGGCTGTCTTGTGACTATGAATGACAGGCATGGTGGCAAAGTCAACATGCTAAAGATGCCAGAGCAGAGAAAGAGAAAAAGCTTGGGCCTCGGATGACAACTGATGCCAACCACCGCTTATCTTTGGATTTCCTATTATGTGAGGGGAGTTTAAGCCACACCTAGTGGGGTTTCCAATTATTGTTCAAAATGTTCTTAACTGATAAGGTAATTCTTTCATATCTTCTTCTAAAGGTGAAGTTCTTTAAGGGAGGACAGAGACCTCGTCTGTCTTACTCATCTTTATGTTTCCAGTGGTTGAATTAGGCTAGATCCTCAGTGTCTTTGGGCTGTATGAAGAGATGATGATAGTTTAGGGGAGAGGTAGGATCTCAGGGGATATTTCTTTTAAGAATTAGGGAGACAGGAAAATAGTTGTAGGATAATGAGAAGGCAACAGAAGAGAGAGGGAGACAGAAGGTATAAAGGAGAGAGAGGGAGAAGATAACTCATAAAGGATGGTCTCACAATAGGGAGAGGGGATGGGATGCCATTCCCTGATGGAAGTGTGTGTTGGATTATGAAAGGTCAAAAAAAATCAGAGAGAGGCTGTTAATCTCTTCAACCTGGGTGCATTTGAGAATCAGCCAGGAAGCTATGGAGATTCTCCCTGTACAAAATCATGTAGTCACATGGACATCATTTTACCTTTATTTTTCATGAGGTTCATGGATGCTGTCCCCCCATTCACCCATGGCTCCCTAATTTGAATTTCAGTACCAGTGCAATAAAAAATAAAATGAGAAAAATTGACATCAAGTTATCAACTTTTAGGGGCTTCCCAGGTTGTGCTAGAGGTAAAGAGCCTGTGTGCCAATGCAGGACACTTAAGAGATGTGGGTTCGATCCCTGGGTCAGGAAGATCCCCTAGAGGAGGGCATGGCAAACCCACTCCAGTATTCTTGCCTGAAGAACCCCATGGACAGAGGAACCTGGTGGGCTACAGCCATAGAGTCACAAAGAGTCAGACACCACTGAAGCAACTTAGCACACATCAACTTTTTAAATTTAATTCATTTAATGTTGGCTGTGCTGGTTCTTCACTGCTGCACACTGGCTTTCTCGAGTTGCTGAGAGCGAGTGGGAGCTGCTCTCTAGTTGTGGTGTGCAGGCTTATTGTCATGGCTTCTCTTGTTGCAGAGCACGGGCTCTAGAGCCCATGGGCTTTTAGTTGCCCTGTAGCATATGGAAATTTCCCGGACCAATGTCCCCTGCACTGGCAGGCAGATTCTTAACTACCAGGAAAGTCCCAGGTTGTGTGTGTTTGTGCTCAGTCATGTCCAACTCTTGTGCCCCCAGGGACTGTAGCCTGCCAGGCTCCTCTGTCCATGGGATTTTTCAGACAAGAATACTGGAGTGTGTTGCCATTTCCTTCTTCAGGGGATCCTCCTGACCCAGGGATTGAACCCACATCTCCTGAACCATCAGGGACATTCCAGGTTATCAATTTTTAATTGTCCTAACTAAAGATATTAAAAAATGAAACAGTTGCAATCTCTGTCTTTTCATTAAAGAGTGGTTATTTTAGGTTCAAAAAGGCAGGAAGGAGCGGATTGCAAATGGTATAGTACTTATTATTTATATTGAATGCATTTAACATCAAGTTAACTTACTGAATTTCCCTTAATAGAACCATAATACAGGTTTATGGTCAAACAATCTGAGCTCAGCCTTGCTTCTTATGTGTTGCGTGATATTGGGGAAGTTTCTAAACCCCTCTAAGCTTTGGTTTCTTTAGCAGCAAAAGAGGAGAAAACAGAACCTAACTCGGGGTTGTTCAGTTCAGTCGCTCAGTCGTGTCTAACTCTTTGTGACCTCATGGACTGCAGCGCGCCAGGCCTCCCTGTCCATCACCAACTCCCGGACTCTACTCAAACTCATGTCCATTGAGTCGGTGATGCCATCCAGCCATCTCATCCTCTGTCGTCCCCTTCTCCTCCTGCCCCCAATCCCTCCCAGCATCAGGGTCTTTTCCAATGAGTCAGCTCTTCGCATGAGGTGGCCAAAGTACTGGAGTTTCAGCTTCAGCATCAGTCCTTCCAATGAACACCCAGGACTGATCTCCTTTAGGATGGACTGGTTGGATCTCCTTGCAGTCCAAGGGACTCTCAAGAGTCTTCTCCAACACCACAGTTCAAAAGCATCAATTTTTCGGTGCTCAGCTTTCTTCACAGTCCAATTCTCACATCCATACATGACTACTGGAAAAACCATAGCCTTGACTAGATGGACCTTTGTTGGCAAAGTAATGTCTCTGCTTTTTAATATGCTATCGAGGTTGGTCATAACTATCCTTCCAAGGAGTAAGTGTCTTTTAATTTCATGGCTGCAATCATCATCTGCAGTGATTTTGTAGCCCAGAAAAATAAAGTCTGACACTGTTTCCACTATTTCCCCATCTATTTCCCATGAAGTGATGGGACCAGATGCCATGATCTTAGTTCTGAATGTTGAGCTTTAAGCCAACTTTTTCACTCTCCTCCTTCACTTTCATCAAGAAGCTTTTTAGTTCCTCTTCACTTTCTGCCATAAGGGTGGTGTCATCTGCATATCTGAGGTTATTGATATTTCTCCCAGCAATCTTGATTCCAGCTTGTGCTTCTTCCAGCCCAGCGTTTTCTCGTGATGTACTCTGCATATAAGTTAAATGAGCAGGGTGACAATATACAGCCTTGACGTACTCCTTTTCCTATTTGGAACCAGTCTGTTGTTCCATGTCCAGTTCTAACTGTTGCTTCCTGACCTGCATACAGGTTTCTCACCTGAGGCAGATCAGGTGGTCTGGTATTCCCATCTCTTTCAGAATTTTCCACAGTGTGTTGTGATCCACACAGTCAAAGGCTTTGGCATAGTCAATAAAGCAGAAATAGATGTTTTCCTGGAACTCTCTTGCTTTTTTGATGATCCAGCAAATGTTGTCAATTTGATCTCTGGTTCCTCTGCCTTTTCTAAAACCAGCTTGAACATCTGGAAAATAGGTTTGTAGTGAGAATTAAATAAGATCATGTCAGTGAACCCATCCTAACACCCAAAGATAGCCAGTTAGCTTTTAGGGAAGGATCCTTCTAAATATGGGTGTGAAAATGATTATATTAATAGATATAGCTAGAAACAAACATAACCACACACACAAACCAGATGCTTGAGTGTAACTCTTTGTACTCTGCTTTCTCCCCCTCTTAATAATAGACAATGAACATCTTTCTGGTCACTGCATATTCTATAACATTATTCTGAGTGGTTACACTGTAATCTATAAAATGATATAGCTTCATTTATCTATCTGATCTTGTTGGACGTTTAATTTGTAGGAATGCCTTGTTTTATTTTGCTTTGCTTCATTGAGCTTCACAGATTTGCTTTTTTTTCTTTCAAATTAAAGTTTTTTGGCAACCCTGCATCAAAGTTGATCAATGCCATTTTTCCAACAGCATTTGCTCACGTCCTGTCTCTATATTTTGGTAATTCTCACAGTATTTGAAAATTTTTCATTGCTGTATTTGTTGTGCTGATCTGTGATCAGTGATCTTCGTTACTATTGCAAAAAGATATCTAGCTAAAGGCTCAGATGATGGCTGGAAATTTTTAGCAATACGATGTTTTCTCATTAAAGTATGTACATTGTTTTTTACAACACAGTGCTGTTGCACATGTAATAGACTATAGTGCAAACATAGCTTTTATATGCACTGGGAAACCAGAAAATTCATGTGACTCACTTTATTGCAATATTTGCTTTATTGTGGTCTGGAAATGACTGTGCAATATCTATGAGATGTGTCTTTATTCCCAACTTTTACCAAGATAAACAACTCTGCAGTAACCCTCTTTCTAACTAAAGTTTCTGATAGCCATGATTGTTTCCTAGAAAACAATTACTAGGTTAAAAAATGTTATGTCAAAGATATACACTGTTTAAATTCATTTGCTTTATAAAGCCACATTGACCTCTAAAAATGTGTTAATCTAAAATTGAAGAAAATAGGGAAAACCACTAGACCATTCAGGTATGACCTAAATCAAATCCGTTATGATTATACAGTGGAAGTGATAAATAGATTCAAGGGATTAGATCTGATAGATCTAATCAAGTACTTCAGTTCTAGAATGCCTGAAGAACTATGGACGGAGGTTTGTGACATCGTACAGGAGACAGGGATCAAAACCATCCCCAAGAAAAAGAAATGCAAAAAGGCAAAATGGTTGTCTGAGGAGGTCTTACAAATAGCCGAGAAAAGAAGACAAGCTAAAGGCAAAGGAGAAAAGGAAAGATATTCCCATTTGAATGCAGAGTTCCAAAGAATAGCAAGGAGAGATAAGAAAGCCCTCCTCAGAGATCAATGCAAAGAAATAGAGGAAAACAATAGAAAGGGAAAGACTAGAGATCTCTTCAAGAAAATTAGAGATACCAAGGGAACATTCATGCAAAGATGAGGACAATAAAGGACAGAAATGGTATGAATCTAACAGAAACAGAAGATATTAAGAAGAGGTGGCAAAAATACACAGAAGCACTATACAAAAAAGATCTTCACAACCTAGATAATCATGATGGTTTTATTTTATTTATTTTATTTTATTTCCCCTAGAGCCAGACATCCTGGAATGCGAAGTCGAGTGGGCCATAGGAAGTATCACTAGGAACAAAGCTAGTGAGGTGATGGAATTCCAGTTGAGCTATTTCAAATCCCGAAAGATGATGCTGTGAAAGTGCTGCACTCAATATGTCAGCAAATCTGGAAAACTCAGCAGTGGCCACAGGACTGGAAAAGGTCAGTTTTCATTCCAACATTACTTTACCAACCAAGGTTTGTCTAGTCAAAGCTATGGTTTTTCCAGTGGTCATGTATGGATGTGAGAGTTGGACTATAAAGAAAATTGAGCACCAAAGAATTGATGCTTTTGAACTGTGGTGTTGGAGAAGACTCTTGAGAGTCCCTTGGACTGCAAGGAGATCCAACCAGTCCATCCTAAAGGAGATCAGTCCTGGGTGTTCATTGGAAGGTCTGATGCTGAAGCTGAAACTCCAATACTTTGGCTATCTGATGCGAAGAACTGACTCATTGGAAAAGACCCTAATGCTGGGAAAGATTGAAGGCAGGAGAAGGGGATGACAGAGGAAAAGATGGTTGGATGGCATCACCAACTCGACAGACATGAGTTTGAGTAGGCTCTGGGAGTTGGTGATGGACAGGGAGGCCTGGTGTGCTGCAATCCATGGGGTCACAAAGAGTTGGACTTGACTGAGCGACTGAACTGAACTGATACTTCTTATAACAATCTATAAAAGCGCCTATTTCTGAACTCCCTCGTAGTACTATATATTTTCCACTTCTAAATTTTTTCTTTTTTTGAGAGAAGAAATATCGTATCTGCTATTTTAACTTATATTAACATGATTATCAGTAAAAATCAATTTTTTCAAACGTTTATTGACTTAATTGTTTTGTGAATTTGCTATTATATCTTTTACATATTTTAGAAATATTTTCATTTTCTTATTGACTAGTAGAAATTTTTTATATAATAATGCTAATCTTTTGTCGTTCAATTATATGGCAAAGGACTAGATCATTTATGTTCCTGAAACCTAAAGAGAATACAATGAATGACTTTGACCATTACCTAGGACTTTGAATTGGGAAGGGGAGCTTGGTGGTTCTAACTGTAGAGGGCAGTGAATAATCCAGATCAGAGCTGATGGCTGGGTGAATTGGGAGAGGTTGTCCAAAGACCTAAAGAAGGCCTTGGGTGCTGACAATAATCTTGTCCTTTCATAGAATTGGAATCTTTAACTCAATTCCTTGCGGTCTGATCAAAGAATTTTAGATCCACAAACAGCTGTCATTGACTGACACATTGAGCTGACCACAGGACTTTAACATTGTTCTTGTTTCTTATGTCAGTAGCATCTTCCTTCTGTAATAGTTCCCTTTCTGCTTATTCACATAGTACAACATTCCTTATAGCACTAGTAAGCATATTGGCTATTAGAAACAATATATTCTGTAATTATCATGATCTTTTGCAGAAATGCATAAAAACAGCTATGCACCAATGTATGACAAAAACCACTACAATATTGTAAAGTAATTAGCCTCCAACTAATAAAAATAAGTGGGGGAAAAAAAAAACAGCCATGCACGTGCTAGGCCCTTAATTAGTATTTGTCACACTGAAAGAAATGAAACTTCTCAAAATATCACAAAGCTACAATTCTGATATGAAATAGCAAGTTTTTCTTTAAAAAAAGACAAAAAAAAAAAAACTTGTTTCAGAATGTAAGCAAAATGTGTCGATAATTGACTTTGCTTTTAGAATGTGGTCAGAGAGATTATGGCATGCTTTATCTTTTCTCTTTCCTTCTGTTTTAAACCTTAGGTTGGTAGGGGACCAAACGCAGCAAGTTCAGCAGCTGTGGGTAGAAATGGGTTTCCACTTTCTGCTGCAGTGGCAGGCAGTATTGGACGTATTCACCTTTCTTTCAGTTCTGTGAAGCTAAGTGTTTTAAGGTACTTGGATATTTGCATAACACACATTGTCCTGGGTTTGTTTGAGGGATTGTAAAGTAAATAGATTTTTTGGCTTTAAACTTACGTGGCACTAAAGATGTGGAAATTAGGGTTGGCTATATCTAATCTGATTAGACTAGATATTATAAATACCCAGTATGTCCCTGGATTAGGGTCTGCTATTACAGACTCCAAGACTTTCTGATTAAAGTTAGGAATACCATGCTGAATTATGTCGCTTTCCATTGGTGCCACTGCTTTCTGCCACACCATAGTTCATGACAAATTTTTGCCTGTCCTCAAGCTGATGAGAGGAGCCAAGACTTATACAATACCCTTTTCCATATATTTGGTGCCAGGAGCCACTTTTCATATTAACTCACTCAATCCTGATAACGAAGCAGTAAGATAGGTTGATGAGGGCAGTGAGAGTTGCTGTAACAAAAAAAAAAACCTAACTTTTTATTGGCTTAATCTAAGAGATGGTTATTTCTCATCCCATAAACTCATCTACAGGTATTTGATAAGGAGGTTCAAGGACCCAAACTTCTCTCCTCTAATAGCTTTCCAATACCCTAGGAGCCCCCAAATCCTTCTCTTCCAGCTAGCAACTGGAGAACAAAAAAGGAGAATTTTTTTGTTTTTAATTGATGAGGCCTGAAAGCAGTGTGCTTCTGCTATGACATTTGCCAGAGCTCAGACATATGGCCTCATCTAACTGCTCATGTTTAAGAAATATGGTCTAGCTGTATTTCCAGGTAAAAGAGGAAATGGTCTTGGTGAACTATGTATCTGCCACAGCCTGTCCTTTGGTTACCAAATAACCTCACTCACCTAACCCCTTTTCCCACAGATGACACACTCATCCCCTCCTCAGAGGAGATGACCCAGTGTCCTTCACAGTCATTACATTCAGCTAAAACTTCAGGATTTCTGGGTGGAATGGGGACTTTTCCCATCAGGCTGGAGTGTTTGCCTCATTGTCCATCCACCTCTGACTTGAACGGACACGCTGCTGTCTCTGCCCCATTCATATCCCATATAAAGGGTTGGATGAGAATGAGATAAAGTGATACACATGCCCACTTGGAAAGGAAAGAGTGGGAGACACACCGCACACATCCCTGGTGATGGTGGCGTCCTGACGTGAGCACATTTTGTGGTCACACTGCACACATCCCTGGTGATGGTGGCGTCCTGACGTGAGCACGTTGTGGGTGGCCCCATCCTGGGTGTGAGAGTAAGTTCCTTGGCTGCACCCTTCTTATCACACCCTTCCCTGTCCTTTGCTCTCTGTGGCCCACCTCTGCTCTCTGGAAGGCTCTTCCTCAACTGTTATCCTCCATGGCCAACCAATATGAACCTATGGGATATTGGGGAGCCCATCCTCTTTGAGGACTGCATGGCTTTTGCAGCCCACTTCCTGCTTGAACAAGTTTGGAGATTCAAGGGTTGCTTCAAGGCCCTCACTGTCAAAGACCTTTAAATCTAGGCTCATTTTTTCATTGACAATGTGATTCCCTAAAAACTTAGAAACCTCCAATCTTTGCTTCTCAATAATTCCATGATCAGAAGTTCATGCAAAAGTTTTTTCCCATATAGAATTTTTCAAGTTTCATCTGTTTCTTTGCTTCCTTATTCATGCCTTTCTCTTGAGTGGCTATCTTGAGAGTATCTGAGATAATAGGCAAATGGGAAAATCACACTCTTACTCAGATCTTTGTCAGAGGTGTGAGTCACAAAGGGCCTTTGCCTCTCAGCTAATCTTACTATATGGGATCCAAACGTAGTAGGCTTTTATATCCCTTGGGATCCTGTGTTTCTGGATTCTCAAGCCTCTTTCTCTTCTTTTGAAAATCAGCTAGTCATTCCTGAACATACTTCTTTCCTGTAATTCATTGTTAAGAGCAGAGTTGTGCAAGTAGCTGCCACCTTAATCTTGGGCCCTGGATGCCTCACTCACCTCATCCTACTCCCTGCCCTGCAAAGGGTCAACACACCCTTTTACTCTGACTCTTCCCAACAACCTCCCCTGAAACTAAAGGGTTAGCAGACATGCTGTCTGCCACTGAAGGCAGCATTTTATAAAACAAGCCTCCTCCTTTCCAGCCTATTACGACACTTTCCTCACCAACTACCACTCAACTGCTAAGTCAATAGGATATTATTTTAGGTTTTTATTGTGGCAGTCCTCCACTTCTAGGTACCAATGGTGCATTGCTTGGCACAGCTCTAGATGCTATAACAAACCTTGGCATTTCAGTAGCTTAATCCAATAAAAGTTATTTCTTCTCATAGTCAAGCCAGTGTAGGCATGCTTTACATGATGCTTCATGGCCTCAGGCTACTGCCATGTAGAGTTCTGCCAAGCCTTGGGCAAGGAATCCTCAGCTTCCAAGCAGTAGATGAGCAGAGACACAGAGGATCATCCATGGAAGGGTTTTAATGGCCAGTCCTGGGAGTTCAATTCTGCCCACATTCCACTGGACAGAACTTAGTCATGTCCACATCTAATACAAAGGGAGCTGAGGGATATCACCTGTAGTTACATGCTCGGTGAGAAGGACCAGGCTTTGGTGAACACAGAGCAAACACATACAGCACCAGAACTGAACCACCAACCAGGTTGTCCTTCGTGTCTTCACAGCATGATGATCTCCGTAAAGTACAGATGTGTCCTTAGAGAGGTTTAAATGCTTGATCACACCTGAGGGTGAAAGAACAGAGTAAGGTTTCGTGTGTGTTTGTTTTGTTTAAAAGTAATTTACTGCGACCATTTCTTGGGGGCAATTTCTATAAAGATAGAGACAAACCTAAAGTAAACTCGACATGTAACTTCCGCCTCCACTTTTTGTCTCTGAAGATGGCTCAAGGAATCCTTCCCCCACCATTGATGTGTCTGATGCCAGGGAGCTGGGGCTGATAGACCATAGGGAAGGTGTGTCTGGATGGGAGCATATCATACTAAGGGGTCGGACAGCCATCCCTTTAGAAATGCTGAGTGGTGGTGGTTTCCCCCAAAGCAGGACTTGAGTGTATGTAGTTTGGAGGAGTGATCCAGAAGGCACAATCAAGGAAGTAGGAGAGGTAAGTCAGGGCAGAGAGAAATCCCCAAAACAGGTTATTGTCAGGGGAAAAGGCATTCAGTTCCAGTGGGGACCTTCTGAGAAACAAGTGGAACCTGCCTCAGCACTGTACCCCTGAAATCGAGGAGGCTGGGGCATTTCCCCAGTAAGTCCCATTTGTGTGGCTGACAGTTGGCCCCAGAGCACTAAGCATCCTCTCCCCCATCTATGGGTTGTGTTTACAAATAGTCTAGTGAGCTCCTGGGACAGGCATGAACAAAGACCTCTCTAGGCACTTGAGATGCGAAGTGGTCGGCTGGCCCAGGAGTTGTCCACAGCTGCAGCAGAGCTCAGGTGGGCCAGGGAAACTGGGGCACCTGCTACCGGGCAAAGAGGCACAAGCAGTGAGAAATAAGGACCCTGACATATCCCAGCCTCTGAAAACCCACCTAGCAGACATGAAATATTGTGTATCTCTCTTTTGGGTGGAACCAAACTCTGCGTCCGTGTACTAGCTGGTATTCGCAGCCAGCACTGACTGAATATTCATCAGGTGCCAGGAACTATAAAAGGGCTTGACATAGTCATCTCATTTTAATATTTATCGACCATCTTCCATGTTCCATGGGAGAAGCAAGAGCAAGTAAGACTTGACTCCCTGCCCCTAATTTAAACTCTGGCAGGAAGGCAAATCTTGGCAAAATGCAAGATTTTGCACAGCAAAGGCTATAAGGACAGCAGAAGGGTTACAAATAATGAAACTAACTTCTGAATGGTGGATCAGGAGTTCTTGAGGAAGAAGGAGGCATTTGCCTACCCTGGAAGGATAGGCATATTTGGGGAAGTACGTTTGTAGACAAAGCTACAGAGTGTTTGGGAAGGTGGAGGGGAAGGAGCCAGGACAAAGGGTGAAAAGGAGGACAACACGGGCATTGCCAGGAAGCTGTCGGAATACGATCATACCCAGGAGTGAGACAAATCCCTAATCCAGATGTGATGTGAGGGTTGGAGGAAGCCAGATCAAGCGTGAAACTGGCGGGTGGAGAACATATCCATTGGAAAGCATGTTGGAGAGGAGAAGTTTGGGGGAGGAGTGAGATACAGTGGGGTGGAGGCAAGTGATTCATTCAGGAACAGTGCTGTGATTGCTAAGTGTCTGTAGCAATCCATTCAGTCACTCACTACTGAATTGTTCATTCATTGTTTTCATGCATTCAACAAGTATTTATTGAATATCCACTATGTTTCAGATACCCGTTTAAATAATGGGGATGCAATATAAAACCTCTGATATCATGCAGACACAGACAATATCATAGAAATAAAATATCTATCATGTCAGATAATAGGTGGTATGGAGGCTAAGTTGAGGGAAGCAGGTGGGCAACAGGAGTGCTATCTGGAGAGAAAGGTTGGTATTTTAGAAAGAGTGGTAGCGGGTGGTCTCGACAGGAAGAGAGATGCTTGAGCAAAGACCTGAAAGAGAGGGAGTGAGCCATGTGGCCCCCTGAAGAAAGAGTGCAAGGGCAAAGACCGCAGGAGGGAATATGCCTTACGTGGCCCAGAAACAATAGGGAGAACAAGTAAGGCTGAGCAGAGTGAGTGAAGTACATAATGGTGTTGAGGTCAGAGAGAGGAAGGCAGACCAGACGGTGAAGGTCACTGGTCTTCAGTGGGGTAGTACCATCTCATAGCTAATGTTTTTTGAAATTCATGGAGATGTTTTCCACTTACAGTATAGTTGCCCCTGAATGTTAAAATACATATTTTCTTACAGAGTACTTTCTCTGAATCTGTGCCTTATTTATTTACATTGAAAAATACTTGACATATGATATTATGTCAGTTTAAGGTGTACTCATAAGTGATTGGATATTTACGTACATTATGAAATGCTTTCTGTGTTAAGTCTAGTAACCATATGAAGTCTGTTACTCCATACAAAATTCTTAAAATATTATTGACCATATTCCTTATGGTTTATTCCAATTCCCAAGGCTTATCTACTTTATAACTGGAAGTTTGTACCTCTTAGTCCCCTTCTCCTATTTAACCCTCACCCCATCTCCCTGGCTGGCAACCACTAAACTTTTTCTCTTCATCTACAAGTCTGTTTTTGTTTTCTTTTTTTGTGTTTTAGATTCCACTTATGAGTGAGTCCATATGGTATCTATCTTTCCCCAGCTGCCTTATTTCACCTACAGTAGTATCCTCTAGGTCCATTCTTTTTATTGCCAACGGCAAGATTATATTTACAGTTGAGTGATATTTCATGTTGTGTATGTGTGTGTATGTGTAAAATATCAAGTCAAAATGGAATAATCACCCTTATTTGCAACCATAAAATTATTAGAGTAACTATTCAGATCTTAAACAGGGATTTCTTTTAGTCCAGCCTAAATATTCTTAAAAGACTGTAGCACCTCTAGGTCAAAGAGTATGTTTAACCTCTGAATCTGTAGGGCATAACATCTAGGAGGTATTTGCAGAATGAATATTTGTTAAATGAATACATTCTAGTATATTTTTTAGGATATTTTTATTAGGTATATTTTATTGTGGTGTAAGCACATATCCATTTCATTTATTTCCTAATTTTTACTTACTATTTTATAATTATATATATATTTCATTAACTATCATTTTATGACTGCATTATCTACTATATGGATGAACTGCAGTTCTATTATCTACTTCTTCATTATTCAACATTAAGACTCTTTCAGTCTATCAAAATAATAAATAAAACATCAATGAACTTTTTTTCTTAATGAGCTCTTTAACTGTTTTAGATTATTCCAGTGGGGTGATAAGATTTCTTGATCAAAGGTTATGATAGATAGTCAAAATATTTACCCATATCTGTTTCTCTACTCCTTTTGCACAAGTAGGAAACCTCACTTCTTAGCCTACTGCCATTGGCTAGGAGTGACTAGTTCTGCCAATGAAATAAGAAGGGAAGTGACGTTAATGAATACTCCCTCACTACCAATCTGAGATCAGTAAATTGAGTGAGTAATATGTAAACCTTTGTTATGATCATCTACTGGGATTGTAGAGTTAATTTGTTATCAAAGCTAACCTAGTTTATCCTGATGATTACATAGACTCTAAACCTTATTATGGATTAGAGTGTACATTGGAAAATTGCACAATGGTGGGTAGGTACCCAGTAGATATCTATTAAATAAATCAATGAGATTAATAATATGTGAAAATACCAGTTCCACTGTTTTATCAACAGCAATGAATTTATTATTTGATTTTTCTTGCCAATCTAGTAGGCAAAAATATCATCTTGGCCAACAAGAAATTTGCCAACTTCTTTGCTTATTGGAAAGGTTGAACTTTTTTTTCATTTCTTGTTAGCCATTTCCTCTTTTGAGCCTTATTTGCTTAAAGCTCTTTCATTCATTTTCAATAACTATTCATTGAATGCCTTCACCATTCTGGATATTGCGGCTATCATGGTGAATAGCATTGCTATCATAGAACTTTTATTCTAGAGGGGAGAAAAATGACATGTGAACAAATGCTTAACTATTTTAGGGAATGGTAAGTGCTGTGAAAAATAAAGCAAGGTCAGTGGCTTAAAGAGAGACTAGGTATGTTTTCACAAAAGGTGCTCATGTAGCATCTTTCTGATAATATCACTTGTGGACCAAGGGGATGAACTAGGAAGATATTGGGAAGAGGGGTGTTGCAGATTTTGGGAACAGCACATACGAGAGACTTAAAGGCAAGGACATAACCTGGTACTTTGAGGATGTAGCAAGAAGCCAGTCTGGCTGAAGCAGAGTGAGCAAGAGGAGAGTAGCAGGACATGAGATTGACGAGGTAACAAGCTGGACCATGTGGGGTCACCTAGGCAATTGTTAGGCCTTTTGACTTTTCCCTGGAGTGATACAGGAACCACTGGATGGTTCTGAGTTGAGGAATGATGTGGCATGACTTACTATTTATAGAAGATTACCCTGGCTTCTCTGTGGATGAAGTGATGGGGGCAAGTAGGAGGAGACCAAGTAGGAGGCTATTGCAATATCTTGATGGAAGATGATGATAACTTAGCCTAGGGTGACATCGAGGATAAAGTGAGAAGGGGTCAGATTCTAGATACATTTTGTAGTAGAGCTAAGTAGGGCTTGATGATTGATTGGAAGTAGGCCTGAGCGAGGGAAATGAAGCAGTCGAGAATGACTGCAAGGTTCTGATTTGAACAAATAGAAGGATGCAGTCTACTGTGTTCTTTATTCCTCTTTTGAGCCATATTTGGTATTTTAAATGACTCCAGAAAAAGTCATGTCAGAAATTAAAGGAACAGTGTACTGGTGTGGGTGTGGTGCTCACTTCCCAGATGTAGGCGGAGGTTGATTGAAAGTGATCATGGTCTTGAGTCGGCTCCCTTCAGCAGCGCGGGGCTCCCACCTTCTCTGGCTCACCTTGCCACATCCCTCTCTCTTCCAGAAACATGGCCTCCTGTGTGGCTGTCTCTGATGGCAGCATCAGGGATTTGTTGACATGCAGGTGAACAAGCCATCGAGGTGAAGAACCGCAAGAAAGTGGTGCTCTTCTTTTTGAGGAAGGACAAGAAAGTCCTCTGGGAGGAGGGCCAGGAGATCCTGGTAGGTAGTGTAGACCAGGCTGACGATGACTACGCACCCACTTAGTCAGTGCACCACCAGAGGACTGCCTCTGCATCTGTGATGCAAACTAGAAGACCGAGGAGAGTGAAAAGAGGACGTGGTGCTTATCTTCTGGACCCCTGAGTCTGTATTCGTTAAGAGCAGCATGATCTATGCCAGGTCCAAGGACCCCATCAACAAGAAGCTGAAGGGGATCAAGCATGAATTATGAGCAAACTGGTATGAGGAAGTCAAGGACTGCTCTACCCTAGCAGAGAAACTGGGTGTGGGGGAGGACAGTTCTGTTTCTCCCTGGAGGGCAGCCTTGGTGAGCCCCCTCCAGCTTCCTGCCTGGAGTAGAGGGCAGCCCCAGACCAACCCACTGGGGTTGCAGCCTGCCCCCTTCCTGACCTGAGGGATCTGGGGGATTCCAACTGGGGGAAAACAGTCTCTTTATTTAGTCACCAGACAGCCCCCTACCTCGTGGGCCTTCCTCATCCTTGCTCCATCCCTGGTGGCCTGGCCTTCCTAAACCACTTTGAATCTTCTGATTCCTCCTGAGCTAAACCAGACCAAGTGCCTCCTTCGCACTGCAGTCCAGGGAGGGTCTGTCTGTTTTCAGAGACACTGTCCTGCTCCCCACTTATTTCTCCTCCTTCCCACACGACCACCTTCTAACCAGAGGAGCAAGGCTGTGCTCGTCTGTTTAGTTCTGTGCATAAAGGGAAAGTCTAAGAGATGACCTCACCCCTTGTCCGCTGGTTTCAGCCATTCATGGGAGCAGGACCAGAAAGGAACGTTCAGTTAAAACACACATATGTACATGAGTGAGCACACACACACTTTTTTTTTTTTTTTTCAAATGTGATCTGCTTATTGACCATGGCCACAGTGATTGGTTCGGGGTTGGGCATGTGACCTTTTATGATCCAGTCAGAGACCCAGGACTTTCACTGAATGATTTGGGACAGCTGTTCCTGCTAGAAATGAACAAGGAAGCAAGCTTGGCTCCCTGAGGCTTCTAGTAGTCCTCTTGTTCCTTTGATAGAAACCAGCCTTAGAATGAACTTGACATCATGGAAAGCAGAGAAAAGAGATGAAAAGAAAGGTCATTTCTTTGTGTGTTTGGCGTGGTTGAGTCACTATATCCATCCTCACCTGAAATCTGTCCAGAGATGTTGAGTTACAGGAACCAACAAGCTCCCCGCTCTCGTGCACATCAGCATGGGCTGTGTTTTCTGTTACTGGCCACCAGGCACTGCCTGCCTGCTTGGAGCAGCTTTCCATGTACATGCTGTCCACAGTTCTCAGGCAGAATGCTCTCACCACCTGGCATCTCAGAACACAGGAAACAGTCACCCCAGAAAATCTGCAAACCATTTGAGGCTTAGGTTTGGAGAGTTACATCATGTTCTGAGAGAGCAAAGACCACCTTTGGAGAGTACGCCATCCAAAATCCTGGAGGAATGGATCCCAGGAACTGTCCGAGCCAAGAACATCACCTGGCATCAGCTGATCTCAGCTGTTCCCCGAGCAGTGAGGGCTGGGCATCCTTCCTGAAACAGAGGGTCTTTGGCAACTTGCTTCTGGATACTGATGTGTTTACGGTCATGTCCACCAATTGCCGGAAACATGGGGTGGAAACTGATTCTGAACGCACAGTCTCCGTGAATACCAACATCCTGCTTCAATATTTGTTTCTGAAAACCTTTTACCAGTGTGTGTTCCTTTCAGGACAGTTTGGGTTCATGATGAACAGGGTTACCTGGGCTTCTTCTCTCCTCACTTCCCTGGGGCTGGTGAACCCCAAGGGGTCCCAGGGCCGAGTTCAGCTGGCAGGTAAGGGCCTTACATTCCAGTCCCAGTAAATCCTCTGCTAGGCACTTCAGATCTTACAGGATTGCTATAGGGTGGGCTTCCCAGAGCCTGTTCTCCCCAGTTGTCTTGTCATCAGTTTGAAAGAAAGTCTAGTCTAGTGGCAGTAAGCGTCAACAGCCTGCTCCCAGACTGCTGGGATTTGCATCTTAGATCCACCACCACGGACTGTGCAAATGACCTTGCCTCTCCCTGCTTCAGGTTCCTCCTCTGCAAAACAGAGATAGTAAAACCAAACAAAAACACTAGACTTACTTGGAGGAGACATGAGTTACTCCAGTCTTTGAACAGTGCCTGGCGTCAGTGAATATTAGCTGTTAGGCTGCCTGTAACTTGCTACTAAATAATGATATAGAGACACCAAAGCGAAAATGAGTCGGGAGAGAAGGAAAAGAAATGCTTAGAAGCAAAGACTACCGTCGAGTGTCTGACTGAAGAGAGACTGGTTGGGGAGCCTTTCGACAAGGCTCAGTCTCCTCTCTCCAGCCAGGGTGGAGTCTCTGGGCTGGAACCAACACGAAGGAAGGGGAAGCCCAGCCACCTCCTTCCTGTTGCTGCGGCCAGCAGCCCCTGTGGCTTTTTTTTTTTTCTTATGCTGCATTAATATTCCTCCTCATCATAACCACCAGTCCTCACTTTAACATTTAAGTTTGCAGAGCTCTTTCATACCTCTCTTTATTCCCCTTCGAAAATGATACTCAAAACAGAACCAGGTAGAATCTATTGTTTTCCTATCTCACGGATGCGGAGAACAAGTCTTAGGCTTGCCATCCAATTTCAGTAATATTCAGAATATGCAAATATTGTGGATTCTCTCTCCATGTATGTGTGTATATATATGTATATGTATATATATAGATGTAGTGTCCTAGGGCACAGTTTGCAAACAACACACCTACTTGATTTCTCTAGGAGCTGACTTTTCTGCCTGGTCACTGTAAACCTGTTTGATGGATGCCCCCATTTCAGGTCAAGAACCTGGGAAATTATGAAGTTTAGAGGTATACCTTGTGTCAAGTGAAAGTGAAAGCATTAATCACTCAGTCTTGTCTGACTCTTTCTGATCCCATGGACTGTAGCCTGCCAGACTCTACTGTCCATGGGATTTCTTTCCCAGGCAAGAATACTGGAATGGGTTGTAATTCCCTTTTCCAGGGGATCTGCCTGACCCAGGGATCGAACCTGGGTCTCCTGCATTGCAGGCAGATTCTTTACCTGCTGAGCTACCAGGGAATTCCTGTGTCAAACTCACAGTCAGATAAAAACAAAGTACTTAACCTTATACCCTAACCCCTAAAAATATTGATAACAGTAAACTGGATAAATGGATACCTGTTAGCTGCTCCTCAATCAAATTCCCAGAGTACAGACCTCTATACACACTGACCCTAAATATCACGTGTCTGTTTCTGCCAGGGTTTCTTACTCGCAAGTATGTTTTATTTTAGAAATTTTCTACAATTAAAAACTGCATTGCTCTTCTTTTGTTTTAATAATAATGCGTAATTCATACTGAACATCCCATGTGCCAGGTATTGTCTTAAGAACTTTATTAAATCATTTACTTCTCACAGAAATTCAGTTAGGTAGGCACTATTACTTTTCTCCCTTCACACATACAGTTACTGACGCACAGCTTACCTGCCTCTATTAGGTTTAAACCCAGGTAGTTTGGTTTCAAAACCAACACGCTTAACTACTATGTTAGTCTACCTGGCCGAGGTAGAATTTTTTTTTTTTTTTTTAATTTTTTTTTTATTTTTTTTCTTTTTTTTTTCGAGGTAGAATTTTAATAACACCAGCAAAGCGAAAAAGTGGGAAGAAAAAAAGTTTAATTCTAACACTCAGATATAACTACTGTTAACATCTGATGTATATTAATGACTATACATCAGGCAGGTGGTGAGGTGGAAGGGCAGCATATATCAGAATTATTTGGGGAGTTTTTTTAAAAACACAAATGCTTAAAGTTGTCTCCCCAAGGAGGAAGGGCAAGCATGAGGATTTGGTGGAAAAAATTAGGTGTTACTAAAATAAACAGCCTCCCCTTTTCCCTTCCACGTTCCAAATACCATCCTCCATCCCAGTTGAAAGCCACTGGTGTTTCTTTCCAATCTTTTTTCTCTGCACAGCTACATTTGTATACACGAAAGTACACACTTATAAAGGACAAGTCAAAAACAAATGGTTGTAAAAAAAAAAAAAAATACCAGGGCAAGCAAGAGATGCTGGCTCATAGTAAGATAACATTCCTAATTGGCCTGGATTCTTACTGTACCTCCAGGGCACATCAGTGAGACAGAGTTTCCAGGTTGGAACCCGGTAGGCTTTTCGGCATTAATCGCTCTTCCTGTGAATTTGTTGTTTTGTGATTTGGCAGGTGGAAGCAGCCAAGTTATTTTTCTGCCCAGGTTCTCCCAGGGGCCTAGTACCCTGGGCTGATTTGTGCCTCGTCGTTTTCCAGACGCAGCTCCGTGCCAGGGCCCTGGATGGCCGCCTGTGCAGGGGAGCCCGAGAGCCTGGGGAGAAGAGGCAGGGCGAAGCCCGCAGAACGCCTGTGTGTGTAGGAAGGAGTGAGAACATGAGCCCTAGGGAGAGCCGGCACGCGGTGCTTCCAGCCTCGGCTCCGGGACCGCCCGCGTCACCCCTGTGACCCTGCGCCCTGGTGTCAATTTACTCTCCCGTCCCCTTAGTGGACTGCGTGCTCCTTACAGGCAGGGGGCAGGTCTGGTTATTTTGTCTTTCTTCCTCTTTCTATCCTGACTGCCTGGAATAGCACCTGGAACAGAGTAGGAGCTGCAACTCCTTGTAGGAGTGAATTATAGGCACGACCACAGCCAACATCCGGGGCTGCTCTGTGCCACAAAGGCAGCTTAACAAGACAGTTTCCCATCCAATCCTCACAACAACTCCACAAGGGAGAGCCTATAGACTATTAACTAGGCAGAGAGAATTTGAGTAACTTGCCCAAAGTCACACAGATGCGTGGCTGGCTGCAATGAACCCCAGGAAGCTGAGCTCCAGAATTCATGTTCTCTCTCTCTCTTTTTAAATTTATTTATTTGGCTGTGCCACATCTTATTTGCCACACGTGGGATTTTAAGCTGTGGCACATTGGATCTAGTTCCCTGACCAGGGGTCGAACCCGGACCCCTTGCATTGGGAGCATGGAGTCTTAGCCACTGGACCACCAGGGACGTCCCCTGAGTTCAGGTTCTTAATCCCTACCCTGTGCTGCTTCTCACATTCTTCCGCCTCCTTCAGTTCATTGGCCAGTTGTGAACTCTGCATGCGTGCTCAGTCGTGTCTGACTCTTTGCGACCCCGTGGATTGTAGCCCGCCAGTTTCCTCTGTCCATGGGATTTTTCCAGGCAAGAATACTGGAGTGGGTTGCCATTTCCTTCTCCAGGGGATCTTCCTGACCCAGGGACTTCTTCTGTGTCTCCTATATTGGTAGCTGGACTCTTTACCACTGAGCCACCTGGGAAGCCCAGAGTGATCACCTAGTCTCACTGTAGCCATCACACTCCTGACCAAGAACCTTCAAGGCCAGCCTCCCCAGGGTGGGGTCCAGGGTGGGGTACAGGCTATTTCCTATTGTCCCTAGTCACCTCAGCATGTCAGAGGCAGTAGGAATTTTATCCCACTTCTACTTGCTTGCCATGTAACCTTGGACATGTCACTTGACCTCTCCCCATCTCATGCTCCTCAACACACCGCGAGGGCAGTTACAGTACCAACTTCATGCTTTGCTCATGAGGGCTTAAGAATCATCTGCTGTGGGAACTGCTTGGCCCCTGGGTTTGCAAACTTTTTCTGCAAAGGGCCAGATGGTAAATGTTTTCAGGTTTGGGCCATACGGTCTCTGTCACAACTACTCAACTCCGCCACTGTTGTGCAAAAGCAGCCAGACAATAGGAAAAAGAGTGTGGCTGGGTGCCAGTCAAACCTTACTTATGGCCTCCAAAATTTGAATTTCAAATAACTTTTTTGTGTGTCATGAATCATCCCTCTTAAATCCCCCACCCCCTACGACCATTTTGAAAAAATGTAAAATCATTTCCTAGCTCAGGGAGAGGATAAAAACAGGTGTTGGTCTAGATGTGGTTGCTAACTCCTTTGGAACACTGGTACAGAGGATGTGCTTAATAAGTCCAAGAGAAACACTGTGAAATAGGTGCAGAAAGGAGGAGTTTGTTAAGTGCTGAGGCCTTTGACTTGGTGTGGATGGAAGAGATAGGCCAAATGTCAGAGACTGAATCAAGGAATCGACATCTGCTAAGCGACCAGTCTGGCCAGGTACCACTTTCTACGTATCTTCCCATTCTATCTTCACGCTGACACTAACCTTCCATCCTATTTACAGAGATGAGTGAGGCTCAGAGAGGTTGAGTAACATGCCCAGAGTTGCACAGCTTTTAAATATTAGAATGAGGATCTGAACCTAGTTTTTACAGGATACCACAGACTCTACTTTCTCTTCTATACCATCGTGTACTGGACACACTCTGAGAACCTACGAGGGGTAAGGTCTAGGAACACGGAGTGTAGAAGATTTCCCTTTGACCAGATGGAACATATGGCATAGTAGGAGACCAGAGATCCAAATAAGCTATAACGCAGGGTGAAAAACGCCGATGAGGAGAGCACACGGGAGGGGATCAGAGCTGAAGATTCCAACCCACATTCAGGAAATCAGAGCGGGCTTCCTGAAGGGAGTGATGTCAAAACTGAGACTGCAGGTCAGCGAGGAAAGACCCAGGGAATAATAACACTGCACTCCAGTTTCTCGCCTGCTCAACCAGGCTGTCAGTGCGCACTCCCTACCCCTGAGAAGCCTGGTTCTGAGGTTCATGGCCTTTGATGGTCTCTTCCCAAGACGGCCCCTGAGTCTTCTGTCCTCAGGTGTTTGCTGCCTCTCATCCTGAAATGCTCTCATGATTTTGCCCCACAGCTCTCCAGAGATAAGACTTAGCCCCTTCTCTATTTTCCTCATTACTTACTTCAGGTATTGCATGAATTGGTGAACCTCACTTAAGATTTTGGTGGAGGGAGGCGGGCATCATGGGGAGGGTCCCTTTTGGAGCACAGGGTTTCTGCCCTCTCCTGGCCCCCCACTTCCTCCCTAGAGCTGCAAGCAAAATCCTCTCTTTGTCTTGCTGGGAGCGGCCCACCCGCCTCCGGCCCCAAGGAGCTTGGTTTTTACTTCTAGCAAAGAATTTTCTCAACAAACACAGCTCTACCTTCCTAAGAGGAATTCTGATGGATAAAACGCTCTTCTCTTTACACGTACATTGTCTCATCTGATCCTCCTAGCAAACCTCCAACATAGCCATCATTGTCCCCATTTTACAGATGGGGAAACTGAGCAGCCAGGTGATGGCACTGAGAGCAAAGAGAAGGACTGTCTGAACCCAACATCTCCATCCTCAGCTGCTCTATCCTGCTTTCCAGGACCGCTCTGACTGGATCTGGGGAAAAGGGGTTGGGAGGGAGGACAAGGAAGATGATTAGATATCAGAAACTGGGTCCACAGGAAAACATGGATTTCACCAGCAATGCTAGTTTGCAGTGACTTACGTCTCCACAACCTTAGGGCAAATGTTTCTCACTCTGGTATTTTTTTCTTTTTGGAGAGGGAGAATGGGACCTGATGGGCTAAAGTCACCAACACCCTCAAACAGACCAGGCTCCTTTATAAGAGGATTAGAATTGCCCTAACAGGTCAGGATTATTGTGCTCAGTTTGGGGAAACAGCTGTGACCTGGCGGTGGACACCCCAGAATGCTCAGGCCTGGGGCTCATTCCACCAGCTGGGCCCGAGGACCCTCCTGAAAGTAGTGCCGTTTTCTCCTTATCAGCGCGCAGATGCTAGGGAGACAGGGAGAAGAGGAAACAGGAGATGACAGAGAAAAGGAAGTGGAGGAGGGACGGTTCTGTATGAATACAGGCCACGTTAGGGTTACAGCGAATCCTGATGCTGAGGCCGGAAACGCGAGACCCGTTCACACAGGTGGAGGTTTGGGGCCAGCTCTTCTGAGAGCTTGGTTCCAAGTCTGGAAAATGAAGTTATTATGGAGCCAGGGTCTCAACCCAGGAATCAAGGCCTCTCGCTTCCAGTGAACAGAAGACTCTGGGGACAGAGTCACTGGCAGCACCCGGGTGCTAGAAGCTTTGAAGCTCGCCCACGTGTGGGTGTGTGGGAGCCGTGTGCCCAGAGGAAAGCCTGACGTGCCGCAGAGAACAGGCAGCCCCACCTTCAGGAAGTCTTGAGAGAGGAGCAGCAGAAATGTGCTTCCTCTTCCCTCCTCTCTCCAGCCCCGAAGGTCAGCGTGCGCTGACAAGCCCTCCCCCCACACGCTGTGACTGGAGCCTGGCTCCCCTCGCCCTCCCCTGCCCCCGCTGTCCCCCTCTGCTGCATCGGGGCCCCTCTTTGTTCTCGTCTGTGTCCTGGCTGGGCTGCCCAGCCTCTGCCCCTCTGCTCTGAAGGAATGGGAGCCGAAGGCCGCGGTCACTGTGGCACGCGCGCTCTGGCCCCCGTAGGTCTGCATCTTTTCGTGGGGGTGGCCGTGGGTGGTACACTGGGTGGCCCAGGAACTAGGCAATCCTCTTCAGCATCCAGGGCAAACATGCTCAGAACAGCATCCGGTCTGTGGTAACTGCAGGGAGCTGTTAGCTGTCATCCTTGCCCCCAGCCCAGCTCTGAGGTATGTGAGACCGAGTGGGCAAATGAATGAGGTGGGGATGGAGGGGACCTTGAAGGTGAAATGCTCCAGAGGCTGCTTGGGGCAAGTGCGTGTACAAAGGCCCAGCAGTAGGAATTAGCAAGGTGTCTTGATAGAAATGTGAGTGGACCAGAGGAAGAGAGTGGAGTGGTCACTGTAGTGGGATCAGGTTACAAATCCTCAGATTGGGCTCTTGATTGCCAGCCCAGGCTATTTGAATTTTATCCTGCAGGCAATGGGGAGTTGGCTGATTTGACTTGTTTTGCTGTCACAGATTTAGACTTGGTAGTTAATTGAACTCTCACAAAGTTCAAAGGCACAAGGTTCAGTTTGGTACAAACTTGAGCTCTTGCTTTGTGTTTGAGTTCTGTGTTTTCTCCTTCCTTCCTCTCTCCCTCCCTCTCTCCCTCTCTCTTCCTCTTCCTCTCTCCCTGCCCATCTCCCCGCTTTCTCTCACTTTCTCTCCTTGCATTTCCCCAATTCAAAAATTTTATGCATTATATCTTTTGTGTAGTTGGTAACTAATTACCATCTCCTGGGAATCTTCATATCAACTGATGAGAAGTGGAAATGTCACACATTCTTTTTTTTTTTTTCTTTATTCAGCAGGATTAACCAGCTAGTTGTACATTCTGCACAGAAGGGAGAACATCTCACTTCTCACCTCTGAGGTTGTCTGATCCTGTCTTGCTGCACCAGAGACTTAATTTATGCTATTAGGGCTATCATATGCAACTCTCATTTGAGTTACCAGGGGGTCTCACTCTCCCCAGTCCTAATAGACAAATGGTTTTCAACCAGGGACCATTTTGACCCTCAGGAGACATTTGACAATGTATGGAGACATTTTTAATTTTCACAGCCTGGGTAAGTGTATGGGGTAACATGCCACTGACATTTAGTGGGAGGGAGCCAAAGGTGTTCCTAAGCATTCTACCATGCACAGGATAGCACCCACAAGTCTTTGGATAACAGATTTATCCAGCCCAAATATCAATGGCGCTGAGGTTGAGCGATCCTGAATTAGACCGGAACCTCTGACCGAGAAAGGAGAGTGAAATAAACTGAGAATCTGTGTGGACAGGATCGGGATGGGGAATGATCTGAGGAAAAGATCCACCAGAAGCAACTGTGCTGAGAAGGACTCGGCATCGAAACAAAACCAGAAGTTTAAAAATAATGCTTTTTATAAGCCAGTGCAGTTTGCCTATTCTTAATTAGCTCTATGGAGATACTAAAATGCATTTATTGGTTCTAAAGGGCTCCCAGCAAGAGTGGCTACAGTTGTGTTGGGCGTTGCAATGTTGCCAGTAACAGCCTTTGAAGCCCCTCATAGCTTTGACTTTAAGGAAATATACATAATAGTTTTAGAAGGGAGCAGGCGCTACACATCTGTTTTGATGGGAGAAATAAAGCATCGAAAGTATTTTTCTAGCCCAAGTGGTAAGACACCGACCCTGATCCTCTTAGAAAGAAACAAGTTATTAACTCCGTGTGGAGGATTCGGGACTCTGATCCTGGTGGTTCCCTGAATCAATAATCTTGCTCACAGATCTGAAGTCCAGGACCTCCATGCAGTAAGCTCCGTGTGACTGGCTCAGTCCTCAGTTTGGACCCTCGCCCCTGTCCGCACTCATTGCCATGTGCCCTCATCCACTCCCAAGGCTTTCATCCTCTCTGGGGTCCTTCACACTAAAGAGCAATCCCACTGCATCTCCCCAGTCCTTTGATTCTCCTGATTTCCCTGGAGGACCATTTCATATCTTCCTTATGGTTGAATTTCCAACACCCGCTTCCCCATCACTTGGCACTAATGACCTGACTTCCTGTTTCCCTGAGGAAACAAGTAATCAGAAGCCACTCCCACGTACCTCATCACACGAACCAACCTCTGTCCTTTTGCCCTTCTTTTCTTCCATTTCTATGGTCCAACTTTAGATTCTGCCCTCTCTGCCACCAGACAGACCTCGCTGCTTCTTTCTCCTGGATTCGTGCTCCCCCCATGCCCTCAACTGGATTATTACTGTCAAACTTACAATATATTCTATATTTTAAAAATATCTTCCTTGACCTTGCACCTACCTTCAGCTGTGGCCCCAGCCTCCAGTTACCATAACAGCAAGAGAGAACTGCCGCCTTATCCCCTCCTCCTCCTTCTCTGTCCTGAACCCTTTTTTTTTACACTCTCACTCATCGAATCACCAGCAAATTCTACTCTTGTCAAGGTCACTGTGACCTCCACCAGGCCAAATTCAATGGTTAATTTTTTCAGTCCTTATTGAGACATTCATCAGCGTCCATCCCAAGGCTCACTCTCCCTCTTGGCTTTCCCATGACAGCCCAGGAGGGCACGGTGGTTTCCTTAGCGGTGAAATGTCTTCAATGCAGGGAATGCTTGGAGATGATGAAGTCAATCACGTCCGTGGCAGGAAGCTTTTTTATGTGAAGTTTGGAAATAACCTTGCATTTGATATTTTAAGTGTGTGTAATGTTTAGACAAATTTGGTATATTGGAGAACCATTTGCTACATGAAAAGACTTTTGTAAAGAGTAATCAATTATGTCAGTTTGTAATCAATTATGGAACATGTAAAAGAATTTTGAGCCTGTTATACTACATTTATAAGTGTAATTTTATTAGTTTAACAAGAATGCCTGAAGTAGTCAGGGTTCTTTTCTTTTTTTTTCAGTCGATTAATTCAGAGCTAGCTAATTAACCCAGGGTGAGAGTCAGAGCCTGGGTCTGAAGCCAGACTGTAATGTTCACAAAGTAACTCAGGTACTGTTAGCTACATGAGCGTTTGAGAATCTCTCTCTGTACCTCAATTTCCCTACATTTGAAACAGAGGTGATAGTACTTTAAGATATCTGGTTGAATTGTTGTGAGAATTAAATGAGTTAACAATGTAAATTGTTCAGAAAGGTTTCTGAGCCTAGTCGGGGCTGTTAGTGTTAGCTGTCCTTGAAAAGCAAATCACATATATTAAATTAATAGATGCAGTTAAACACCTTTAAAGTTGTTTAATTAACTAAGTCTAAGTGGAACTAACCCCTTAATAAAGTCTCCCATAAAGTAAGTTAAGATTTTGCCTGATAAATAGCACAATAAGCTTTGTAAAAGGGGGTTTAAAAGCTTAAAGGAAGGTGGTGGTGGTTTAGTTACTAAGTTGTGTCCAACTCTTGCGACCCCATGGATTATAGCCTGCCAGCCTCCTCTGTCCATGGGATTCTCCTGGAGTAGGTTGCCATTTCCTTCTCCAGGGGATCTTCCCAACCCAGGAATCGAACCCAAGTCTCCTGAATTGCAGGCAGATTCTTTACCAACTGAGCTACAAGGGAGTCAGTCAGTTCAGTTCAGTTCAGTCGCTCAGTTGTGTCCGACTCTTTGCGACCCCATGAATTGCAGCACGCCAGGCCTCCCTGTCCATCACCAACTCCCAGAGTCTACCCAAACCCATGCCCATTGAGTCGGTGATGCAATCCAGCCATCTCACCCTCTGTCATCCCCTTCTCCTCTTGCCCCCAATCCCTCCCAGCATCAGGGTCTTTTCCAATGACTCAGCTCTTCGCATTAGGTGGCCAAAGTACTGGAGTTTCAGCTTCAGCATCAGTCCTTCCAATGAACAGCCAGGACTGATCTCCTTTAGGATGGACTGGTTGGATCTCCTCGCAGTCCAAGGGACTCTCAAGATTCTTCTCCAACACCACAGTTCAAAAGCATCAATTCTTCGGCACTCAGCTTTCTTCACAGTCCAACTCTCACATCCATACATGACCACTGGAAAAACCATAGCCTTGACCAGACGGACCTTACTACAAGAGAAGCCCCACTTAAAGGAAGGAGTTGAATTCTAATTTGTTACTCCAATAAATCAAATATGGCTTACTGAGGAAAAAACTGTGGTCCCAAAACAGTCTTTTTCTGTACAACAGAGTTGTCCTCTGGGATTAGCTAACTTTGTAAATTCACAAAGGCAAAACTAATCTCCAAGGAGCCTTGGCACCTTCCAGTTGCCTCTGGACTTCTGTGGGGCCTGTGGCGTGAGAGGGAGTCTTATTCAGTGGGCCAGCCCCGAGCCAGCCCCCTCCCACCCACCCTAAGCCTTAGCAACTCCACTTAGATCGGTGCACGAGCAGGGGTTTCTGCCTCAGATTTCAGGGTGTGAGACTTTGGGCTCCAGTGACGTTCTAAAATGCCTTTGTTCTATTTGGATGATGACCTCATCTTCTTTAAGCTTAAATTTTTAGAGGCTCCTGAGAAGCATTATCCCAAAGGTAATACGTCTTTTAACCAAAATCACGATATTGAGCTCCATACAGCACCGGAAGAGGGAAGTCAGTGTGTGAATTCCGATAATGAGGCTCTGTTATAGACTCAAGGGCTGGAGCGGGACAGGGCTGTCTCTTACCACACAGTGGTTGTTGCAAACCAAGAAGCTGCTCACTTCTTGCAGCGGCGAGAACCTGGCATCAGATGAAATCACACAGTCCCTGAGCAGAACCTGCCAGTGTCTGGTGCATAGAAAGGGTGACTCGACCATGTAACTTGCTTTGAGGCTGAATTCTCATCAATTCCTAAATTTTTCATTTTTTAAGAAGAGGGATCTGCAAACTTTGAGGGTGAAAGGACAGAGAATAAACATTTTAGACTTTGCAAGTCTAATGACCTCTGTCACTGCTGCTCAGCTCTGCCAATGTCACAAAAGTTGCCGCGTGTAAATAAATGGGCATGAGCTGGTTCCAATAAAACTTTATTTAAAAAAAAACAGGTGGTGGCCTGTTTTAGAGCAGTGCTTCTCAAACTCTTTCCACTATGACTGTTGGGTTTTTGTTCAACAGTTTCGTTCAACAGATTATTGTTCCTTACCTCCTTGATCCCAGACTCTGTCGGGTGACGACTTCAGTCACTAGGATTGTGCCTTCCACTGTACATCGCCTTTCACCCAGGGAATGTTAGGGCATGAGGCAAGCAGAGGATTGAACTGTGCTTAGGGGATGAGGCTTGCTCTTTTGTGCTTTTAACATTATGATGAGAAGAGCTACTCCCAGGCCCCTTTAACCTGGACCCCAGTGACCCTGGTGGGACAGCTCTGGGTCCAGCAGTGAGGGGCCAAGCTTGGTAGGACATGCAGTTTGAAGCAAAGTTGCCCAGGTGAGCCCAGCCTAGATTAGCCAATCCTCAAGTGACCACAGGTGAGTGAGCATGTACTTTATGTATATAAGCTCATGTAATACACTAACTCTAAGAAGTATGTAGCTATTATTATTCAGGTAAGGAGACGGAGGCATGGACAAGTCCAGTAATTTGCCCAAGGCCGCAGAGCTAGTACATGGTCACGTGGTAGAGGTTTGCAATCGACAGGCCTGGCTCCAGAGTTCATGGTTAACTATACTTAGATATTGTCTATTCCAATATAATCCATTACATTTTTTAAAAAATTACACTTAAGGAAAATTGATGGTTGTAGCCCACTACATGGACTTCATGACTTATGATTTTTAACCTCCTCCAAGGAATTATTCTGTGACAAGAACCAAAAGCCAAATTCTCACTGGAGCATCTTAAAAAAACAAGATTCCCATAGTTGGACTGTGTCCCTAGAGCCTGTCATCGCTGTGTTCCTTGCCGACCCCCAGGAAAAGTGCTGTGAGCATGCTCATGTGGGCCTTGGTGTTAAGAAGCTCAGCAGATAGAATAACTTGGGCCAGACATCCTCTCCCCCTCACTCACCCACTTCCCTCCAACTCCCAGGTGCTGCAAAATCAACAGGAATTGGCAACTTCCTGACGAGAAAGAATGTCACCAGCATTTCAGGGAAAGCAAGTGACTGCCTCCTCGTGCTCTTGGAGGCTCTTGGAGCTTTGGTCTCACGAAGAAGAGCTTGAGTCTAAACAGGAAGGTAAAGTATGATCCAAGGACAGGAGTTTCTGAGGGGTCCAGACCACCCACTGGGTCAGGGCAGGGCAAACCTCCGACAATTTTAGAATTTGATTGAAATGGAGGGTAGAATTGTAACATTATAGATATGACATGGAAATGAAAGTAGTTGTACCCTTAGATCCGTTGGGGAGAGAATGCATAAGACCAACCTTGGGTAATAGAACAACTGCTTGATTTTTTTTTAATATAATAGAAAAAAAGCCATTTTATTGAGAAATAACAGACATACCTCACTGAATAAGTTGAAGATATACAGCCTGATGGTTTGAGTTACATATATTGTAAAATGACCACCATAATAAGTTTAGTTATCATCTATCATCTCACTTAAATACAACAAAAAAGTTTTCCTTAAGATGAGAACTTTGGGGATCTGCTCTTTTAACAATTTTCCTATGTCTTATACAGCAGTGTAAAGTATTGTCATCATGTTGTACATGCCATCCCTAATACTTGTTTATTTTATAACTGGAAGTTCACAACTTTTGGCTCCCTTCATTCAATTTTCCCTTCCTGGACCCCATGCCTCTGGTAACCACAAGTCTGACCTCTTTTTTTCTATGAATTTGATGGAGTTTTGTTTGTTTGTTTATATTAGATTCCACATATAAGTGAGATCATAAAGTATTTGTGTTTCTCTGCTTGACGTATTCACTTAGCAACATGCCTTCAAGGTCCATCCATGAGAAAAATATTTGTATAATATATAATTAACAAGTTTCACATGAAAAAGAAATAGATATACAATGTTCAGATATTTAGGAGCCTCAACTCAAAACTAATATTAGAGTATTGATTTAGAGGGAAAAGAAAGCTAAATGAAGGCAATTGCAAGTATGTAGAAAAGGTGATTTATAGAATGACCTTTAAAAATTTCTGATATAATTTGAATATTTTATGTAAGAGTAACAAATGAAACTCTGCCCCACTGCATATTATCTCACAGGAGTGGTTTTCAGAGAGTCTTTAAGGCAGTGAATTAAAATCTTGCTATTGTCAAGGAACTGACAAAAACTTCCATGATGTATGTGATTCTTTTTTTGTTTTTTTACTTGTCAAAAGAAAAACCCAGAAAGATATGTCAGGTTTGTGCAAGTGAGGTATTCAGAAAGAGTGGCCAGTTTTGTTTTATGGTCTTATGAAGGAAAACGTGTGTGCATACATGTGTGTACATGTGAGTACATGTGTGTACACGTGTGTATACATGTGTGTGTACACGTGTGTACATACATATGCACATATATATCTTGAACTAACAATGGGACTTCCTTTATATTGCAAATTATATCATTTTTTTCTTAAAAAGATTTTTAAATGCAAAACAGCACATAATACTTTTTGGCGTTGACCACACCTAGAGTCTGTAATTAACAGTACTGAATTTCACGGTCTCGTGCCGCCCTGTATTCTTAGCTGCCTTTTCTTTCTCCCTCGCAGCAACCTCTGGGCTGCGTTTCAGTTTTACACCAGTTGTATAAACTACCCTAGAGGAAGGGCTGGTCTGCTGGTGTAGATCCTCAGTTCCAACCTACAGTCAACTCTGACCAGGTTTTGCTTCTTTGTTGTTCCTTGGACAATCTTTGTTTGTTGCAGGATCTAACTTTATAAATTAAAAATTGTCGCTGCTTTTAAAAAATCCCGTAAGACTCAAAAGAGAACAAGTAAAGCACTCTAATTGCCAATCAACCAATCATCAACCCATTTTTACCAAATAATCATAAGTCTTCCATGAACTATGAGAGATTTCTATCTGGGGCATCCACAGTGGAGATTCCTATATGGGATTTAGGAAACATGAGATACCCATCTTCTTTTCTAGTTTTGGACATTTTTATTTTGAACTCATTTTAGACATATAAAAGTTGCAAAAATACTCTGAACTCCTCTATGCTCTTCTTTCAAAAACCCTGATTATTAACAATTACCTGATTGTTTTTTATCATTCTATCATTGTGTGTGTGTATTATTTTTCCTGAGCCATTGGAGTGTAAGTTCAGACATGATGCCCCTTCACTCCTATATACTTCAACGCGTGCTTCCCAAGAATGTGGGAAATTCACAGTGTGACTACAGCTCAATTTTCACATTAGGAAATTAAGATTGATACAATATTAGCTTTTAATTTATAGTCCTTATTTGACTTTCACTAATTGTTTCAATAATTTCCTTTGTAGCAAAAACAATTTCTATTTCTGGTCCAGGATCCAGTCAAGGGCCACAGTTTGCATTCTCATCTTCTCTGTAAGAGTTCTTCAGAATCTGTTTCACGATCTTGACATTTTTTAGAAATAAATACTCACTGGTTACTTTGTAAAATGTTCCTCAGTTTTGGTTCCTCTGAGCTCTCCTCCTAGAAGGGTACTTTTGGCAGGAGTACCACAGAACTGATGCTGTTTCTTTTCAGTATCATGAGAGGCATCATGTCATTTGTTCCATTCCTGGTGAAATTAACTTTGATCATTAGGATGGTGTCTGCCAGCTTTCTCTACTGAAAAATAACTGATTTTCTCTTTGTAATTAATAAGTAATTTGTGGCAGGTACTTCCTCATCAAATTTCTAGTAATTTTAGAATCCAATTGATAATGTTTTCTGAATCTAGCATGACATTGACCAAAGGATGACTCCCCCAACCCCTGCAGGTTTATTGAGGTTTGATTGACAACCAGAAGTTGTATACATTGTATAAAGTTGTACATATTGTATAAAGCGTATAACTGGCCATTTTTATATACACATACATTGAGAAATGATTACCACAGTTAGGCTAATTAACACCTGTCACCTCACATAGTTACCTTTCTTTTTTTGAGTGTGTGGTGAGAGCATTTGAGATCTACTCTCTCAGCAAATTTTAAGTATATGATACTTATGAACTATAATCACCATGCTGTACGTTAGGTCTCCAGAACTTATTCACTCATCTTTAACTGAAAATTATACCTTTTGATCAACATCTTTCCATCCCATTCCCACCCTGCTGCCCAGCCCCTGATAGCCATCATTCTATTCTGTTCTGTGAGTGCAGCATTTTTTATTTTTTATGACTCCTTAGTTAAGTGAGATCATGCGGTACTTGTCTTTCCGTGACTGACGTATCTCACTTAGAATAATGTCCTCCAGGGTCATTCATGCTGTCCAAGTTAACAGGTTTCCTTCTTTTTCAAAGCTGAATAATATTCCATTTATACTTTGTATATTAACCCTTTATTGAGTATGTGGTGTGGAAATATTTTCTCCCATTCCATAGATTGCCTTTCTGTTTTGCTGACTGATTCCTTTCCTGTACAGAAAATTTGTAGTTTGATTTAGTTCCACTTGTTTATTTGGGCTTATGTTGCCTATGCTTTTGGTGTCAATCTGAAGAACTATTGCATAAAATAATGTGTAGGAATAGCTCCTCGGTTCTGATGTTCACCCAGACTGCCCTGGAACTTACCCACTTACTTCTCACTCTCATCTACAGATCCTCCTCTCATCACACACCCTCACCCCCACTCCCAATCACACAACAGTTACATGAATCCTTTGTTTCTAAATTATTCTATTATCCACTCCTGGACTACCTTGATTTGGAAATCTATCCACTTAAAGGATTTAAAGAACTCTATTAAAAAAATTAGATATGTTCAGGCAATGTTAAGTACTAAGAATGAAATGAAATAAGGATGGAAGTGTTGAATGGGGTGGGACTGCTTAGTCACTGTGATCAGGATTAGCCTTTTCAGATGAGACCTGCAGCACGAGAAGGAATCAGCCAGTGAAAATCAGGGAAAGAGGGTCCAACGCCAAGGAAACCAATGGCTCAAAGGCCTTAAGGTAAGAGTCTGATTGTCTGAGGAAGCAGAAGGAATGTGGCTAAGGACATTAAGACAATTTAGGGGAGAAAGAAACGGCGTCTTTTCGACACATGGAGCTAGAGAACTGGATAGCCACATGTAAAAGAATGAAACTGGACCCCACTTATACTATATTTAAAAATTAGCTCAAGTCATAGCCCTGAGTGTAACAGCCAAAACTATAAAACTCTTTGAGGAAAATATAGGAATTTATCTCCATGACATTAAATTATGCAAAGCCTCTTTAGATATGACGCCAAAAACATACACAGCGAAAGAAAAAATAGATAAGTTGCAGTTCATAAAAAATTTTTAACTTCTGTACTTCAATGGACAAAAAGTGGAAAAAACTGAAATGCCTATCAATTGATGAATGGTTAAAGAAAATGTCTATATCCAAAATACCGTAATATTATATTAGTAGAATACTATTCATCTGTAAAAAGGAACAAAGTGTTGATATAATCTATAACATAAATGAGCCTTGAAAACATTGTGCTTAGTGAGTGAAGCCACATATAATGACCAGATACCGTAGGATTTCATTTATATGAAAAGTCCAGAATATGAACATCTATAAAGATAGAAACTAGATTAGTGGCTGCTTAGGGCTGCAGGCGGGGCTTCCCTGGTAGCTCAGCTGGTAAAGAATCCGCCTTCAATGCGGGAGACCTGGGTTTGATCCCGGGGTTGGGAAGATGCCCTGGAGGAGGGCATGGCAACCCACTCCAGCGGTCTTGCCTGGAGAAGCCCCATGGACAGAGGAGCCTGGTGGGCCATAGTCCATGGGGTTGCAAAGAGTCGGACACGACTGAGCAAATCAGCGCAGCACAGCATGGGCTGCAGGACAGATGGGGAGTGACTACAGTGGGCACAGTTTCTTCACCGAGTGATGAAAACTTTCTCAATCCACTCTGGTGCTGGTTGTATGACTGTAAATATACTAAAAGCTATTGAGTTGCATATTTAACTTAGGTGAATTGTATGTATGTGAATGATATCTCAGTAAAGCTGCTATATAAAAAGAGAAAGAGAGAGGAGGGAGTAAGGGAAAGGAGCTCCAATGAGGCAGACAGAGGGCTACGGCGCTGTATAAACATTCACTGCTAATTTTTAAGCTTCTTTTAGAAATCAATGTACAAAAATATACTGATACAGTAGTTCAGATAGTACCTGAAGCATGTGCATAAACAAAGAGTAGGACAAACTACTAAGGGCCTTGAAGTTAGAAGCAAACGTCGTAGATCAGACGTCTTGAATGAGACCAAGGGCAAAACATACAAGAAGATCAAGAGCAGTGTAGAACCACTTGCTAGACATGTTTCCTTAGCATTATCATTGGCCATGAATGAAGAGGAACTAGTAATAGAGGTGAATATTTATTCAGTGTTTAGTATGCACCAGGCACCATTCTAAGTACTTTTCCAGTATGAGCTCACATAATCCTCACCACATGCTAAAGAGATAGAAACAGTTACTAGTCTTTTGTACAGATGGGAAAACCTGGACACTCAGTGAGGTTAAGCCTGAGCTGCCTGGCTCCTGAGCATGTGCTCTTTACCACCTCCCTAGAAGGCTCCTTATCATTTCTTCTCTGTCCGTTAGTTCTTTATATAGAAAAACAGGAAGCAAGCTGTAAATGGCTTACATTATAGAGTGCGGGGTGAATACAATCAATTCTTTGTTGATCTTCACTAAATCTCTAGTAAGTCTCAAATATATTGTGTCTGTGTGTGTGTGCATGTACATGAGTGTGTATTGTTTCTCTATCTCCATATCTTAAACAATATATATATTTTCTACTGAATGAAAAAATACTTACCAAAATTAAACTTCTGGTACCCAACAGGTACTGTGAAAGAAAGCACTGCACTCAATATGTCAGCAAATTTGGAAAACTCAGCAGTGGCCATAGGACTAGAAAAGGTCAATTTTCATTTCAATCCCAAAGAAAGGCAATACCATAGAATGCTCAAACTACCACACAATTGCACTCATCTCACATGCTAGCAAAGTAATGCTCAAAATTCTCCAAGCCAGGCTTCAACAGTATGTGAACCGTGAACTTCCAAATATTCAAGTTGGATTTAGAAAAGGCAGAGGAACCAGAGATCAAATTGCCAATATCCGTTGGATCATCAAAAAAGTGAGAGAGTTCCAGAAAAACATCTACTTCTGCTTTATTGACTATGCCAAAGCCTTTGACTGTGTGGATCACAATAAACTGTGGAAAATTCTGAAAGAGGTGGCAATACCAGACCACCTGACCTGCCTCCTGAGAAACCTGTATGCAGGTCAGGAAGCAACAGTTAGAACTGGACATGGAACAACAGACTGATTCCAAATAGGAAAAGGAGTACGTCAAGGCTGTATATTGTCACCCTGCTTATTTAACTTATATGCAGAGGACATCATGAGAAACGCTGGGCTGGAAGAAGCACAAGCTGGAATCAAGACTGTCAGGAGAAATATCAATAACCTCAGATATGCAGATGACACCACCCTTATGGCAGAAAGTGAGAAGGACTAAAGAGCCTCTTGATAAAAGTGAAAGAGGAGTGTGAAAAAGTTGGCTTAAAGCTCAACATTCAGAAAACTAAGATCATGGCATCTGGTCCCATCATTTCATGGGAAATAGATGGGGAAACAATGGAAACAGTGAGAGACTTTATATTGTTAGACTCCAAAATCACTGCAGACGGTGACTGCAGCCATGAAATTAAAAGACGCTTGCTCCTTGGAAGAAAAGCTATGACCAACCTAGACAGCATATTTAAAAGCAGAGACTTTACTTTGCCAACAAAGGTCTGTCTAGTCAAAGCTATGGTTTTTCCAGTAGTCATGTATGGGTGTGAGTGTTGGACTATAAAGAAAGCTAAGTGCTGAAGAACTGATGCTTTTGAACTGTGATATTGGAGAAGATTCTTGAGAGTCCCTTGGACTGCAAGGAGATCAAACCAGTCCATCTTAAAGGAAATCAGTCCTGAATATTCATTGGAAGGACTGATGCTGAAGCTGAAACTCCAATACCTTGGCCACGTGATGCAAAGAACCGACTCATTGGAAAAGATCCTGATGCTGGGAAAGATTGAGGGCAGGAGGAGAAGGGGACGACAGAGGATGAGATGGTTGGATGGCATCACCGACTCAATAGACATGAGTTTGAGTAAGCTCCAGGAGTTGGTGATGGACAGCGAAACCTGGCATACTGCAGTCCATGGGGTCACAAAGAGTTGGACACAACTGAGCAACTGAACTGAACTGAACTGATCCAACAGGTTAGGATTTTAGTTAGGATACTAGTTCGACTACTGTTAAAAAAGTAAAAATAACGGTAGCTTAAACAAATAGAAGTTTATTTTTCTGTCCTGTAATAGTTGAAGCATAAATAATATAAGGCTGACGTAGTAACTTCATGATAATGGAAACCCAAGTTTCTTCCATCTTGACCCTCTGTTATCCTCAACAGAGGATTTCTGTCTCATGGTTGAAAGTGGTTGCTCCAGACCCTGCCATCATGTCTGCCTCCCAGCCTGTAGAAAGGGGAGAAGGAAGAAGTGGAGGCTTATTCTTTCCCTGTAAGGTCATGGACCAGAAATGGCACAAATCACTTCTGCTGACATCTCATCAGTGAAAATTTATTCCTTTCCACACCTAAGCGCAAATAGTGCTGAAAAATGTAGTCTTTAGTGAAATAGTCAATGGTTTGGCTAAAACTCGGAGACTGAATCGTCAAAGGAAGAAGGAAGGATTGGCTGTTAGGGGACGACCAGCAATCCTGCCACAGGGTAAAGCTAGGTCAATAGACCCTTGTATAGAATCCTGCCTTGAGAAGGCTTATTTCGTGTTGAATACACACCATTTTGTATTCACAAATGATTTTGCTGCTTTTCGGTACCTTTTAAGAATACAAAGGAACTACTGATGGCTGGCACCTCTAATGTGAACGTTTGCAGGGGAACATTTTTTAGCAGAGAAGCTAAAAACTCAAAGGACAACAAAATCTACATTCCTACTCCCACTTAGGGTGAAAGCATAAAAAATTAAAGTAGATATATAAGAGAACAAAAGGAAACCCATTAGCTTGATGTTCCCACATGATGTGTACATAATGAGAGGTAGGCAATAGACTGGGTACTTTTCTACCAGCAGTTTGGTAAATTCACTTGGAAATGGAATGGATTCACTTCTGCACAATGCTGGAAACAGCAGGATCACATCTTTTTTTCCCAACCCTCCACCTGCCACATTTGGACTCAGATACTGGCTTCAGTGTGAATACAATAGGCACTTCCCTGGTGGTCCAGTGGGTTAGGACCTTGCAATTTTACTGTGGACAGCCCAGGTTCAGTCCCTGGTTGGGGAACTAAGATCCTGCAAACCATGTGGTGCAGCCAAAAAAAACAAAAACAAAACAAAAAAAACCATGAACACAGTAATACGCTGCGGACACGAAGAGCACACGCATGGAACGCACTGGCAGCCTGGAGCCACTTCCTCACCTTGTTTACTCTGGTCTGAGAGACTGGTTCAGATTACATCAAAGTGTGTATCGGTATCAGTGAAAACCCATGTCTCCTAGAACTGAGCTGCTAAGCATTACGATCAATACAAGGCTCACTTGGTGATCCACAGTATAATATAATTTATAGGTTCATGTCCAAGTTCAAGGAGTAAAACAAATATGAAATTACAGGCTCTGTCAAGTGACTCTAAAACCACCAGTCAATTTACTAATAACAATCAATGAAAATCCGTCAGATGGGTTATTTAGGAAACTTGCTTATATAGGCCATACAGTAAAATAACTGAATTTTTCACTCATCAGCAAATTACCTGTGCCTTGTGAAGACACGCGCTAAAATGATAAAACCAAGGGACTCAAGAAGTCATCATGTCCAGTCTTCCATCTGTGGTCAGGTCAATGCTTAACCTATTTTTAGCAAACCTGAGTAATGGGAATTGAACTGTCTTCCTCTGAAGTCTGTTCCAGGGTCCAATGAGGAAATGCTTTCGTATTCATAACCACCATTGTGCTGTAATCTCAGCCCATTTCCTATAATTTGCTCCTCCATGGAGATGGAAAACAGCTGGCCACTTTTTTTCTTGTGATAATCTTTTTTTTTTTTTCTCCCAAATCCACGCACACTCTGTTCTCTCCTTTCCATGTTAAAACACCCAAACTCCTTTAGCCTGTTTCTAGAAACTTCCTTATTTTCTAGCACTTATTGTTCCAAATCTTGGTTCTGTGAGTTTCTCTGTATCTCTTAAAAATACGAAGTACTGAGCAGTTTAAACTGGCCTTGCTCAGTTCAGAAACACCGGAGGAGTCTGTCTCAGCCTTGGTATCTCACAGTCTCAACTGCAGTCTCTGCTTAAATTTCAGTCCTCTGTGACCCTCAGGTCATTTTCATGACCTGGGAGCCCCACCAATTTTTCCCTCATTCAGCTTTTGGAAAACAACTTATCTTGTTGGTCAAGGTGGGTTAGGACATGATTTCCCTCCTTCAAAACATTTAACATGTCCCCAAACCTGGTGTCCTCTGTGACCAATAAACACAATCTAAATGAATTCCTCCAGCCTCAGGTGAAGATAACTAACAGTCCTAAACCAGCACGTGTGAGTCACAGGAATATTGCCCCTCAGTGGATGCTTCAGAGCACAAACCTCCACAGACACAGTTGAGTTCACTTGACATATCGACTAAACACTGTGGAAGGTACAGTGAAGACCCAGGTTTAGGCCAGGGCAGGGTTTCTCAGTCTTGGCACTCTCAATATTTGGAACCAGAGAATTCTTTATTCTAAGAGGCTGATCGGTGCATTGTAGGGTGTTTAGCAGCATCCTTGACCTCTGCCCCCTAGATTCCAGTAGTAATTTTCTGCCCAGGAATGACAGTCAAAAATGTCCTCAGACATGGCCCCAAATCCCCCCTCCAGAGTGGAGCACAATCAACCCTCAAGTTGAGAAACCACTCTTCCAGATGTATGACTTCCCTTTCCAGGAAGTGAATTGGTTCAAGAAAATTTGCTCACAGCAGGTTCTCGTTCTGTGCTTCCCAGCCTCCCAGGACCTGTTGGACTGATCATGCATCATATGCTGAGGTGCTTTTCCCATCTTCTCTAATCCCGTCCTTTGAGATCAATGTGATCCCCTTTATTTTATCAATATTGAGTGGTTGAACTGAGTCATGTATGGATGTGAGAGTTGGACCATAAAGAAAGCTGAGTGCCGAAGAATTGATACTTTTGAACTGTGGTGTTGGAGAAGACTCTTGAGAGTCCCTTGGATTGCAAGGAGCTCAAACCAGTCCACCCTAAAGGAAATCAGTCCTGAATATTCATTGGAAGTATTGATGCTGAAGCTCTAATACTTTGGCCACCTGATGCGCAGAACTGACTCATTTGAAGAGGCCCTGATGCTGGAAAAGATTGAAGGCAGGAGGAGAAGGGGACAACAGAGGATGAAACGGTTGAATAGCATCACCGACTCAATGGATATGTGCTTGAGCAAGCTCCCGGAGTTGGTGGTGGACAGGAGAGTCTGGGTTGCGGCAGTCCATGGGGTTGCAAAGAGTCAGTCATGACTGAGTGACTGAACTGAACTGAATTAAGAATGAAGTACCACTCACCTACCAATGGGTGTATTTGAACCCAAATCAGGCAGGATATAATGGTTCTGTTTTTCCATCATCTAATACAGCCTCTTCTCTCGATGGTTGGTGATTTGTAATTACTGGGGTCATCCTTTCCCTTTGAACACGATGCAGGTCTCATCCTATAAGAATGCTGCAGTCTTCTTTAAATAGAACCCACAGTTTCACTGAGGTGGTCAAGAAGGAAACCCCAGGGGGGAATCCCCTGACGGTGCGGACCTTGACAAATCTGGGTTTACTTCATTAGATGAGATGGCAGTTTCCTTGTGCATCTTTAAAAAGCTGTTCCTTCTCCCCCAACCCCTACACACACCCTGCCCTCGGAGTTTCACTTCCCCTTGGTATCGTCTGCTCTCACCATCCACACATCCAGACCCTTTCGGCCTGTTCAGTTGTGCAGGGGCTGGTTTGGTCTCCTTGATCAGCTTTCCCCATTGTCAGGGGCGCTGGGTTACATTTGCCTAAGACTTTGTAATTCCCAAAGCACTTTCCCATGTGCTGTCACATTTGATTCCTGCCCCATCTGTGAGGGAGCCTGGGCAGTGGGATTACTAAGATGAAGAAAACAGAGGTGCAGGGGGGTTCTGGATGGCTGGGGAGGGCCTGGAAGTAGGGTTAGGCATCCTGACTCCACCTCCAGAGCACATTCAAGGGACATCTGTTTTGTTAGACGGCAGTAAGAGCTCTTTCTGCAAAAGCTGTGCTGTGGTGGCTGTTCACACTCCCCCTTTTTTCTGAGAGGGCTGGTTCCATTCCCTGGGTCCCCTCTTTTTATCTAACAGACAGAAAGAATGGTTTTTAACTTTGTGATCACATCAACCTTTAATAATGGTGTCATTTTCTGCCTTCCATTGTCCCCTCGTGGTCTACCTAAAAGATGAATTTCTTTCTTCATGCAGAAAATCCAGGGTCTAAGAAATCTGTTTTGGCTGTATTCTTTTCATGCACATGATCTCTTCTGCCAGGCAGCACCAGAGCCTCCTTGCTTTTCCCTGTTGGCTGCAGCCTCTAGGAATTCATTCTTTTCTCTGTGCCTGCTGTCTCGTCCCCTTCCCCCTCCTCCCCACAGCTCAGTGCCAGCACCCTCCAAAGTCCCCAAAGCCAGGCCTCACCCATGCCTATCTCACTGGACTGAAGTGAAAATTGGATGAAACGCTGCCTGTGAGCTACATAATATACACAAGAAGGGCAATATGACGAATTTAGTATATGATGTGAAAAGGGCATCCTGTTCTCTCAGACCCTTTGTCCCTCAGATTTCGTTCCCATTAGCTTTTCTTGCCAAAACCCTGAGCTTGAAGAAATGCACCTTCCTGCCTCCTGTTTTCTTTATCTTGCTGATTTCTCTCCTTCCTTCCTTAGAACCCTGAATGTTATCATTTTGTAGTCATTTCCACTGAAGTCCCTGGGCACTTTTCTCCAAAGATGGGAGAAATGTGGGTATGTTTAGAGGCTGAGCAGGACTCGGGAGAGAGGGAAAAGTTAAAGACATAGAAGACCAGAAGGATTCTTGAAGGAACAGAGTCCTGGATGAGATGAGTCCCCAGAATAGGAGCAAGGAACCTCTGAGGTAGGAAGCACAGAAATGAGATAGGTGCAGATAAGTTGGAGGTGGGGTTGAGGGACATTTTAAGGTCTTAGACTTAGCACAGTAGAGGTTTTGTGAAGATGGGCATGGGGTGAGCATTGGTTGACTTGGCAGAGCCCAGTGACTCAGCATAGGGTGGAGTGGGGGTGTTATTGGTTTAGTGAAGGTTGGGCAGTTTGGAGGATGGGCTTTGGAAGAGAATGTTGTGAAGGAGCAGAACGCACATGTTCAAACTGATAACTGGTGGAATCCAGGCTGGGCAGGAAGCAAGTGAAGCAAAGAGGGTTAATAGACTTGGATGGCGTCCTCGACAAGAGAGCTGAAAGGCTAGACGTTGGTGGTCTGAAGCCTCGAGATTAGAGTTTAAGGTTTCTGGCAGAGAACATGTCTGGGTGATGACAAGGCCCCAGATGTGGTAACATAAGCTGCCCAGGAGCAGCGGAGGTGAGGGCTGACCCACACAACTCTATAGACCCTGCTCCCGCGACCTTGCCAGCGTCCCAGGAAACAGGGAAGGCCTCGTGAGCCCTGTCCCCGGAGTCGGGTCTGCCGGATCTGATCTGTGCCCGCCTCTCCCTCCGTCAGCGGTGTCACCAGCATCACCTTTGCCTGGCCTCTCTCTGATTTCTTGCATGTTTTCCGCCTCACACGCAAGCAATGGCTTTGGCTGCTCCCAGCAATGACCCCGTCTCTCCCTCCTGGTCTTCAGAGCCCTTCAGTGTATCCTCTCCCCAAGGACCCTCCTTCTCAGGAGCCACCCCAGAGAAGATTCCTTTCACCCAGCTGGCCTTGGCCTCACCGCAGGTGGAGTGTGGGCAGGACTCCTGGACGCTGAAATCACCAGCACACAGCACCCATCTGGGGAGAGGGGAAGATTCTAAGGCAGGTTCCCAGTGACAGTGAGGAGCTAAGGGCGGATAATATTTTTTCTCTACTAAGACTCAAATTCCTACAGGAGCCAAGCAGGTAAATAAACCAGTGGTGCCACCCAATGTCGTATGATAGAAACCAGTGCGGCCCACGGCCACCTGGCAGACACATGTTCTATCTGTGTGGAGCAAGAGTGCTCAGTTCCCAAATTGTTGCCATACAGGAATGTGGGCTCAGCGCTGCCAAAGCTTTTCATCATTCAGGACAAGCCAGAAATCTAGGTTTGTACATAAAATCTCCTGGTTTTCAAATGATTACAACTCACTCAAAGGAAAATTTTAAGCGACTTGTTAGCCAGACCATCTCTGATGATTGAACGTCCCCTGAGGGTCGCCATTGTGCCTGAGTAATGGTGTGGGCTCGCCAGAGACAAGTGAAGAGAAAGCTTGTTTTCCATCCTGGGAACGGGGGACAGCCCTGGTGTTGGGGTGTGCCAGTAAAAGGATTTCCTATGAAGGGTATAATTTCTCCCCCTGCTAAGACTCAAGAAACAGAGTTGAAAATGAATTTTAAGCTTTTTTCTCTCAACCCTTTTTTCTTACTTTTAACCCTTTGGAAAAGTCAATTAAACATGCGCAACCTTGATTGGTGGCATGTTGGAAAACTGAGAGGTAAGCAATAAAAAGAAGTAAAACTTCCCTGCAAGCCCTCCTTTCAGGTTGGTGTTGTCAGTAGTGTCCAACTCTTTGTGACCCTATGAGCTGCAGCATGCCAGGTTCCCTGTCCATCACAATCTCCCAGAATTTCCTCAAGCTCACGTCCACTGAGTCAGTGATGCCATCATCCAACCGTCTCATCCTCTGTGGTCCACTTCTCCTCCTGCCCTCAGTCTTTCCCAGCATCTGAGTCTTTTCTAGTGAGTCGGCTCTTCTCAGCAGGTGGTCAAAGTATTGGAGCTTCAGCCTCAGCATCAGTCCTTCCAATGAGTATTCAGGGTTGATTTCCTTTGGAGTAGCTTAGCTACTACATTGTACGGGGTGCAGGATGGGTACCTGGAGGATGGAGAACCAGGAAGGCAGCAGCAGGTGAGCCAGCAGAGGGACGAGGAATAGCTGGGAGGGTGAGAAGCAGGAAATGAAAAAAAACAGCTGAAACCAGGACTGACTCTGCTGAGACCCAGGATAAATCACCAAGGAGGATGGCCATGATCCCCAAGGTTGGTGGAGGCTGACATGGAAAGATCTTTGCCATATGTGGCTAGGTGGAAAAGCAAATCCTAAGAGAACATTACAGAATGATCCGTTTTGTAAGAAACACATGAATATTTAGATGATATGTACATGGAAAAAGGTTGGAGGAATATAAATGAAATATTAAATGTGGCTTTTATTGGTAGGTGAGTGGTATGTTTTTACAATCCACAGAGATTGCTTTTGTGGTATGGTAGAAATGGGTCTGGCATCGCTTTTTTTTTCTTTAAGTATCATAGATTTTATCTCTTAATTTTATTATTTTTTAGCCTCACTACCTGGCATGACAGGTGTTAGTTCCCCAACCAGGGATGGAACCCACACCCCCTGCAGTGGAAATGCCGAGTCTTGACCACTGGACCACCAAGGAAGTCCCTGTTACCGCTTTTTAAAAACTTTGCACGTATTAATGGGTTTGGCCCTCACTACCTCCTTCTGAAGGCAGTACTGTTATTAGCCCCCATTTTATTATTGAGGAGGAAAATAAGGTGAGGAAATCTAATAACTTGCCCTTGCTCATACAGTTGGAAGCAGTACAGTGGTATCAATATTAAAAATGTTACAATTGTTTTATAAAGAAGAAATTATCTCCACATGTGAGCACTTATTTGAAAATCTGTGTTGTGCAGTATTTTTTTTCCAGGTGATAATTTTGGGGGTTCAAAACTTCTTGCCTGTTCCTAACCTAAAACAAACCAGAAGTCTCCTTGGAGATTGAATCGCCATCTTCTTTCATCTCGGTCACTGATGGTCTGGAGCCTGTTCTTAGTTGTTGCTTCCTTCCCATGTGTTTATTGAATGCATTTCATTACATGTGTAGAATCTGTGTTTACCACTCTTCTGCTTTTATCCCTTCACTGGTTTCCTCAATGAAAGTGAAAGTGAATGTCGTTCGGTGGTGTCCAACTCTTTGCAACCCCATGGAATTCAGCCCATGGAATTCTTCAGGCCCAAATACTGGTGTGGATAGCTTTTCCCTTCTCCAGGGGATCTTCCCAACCCAGGTTTCCTGCATCACAGGCGGATTCTTTACCAGCTGAGCCACAAGGGTTTTCCTCAATATATATTTTATTATGAAAAATAATGGGTTAAGACTGAATTCTTTCTGGGGCTTCCCTGGTAACCCAGTGGTTAGGACTCCACACTTCATTGTGGAGGGCCAGGGTTCGATCCCTGGTCGGGGAACTGCATGCCACACAGTACAGTTAAAAAAAAAACTGAGTTCTTACTAGGCATTAAGCACTATACTAAGCCCCTTTCAGAACATATCGTATTTAATTCTCACACCACCTTATCAATAAGGGGCTCTGATTGGCCCACGGGTGAAGCCTGAGAAGCACAGAGAAGTTAAGTAACTCTGCCAAAGCCACACAGATAGCAAATGGCAGAGCCAGGATTTGACTCCAGTCTGTCTGATTCCATAGTTCATGCCTTTAAGGGCCACACTCTACTGCGAGCCCTGCTCACTGTGTAGTAAGGGAGTGAACAAGACTCCTTTGTCCCGGACCTCAGAGTACACACGGACATCCTTGGGCAGTAGGCCTCCTGCTTCCCCTGCCTGGCTCTGTTACTTTTGGCTAACAATCATGGCAGCCTGGAATAACCCAGGCCCCTCCGGCCCACATTCTTGGCCTGTTTGCCAGGCCGCTGTGTCTCACTTGTGATGATGACATCATTACCCTGGTCCTGAGCTGAGAAGTCAGAAGCTCCTTCTCTTCACATTTATGTATGACCCTTTTCAGTCGGTCCGTCAGTCAACATGAGTTTTCCCCTTGCTTTCTTTTCCCTTGGCTCCCTCTGGCTCCCTTCTAACTTACCATGTCTCTGCAGGGGCTTGATTTCCCTTCAGGCTTGGAAAACCCAGGCTGTCTTTGACTTAAACCCTCTGCTCCCTTGGCCCTCCAGCCTGTTCCTGAAGACACCCTCCCTTTACTGAGGACACAGTCCCCTGCTCTCAGATCACACTCCTGAAGAGAATTGAAAACGCTCCTCCAAGCCATTTTACAGGGAGTCTTGTGGGTCAAACCCACTCCTCTTTTCTGCTCAAATATCTGAAGTTCTTCCTGGCATGCTTGTTCTAGTTGAGACTGGTCAATATCATTTCAGCCAAATCAGTAGAGAAGGCAGCTAGTACTCTGGAGAAATGCTTACTGACAATATGGAGCTGGGTGTTTAATGGATAGCCACCTTCCAGATTCACTAAGTGATTGGATGACCTGTTTCTCTCCCCAGACCCTCTCGTTTTCTGTTCCTCTTCTCTGGTAGGAAAAGGTATGCTCTTTAAAAGCCTCCTTTTAATGGACCAAGAGCATTCCTTTTTAGCCACGATGTTCTAGATCCTAAAGACCCCTTCCCTAAAATGAGAACAACTTGGTGCAATGGGAAGAGTGATGATCAGAAGATCAAGGTTGTAGAACTGGTTCTGTTAGTTAATTGTGTGTTTTGAGCAGTCACTTAAGCCCCCAGAGCCTGAACCACTCTCTTTAATATTCATTTATTCTTTGTCTGCATTGGGCCTTACTTGCAGCTTGTAGGACCTTTCACTGTGGCACACAGACTCTCTAGTTGTGGCGTGAAGGCTCCAGAGTGCTCAACCTTCAGCAGTTGTGGCACATGGGCTTGGTTTCTCCATGGCATGCAGGATCTGTTCCCCGACCAGGGATGGAACCCACGTCCCCTGCATTGTGAGGCAAACTCTTAACCACTGGGCCACCAAGGGAAGTCCCCTGAATCTCTTTTTATGTGAAATGCTAGTGATCATCCATCCAGTGTCACAAGGTAAAGTGGTTAAGACAGCTTTGATGACAATGCAGACATAAAGTCACATTATTCCTTCAAGTTTTCTGTCTTGGAGGCCCATGCTGTAAAACTATCAAAACTTCTACCTTGACTTCTAAGAGGAAAGTTGAAATCCTTGGATGATTGGTTTTAAGCCTAGAAGTATAGTAATGACAAGGTATGGAGGTGCCTGGGGCTACCTTGGCCCTTCCTAGTCTATGATCTGGACAGTTGCCTGCATCTCAACCTTAAAGGTGCAATGCAAATGCAGTTTCAAGACCTCATCCCTACTCCCCATTTAATTGTCACTTTTAAGTCCCTTCTGTATAGAAATCCTAAAATCATATCAGATTGCTGTCTGTCTATTAATTTGTGATGTGAAATTGAACAAAAATTAGATAACATATATTTGTATATGAGCTATCTATATGAATAGCCACAGTATTTTTAAGTAAATACTCATATTGTTCATCTTATAAGAAGTAGACATGTATAGTGAAGAAGGTTTATTAACAGAACACAGTGCATTTTTAGGCTTTTCCTTAGACATACTTTCACATCAATGCTCAGTAGAAACTCTATTACTTACTAAGAAATAGAAGCATCTCTAACACAGCAAATCCAAGGAGTAAAAGTTAAGATCAAGAAGTTGTTCGTCATAGGTCTGTCAGGTAGGAATGCTTTTGACTGCAGTTTGCAGAAAGAGCCCAACAACAGTTAAAGCCATGTGTATATCTATTATTTACTTAAGAAATCCAGGGTTGATGTCTGTGTTTCAAGAATGAAATCAGTCAAGGAACCAGGTATTGTCCTACTCAACCATCTTCTGCAAGATGCCCTTACATTTATCACCTCATATTTGTAAGATGGCTGCCATTGCTCCAAGTATCACATCCCTTTATGATAGCATTCCCATCAAGAAGAAAGGAAGGAAGAAAGAGAAAGTACGACAAACCTTTTTCTTCATGTGACTCATCAGGGAGGAAAATCTTTCCTGAAGTTCCCAGTAAACTTTGCGTTATTTCTCATAGCTCAGATTTGGGTTACATGTCATCTACAGTCCGATCACAGGCAAGGGAGTAAGAGGCTTGGGTTGTGATTCATCCCTTGGGCTGAGTGAATTGCAGCCCTGAATGGCTGTTGGGTAGACAACAGTATTAGCCACAACAAAGTAATCCAAATGTGGGCTTACAGAAAATAAAGAATTTGGGTTAAGTGAAAGCACACACATTTCTCAAATGTAAAGTAGCTGTATGTTTTATTCATGAGCTAGAAAATAAGAAACAAATGTACAAAAAGATGTGCTGGGTTATGCCAGGCAGAGAGTATATAGATCTGGTCTGCAGAGTGAGTGTGTCTACATGTAATAAGCAAGTGAGAATTTTGAGTGGATGAGACCCACTGGGCTGGAATCCACAGAGACAAGCAAAGTGACAGCAGGCAAACAAGCTTCTATATAGGTATCTCTAGGAAAAAGAATTGCTATATCCAACTGACAAGTCTCTAAGAAGAGTCATCACTCTGCGTTGGACGTCTAGTGGCTATCCATGTCGTGGGGGATCATGGCCCCAGGACTCCAACATCACAACCCCTCCAGTGAGCCTGTGATCTTTGTTTGAACGGGTTGAATCCTCCATCCTGGGCATGTGACCCTGGAGCAGAAACATGGAGGGACAGATAGAGTTGGAATTAAGTCATCCTATGGCAACACCTACAAAGAGGGTTCAGAAGTTCCTGCTACTGGTCATCCCTGTCTCCTGTCATCCATTCCCAGGGCTTAATTTTTCATCTCCTCCTTTCTATTCGTTGATTTTTTTTTTGGAGGGGGTTGCTACACTGGATCTTCGCTGCTATGTGTGGGCTTTCTCTAGTTGCAGTGCATAGGCTTCTTGTTGTGATATCTCCTCTTGTTGCAGAGCATGGGCTCAAGGTGCTCCGACTCAGTATTTGTGGCACATGGGTTTAGTTGCCCCGTGGCAAATCTGATCTTCCCGGGTCAGGGATTGAGCCTGTGTGGCCTGCATTGCAAGGCAGATTCTTAACCGCTTGACCACCAGGGAAGCCCTCTGCTCATTGACTGATCCCACAAATATTGGTGAACATACTGTGTGTGCTGGGCACTGTCCTAGAGTCTGGAGTGCAAACAAGAATGACAGTGTCCCGGCTATCATGGAATGAGCAGTCTCATAAGGAAGACTGATGACAGAATAGTAAAGAAGATCATTATCCACTAGATAAGTCCTGTGAAAGAGAAAGGGTTTTGGTGTATTAGCGATCAACAGAAGAGGCCACTTCAGATAGGATCATCAGGGAAAACCTCCATGAGCTGCCCATGATCCTCCAAATAGCCCTTCTTTCTTGCTCTGTGTAACCAGGGTCAGTTTCAATTGCTTGCTGTTGAACATTGCTAACAGACACATGGAACAAAGGGAATTCGTGAGACCCTCTCACAGGTGGTGCTACTGGTAAAGAACCTGCCTGCCAATGCAGGAGACATAAGAGATGCAAGTTCTATCCCTGGGTCTGGAAGATCCCCTGGAGGAGGGCATGGCAACCCAGGCTAATATTCTTGCCTGGAGAATCCCATGGACAGAGGACCCTGGCTGGCTACAGTCCAAGGGGTCGCAAAGAGTCAAACATGACTGAGGTGACTTAGCACTATCATAGACGGGAAACATCAGCCTATGGATCACAAGCCCTTCTTTCTCTGAAAACATATACCCAAATCATCTTTTGATAACTAACTTAACTTACTAAGAAAAAAATCTAGGTAGTATACTAATATACATATACCATTAATGTAGGGAAAAGGTGTTCTGGAGAGGAGATGGAGGTCTTCTTGCTACTGCATATTCATAAAGAAGCTTTCTGGGACAAATCTGACTTGTCTGAGTCTGGGCAGTATGAGTCAGTTCTCCCAGGGTCTGATCTTATCCCCGAATGAGGTGATGGCTTCAAGTGGACAGCACTGAGAGTTAGTACCTGGATAACTCAGTAAAGTACCACAGCCCATGAAGTCTGGCTGGAAGAGTCTGTGGATCTTACCCATCATCTTTAGTACTGAGGGTAGTTTTGAAGCCATCTCGACCTCACGGTATTCATGAGGAAACCTAGGCTAGGACCCAGATTGATCACTCAGGGCAACCATGCCTCAGCATTTACCTGGGTCAGGAGTAAGTGCACTTTCCGTCTGGAGCCCTGAGTATGAACCACAGCTGCTTCGATCATGGAACAAAACATCTTAACACAAAGAATTTTGTATTCAGTGCATGGTGATGGAGGACCTGTGGTGGGAGATGCGGCTTGAAGAGTAAGTTGGAGCCTGATGGTGTGGGGCCGACTTGCCCTTAGGAACAGGGAGACACAGAACACTTTTAAGTAAGGGAAATGGTGAAATCAGATCTGGGTTTTAGAGAACCAGTTCTGATGAGAAACGAGAGGACGGTACTAGCACAGGATTAGGAAGGATGAAAACCGTTCAGGTGAAGTCTTGAACTAAGGCAGTGGGAACAGAGAGAAAAAACACTGGCAAGACCTTACAGTGATATCAATAGGTCTTGGGGGGGAGAAGAGAGGGAGGGATCTAGTCTGGGTGGATCCAGGCAGATGAGGAAAAGAAGGCCAGAGAAGTTGTAAGTGGGAGTGAGAGAAATTTGGGGTGGTTGTGATGAATTTAGTTTTAGCTTAGTTAGAAGCATTTACCTAGAAGTATGACCCTCAGCGTCGGCTAAACCACAGTTTTGTAAAGTAGCCACTGATACTACCCACGGGGAGAAGGTGCTTTGGTAGAAAATCCTAAGAATAAATGGTAGAAAGTGGGACAAATGTGGGTTTAAAAAGAGAAATGATTTGGGAGCGATGGCTGAGGGAGAGCAGAGGAAGGAAGCAACAAGAATTGCAGGAGCGAGCCAGAAATAGGCCAGGGGCAGGCGCAGCCACACCGGAAGGAAGGGGAAAGGTGTGAACATGTGGGTGGAAGGGGGAGAAAATAGGTAGGAAGTAAAGGATGTGAGTGTGGAAAGGACATCTCCTTTGGAAGGTGCAGGACACAGCTTTCAAAGTTGCTTCCCCCACCCTCTCTCTCTCCTCCAACTACTTGCCTTAGTTGTGTCTGCGAAAAAGGATTTTATGACGAGAAGCCTGCCTGGATCAGACCTAGGGGGTTGTCTTCTGGATCACAGGGTGTTCATCAGCAGTCTTTAAAAAGAACTCCTCTTCCTTAAGCATTTTTGTTGGCAAAACATGGAAGGTATATATGAGGCACAGATATCAGACGCCCCTGGGATTCTTCTTTATCGTCTTCCTCCTCACCTTCCTCTTGGTTTCCCAGGTCAAAAGGGCAGAACTTCCTGTCGGAATTTTAAAGCCTCTGTCGCCTTGATTTTGTTCCTGGCTCAATGGAGATGAATTCCAAGTTGAAGACAAACAATTGTGCCTTGTGAACAGTCCTCCATGTGTTGAAAAGGCTCTAAGAGTGTTTTTTTTTTTTTTCTTTTGCAAACCTGTCTCAGGGAAAATTCCCGGTGGGGGAGAGAGGGAGAGTAAAATCCATCCTAGAAAGAGCAACTTCTGATGACTCTGAGAATGTGATTTTCTAAATAACTCATGAAAGTCAAAGGTGTCTAATAAGAAGAGATGTGGGGTTGACTGTAAAGAGAAATAGCATTCCCTAGAACAAAACCTCCCTGAGCACCAGTAAGTCTTGAGGTTAGAATAGTTGCTTGCATGCTCTCAGCCTGCTGCTGGGCACTGTGCACCTCTGATGGCTGGCTGCCCACAGTTCTCATCTCTGAATCACAGAAGCTGCAAGCTAAGAGCTTTCTGGGCAGATGGACGCCCAGTGCTGTCAGACACCCTGCACGCCCAGCCTCGTACCGCTCACCTGGTGAGAACCACCTCGACTTTCACTCTCCTGATTTTCAAATTACTGCAGAAAAGCAGAAGTCCTGGATCTAGGAAAGGAGGGAAAAGTCTCTGGAATTCCGTTCTCGGAATAAAGTTCACCTCTACTCATACAAGGACTGATGCTCAGTAAGAAATCTTTAAGCAGCATCAGTCATGTGAAGACCAGCCCTCTGAGGTCTTGTCACCAAGTCTTTGCAAAAATTATTTTCTAGAAACTGTGATCCTCTCCTCTCCTCTGTTCTTGCCCAAAATATTGTATTTATCATCAGTAACAAGGGTGTAGTGACTGTCTATTGTATGCCATCCAGTTGTGCTAACCACTGATGTGAACTTATATTTAAAAGCCAAAGTGATTCAAAATCAATTTTTTCTAAATCTTTTAAAGCATCTAGAAATGTTGTAAATTCAAGATGAGATGTCCCTGTCACATGGAGATATATTTTTACTTTTTAAAGTAAAAATGTTTTAAGAGTTCCCTCTTCACAATATTATCTTTGGAATCTTCTGTTAAAATACTTATTTACTTAATTCATCCAACAAGTAATTGAAGGGTGTACTAGGTGTCAGGCACTAATCTAGATGCTGAATAATTCAGTGGTAAATAATAATAATTATAGTTTGTATATATTGAGTACTTTCTCTGTACTCGTTGTGTTAAGCATTATGTGACAGGTATTATGTGTATTCATTAATTTATTCCCAAAACACTATGGTATAGATGCTATCCATGTTATTATAAATATTACATATTAATATAAAAGTTTTAAGATGAGTAAACTAGGGCAGAGAGAGATTAAGGCACTTACACTAAGTCACACATCTAGCTAATAGAGAAACTGGGATTTGAATCCAATGGTCTGGGTCCAGAGCTCCAGCTCTTAACCTCTTGGAAACCGTCTGCTGTCACAGAGTTTGCATTGCTAGTGATTATAACATGTGCTGGTGTATTCTTTTGCAAGCATGCCGTGGCCTCTGAGAGGTCCACGTTCCTCAAACTAGGGGAACAAATAGAATAGTAGAAATGAGCAGTAGATTTACAGTCAGGAGGCACTAGTAGCAAAGAACCTTCCAATGCAAGAGACTTAAGAGATGTTTGATCCCTGGTCGGGAAGATCCCCTGGAGGAGGGCATGGCAACCCACCCCAGTATTCTTGCCTGGAGAAACCCATGGACAGAGGAGCCTGATGGGCTCCATAGCATTGCACAGAGTCAGACACAACTGAAGTGATTTAGGTTCAACACCTCAACAAAGCATTTAACCTTTTGAGATTCAGATTTCTCATCTTCACATTGAAGATACCCACCTATCAGGGATGGTGAAAGTGAAATGAAAGTGTTAGTTGCTCAGTCATATCCGACTCTTTGCGACCCCATGGACAGTAAGTAGTCTGTCAGGCTCCTCTGTCCACGGAATTCTTCAGGCAAGAATACCAGAATTGGTTGCCATTCTCTTCTCCAGGGGATCTTCCCAACCCAGGGGTCGAATCCAGGTCTCCTGCACTGCAGGCAGATTCTTTACCGCTGAGCCACCAGGATGGTATCATTCATTAATGCCTTCTGTCTGTGAGGCTGGCCTGTAATGCTGTTGATCAGCTTGGGTGCTGCTGGTGATGTGGAGGCTCACTGCAGAGGGTTAGAGTAGCGAGAACAGCCCCAGCTCTTTCATCTAAGCTTTAGCCGTTTGAGTATAGAAGACATATAGCAGTTTCCTGCTCACATGGAATGCTTTCAAGTGGGAAGAGAAGTTAAGTTCAAAGATGCTCAAAATTTAAAGTAATTAGAGCTGAGAAGTCAGTTTTAACCTAGTTGACATCCGTGTTAGCAATAAATGGTCTACAGATCAGTATAAAGTTAAAAAACTTTTTAGAAAGTATCACATGGAACTAGGAAGTGTTTCTAAAAGTATTAACAGTATGACATTCACTGTAAATGGTAAGCAGAAATGTTTGTCACATATTAAAAAAGACTTAGAAGGTAGAGAATCTTTAAAAATCTATTAACCTTTATTCACAAAATTTTATAAATTAATCCTTATTTTCCTTTTCATAGTTGTATGGCTTGGACAAATTACACACTCCCTGAGCTTCCGATTTCTCATCTGTGAAATGGGAGAGTAATTACATTGCAAAGTTGTTAGGAGGATTTGAGATAGCCCATGTTATATTACTTCTGGCTGTTATAACAAAATACTCACAGAATGGTTTAACCAACAGACATTTATTCCTCACATCTTTGGAGTCTGGGAATTCCAAGATCAAAGTACTTTTTTTTTTAACTTACTTTGCTGCACTGGGTCTTAGTTGTGGCACCAGGGATATTCATTGTGCCGCGCTGGCGTCAGGAGTTGCAGCATGCAGGCTCTCCCTAACTGTGGCTCGTGGGCTTCAGAGCATGCGGGCTTCAGTAGCTGGGGCGCACAGGCTTAGTTGCTCCGAGGCATGTGAGATCCTAGTTCTCCCACCAGGGATCAAACCTCTTCCCCTGCATTGCAAGCTGGACTTTTAACCAGTGGACCCTCAGGGAAGTCTCTGGCAGATTCAGCTCTTGACCAGGTTCCTTTTCTTGGCTTGTGGACAGCTACCTTTGTGCTGTGTCTTCACTTGGCTAAGAGAGAGGGGGAGCCCACTCTCTGATGTGTCTTCTTATAAGGTTACTAATCCCATAACAGGGGCTTCCCTTGTGGCTCAGCTGGTAAAGAATCTGCCTGCAATGCGGGAGACCTGGGTTTGCTCCCTGGGTTGGGAAGATCCCCTGGAGAAGGGAAAGGCAACCCACCCCAGGATTCTGGCCTGGAGAATTCTATACATCAGTCCATATAGTCTATACTATACAGTCCATGGAGGGCAGAGTTGGACATGACAGAGCGACTTTCACTTTCACTTTTCAATCCTATAAGGACCCCACCGTCAGCACCTCATCTAAACCTAATTGCCTCCCAAAGGCCCCATCTCCAAACAGCATCACATTGTGGTTAGGGGTTTAACATAGGATTCTGGAGGGACATGGTTCTGTCCCTAGCACATGTAAAACCTCAGTACAGTGACTAATAGGTGCCCAATAAGTAATAGCTATTTCCAGCTTTTGAAGAGGAAAATCAAGAGTTTCCTTTTCTTCCCAGACACATCTGTACTTACGTCTGTGTTGCCTCTGTTGGGTTCCTGCTGTAAGCTGTTCATTCTATAGTTTGTAACATATATATATAGTACAAGCATTTCCTATACTTGACTAATGCCTGGGCATATTTTAAAGTTAAAAAACCATTATAGGTTGATTTCGGTTGTGTTTTTCCCAAGCTATAGAAGCATAAAATTATATCTAACCTCCTATGCAACTGTAAAACCAAACAGATTATAAGAGCCCAAACGTACACAATCAGTATAATTCAGAATAATAATATTAGCATGAGAGATGGTGTTTGCACTAGCATAAATTATTGAACATGAGGAGACTCTGGCTCTGACTTCGGGTGCCAGTTCATTTGTGTGGGCCCCACCCCCACTTTTCTTGTTTGTACAGTGTTCCTTGATGTCAGTTGGTTTTCAAGGTATCACTCAGGAATTAGGTCCATCCATGCTCCTTTGTCATTAACCCAAGATAATTACAGTGTTACTGCTTTCTGCCAATACGACAACAAACACAAACACAGACTTGGGAAAATAGTCCCTGTTTACGAGATTGGTGATCTGGAACATGTTCATATTAAATTTTTAAGACTATATTTGACATTAGTACACAAAAATTACAATTTTTTAAATTTTTTATTTATTCTTAAAAATTTTTTTAATATTTATTTGGCTGCACCAGGTCTTATTTGCAGCATGTGAACTCTTAGTTATGGCATGTGCAATCTAGTTCCCTGACCGGGAATCAAACCCATGCTCCCTGAGATGGGAGCATGGACCACCAGGGAAGTCCCTAAATCACAAAATTTTAGAATCATCATGGCAAACTCTTAGACCCATAGGGACCTACATACCTTGGTTTAGGAACACTGATGTGATCCTTAGATCTATGAGCTTTGCCCTCAGAGAGTCTAGGTTCAAATCCTGCACTACCATGTGGTACTTGTGGAATCTTAGAGGAGTTCACTCTTTTAGCCATTCAACAAACACACAGTGAGCACCTACTATGTTCCAGGCACATTTTTAGGCCCTGGGGATATAATGGGATACAAGACAAGCAAGGTCACTGCCTTTGTGGAGCTTACATTCTAGAATCTCAAGGGACAAATCATTTAAACACCTCCCCAAGCCTAAGCTTCTGTATTTATAAAATGTGAATAATAATGCAGCCTACCTCTGGCGAGGATGAGATGGTTGGATGGCATCACCAACTTGATGGACATGAGTTTGAGTAAGCTCTGGGAGTTGGTGATGAACAGGGAAGCCTGGAGTGCTGCAGTTCATGGAGTCGCAGAGTTGGACACGACTGAGCGACTCACCTGACCTCTGGCCAATCCCTGGCAGCCTAGATAAACTGACACATACCTGAAAGGTAGGCTGAACTTCCCTGTTTGGCCTAGTTTCACTCTTCATCCTTCTTATCCTGCTCTGCGCCCCTGGTTGGGCTCAGCTACACCAACTCTCATAGCGAAGGGTAGAGGATGGAAGAGTAGGCTTGGGGTACTTATTCCCTAGGCTCCTTGCCTGCCAGGCTTCTGGCAGACAGCTCCTGCTTCAGCCTCATACATGAAACAGGAATCTTATTTCACAAACTTGTATGTGCAAGAAGGGTCACATAATGTATTTTCGTTGAAAAGAATTAAATCTGCCTTCAATCTCCCATTCCACTGGGTTGGCGGGAAATGCCATGGCATTTCTCTCCTAGGGTCATGCAGGTCAGCGTCTCCTCTAAAGGGGCACTGTTCACAGCAGAGATCTATACTCAGGTCTGTGGGACTGTGAGGGTGGGTGTGCAGAGTCCAGACCTGTGCCTGAGTCTTGGAACAGCAAGGTCCGCTCAGCTCTGCACACACCCTGTAGATCACAAACACGCCCGCTCACTGCCCCGCCTCGTGCCAGCAGCTGCTGCTTCCTCCCGACCACATCTCAGAGACCCTGCTCCTGTGTGCCCCTCCCTCTGCACCCGACGGGCTCTCTGCACCTGTCCACACGTCCTGCGTGTGTGTGAACAGGAGTGAGCTCGCTGTCAGGACCCCTGCCCAGCACAGGCTCCGCAAAGACTAACCAGGGAGAGTTGGTCAGACAGCATGTGAACTGTATTCGTCTCCTGGGGCCATAACAAAGTAGCCCAGGCTGGGTGGCTTAAACAAGAGGAATTTATGTTCTCACAATTCTGGAGGCTGGAAGTCCAAGATCAAAGTGCTGGCAAGACTGGTTGTCTCTGTGGTCTCTCTCTGGCTTGCAAATGGCCATCCCGTTGTTGCTTCCTGCCGTGATCTCTCTGCGCATGTGGCCTCCTGTGGTCTTTTTATGCATGCGGGCTTCTGTGGTCTCTCAGTATGTCCAAATTTCCTCTTCCTCTAAGGACATTGGTCAGATTGGATTAGGTCCCACCCTGAGGCCTCATTTGAATTTAATCGTCTCTTTAGATACCCATCTCCAAATACAGTCACTTTCTGAAGTACTAGGGTTTATGGCTTCAACATACAAATTTGGTGTGGGGAGGGGATGGTCACAATTCAGCCCATATCAGTAAAATACTAACTTTATTTTATATGAAGAAGAAGATTGCCTTTTTCTAATTAGCACAGAGGCACATAAAGCTTTCCTGATAGCTCAGTTGGTAAAGAATCCACCTGCAATGCAGGAGACCCCTGTTCAATTCCTGGGTTGGGAAGATCCGCCTGAGAAGGGATAGGCTCCCCACACCAGTATTCTTGGGCTTCCCTTATGGCTCAGCTGGCAGAGAATGTGCCTGCAATGCAGGAGAGCTGGGTTCAATCCCTGGGTTGGGAAGATCCCCTGGAGAAGGGAACAGCAAACCTCTCCACTATTCTGGCCTGGAGAATTCCATGGACTGTATAGTTCATGGGGTTGCAAAGAGTTGGACACAACTGAGTGACTTTCACTTCACCACATGGACTAGTGTAGGCCCAGCTGGTGATCCTTAAAAGTTCAGTGATTCCAGGGCTTCGGTGTCCTGTTTGGGGTGTGGAAACCTTTGCAAGGGCTGAGAGCCTAGGGCCTGAGTCCAGCCTTCCCAGGACAGATGACCATTCCTCTCAGCCTTAGCAGCAGCACAGTTCCAAGGAGTGGGGTTTGGTTTCCACTGCCAAAGGACCTCCTGACCTTTGCCCTCCTTTCAGTCTGGGGGCCTTGCTTCGTTCTCCTCTCCTGCTTCTTCCTCCGCTCACTGCTCTCCCTGGCCAGGACATCATCCAACACCATCTCCTCCAGGAGCTTAGCTTTTTTCCTGACAAAGAGAAGGAGATACATTATATTCAGCTGACTATGATTCTTGGTTCTTCAACACCAACTTCTCCTTGGTCACTTCTTTCTTGGATTTTTGGATGGGGAGAGAGAAAGAAGGCAATGATGAAAAAATTAACTTCTCTCTGAATTAACCTGCCACATATGGAACACTTTAGCCCACTGCCTGGCAAAACCAGCCCATCGTCATCATTATTATTAATGTAATTGCTATTCTTACCACAACACTATATGAAGCAGCACTCAGAGTCTATGGTCTGAGCACAGGGCACCAAGAAGCTAGTGTCTAAAAGAGCACCGTGCAATAGAACTTTCTGCTGCGATGGAAATGGTCTTCATCTGCACTGTCCAACGAAGCAGCCGTCAGCCGCTTATGGCTTCCAAGCACTTGACATGTGGCTAGCGCAAGTTTAACTTCAAATACGATGCAGCTGGCTGCTACCCTGCTGGGCCGTACAGATTTATAAGATTTTCATAGCAGCTGACAATAGAGAATGTTTGAGCATTTTCAGTCCAAATAATAGAACTATTTCAATTTCATTTCCCAGCCATACCCTGAGCCCCATTTTGCCTCTTTGCCCACTAGAAAGAGGAGGGCTGCCCCCCTACAGATTCGACAAACAAGCCAGAAAGCCAACAACAACATTTGGAAGCCTCGGGGGATGTTTCCGCATTGAAACCTTGACCTTCCCAGTTCATTCTGCACAGCAGGAATGTCACAGAGCGATGCCATCCTCTCCTGACTTCAGTTTATGACACCCCCTTCCCCAGGTTTTATGTGGCATCTGAAAAAAAGAAAATCAAAGTGTAATTCAAATGAGTTTTGTTTTCCTGCGTTGGGGCTGTCTTTTCACACCACCTCTCAAGACCCTCCAAGATGCTACAAGGCTCCGCTCAGCCAGGCCCGGGAGGCACACATTCCAAGCCGGTCCAAGCTGCCAAGCTCCATGAAAACCCTCTGAGCACAATTAGGAGTTTTTACTAGATGCCTTAATGGTGTGCCCACTGCAAATGTGTACCTTGGCATAGCCAGTCCTCTAGGCTCCCGTCACCTTCTTACTGCAACTGGAATTGGCATCGCAGCCCCTGGAAAATGGGCACCTCTCTTCCCGACCTTCTGCATGAATCGCTCTGTTCTGTGGAGGAGCAGAGCTCGCCTCAGACGCCTGCAGACAAAACAGACGGGCTGCTTTTCCTGCGTCGGACTTTTCCCGGGGGCTGGAAGGGAGCCGAGGAGCTCTCCTTGAGCTGCTGTAATTTTTCCTCTCTTCCTTCCTTGCCTTTTCCAAGTTATATAATTTCCTTGGAGCCACATGTTTTTAAAAGTCCCTCATTCACACACCTTCACAAACACTCTCAAATAATGTTCATGCATCACACCCATCTGGGTGTGTCTTCAAGGGACACACTTGACGAATGCATAGAGTTGAATGAAATCCGAAGGTATCACCCCCTGGGAAGCACTCCTCTGACTCTCCATCACTTACAGAATGTAGAACAAGCTTGTTAATTACAGTAAATGAGGCTTTTTACGATCTGGGTCTGGCTTATGTTGACAGCCTCATCTCCCTCTTGTTGTTACACTGGCTCCAGCAATTCTAAGCAGCCTATGCTTCCTCAGACAAACTTTGCCATTTTGCTCCTGTGACTATTAGCCTGTGCTGTTCCACCTGCCCTGCACGCCTCCTTGTCCACCAGGGAACTGTCCTTCCCCGATATTTAGGCCAGCAGGCACCTGCTCCGGGAAGTTCTCTCCTCCTGCTCTTTCTCTCCCTCTGCATTTTGTCCGTGCCCTGCATCTTACATTTACCCGCGTTTCACTTGTCTCTTTACATCACCTTGTTTCCTCGCCCATCTTTCTCCTTTCTCGGACTGTGAGGTCACTGAAGTTTGACTCTGTGTCTTTTTCCTTTTTGTTTTCTTTATTATTTATTTGGCTGTGTCAGGCCTCAGCTGCGGCATGCAGGCTCCAGAGTGTGTGGGCGCAATAGTTGCAGTACATGGGCTTAGTTCCCTGATCAGGGATCTTAGTTCCTTGACCAGGGATTGAATCTGCATCCCCTGCATTGGAAGATGAATTCTTAACCACTGGACAACCAGGGAAGTCCCTCTTTTTCACCGGAACTGCCACAACCATAGTGCCTGGCTCATAACTGCCGATCACAACCCATTGTTGAAATGAGCTGATATGAACAGAAAGAACATCTAATGTGAAAAGCTGTGTATTCTCTTTGGGATACAGTTTTGTTGAATTCATTTGAATTGGCTTTGGTTGTAATTATCATCTGTGCCTTTAAAGAAAAAGATGTGAATTACTATGGAAATAATCTTTTGCCAAAAAATAAAGGAGATAGCAAGGGAGAAATAGGAAAAATATATATGTGTGGAAGCATTCATTCAGGTCCTGTGCTGTGGGCTTCAACTCCAAAGGCAACTTGAATCTGCCTGCATCTCTCTACCAAGTTACATCCACCCTGGCCCAGGCCCAGCCATCTCTCACCTGGATCTCTGCTGCCACCCCCTCTCACTATTTCCACCTGCCCTGTTATGAACTGCAGTTTTGTGTCTCCCCAAAAGCCATATGTTGAAGCTCTAACCCCCAATGCTTTGGGGGATTATTAGATTCAGATGAGGTCATGAGAGTGGAGTCCTCATGATGGGATTAGTGTCCTTATAAGAAGAGGAAGAGAGACCAGAGCTTTCTGTCAAGTGAGGACACAAAGAAAAGATGGCCATTTATAAGCCAGGAAATAGGTCTGCTGTTACCGTGATCTTCCCAGTGTCCAGAACTGTGAGAAACAAATGTCTGTTGTTCAAGCCACCCAACCTATGGCAATTTATTGTAGCGGCCAGGGCTAAGTAGCACAGCTCCCTCCTCACTCCATGCTCCGCCCAACAGCTAGAGTCAGCTTTTCCCGACATGGGTCAGTTGAAGTCATACTTAACCACCCTATTCACTTCCAGTCCCACTTGAACACGACCACACTCCTTCTCTGGCCTACCAAGACTTGCCGTGGTCTGGCTGCTACCTCCTTTCTAGAATGCTGTCTTAGCCTCTCCTCCCTGTTCACACTCCAGCCACATCACCTTCTTTCCTCTCTCCCAGGCTCAGCCCATGTGAGCTCTGCCCAAAGGACATTCCTGCAGCCAGCTGGATGACTGACCCTTCAAAGGAAGACTTCCTGTCACAAGATCTCCCCTGACTACAGTATCTGAGGTTGTTTCACCGTCACTTTCCACCACATCACCTGTCTCATTTCCTTCATAGCTCTTTCGGGGACCTGACACACCTTCTTGTTTATTTCCTCATTCATTTTCTGCCTTTCCCAGCCGGGCTCCTAGAGGACAGAAGCCACACCTGCTGCCTAGAACAGAGCCTGGCCCAAGCGGTGTCAGAAACGACTGGTTATCCAGACTCTGGTAGGTGCTTGGCGCTGTGCTGGACACTCCCACAAATGTTACTCTGTGTAATCATGTCCAGGAGGGTGTCTTAACAAAAGTTAGCAGGGAATGGCCCATGATTTTCAGTGTTTTGACATACCTGAGATGCATTCATTTATAATTCGTTTCTTTGAAGTAGAAGTGAGTCAGAGAGACTGACTTCATACCCAAGTCGATCCACATCAAAGCATTTATGGATGAATGCCAGGGCAGCAAAATTAATGTGACCTTAAAATGGAAGGTTCAACCTTAGCAATGTGGTGGGTGGTGGCAGCACCCCATTGGGGTCTACAGGCCAGCACTTGATCACTCCAGCTCTGAGGCACCTATAAATTAAGATAAGGTTGGTTCACTTTAAAAGCAGGTTCAGTTCTACCTCTCTACCCCTTTAGAAAAGATGAGTGCAGCTTCTGAAACACTGAGTTTCTCAGAAGCAAAGTTGACTTTGAAGGTTAGGTTGTGCTTTTAGGAGAGCTCTGTCATGGAGAAGACAATGGCACCCACGCCAGTACTCTTGCCTGGAAAATCCCATGGATGGAAGAGCCTGGTAGGCTGCGGTCCATGGGGTCGCTACACGACTGAGCGACTTCGCTTTCACTTTTCACTTTCATGCATTGGAGAAGGAAATGGCAACCCACTCCAGTGTTCTTGCCTGGAGAATCCCAGGGACGGGGGCGCCTGCTGGGCTGCCGTCTATGGGGTTGCATCGAGTCGGACACGACTGAAGCGACTTAGCAGCTGTCATGCAGAACCACAAAATTTGAGTTCAGATTATATTGCTTGGGAGCTCTTCAGCTTTAGGCAGTTCACCTAACCTCACGTGATCAATTTTTTCCTCTGTAAAAAGAAGTGCTTGCTCTATCTGCCTCAAGAGTCCATTCTAAAGGTCAGAATTAAAAAGAATGGTGCTCTGGAGGAAAGTGTAAAATGGTAAAGAGCCATGCATTGGAATGTGTTACTCTAATTATCATCACAATCTACTTCCTACAGAATCAGAGAATGACAGAATACTAGAAATTATTCATTCAAACCCTTTTATGTGATATATGTGTGCACATGTGTTTAAATGTTACATAGGTTATAGAAACAAGCTTTTGGTGACTTCTTGTCCACTTGAGAACACTAATACATGTAAGACATTCTGACAATAGAATAAATGATCAGATATGTACTTTGTGTGAGTCTGGGTGGTGGTCTGGATTATTGTGATGGTGTCCTAACCATCTCTCCTGCCCCTTAAGGCTCTCTGCTCCCCAAGCTACCCCCAAGCATTGGCACAAGAGAGACTTCTCCAACAAAATGTAGTATGATAAAGTGGTTAAAAGTGCAAACTTTGGACCCAGACTGCTTGGGTTCAAACCCCAGTTGTGCAACTCAATTAGTCAGTTATTTCAGCTCTCTTTAAACATGGGAAAGTATCAGTAATTTCCTCTTAGGGTTATTCTGAGGATTTAATGAATTACTGGGGCTTCCCTGATAGCTCAGTTGGTAAAGAATCTGCCTGCAATGCAGGAGACCCCGGTTCGATTCCTGAGTTGGGAAGATCCTCTGGAGAAGGGATAGGCTACCCATACCAGTATTCTTAGGCTTCTCTTGTGGCTCAGCTGGTAAAGAATCTGCCTGCAATGTGGGAGACCTGGGTTCGATCCCTGGGTTGGGAAGATCTCCTGGAGAAGGGAAGTGCTACCCACTCCAGTATTCTGGCCTGGAGAATTCCATGGACCGAATAGTACATGGGGTCACAAAGAGTTGGACATGACTAAGCGACTTTCACTTCACTTCACAATGAGTTACTACCTGTGAATATTTAGCATCTGTCTGACACTTGACAAATATTTGCTATTCTCATTCACTTGCTCTCTGATTCTATCACTGAACTACTGCAGATTTTCTCATGGGGTCTTATTTCTCTCTAAACCAAAGTCACACTCCTGAGCATGATGTCAAGACCTTTCTCTCCCCATCTCTGCAGCTTCGACTATTACTCCCTTCACTCCAGCCAAAGGGAACAATTTGCTTTTCTTGACATCCTTCTTGCCTTCAAGGCTTGTCTCTGCTTCCAGGTTGGAAGTGCCTCCTCTTTTTCTCTGAGCTCTTAAGAATCTTGTCTCTGTCTCTTAGCACTTGCCATTCTAGTTTCTGAAGTCACTTTCTCTTCCCCTGCTAGACTGTAAACTCTTCAGTAGCAGGAATTATGGTTTATTTGACTTAAATATTCTGCAATATCCCAAACAGACCCTTTGACCATTGTAAGTATTTGGTCATGTGTTGTTGAATGAATGAATTAATGAATGGTCTGAGGTGATCAGAGGTCGCACCACAGAATTGAAAGTTGAACTGTATCCTAAAAGAACAGGTTTTTAAAAATTATTTATTTTATTATAATTTAGTGATTAAGATCACACAATATGGAGCTAAACTCTCTAGGTTCAAATCCTGATTTTGACATTTACTAGCTCTGGGTGAGTTGCTTCACTTCTCTGTTCCTCAGGTTTCTCATCCTTTGAATAAAGATAACAAAACGCCTTTCTTCCTGGCATCACATTTTGAGGATTATCACATGAATTTAGTGGCATCTTGGCACATAGTGAATCCTTACACAACAGTAGCTGTTATTACTGTTGCCATAAAAGTAATAAATGATTCTTGTAAGAGGTCCAGGAATACAGTAAAAAGTGCAGGAGTTCCCCGCTCCATGCCAGCAGTCTTACCCCACAGATGTTGCCATTGCTATTGGTTTAGTAAGCATCCTTTCAGGACTTTTATGAATATAAAATGTATTCAGCAACATATGTGAAATCATACCACGTATAGTGCTCTTCAAGTTTTTCTTTACACAACCATATATCATGCTTATCTATTTATGTCAATACGTATTACTTCATCCCTTTTAACACCTGCTCAGCATATCAGTTTATGGATTCATGGCAATTAATTTAGTAAGCACCATATCGGTGGCCACTGAGGCTTTCCCAATTTCTCACCACGATGAACACCATGCAGTGAATATCTTAGAGGTGCAATTTTACACACTTGTGATAGAAGATCCTGGATGTAACACCATGGCCAATGAAGACTATTTCTACAGATGTGCAAGAACATCAGTTGTAGATTACAATCCTTGGCCCTTCTCATGTTGTCATTATTTGACCTCGCATGGCCCTCTTGTATTTTATTTGTTGATCTATATTTGATGATAATGAACACAATAACCATGTGCTAAAGTTTCATAATCATTTTCCAGTTGCTCTCTGGAAAGATAGTAATAGTTACACTCAAAGGATAGGATTTAAACAGGCAGGGAACAGTAGAACTGCTCTTGTTAGGGAAACAGTTTTACTTGGGGAGGTAGTACTCAATAAGTCTTGTTGAGGTTCCATGACAAAGAGTTCAGTCTTAATTGAGAATATTTCTTTACTGAAGTTGTGGGACAGAAAGTTAAATGTGGGACTGAGTTGGCTTAAAGCTCAACATTCAGAAAACTAAGATCATGGCATCCGGTCCCATCACTTCATGGCAAATAGATGGGGAAACAGTGGAAACAGTGGCTGTCTTTATTTTTCTGGGCTCCAAAATCACTGCAGACAGTGACTACAGCCATGAAACTAAAAGACGCTACTCCTTGGAAGGAAAGTTATGACCAACCTAGACAGCATATTGAAAAGCAGAGACATTACTTTGCCAACAAAGCTCCGTCTAGTCAAGGTTATGGTTTTTCCAGTAGTCATGTATGGATATGAGAGTTGGACTATAAAGAAAGCTGAGCGCTGAAGAATTGATGCTTATGAACTGTGGTGTTGGAGAAGACTCTTGAGAGTCCCTTGGACTGCAAGGATATCCAACCAGTCTATCCTAAAGGAGATCAGTCCTGGGTGTTCATTGGAAGGACTGACTGAAGCTGAAACTCCAATACTTTGGCCACCTGATGCGAAGCGCTGACTCATTTGAAAAGATCCTGATGCTGGGAAAGATTGAGGGCAGAAGGAGAAGGGGACGACAGAGGATGAGATGGTTGGATGGCAACACCGACTCGATGGACGTGGCTTTGGGTGGACTCTGGGAGCTGGTGATGGACAGGGAAGCCTGGTGTACTGTGGTTCATGGGGTGGCAAGGAGTTGGACACAAATGAGTGACTGAACTGAACTGAACTAAACTGAGAAGCAAAGCCAGGGAGCTAAGATCTCACACCAGACTGCAAGATGAATCTTAAAATCCAAGAGGTATTTTACAAAGATATGCCTGGGGACAGTAGTCAGGATGGACTTTCACTCTTATATTTATAATTCACTCTTTCAGTGTACAAGTAGCTTTTTACAATGAAGACACCTGTATCCATCACAAGAGATTAGGTTATGTTGCAATAACAAACAACTGAAATCCCCTAAACAGCTGCTTTCAACAATAAGTCTCTTTCTCTCTCATGCTACCTGTTCATTGGGGATTGGTCAGAAGAGGAGTGGGAATGAGGTGGTTCTGCTCATCATTGATCAGTCATGAAGGAATGAGGCTGATGAACAGCCACAGCCTCCAAAATTGCTGGCTTTCAAGCCAGAGAGAAGGAGAGGTTTGGTGGGTGTTGCATTGGCTATTAAATACTTCAGCCTGGAAGGGACACACCTCACTGCTTTTCACAACTTATTGGCAGGAACTAGCCCACTGACCCCATCCAATGCCCCAAAGGGGAGCAGAAGTATAATCCTATCATGGGCTCAGCAGGAGGAGGGTTGGAAATAATTGACAAATGGTATTACTACCCATCTCCTTTCTGATACCAACCAGAGTCCTTGCCCTTCTCCAATCAATAGAAATTGACTAGAGGCCAGACAAGAAATTCAGGCAAGGCTTTATTCGGGCTTCTGCACCAGCTGAAGGAGGGAATGAAAACAAGTAACAGGCTTTCTGCACCCCACTCCAGCTTGGGAGCAAGTGGAGGTGTGTCCAGGCATTTGGCTGGAGGGGTGGCTTAGGCAGTTTGCCCTCCCTTTAGGTGGTGGTATGTGCAATACCCTGATTTTGCTCCTGACACCCAGTTTTTGCTCCCAGCTCTTCAGAAATGGTTGTTGAGTTTCTTTGTCTTTTTTGTATCTTTTGGCTCAGAATTTGCCCCAACTGCGCATGCATGCAATGATTTTTAGTCTCCTACAGTTTCTTTGTATTTTGTAGCTCAAGGAGAAGTGTGTCTACATGTGAGCTTTGCAGCACTGCAAGGGCCCCAGGTTCCAGCCTGTCTCATTTCCATTATCTAAAATATCCTTTTCAGATAATCTCATAACAACTGGGAGAGAAGGGTCAAATAATGCTGTTGTGTCCAATGTTATTTCAAAATACTGGGCTACAAACAGGCCCTGACTATGCTTGGAAACAGTTTGCTTCTATAGGCCAAATACTATTTTGATAATGGCTTCAAATAAGGTGAAATAGCATGAAAAAGCCATTGGAATAGGTGAAACCTTATCCAAGCAAATCTTCATAGCAGATCTACCGTCCTTTCACTTTGCATGTTTCCTTCTTGATTTTCTCTTCCCTGGGTTCTTAGGCCTTCTTTGGGGCCTTTATAAGGCCTATTCAGTCTCCAATAAATTCTCTGTCCAAGAGCAGAGTACAATTACAGCAATGATAATTGTAATAATGATAGTAACTCCTTTAGTATTATTTTCCATACCAGTGCTTTTCATCTATTAATTCATTTTTCCTCACACCAACTTTATAAGGTCAACATTTTCCCCTTTCTACAAATGAGGAAATTGAGGCACAAAAAGGTTAAATGACTGCACTCACCGAAGATGAGAAATCAGGTAGTGTATGATTGCTAGGGCAATTGATGTAAGAAATGTTCTAGAACATTCCCCTCCCCCAACCACAAACTCCTAGCTACCATAATTTACCACAAAAATTTCTGTGTTTTATTGAAAGCTTTCCACCCCTAACCCATGCCCCATTAATTTCAGCCAGCATTCAATTCAGAGAAATGGCACCACAATGGAAGTTCACAGAGCTGACAGATTCTTTAATAGACTTGACCTGAAAAATCTTATATTAAAAATCAGTTATGCTGTCACCTTGGTGGAGGACCTACTTTGTTTTTGTTAACTAGTCTGCTTTCATGGTCACTCATAATCCCTTGATGTTTGATGTTTACCTCTTTCCTTTTTTTTCTCACTCTGAATACTTTTATAATTGCACCATGAAAAATCTTCTTTCACGGGGCATGTCTTCCCTTTGGGTAGTGGGAGCTTTGAAACATACACCAATATTCCTTTACCTTTAAATCTAGTTAATACTCACTTGACTTCAGGCTAATTAGGGTCAGTAATGGTGCGCATTCTTGCAGTTTTATAAGAACGTTCATCTGAGACCTGTAGAACACTTTATCTACCTTAATTAATGCTTCATCTCTGTGAAGCAGGGATGGGCAGGGGAAAGTACAAAGACGAAAATGAACAATGTGCTAAGCATGTGACATAAGCCAGAGATGTTCCTTCCACTTTATGTTTTTTTGTGTTCATCTTTTCAGTGTAGACATGATCAGAAAACTTTATTTATTGAAGAATTATCTGGTTGGCCTGCACCTTTTCTTTAGTTTTAAACCTCAGCTGTTGGTACTTCCCCACAGGCTCATTCTGTGGCCCTTTGGACCTTACCTCTAGATTATAGGAGAATCCTTTCCTTAGGGTCTGGAGCCACCCTCCTGCCCTGCCCCTAGTGAAGTGGAGCGTATGCTTAGTCTAGGATGACCTGACCATACCAGGCACACAGGGGGGAAGAGAGTGAAGAAAGAACTCACACTGATAAGAGGGGATCCAGGCCGGCCACTGGCCCAACCTGGTTCTGTTAGGGTAGTACCTTGACTCATCCCAGGTATGACCACCACTCTCTGGTGCTTATGGTATGGCCTGAGGACTCGGTTTTGTGTGTGACTCGCTCCGTCTTAGGGAAGATGAGGGGTGGTGGAGTTGAGGGCCATAGAAGTTAGGGAACCTCTAGGTACATGACTGATATGCCCATGAGAAGAAAAGGCTGCTGGCATTGGGACTGACACTCCAGTGAAGTGGGAGAGATGAAAACTGCACACTCCCTGGCCTGGGAACTGGGAGGGCAGGCTTCTGTGGTGAGGGCTGTGAGAACCTGGAAAACCAGGCAGTTATCCTGGATCAAGGTCAAGGTTAGCTCAGAGATGTGGAATGGAAGACAGAGTAGAATCATCCGAATAGACCACTGGACCAGCTCTGGGGGAAACTGCCCAAAATTCTTCAACATGAAAGAGCAATGTGGTTTCCTTTCGAAGAACTAGAGAGACATGTAGTTGAGAGGACTTGAGAGGCTTAACCATGGTTTTTGCTCAAGGAAAATCTTGAGCTGTATTCCTTCAGCCTTCAGTTGTAGACACAAGGGACTTTTCATTCCATAGAGAGACCTTGTCAGGTACCCGAGGGCTCCATCCTCCTTGGGAACTTCAGAGTACCCTGAGATATTCTGTGTTTTGTTGATCACATGGCCTAAGTCCAACTGCAACAACACAGCCAAGTTTGGGGGCATAGTCCATTGTTATTCCTGCTAAACAGTCAGCAAGACACTCTCACTGGAAGGCAAAGGACAAGGTAACTAGTGTAGCCCCAGGCATGCGTGACACATAGGGTTACGTGAGTGGACAATGGGTGGTCTGTGGAGTCTGTTTCTTCTCATGCCTACAGAGTCCCTTCAGATCTGGTGCTCTTGCCCCAGACCCCACCAATTTTTCTTTCTCACTGGGTTCTCCCCAGTTCTTAGACCTCATTGGGTAGGGCTGGGGAGGAATTTTGTTCTCATTCATGGTATTTCTGCCAATGTTTTGTCCTTTCTGTGGGTCTTTTCCATTTCCCTAATGGCCTATATAAGCTTCTGAAACTCCAAAGTCAGGAACAATCTTTTCCCTGGCTTTTTTTCCATTGTAACGTCTTTTCTCTGAGGGAGTCAACACAGAAAAGCCCAACTGCTTCAAAGGGAGTAGGGACATGAGGGAAGCACCAAGGAGAGAGTGGAAATGTCGGGGTTGAGGAAAAGTATTGGTCAATACAATACAAGGATGTTAAGTATTTTTCTCCCACAAATCTAATTCCTTGGAGACTGGCCTCAAGTTGCTTGCCTCACTTGGATAGAAAAACTACCCGGGGTAACTCTGGGCAGATCGATTGGACTTCTGTGTCTGCAACAAAAGTTGGGAACCCCAGGATGAGCACTGCCCCGTGGGTCACCTGGGACCCCCAGGAAGAGAGTCAGGAAAGTTCCTCCCTACCTGCAAATATCCTCACAGAGCAGAAGGTGGTTGAGTCGCTCAGTCATGTCTGACTCTCTGAGACTTCATGCACTGTAGCCCGCCAGGCTGCTCTGTCCATGGGATTTTCCAGGCAAGAATACTGGAGTGGGTTGCCATTTCCTTCTCCAGGGGATCTTCCCCACCCAGGGGTTGAACCTGGGTCTCCTGCACTGCAGGTGGATTCTTTACCAACCGATTCACCAGGGAAGCCCCACATAGCAGAAGAGGAGCCACAAACAACTGTCAGGCTGAGCAGTATGTGGGAGGAGCTGGGAGTTCCAGGACAAGACTGGTTGGGGCCAGAATCTCTTTGGTCAGAAGTAGGGCTCTGGATAGGGATGATGTGGAATCAAATTGCCTGTTCTGGTTTCTGTTCTCTTGAGAGGAGTTAAATCTGATTGTTTCGTGATTCCATCTAGTAACTGTCCAAGTTCTGAGTCTCAGCACCAAGGTGAAAAGTTGACGTTGAAGGGAAAGATTCTTCTGTTTATGCAATACTGTGGTTTATATAATTCCTATGTTTAAAGTTTGTAGGCAGTAAAACAACCAATTCCCTCAAAATATAATTATCTGAGGTTGATTTTATAGGAAATAAAGCATCTAGATGAATCTTGAATCTTATCCAGATTGACCAAATTGGTTGAACTGGGTTAAATGGAAAATACTGGGTCAGTTACAAACATACCTTGATTCTTAAGAAACTGACTAATCTTCTGTCTGAATTCTATGTCAGCCCCTGTGTCATGCATGAACTGTTTTAACTGTCATGAACCCTGTGTGAAGGATTGCAGTTCTCTTAGTGTCTATGCCATTCATGGTATGCACACACACACACACACACACACACATGTCAGTCAAGGTTCACAACCCCAAAAGTCACTTTATCAAGGGAGAGATGAGAAAATAAAACAAATCTGAGATGCTGGGAGGCAATTTGTGGCAACCCTCAAGCCCAAAACTCCCCATGGAAGTGTGATTCCTTTTCAGTTTTGAAAGATGTCATTTGTGTAAATGCAGGACACATTCTTTTGGGGGTGAGCGGAAATGTCCCCAATTTCTGGTGGTAGCGGATACATCTGAAAAATGGAATCAAATCAATTTTGCTCCCCAGAGGGACAGGTAGAGGACTCCCATTTCCTGCCAATTCAGTTGAAAACAATGAGGAGAGAGGAAAAAAAAAAAAATTGGAGCCCTCCCTTCTCTTTCTGGCCTTAGACATGAACTCTCGATAAGATCCTGGAAAACAAGCCGCGTTTTTTAACAGCCGTTTGCCCTCTTCAGCTGAGAAAACAGCAAGAGCCAAAACTAGGAACTGGGGCCACCTCTATTGTGAATGTGGCCAGGCTGACTTATTGTCGCCAAAGAGCAAATCACGAAATGACTGAGATAAGGCATATAATCACATTTTCACATGAACCTTACATTCTTACCTCTTCTATAGGAGAGGATATCCCTCCAGGAAGGAGGAAGGTGGGACCCCGCCCGTGTCCTACAGGAGCGCTGGGACTGCATTGTCCCAGCCTTTTGTAGGGACACAGGAAGAGGGTACGGAAGTTTCTACAGGAAAACAGAGAAAAGTTCAAACA